>NC_090265.1:532918607-533556940 GCF_040414725.1 Anabrus simplex | reverse complement strand
ATCGAAGGACACATTTTAATGAACTCTGGCATTCAGACTACGGGCATTTCAATTTATTATTTTATCCGTTTATTTATTAATTTCAAGTTCAACGAAAAGTAGAATAAGTAAAATTACGATTAACCCTCAATGTGTGCCGACTATATTTTATGTCAATATGTTACAGTGTAGAAAAAGTGACTGCTAGATAACTGGAGGGGAGATGGCAGGAATCTCTAACCATGAGGTCACTTTATAGTGGGATGAAGGGTTCATTTGCTAATAGGTGACTATATGTAAGAAACCAAGACGAAGGTTTAGTGCTATTAGGTATAATAATTATAATTTCGTGCGGCTATTCCTAGCCGGGTGCAGCCCTTGCAAGGCAGACCCTCCGATGAGGGTGGGCGCATCTGCTATGTGTAGGTAACTGCGTGTTAATGTGGTGCAGGATAGTGTTATGTGTGGTGTGTGAGTTGCAGGGATGTTGGGGACAGCACAAACTCCCAGCCCCCGAGCCATTGGAATTAACCAATGAAGGTTAAAATCCCCGACCCGGCCGGGAATCGAACCTGGGACCCTCTGAACCGAAGGCCAGTACCCTAGCCATTCAGCCAACGAGTCGGACACCTATCAGGTGACTATATGTGAGAAACCAATATAAAGGGAACATATGAGGTCTCTTTATGTGAGAAAGAAATGAAGGGTTCAGTACCTATTAGGTGGCTATATGTGAGAAACCAAGATGAAGGGAACCTATAAGGTCTCGTTATGTGAGAAAGAAATGAAAGGTTCAGTACCTATTAGGTGGCTATATGTGAGAAACCAATATAAAGCGAACCTATAACCGTAAGGTCTCTTTATGTGAGAAATAAATGAAAGATTCAGTACCTATTAGGTGACTATATGTGAGAAACCAACATAAAGCGAACCTGTAACTATAAGGTCTCTTTATGTGAGAAAGAAATGAAAGGTTCAGTAGCTGCTAGGTGATTGGATGGGCGAATTTTTTTTAGATAGGGGCTTTACGTCGCACCGACACATATAGGTTTTATGGCGACGATGGAATAGGAAAGGCCTTGGAGTTGGAAGGAAGCGGCCATGGCCTTAATTAAGGTACAGCCCCAGCATTTGCCTTGTATGAAAATGGGAAACCACGGAAAACCATCTTCAGGGCTGCCGATAGTGGGATTCGAACCTATTATCGCCCGGATGCAAGCTCACAGACGCGCGCCTCTACGCGCACGGCCAACTCGCCCGGTGGATGGGAGAAATTAACATGGAGGGAATCTGTAACTATCAGGTCACTTCCGTTTAATAGAGAACGTGAACTGTAAGGATGAAAGTGAAATGGATCGAGTGTGTAGCTGTTAGGTAGCCTACTGTGGAAGGTGAGAGGGAGGGAATCTCTTGCTATTAGGTCACTGTATGGGAGAAAGATTACCTCGCCCGCTGCGATATTTGATATTGAATTTTTGGTGACGAACGCGCTCCAAACGAGGAGTCAGACGCTAGCAAATCGAAGATCTCCCAAATCTGTTTCCAATAACACGGTGGGAGACGACATAGCCAAGTAATTCTTAACAGGATAGAATGTAGCGTAAAGAAACCGAGGGAACCGTGGTGGGTGGCAATCTAACCACGAGTTTGTTTCAAGAAATGTTCCTTCCTTCATCATCCTGTTTGCATCTCTTACATTAACCATTAACCACTTCCACCGTCGTATTCACCACTCCATTTAGAGTTCATTTTTATTCGCTACTTTTATGTGACGATGTATTTGATTTGAGAAGAAATATTTTCGTGATGTTCGTACAGTAGGTTTAATGTACTCAGCTCAATTGTTCAGATATTATTATATTTTTTCTTGTTGCGTTATCAAGAAGTATACGTACAGCGTGTTTCAATAAGAGCGTGCTAAAACTAAATAAGATATAAGGGATAAACTACTGAACGTTCCGAGATAGTAAGCCTAGGGAATGGGAAGACAGCTTAATGCGATCTGAGCTAAAACATGCCACTGTCAATGTTTACCGTATTATGAAACACGAGCATGGATTCAGTTGCCAAGTTTTTAGTCACGCTAGGTATACTGGACGTGTCCGGTGAAATTTCGTACGCAGATGTCATGCTTTTTTTGAATTTTGGTGGCTATCACATTAAGCAACTGTTTTGAGGTACAAACTCAGGTTTGTAAAAAAGGAAGCCACATTTACCTGTATCGACTTAGTTAAATGTAACTTAAAAAGCTTGTCAGTCTCTCAAACACTCATGTTCAAAATATAATATATAGTACTATAACATACATGTAAAATATACACACTGTTAAACAAAGAACATGTATCGTTCTACATGAACATCCTCATATTCTTTCAAATCACTTTAAATAATGTGCATATATGTACAATATTGTTTAGGGTGCGTAAACTAGTCAAAGATTAGAATGGGTGACGTTCTGAAAAAATTATACAAATAATGAATGTATTCGTAGGCAGATATCATGCTTTCACTGAATTTTTGTGGCCATCATTTTCAGAAACTGTTGTGAGGTACAAACTCAAGTTTGTTAAAAAGGAAGTCATATTTAGTCATACTTAAATGTAACTTAAAAGCTTGTGAGTCTCTCAAATATTCATGTTCAAAATCGCCACTGTCCAGACACAGTTGCGGAAGGTAACGGTCGACAGCAGCTAAGTACTGAAAATTTCCATAATTTACTAAAGTGACAGCACCATTCATAACCTCGAGATGTACAAATCGTGCTCGGAATGTCATTACTCAGAACCACCCATACCTCAGCAGCTCCCACAATACTGTCACCGCCATAAATGAGACAAACTTCTGTGGTAGCTACATTTTACTCTGGCCTCTGTCAAGAGGCAGATACAGAAACACTGAATCCAGCAAAAAATAGAAACAGGAGAAATAGGCACAAGGGATACAACAATGGATAAATGTACGAATTTGTATTTTTTCTGCTAAGGCTTCGTGCGTACCGAAACAGACAACATTTGAAACGAGTCCGTTTTCGTCTGTTCATGAAGGCTCATTTTCCATGACATCAGTTCTATAGTATTATGGCGTGTGAAGAAAGAATGTTTTTTTTTTTTACCTTGAGAAAATTTGTGCATATTATTTAAAATATGTATCATATACTCCAATATGAATTATGTAATATGTAAGGTTTGTTATTATGTGATGTGTTTGGCTGAAAATCCAGTTCGCAAATTTTGGAGTCATTCCATTAATTAAAAATGAACCTTAGCAGTTCTGGGATGAACTAAGTTTCCCATAGGCAGTCAACAGCATTCCTTTTTGACATTATCCTTTAGCTAAAATTGCAGGCCTTATCTGAATCGAAACAAGAACTTTATCAGAATTTAATTCCATCTAATTGACCAGTTCATAGTGGACAACTGTTCAACAGCAACGAAAACTCCCTCTACTAGGGTGATAACGAGTGAAGGCAAGAGGACGCTCATGTGTCTAGACGTAATTTCAGACACTGTCTGTACAGTTTACAACAGCCTGAGACACTGAAAAATTGTTCATTATTCACGGTAAATAACTAACTGGCGATTATTGTATTTTATTTTTTTGCTATTTGCTTTACGTCGCACCGACACAGATAGGTCTTATGGCGACGATGGTACAGGAAAGGGCTAGGGGTGGGGGGGAATCGGCCGTGGCCTTAATTAAGGTACAGCCCCAGCATTTGCCTGGTGTGAAAATGGGAAACCACGGAAAACCATCTTCAGGGCTGCTGACACTGGGGTTCGAACCTACTATCTCCCGAATACTGGATACTGGCCGCACTTAAGCGACTGCAGCTATCGAGCTAGGTGATTGTGTTTATTATCGTGATTGTTTTTATAAGCAGCATAAACACATAGGCATTGGTGATCACTAAGATAATGAAGCTGGCTATTGAAATGAAAGCAGTTGAAAAGTGAATTAAATCCTATGTAAATGGAGACGTTACTCTATAACTCTATACTCGCCTTAAGAGTTTAAAAGAAAACTGAGACGATTTGCGACAAAATAGGTATCTGTACCGGTAACATTAATACTAAAGAGGCGAATGCTCTTAGGTGGTATGCACATGTACGGTATGCCGCATGATTAATTAGAACCATCCTGAAGAAATAAGAAGAAGAAAAAGGAGAAGACCCCAGCGAACCTGGAAAAAAGGCCTTTTTCAACCAAAGTTCCATAGCGGAATTCAAGAAACAGAATAAGCAGGTGAACATCTATGGAAACAGGGATATATATTTTTGAAAAGTTAAGTTGAATATTACATAATGTGCGCAGACTTGTTCAAGATATGCCAGTTACGAATTAAACCCAATACTTATTTAATTTATTCAAGATTTCGGCGAATGTAGAAAGTATTTTGTTCATTCCAGAATAAGTTGAAATTGTACTTGTATTTCGTTTAGGTGCTTGGAGGCATAGTAGCCATAAGCTTAATGGGCTTACTACGAGTATTTATTCTGAGCGAACGCAGCTGTGGACAATTTTGTACTGAATAGTATATGTACTAGTGACTATGACTTGGAAGGATGGAGTCATTCCACACCATTTTTCTAGAATTGAAATAAAAATCACATACCAAGCAAGTATGGTAGTCAATCGCTTCACTCTCGAATCCGTTCTGTTTTGATTCTATCTGCCAACTGGCAGAGAGTAGCAAGCTATACGCCAAGATTGTCAGACAAATATGCGGGCCACATAACAGAAAAGTCACCGTACCGTACCTAATTTACTTTCGCAACATGTTTCCTAATTAATTAATTAATTAATTTGCAAACCTTGCTTTGCGGAAATCGGAGAGATTCCTGTATCACAAAGCGAGTCTCTGCAGTTTGGTACCAACCTCGGTGTTATACATCTATTCTTGGTTCTGTAGAATGGAAATTATAATCATTGTAAGTATATTAAAAACTGTATACTTTAAATTAGTCATCATTTAAGGCTATTTCTCGTCGTCTGTCATCTTCTACAATCAAGTGCACTAACAAGGCTTAGATCCTAATCAAAGCGCATGAGCCCATCAGTCAAGAAAACTCCAACAAACCCGAGTAAATTGATAACTTCTGGACTCAACTTGATAATGTCCTCTCTGGAATTAAGCCTCTAATAATTCGTTTAGGTGACTTCAGCGCCCAGTTGATGGTATTCATAGCTGCTGGTCCCGCAGTCTAGGGGTAGCGAGCCTACCTCTTATGCTAAGACCCCGAGTTCGATTCCCGGCCAGGTCAGGAACTTTTACTCGTATCGCCTTCGGGATAAGCAGTGGTCGCTGTAAAGGTCCATCATGGTCTAGCACTGTGGAGTTGCTGGGTTATAAAACATTTTATTTAAAAAAAATTAAGGTTGTCAAAGGTGTACCTCGCCACCTTAAAACAATTAAAATTACTACCACTACCATCACCACTAACACCGCCACCGCAACCAGCACCTTCTATTCTCCAATAAAAACTGACTCTTAGAAAAAGAAAGACATTTAAATTGGGTCCTCTCAGAATAATTTATCAGAAATTCTCCGTGGCATAAGATGAGGTGAAGAAATAATGTTCATCATCTGACAATGTGGTGAGTTCATCCTGTCGTGCTGGCGAGGTTCGCTGACTTACCTTGTTTCTTTGTTTCTCGTGAAAGCAGACATCAGTAAATAACACAATATGCACAAAGATCCATCGTGCTCTAATAAAATATTCATCCTTTCCCACCTGTAACTACCTCCCTCTATTTACTCCCACCTTAAATTGAAAAGACGATAGAATGTTTATAGGGCTCACATTTCACCAATTTTTATTCTACATTTTGCCCTTCTTCCTTTCACCATTCCCCCTCCTTCTCTTCTGCTTCTGTTCCTTTTTCACCCAAAACCGATCTCCCCGTTCATTTTTCACGGCAACCAACACCTCTTTAAGCATAACAGATCCAACACGCTACGGTACTTCTTTATGTGTGCACCTCCTCCCTTCCTCCGCCATGAGTATCACTCCCGTGCAGTTAACTATAGTCGACGCCCGTCTGTCTTGTCCCATTTTCTTCAAGGCAGTATATATAAAAGTTTTTTAACCTTGTATAAATATCTCATGGGAGACACTGACGCTGTTGAGTTACGTTTCACCCTCTATCCCCCTTTTCCTCACGACCCTCATCCCTACCCTACCTTTAATGTCATCCAATGACAGCTTTGGAACACATCACATTTCCTCCAGATGAATGGTAACATTCAATTTTTGGTTAATATTTCCTCCCTTGGTTAATATACTAGGAAGTGTTGAAGAGTGGTTTAGTTTATAAGGATATATTTCATTGAAGGGTTAGGTTAAAGAACACATCCAAGGTAATAATAATAATAATAATAATAATAATAATAATAATAATAATAATAATCGATTTCAGCAAAGTAAAAATGGGGAAGGGCTAGGAATGGGAAGGCAGTGGCCGTGGCTTTAATGAAAGTAAGAACCTTAGAATTTGCATGGTGTGAACATGGGAAAATACGGAAAACCATCTTCAGGTCTGCCGACGGTAGAATTCGAACCCATCATCTCGCGAATGCCAGTACTTTTCTTTCCACATTCCAAGCCTTACCTATCCTTAATTTCGGTTTTGCTTGCAAACTCGCAAGCGATTGAAGTTTCTCCGCTTCAGAATATCTTCGCACTTGATTTCTGCTTCATGTAAACCCCTCTCTACTCCCAACCCCTATGGCACTACAGCCCTTGAAGGACCTTGGCCTACAAGCGACCGCTGCTCAGCCCGAAGGCCTGCAAATTACGAGGTGTCGTGTGGTCAGCACGACGAATCCTCTCGGCCGTTATTCTTGGCTTTCTAGACCGGGGCCGCTATCTCACCATCAGATAGCTCCTCAATTCTAACCACGTAGGCTGAGTGGACCTCGAACCAGCCCTTAGGTCTAGGTAAAAATTCCTGACCTGGCCGGGAATCGAACCCGGGGCCTGCGGGTAAGAGGCAGGCACGCTACCCCTACACCACGCGGCTGGCCCTTTCTACTTCAGTGAGAAAAAAGTCTCCCTCTGTTTTCGTATCTAGAAAATAGCCGAAGATCGTGTTGACCAATCTCGCCGTGCACGTTCGGGTCAATTTACCATAAAAGGAAATCCCCCTTTTCCGAATTACGCTAGTGATTCTTTCCACGTGTGTGCAAAATTTGCGGTTATGTGTTATCCTGAATTTTCCATTTTCTTCGACAGGACCAAGGATTTTCCTCAAGAGCTCTCGTTTTTTTCTTTCTAATTTCTTTATCAGACATTTCTTTTCACTCTTTCTATTATTATTATTATTATTATTATTATTATTATTATTATTATTATTATTATTATTATTATTATCATCATCATCATCCATTAATCACATCAACATTTGAGATGTCTGCAGTGTTCAGACAAATACAGATGATTTTCGGGAACAAACATACATTGTCGAACGTTATTACTTTACCTAGCAAGTGGTGCATGAGAACATGGGTTTATCCATTCATCTACTGACAATCAGAATCCGACAAATGCGTTTCTGACACCACTCTGGATGTGATTGTCATTAACGAGTTAGGTAATAATTCATTCCTAGCTAGACTTCTTGTGATCCATCATGATCTTAATCATGTGACAGAAGAACAATACTGAATCCCGCTGGCGTGGAAAGCAAATCCTCTTGACGTAGTCAACAAAGACGCTATACAGATTGTACGCACGCACTTCTCCACTGCAGAATAATACTTCACAATTAATAACAGACATCCACAATCATTTATACAACGCTAAAACTTGGCAAGATCTTCTCATGGAATGATGTAAAAGAAGAGATACAGTTAAGTATTTAACTCGTGTCCTCGTCAACTCATTGAATGAAAGAATGTGCTGAGTTATTAAATACACAAGAGAGGGCTCATAGGGTGCATTTTAATGTTTCTTTAACTACTGATAGTCTTAAGTCTCCAGAGTTGATACGTCTCAGAGTGTATCACTTAAAGCGAAGGTTTTCGGAATAATAATAATAATAATAATAATAATAATAATAATAATAATAATAATAATAATAATAATAATAATAATAATAATATACGATCCCGGCTACCGATATGCAAATGCTTTGTTTTACTACTTGCACCTATTCTCCAATGCCCTAGAAAGTAGGCTCGTTGCTACCTGTGATAGCTGGGTTTGAATAATATTGATCATCATATCGTCGCTTCACCGGTAAAAGGTTGTAATCCACAAAGCTCTTCTATCGATTATTCTCCTTAAGACTGGTCAAGCCTCCCAGCCACATATGGTTATGCAGTCCATCAGAACAAATTTTGTTGTGTTTATTTTCCTATGCCCATGTGTAAAGGAAAATTAACCTTACTGTACCGTACTATACGAATGTATGCTTGCATTATGTATTTACGCACTCTTATTGTATAATGCATGTTAGGATAATTTTCGATTACTCGTTGGCATAGGAAAACGAACACAACGGACATTGTTCTGATGGGCTTCATATCCATATGTGGCTGGGAGGCGTGACCAGTTTTAAGGAGAATAATCGATAGGAAGAGTCTTGTGGATTACAACCTTTTACCGGTGAAGCGACGATATCAGTTTTAAGTGAATACATTACATGTTCCATCGGAAGATGAATCTATAGGCCCTATATATACGAGGGTCGAGTCATAAGTCATGGCAACTATTTTTTTCTCGCGAACAGGAGACAACGCGGAAAATCTAAGATATGCATTTGGAAATATAGGACATGTACTTATGGATAGTGCCTGAAGACGAATTCCGACTTCAGGAAATTCTTGTAGGAAAGTGACAGAACACAGGTCATTGGTAAACATTGTTTCATTATGGTATAGACAGCAAATACACAAGACTACTTACAAAGGACAGGTCTTCACTGGTAAACACTGATCGATTACTGTTATCCATACATCTTTGTTCATGGACAGTGGATGACCTGGGCGAGGCAAATTGGCAGTTTGAACGCCTCCACCCACCTCGCCACTGTTCTATAGGGCATGGCATGCACACCTAAATGCTTCCCGCAGTTCTGCATGGCATTGGCGTGCATTTCTGCCTCGGAGAACTGCTATTTTAATATACGATCGTTGCTCCTGCTTGTTGACTTCCATTTTGTGACGCTCTCACTCACACACTGAACTTGGAGCCATGCTTAGACCCACACTGTTGTTTACATGCACCATCTAGTGGCATCATACGCAAGTACATACCGTACGTTTCGAAATGCATATCTTAGATTTTCCGTATTGTCTCCTGTTCGCGAGAAAAAAATAGTTGCCATGACTTGACTCGACTTACGTATATAATAAGAGTTTTGTATGTACATTTTTCAGAATTTCAAAAAAAATGTTATTTCTGTATCTGTCGTACCCACAGTAACTAGGAAATGGCCTTTTTTAATTTTCCGTCATGTCTGTCTGTCTGTCTGTCTGTCTGTCTGTCTGTCTGTCTGTCTGTCTGTCTGTCTGTCTGTCTGTCTGTCTGTCTGTCTGTCTGTCTGTCTGTCTGTCTGTCTGTCTGTACGGGCGTCAAGGGAAAATGGCTGAAGATAACAAAAATACTAGCAGTTTCCCGCTGGCTCCACCCGCAATGTACAAAGTATGGTGTTGTTTGTTACTATTTTCACGGATGTATTTGCAAAGCTTCAAGTTAATGAAATAAAGCACATGATTTGCTGTGGTAATAGAATGTAATATTATGTCAACAATACACTTGAAAATACATCACACAAAGAAATTGAATTAAACGATCCTTGGAAGAACACTACGCGCCGAACTGTTTAAAAAGTCCTTCAAAGATCTCCTTCATGGAGACAAATGTACTCATAACTTATCTTAGAATCTACCAATTTAAGTAGTTATTACTTCAAAAGAAAATGCTTGATTTACTGAGTGTTTAGACCAAAACGAACTGCGTACCTCAATTAGAACGAAAGATATGGTTGCTTCAATGAGAAAAAATGTTGAAGAAATAAGACGTCAAATTGAACGTGCACTCATAACTTTTCTTAGAAAGAACAAATTTGAATAGTTGCGAGCTAAAATCAAAGAGCTTGATCCACTGAGTGTTCTTAGGCCAAAACGAACTCCATACCTCAAATAGAACCAAAGATGCGATTGCTTCAAAGAGACAAAAAGTTGAAAAATAAAATAATTTGAGGAAGTCGGAACTTAAGTCATTTATAGTACCTGATGACAATTCTGTGCATGAATACCTTTCAGTTTTAAAAAATGAAGGAAATTGACCGGATAGAATGGCCGGACTCACTGACTTAATTTTCATACTTTTTTAAAATACTGTATATCGATGTATGTAGGCTAACGTCGGGGGAATAAGGTACTACAATCTAGGCTATAAGTAATGCTTATTACTGGTCCTATCGATAAATACTAAATACCTAAAATTATATATAATTAAATTCACGATCATTTATGCCTTATGCATTTTTACCGTACCGGGTATGGTAACAGAGATATTAATGATTTTTGAATTTTGTTACTTAGTTCATATCAACGCCCAGTATAACAACCATGGGAATATTGCTTAATCATGTTAACTGGCGACGATTTGTGTCATGATTTGCTTAATTTGTGAAACCACGCCGTCATCGGTCCGTGTCGATAAGGACAATTGTGAAGATGATTATAAAAACAGAGAAGAAATCGTAAAGGAACGATACCTTCAAGAATAAGGCAAGAGAGAGTCATAAAAGGAAGGAAGGACTGCCTTTACATTAAATGCTCTAATATCTCAAGAGTCGCAAGAAATTGAATATCGAAAGCTCATAAATCTGATCAACAATAACATTATACTAACTGTTGTTGTTGTTGTTGTTGTTGTTGTTGTTGTTGTTGTTGTTGTTGTTGTTGTGGTGGTGGTGGTGGTGGTGGTGGTGGTGGTGGTGGTGGTGGTGGTGGTGGTGGTGGTGGTGGTGGTGGTGTGATTTGTCTCTTCTGGTGTCACTCATGTCCTATAGATGGGATTACTGCTGCGTCCCGAGTAAAACAGCATGCCTGAATATTGGTGGAAAGTAGCTGTATAGATAACTTAGCACATTTTACCCCGCCCCAATCGTGGGTGGGGGTGGTAGAATAACACCCATGGTACCCCTGCCTGTCGTAAGAGGCGACTAAAAGAAGCTCCAGGGGCTCTGAACTTTGGAGCGTGGGTTGGCGACCACGGGGCCCTTAGCTGAGTCCTGACAGTGCTCCACTTACTTGCGCCAGGCTCCTCACTTTCACCTATTTAATCCGACCTCCCTTGGTCAACTCTTGATTTTTCCGACCCCGAAGGTCTTTCATTTTCATGCCCTTCGTGGCCCTTGTCTTCCTTTTGCCGATACCTTCATTTTCCGAAGTGTCGGACCCCTTCAAGTTTTTCTCAATGATTAGTGTTATGTAGAGGATGGTTGCGTAGTAGTACTTCCTCTTAAAACAATAATCACCACTACCACTTGCACATTCTATATAATCGTCCCGTCAAAGACAAGTACTACTGCTAGTCTGTCTTGTACAATTCTCGGTTTCGCTACCACCCACGCAGACGGTAGCTATCGATGAACATGTGACCTACTTGCGTGAATCGTACGACTATATTGATTGTTAGTAAAGGATCTCCTTTTTGAAAATGGGGCTAGGTAGACGAGTGGCGTTTTCATTGTCTTCAAGATGGCCATGGTTCTAACCTTCGCCGATGCATGTGGGAGACAACGTAAATCTGCAAGTTTGCTTTGTTTGTATTTCAGAATTAACAAAAGAAGTTCTGTAAATAGTACTGAAAATATATGTCGTTGATCTTGAGAGTGATGAGCACATTTTTTAAACTTACGACATGACATGCTTGTAGCAGTTTGAAGTGAAAAATAAATTTAGCGTCGCATAGGCGTGCGTAAGATTGATCTCAAAGAAGAGGTGGAGTCTAAATTTTTTATCCCATTCCAGTCGTATTGAACACAATATCAATGCCTCAGATAAATCGGCAGTCATCAGCAGTGAAATATCACTCCTTCGTTATATTATAACAGCCGAGTCCCTTGCTTTTGATCGAACAATTATACATTAGAACAACAAGCTACCTTCCTTCTTTGTCGGTACAGTAATGGAGGATGAACACCGTTCGCTACCTTAAATTTAATGAAATTCGAGTTTTCATAGCCCAGAAACAACTGTTTTTAAAATATTTTTTCATGTCTAACATAGCCTACATCATCACAATTTATGAAATATTCTTCATAATATTAAAAGGAGTAAGCTAGTAATTACTGTTAAACCTTTAGAAGATATGCATTTGTTTGTTTGTTCTTTTTGCAGAAAAATAGGGTTAGCACTATACATACTACAATTCATTATATATTTACGAGGTTCAGACTATTAAAGTCATTAAAGGATATTAGGATGTTTAACCAATAAATCTCCACAATTTTTTAGTTTGCGTGTTTTCACTTTCATTTCATCGCACCTACATGTGCTGGTTTAAATATAAATTGATCAGGATAGTGCAATGAAACATCTTTAATAATACATTTCACCACAGACAGTAAAAACAACAGGACGTATGCATGTTATTCGGTTGAAGGCGACAGCTGAAATATTGGGAGACTATGGCCCAAAGTGGTTAAATATATACAATCGTATGGCCTCAGCTACCGTGTGCAGACATTTCAATTTGACGCCATCTGGCTGTCTGCTCGTCAATTTCGACGTTCCGTTTTACTCTAGGCCCACTAGATGGCAGACCGAGTAAACCGAAACTCTGTTGGGCGTGTATGGCTGAGATTTAATGAACTTTGTCGGATAAACACCAAATGTGTCACCAGAGATCTTTTATATGCCGACATCGTACGACATGGAGTGTCAAATGGACTTTTTTCCGCCCTTCAAAAATCCGACTACCTCTGCCGGGTTTGAACCCGCTATTTTAGGATCCGGAGGTCGACACTCTACCACTGATCCACAGAGGCAGCTAGTGATTAAATGAAAAAATAAAACAATATGTTTCCATGCTGACCATTTTGTTCTCTGCGTAGGTTATAAATACCTAGGTATTTGATTTGTTATATATTTACGTACTTTGTTAACATTATTTAATTTTGTAGTTATTCACTGAAGAAGAAAATAAAACAATTTCCTCTAGATAAATTCTGGAGCTAACACTATTTAACTCTAAGCCATTTAAATACGTATGTGAATAACATACTGTATTCTAGAATATATGTTTCCTCAGAAAATATTATTCAAAAATAACTTTCATATATGGGTTTTCTCACGAACAATTATCTTTAAACTTAAATTTCTCCTATCAAAGAAATAATCCTAGGGCGTATTGATTCCTTAACGAAATTCATTATCACGGGTAATTTTCTGCAAATACTTTTAATAGCTTCTGATCTATGATCAAAGCCATTCGTTCAAAAGAAATTTACTAAAAATGAAAAACATATGATAGAATTGCATGCAGCAAGTGACATGTATGGATATTTACAAACATATCTTTTGAAGTAGTGGGAATAATTAAACACCAGATTAAAAATAAAAATATATCATAAATAAATAGAAAAAAATAAGTTTACTGGTTCCTGAGGATGTACATTCTCCCTCTAAATAATTATCTCCTTACCCGATTCGGCCCATATCGGCACATCTGAACGTATACATCTCTACAGCAGCCATTTCCCCGCTCTGTTTTCTATCCCCGCCGTTTTACGTGCGAACTTTATGGTAATGAGTGATATAACTATTAATCATTATTTATCGCTCGAGAAGGACATGCGCAAGTTACTGTAGTGAGGAAATATTACGCTGTACTGCATGTAGCCATATATCACAAGTCAAGAAACTTAAACGAACAAATTTCCATCAGTTTCTCTATGGTCTCCCTCTTTCTCTTAGTCCTCAGTGTATATGTGTGTGCGTGCTTCCTGGTCGGCCATCGCGGAGCACGCAGAAAAGCTAAGGGGAAGGGTAGAACGAGATGAAAGTGTGTGTAAGAGAGAGGAGCAAGGTTAGACAGATCATACAAGTTTACGGCATGAATACATATTACATTGTTTTAAACTTTAAATGGATTTATTGTTCACGGAACGAATGAACAAAGATTCCATTTTAAAATAAAGCGTTTCTCTATTCATACATGCATGATGACGGACGGTTTGTGCCTTCAGGATGTGGGCTCAAGTAAAATGAGAGGTTCCATATTCAGCTTGAATTTACTTTAGTGTAACACGACAACAACAGCAGCGAGCATTATTAAACAACATCTGTGTCTTCTCACTTTAACTCACTAAGCCCACGTTCCATCTCTCTCATCTTTGCATTTGGGAGAAGGGGACTTTGTTTCGATTTGTGAGTCGGAATTTTAAAGTGAGACTCTATAAGCCGCCGTGTAGAATAATATGAGGCGCGACCATTATTTTTAAGAGAAAATAAAACAGGCTTCAAATCGCGATTAAAATATTATACTTACGCAGTTCTTGATGGTTCAACCATTACTATAGGCCACTACCATACTTAATCTGAAAAAGATAACATCAGCATTTGATCCCTGAAGTTTATTTATTTATGGCTATACAAATTTATGAAGCAAAACATAAACTTCTTTGCTACTAGTTTTAAAGTCACACTTACAGATGGAAGGCTTCAGGTGACCCAAGGATGGGAAAGAGTTGGGAATTGTGAAGTAAGTGGCTATGGCTTTAATTAAAGTACACTTCGAAGCATTTGGAAGGACTGCCTGGCCGAGGTAGTAAAGGCGTGCTCGATTCACCAGGAAGGACGTGGGTCGATTACCCACCAGGAAGTCCGAAAATTTAAGAAACGAGAATTCTGCTTCTGGAGCTGCATATGGCCCTCAAGATCACTCAGCCTACACCAAAAATGAGTACCAGGTTAATTCTTGAGGGCAAAGGCGGACGAGCATAGAGATAACCACTGTGTCCCACTTAATTCCGAGGTTAAGACGAGAGAAAGCCTCTACCTTTCACTTCTCAAAGAGCCTTCATGGCCTGTACAGAGAAGGCCTTGTTCTTTGCCTCAGCATTTGCCTGATGTGAAATAGGAGACCACGGAAAACATCTTCTGGGCTGCCGACGGTACGATTCAGAACATCCATCTCCCGAATACAAGCTCACAGCTACGATACCCAAACCACTCACTAAATAATATTAACAATACTTAACAATTTGTACCCGGGTGGTAGTTTGAAGTACCATCTCAAATTTACCCCTGTTTACAGTGTTTTAAAATATGTTACGGAAACTATACGGCCATAATGAACCCAATAATATAAGAGAGGATCCGTCGTCTATTTCTTCCTAAACCATTTGGTTAATCGCCAGGAGGTAACTGGGTCATATCTCTTATGTCTGTGACGTAGTGCACAAAGTTCGTAACAGAACGTTAGCGGTGAAGTATGACAGTATTAGCATAAAAAATTCTCAAGGAAAATGCATGGGGTACACAGAAATGATCAAAATCTCTACTAGTAAAAGGAATACAACCGGGCGAGTTGGCCGTGCGCGTCGAGGCGCGCGGCTGTGAGCTTGCATCCGGGAGATAGTAGGTTCGAATCCCACTATCGGCAGCCCTGAAAATGGTTTTCCGTGGTTTCCCATTTTCACACCAGGCAAATGCTGGGGCTGTACCTTAATTAAGGCCACGGCCGCTTCCTTCCAACTCCTAGGCCTTTCCTATCGCATCGTCGCCATAAGACCTATCTGTGTCGACGCGACGTAAAGCCCCTAGCAAAAAAAAAAAAAAAAAAAAAAAGGAATACAGATATGAGCCTGTGATTACGGACCGCAAGGTATCGACTGTATACATGTGCTGCGCAGTTGGCAAGCAATACCGTAGAGTGCATTGCGTGACTCAGCGTATGTAGAGGAAGGGAGTGGACAAGCGGAGCATTGGAAAAGAGAAATTTAAAGAATCATTTCCTGTAAGTTTTCCCACTTGTGCCCAGTGCCGGGAGAAACACACTACAACAATGAAATAAGTATATATTTGTTCACAGTAACTACGATGCATAAACAATTAAACAGAAATCAATTATCAAAAAGACACATCTCTGCAATGGCCTAAGGACTCAAAAATCGAGCTGTAAGTGTCCGACCTGTAACGTCAGGAAATCTAAATAACGTGAAGAAGATATTTGGCATTAATTGTGGTATATATTTCTATAAAAACACAACAATAACGTACGGAGCTACGTTGGAGTTAATTAGCCTATATTATAGGAAACTTTGTAGCCTTTAATATCTGCTAATACCACAGGACGTGCTTGCAATGTTTACTTTTATTACACAACTGATGCTACGGGGGTATGTCATTTCAGTATTTATTTTGCAGTTTGGCGAACTTTGACATGCACGAAATGTACTGTGTTTACCGATATGCATCGTAAAACAAATGCTCACCCGAAACCGGGTGGAGTTTTATACGCCAGTTGGTTCAAGATACCTTAGCGCATGGTCATCACAATAAAGACGCTATATTACCCGGGCATGATGATCAGACGCTGCTCTGTGATACACCACCGTTATTAGCAAGGTTGTATGTGAGCGAGCGACACGTCAGGGTCCCACGGTAGCGCACCGCCCAAGGTTATCATGCAGGAAAGCTTGGCCGGTCGCAGACTAACACAGAATTTGCTCGAGAAAAAACATTTTTTGGGTTCGATTTTCACTAGGCGGAAATAAAATACGCCAGTTATAGATTTTTGTTTCGGAACACTATGTCCTCTTAAAATTTCCGTACCGAGCTCGATAGCTGCAGTCGCTTAAGTGCGGCCAGTATCCAGTAATCGGGAGATAGTGGGTTCGAACCCCACTGTCGGCAGCCCTGAAGATGGTTTTGCGTACCTTAATTAAGGCCACGGCCGCTTCCTTCTCATTCCTAGTCCTTTCCTATCCCATCGTCGCCAAAGACCTATCTGTGTCGGTGCGACGTAAAGCGAATAGCAAAAAAAAAAAAAAAATATATATATATATAAAAAATCAGTAACTTATTTTTCAGACACCCTGTATAAAGTCACATAATTTGAAACACTAGGCTTGAGTCCTGACGGTACTCTGGAGTACCTGTTGAATGCATTGGGAATCTTTAGACGGTCTGCTTCATGAACAAGACACCAGAGATCAGCACTGACTTCTCATGTGCTACCAAAACATATATTTGCTTTCTAGGCATCTAAGAGTAAGATTTGTTTTATTTTGACTGAAAATATCAACACAGTCATGACTATCTTTGATACTGATGGGTGAAATCCAGTGAAGTTTTTTGTATTTCCATTTCAACTCGTTGCTAAGTAGTGCCTCTTCTCTTGTATTCATTGAAATGTTTTTTGTTTTTTGTTTTTTTTTTTGCTAGGGACTTTACGTCGCACCGACACAGATAGGTCTTATGGCGACGATGGGATAGGAAAGGCCTAGGAGTTGGAAGGAAGCGGCCGTGGCCTTAATTAAGGTACAGCCCCAGCATTTGCCTGGTGTGAAAATGGGGAAACCACGGAAAACCATCTGCAGGGCTGCCGATAATGGGATTCGAACCTACTCTCCTCTACGCGCACGGCCAACTCGCCTGGTCATTGAAATGTAACTGGTACAGCATTGTAGGCGATCCATGCTTTATGTTCTCTTTTACAATTAGATTTGCTTTTGTCAGTTAGCTATGACCATTACACGTAGTGATCTGCGTTATTTTATTCCGGTGGTGTAATTTATAAGTGATTGATTGTTGTTGAAAGTACCATATGAATATTGCATACTTCATATTGTTGGATTTTAACAAGAGTTGTATTCGGCTGCTTGACTGAATAGTCTGAGTAGTTGCGTTTGGTTCAGAGGACCCTGGGTTCGATTATAGGAGATTTTGACCTTAAATGGTTATTTCCTCTGGCTCGGGGACTAGTTATTTGTACCGTCCCCAAAATTCCTGTAAATCAAACACCACACAAAACACTATGCTCCACAACAAAACACGCAGGTCCCATACACGGCAGATACCACCCACTCTCGCTGAAGGGTCCGCCTTGCGAGGGCTGCAGCAGGCGACCTGAACATGTCCTCGGACACTCCCGGCACTAACGTCACACGATAAGTAAATTAAATAAATAAAATAAATATGTATTTTGTGTTTTATCTAAAGTACATTAAAACATGAAAAGAACTTAAAATGCCCTTTGCGTCTCCGGAATTTTAAGGCCTAAAAAGTTTAAAGTACCATGTCAAGATTGTCCAGTCACTTTACGGCACATGTTGAGGCATTGACAAAGTCATAGGCAGATCCGTAAAATCCCCTCTTTAAACATTATATATATTTGCAATTTCCTTTACGTCGCACCGACACAAATGGGTCTTATGGCGACGACGGTACAGGAAGTGGCTAGGAGTGGGAAGGAAGCGGCCATGGTCTTAATTAAGGTACAGCCCCAGCATTTGCCTGGTGTGAAGAATGGGAAATCACGGGAAACCATCTTCAGGGCTGCCGACAGTGGGGTTCGAACCTTGAACATTATTGGACAATATGGTGGATGGATTAAGTTCTCGGTAGTCACAGGTAGGTTAAGATCGTATACACCACTTATAAAGGAATAAACCGCATTGACCATGACCCGTTCGAACCCCGATGGCCCAGATTATACGAGGCAAATCGAAACTAGACGGAAGATGACTGGTGTCAGAAAGTGTTTGCTTTTCGCGGGAGTATGGATTGGTACCCATTGAGTCCTTAGGTGATTCTGACATTGCGATTTGTGTCAGGGTCCTCACTTTAATCTTTCCTGCCTGACCTTCTTTGGTCAACTCTTGTTATTTTCAGACCCCGAAGGTATTAGATTTTACAAGGCCTAGGGCAATTTCATGCCCTTCGTGGCCTCTTTCTTTTCATTTCTGATTAGTGTTAGGAGAGGATGTTGCCCAGTTGTACTTTCTCACAAAACAATAATGACTACCACCACCGATGGTAACTTACTGATCCATTCCTCTTGCTACCTTGACCTTGTACTATAGTGTTAGCTATGAGCTAATGTATTGTTTGAACTGATGGTGATCCAGGTTGATGCCCCTGTGGGTGGGGGCAGTAGAATAACACCTACGGTATCCTCTGCCTGTCGTAAGAGGCGACTAAAAGGGGCCTGAGGGGCTCTGATCTTTGGAGCGCGGGTTGGCGACCACGGGGCCCGTAGCTGAGTCTTGGCATTGCTTCCACTTACTTGTGCCAGGTTCCTCACTTTCATCTATCCTATCCGACCTCCCTTGGTCAACTCTTGTTCTTTTCCGACCCCGACGGTATTACGTACGGAGGCCTAGGGAGTCTTTCATTTTCACGCCCTTCGTGGCCCTTGTCTTCCTTTGACCGATATCTTCATTTTTCGAAGTGTCGGACCCCTTCCGTTTTTCCGTCTAATTAGTGTTATATAGAGGATGGTTGCCTAGTTGTACTTCCTCTTAAAACAATAATCACCATCACCACCACCTGACCCAGGTTGGAGACCCTGGAAGCCAGTCATCATGAATGAGAAGAACCTTGTTCAGTGAACTCTTGTTTGGCCAGACTATTGAGCCTTATTACTGGCAGTAAACCCTAATGTCATAGCTCATACGTCACCCACCTCTGTGTGGATTTTCCTGTCGATAATTGTGATGGTGAACTTCTTTAAGAGGTAAAATAACTGGATGCGTTCCGTTTTGTGTGGTTGACGTACTTCGGTCATTTCCTGATCTATTAAAGTAGCCTATATGCTCTCGCCTTTTGTGAACCTTCCCTTTCTTTAATAGTGGCTTTCTTCCTTGAATTGAATTTTCTAAACTGAAATAAATGAATATGCAAATCGGAATGAAACAAAACGAAACGAAAGGAATTAGGCCTAGGTAGTTATGCATGACCTAAAGCCTTATAAGCAAAAGCCACGTGACCCAGACTTTTACCCGTTCTATTACAGTAATAATAATAAAATAATAATAATAATTTCGTGTGGCTATTTCTAGCCGAGTGCAGCTCTTGTAAGGCAGAGCCTCCGATGACGGTGGGCGGCATCTGCCATTTGTAGGACACAGCGTGTTATTGTGGTGGAGGATAGTGTTAAGTGTGGTGTGTGAGTTGCAGGGATGTTGGGGACAGCACGAACACCCAGCCCCCGGGCCATTGGAATTAACCAATGAAGGTTAAAATTCCAGACCCGGCTGGGAATCGAACCCGGGACCCTCTGCACCGAAGGCCAGTACGCTGACCATTCAGCCAACGAGTCGGACAGTAATAATACTAATTGTACCCGACGTACACCTTCTCCGTTCATTTGAACTGCGCGCCTCCCAGAATACCATCTGTGTTATGAATCTTAAACTGTGTAGCTGAATATATTTGGACGTTTTGTCTTTAGATATCTCTACTATCGACTTATGTGCCCCCTCTGGCGGGGGAACGGACTATTAAATTTTCAACGGAAATTTCTATTCTATGTGGTTGTAAACCTCATGTGTTTGTAAATTGTTTTATGTGCTGAGGTTGTCAGCACTACTACGGCTTCCTTCTTCCTTATGTTACGGACCAACCAGGAATTTTTATACATATTTTTGTAGGAACTGAAAAGTGGGGGAACCTTCTCCCTGAGTTGCTATATAAGTGGACTCTTTTGGGCCATTTTGTCATCCTCATCACTCCGGTCTAAGCATGTGTACGGCAAAGTTAGGGGCAGGGACAGCCTTGCTGTCGCCGGAAGGCCCAACAGCTTAAGATAATGGCAGACATCTTTTAAATACGAGATAGCTCCAGAGAGTTAACTTGAGGGGAAGGTCTTAGACTTCTTTCTTAATGTAAAATTCTCAAGTTTAATACGGTATCTCCTTTTAAATGTAAATTTTAGGCAAGTCTAAGGACTCTATTCAAATCACTGGTGGGAAATATGTAACTTAGGGAATAAAGAGGGTTCACCCTCTATTAATTCCCATTCAACGTGATATCTGTGTTACTATGATTTTGCTTTGCTGGCGGGACCTAGTGTTTACAGTGCACTATGTCTTCTGGTATAGGCTAGAGCAATTTTCTTACTTTCATTGATCTGTCTCAGCTTTATTCTTGGCTTTGACAAAATGAAAGTGACTGAGGTATGAGTGATGCTAGTAATGCCATTCCTTGTGCAGCCAGTCCCTGCTATGGATGGTGTGAAAATATTGCTCATAGGGTCAGTTGGTGCATGCATTTCAGTGGGCTTGGCAGACTGATATGTAATAGTAACTTCTGGTTCAGTGAGGAAAGCAACGGGAAACTACCTCACTCCTCATTTCCCTAGTACGCCTCTTCAGTGATGTCTAGGCCATCTATGACAGCTGATGGCGAAGCTGTTGACGATCCAACCAGCCTTCGGGCTGAGGACTAAACATACATACATGATTTTCTAAAACTTTAAATTCTTCAAACCATTTTGGAACTTAATATTTCGCATCTAGTCACCCCTGTGTAGTATAGGCTTAGCCTCTGTAACTTCGGGCCATAAGCCCATGTAGGATTTTAAGTGTATTTCAAAAGGGAGTGCAAGCGTTTCACCTCCTAGCATTCTTTTTCATGGCCGATCATCTTAAAACTTTTCTTTTGTACTTCTAGGCCATTTGGTGTAAATTGTAATTATTCATAGGCGAGTGTATAAAGGTAATCGCCCACTGCAGGGAACCGCGCCGCGCCGCGCGGAACCAGCTTGTGGAACATTCCACGGGCCATTTTCCGAGACTTCGCCCATACAGCACACCTCACCGCGCCGCGTCTCTCCAGTTGGGGAAGTGCAGCTCACACAGAAATATGAGTTCCAGTTCCGAGGAGGACTTATTATTTGCGGTTGCGCTACTTGCAAATGAGGAAGAAGAAAAACGCGAAAGAAAAGTTTGGGTCCACAACATTTATGAGAAAAGGGAAACGTACGGAGAGTTTCACCATTTATTTCTTGATCTACTAAAGGACCGAAGTAAATTTTCCCACTACTTTCGTATGTCCCAAGAAAAATTCTATGAACTATTGAACCTAGTTAAGCCGTGTGTACCGAACTCGATAGCTGCAGTCGCTTAAGTGCAGCCAGTATCCAGTATTTGGGAGATAGTAGGTTCGAATCCCACTATCGGCAGCCCTGAAAATGGTTTTCCGTGGTTTCCCATTTTCACACCAGGCAAATGCTGGGGCTGTGCCTTAATTAACAAGAATTCACAAGAAGCAAACCACGGAAATTTCTTCTCGGCTGCGCTGCGCTGCGCGGCGCGGTGTAGTGGGCGATTACCTTAACAGATTGTCGAGCAGAAATGACAGTAAATACTGTTTTGAAGTTTGTCTGTCTGTTAGGTCATCAGCCCAGAGGATGGTTGGATCCTCAAATAGCACCACCAAAGGCTATGCAGTTATAGGGAAACTGCAAAAACCAATGGCAGAGCCGAAATGAGGCGTACTAGGTAAGATGAGGAGTGAGGTAGTTTGCCATTGCTTTCCTCATTGGACCAGAAGGTGCTACTGCAGCACGACTGATCCTATGAGCAACACCTTTCATAACACTCAGACACTAGTTGTGCCCCAAATGTCATTACTCAGCACCACCCATACCCCAGCAGCTTCCATATTGTCACAGCTATGGATGATACTGGGACTTCGGTGGAAGCTACACTTTGCTCTGGCCTGTGCCAAGAGACGGATACAAAAATACTGCATCCATCAAGAAATGGCAACAGGCGGGTTTTGAAGTTTATCTAGAGTAAAATTTCGCAGAAAACTTGTGCTTCTGAGAGACTGGACTGTAGTAAACTTTTGGGAATGTGAGTGGAGCAAATGTGCTTTTTGAAATAGTGTAACTTTAGTGCTGCAATGCTCATTCCTTGTAAATTATTTTGTCTATGATTTTCTCGATTGTACCTGATTTTTGACTTTAAGTCTTTGTTGTTATCAGAGCTGATGAGCTCATCGTTATTCCATTTAACTGTTATTTGTTGTTGTTCATTCAGATTATCTACCAAGCGTTAAATTCAGACAAAAAGGAAAAATAAAATTCCAGAATTTAGTGTTTTAAATATTGTTTTGATCTTCTCTCTGTCCACCCAACCCCCTGAGGGTGGGGGGCGGTAGAATAACACCCACGGCATCCTCTGCCTGTCGTAAGAGGCGACTAAAAGGGGCCTCAGGGGCTCTGAACTTCGGAGCGTGGGTTAACGTCCATCCGGCCCGTAGCTGAGTCCTGGCATTTCTGCCACTTACTTGTGCCAGAATTCTCACTTTCATTTATCCTATCCGACTTCCCTTGGTCAACTCTTGTTCTTTTCCGAAGCCGACGGTATTAGAGCACTCGAGGCCTAGGGAGTCTTTCAATTTTACGCCCTTCGTGACCCTTGTCTTCCTTTGGCCGATACCTTCAATTTTTCGAAGCGTCGGTCCCTTCCATTTTTTTCTCTCTGATTAGTGTTATATATAGCATGGTTGCCTAGTTGTACTTCCTCTTAAAACAATAATCACCACCATCACCACTCTTTCCACCCATTCACCCCGGCGCTTTCTTACACTTCTGTAAACCACTGAATTCCAGTAATAATAATAATAATAATAATAATAATAATAATAATAATAATAATAATAATAATAATAATAATAATAATAATAATAATAATAATAAACTTATGACTTCTTCCTCTCCCCGGACGGGTCGCAGGTACGAACTGTGTCACATATTATGATATGGCCCTGCTTTACAGTCAAGTACCCTTCCTGATGCCAACTGTATGGTCACCAACCTTCTATAAGGAGAAGCCGCAAGAAGAAGAAGAAGAAAGCGAACGGTTAGTTTCAGTATAACCGTATTCTAAACGAAAATATGCATGCAATATACTAGGTTCAGGATGAAAATACTCGTCTGAGTACATTCCTTCCTTTATTTTGGGAGATAGATAACACCGTCAGTAACATTAGGCTGTAGACGTCCACTTCAATATGACCCGGAGCCTGTTAAACTAATTACAGTAATATTGTAATAACATCTGTGGCATGCTCTGTTTGAGATGGAAGGACGCTACATTCCTCGCAAAATGAGAGAGCAAGTGGGGAAGTGTCCAGCCAAGCAGTAACCATAGTGATGACTTCCCAACCTCAGAGCCCACTACTGTATGTGTTTCGGTATATCTCACCTCCTAGACAGCCATCGCCGCCTACAGGAAATACTAGTACAATTTACACAGAAAATTTCGCCATTTCTTTACTGTGTGTAATTAAAATTCGTTCTACGATGTGAGTAGCCTGTTACTATTTTCTGCATATTTTCCCATATCGAGAAAGTCGTACATGTAATGGAGATGTTGTGTTGGTCCATGGATGCTACAAGGGTTGAGCGTATTAAGAAATATGTTGTAAGGACACGTATGGCAGTGACATCCATCGCCAATAAAATGCAGGAAGCACGGCTCAGGTGGTACGGGTACTTTACCGGAAGTTATGACTACTCCCATGGCAAAAAATGCCCTCCGAAATGAACCAGGAAGAATCATACCCCGTGGTCATACGAAGAAACGGTGGCTTGAGAGAATAAAAGAGAAAATGCAAGTGACTAGCCTCAGACCTCAGGCAGAAGTCGCGAACGGCAGCCAGATAAGCCACTCTGTACCGTTGAGTGATACACGCTAGGAAGGAGAGGGCAATGTTTTCGTATCTGTCTCTTGGCACAGAGCATAGCAGACTGTAGCTTCCACCGAAGTCTCAGTCCCTTTTATGACTGTGACAGTATGAAAGCTGCTGAGGTACGGGTGGCGGTGAATAATTACATTCGCAACATAAGTTGTGCATCTCGATAATATGAAGGATTCTACGTCATTTGTGCTGCAGAGGCACTTTCTCAACGCGATCGGTTTTTGAGGTTTCTCTATAACTGTGTAACCTTTGATGGTACATTTTGAGGATCCAACTAGCCTTTGTGCTGAAGACATTATATATATATTGTGTATATTCGATAGGAATAGGACGCTGTCTAAAAATATAAAGTTATTAAGTTCGCTGAACATGTGTTTATTCTTCAGCCAGCCCAATGATGTCCGAATAGTGTGTGCCTCTTACTTGGAGGTCCCCGGTTCGATTTTCGGCCAAAAGTTCTGGACTGAGTGCTGAACGAGGTTCACTCAGCCTGATAAGGTCAACTGAGGTACTCTCTGATATGAGAGGCAGCGTTACAGTCAAGAAAACCAAGCGATGCCACTGAGGATGTAACATTGACCACGTGGCACTCCGGTACTTGCGGAACATTTTGTCTGGGTAGCAATAGTCTTGACAGTCCAAGGCCATTACGGACTGTAGGGTCATGCCTTTTTGTTTATTTCTTGCGCTTGTTATATAAAGTTTCGTCCGATATTGAAATCGTAGAAAATGAGGAAGTTGGCGTGGTTCACAATGAACACAGTTCCTTTCCGTTCTGTTGTCTTTCACATCAGAATTTCTCTTGAACTTTAAGGGCACCCGGAAGGGGTGATGTCTGTCATGTTAAAATGGATGTTTTAAGGAACATTTTCTCATAAAGTTATGAACCAAGAAAAATCTTTATATATATTAGACCTTCGTACGTAGATAGACGACATCATATTTTAATATCTGCTGTAGTTTTGAAAATATGAATTTTTAAGTGAACATCACAATTTTAGGTTATAAAATGAGACAATTTGTTCCATAATTCAGAGATTGTACCTTTCATTTTCAAAATCTCGTGTTAAAATACGTAGAATGATTAGCTACATGCCACCTACAAGTTTGGTTAATGTACGTTTAATAGCATCCGAGTAAATGTCCCTTTGGTACACGAAAAACTACTTTTCAGGAAATGAGCCTCAAAGTTTCTTACTGCATTCCACTCCATACAGTGGATCAACTGGGTCCTCTTCCATCTCATCTTGTAATCTCCTATTTACAATTCTTTTCTTCTGTCTTCCAAGCTTCACCATTTCCTTTTCTATTGCATCTGCTTTCCTTTTCCTTTCAGTCTGCAAGTACCGAGCTCGATAGCTGCAGTCGCTTAAGTGCGGCCAGTATCCAGTATTCGGGAGATAGTAGGTTCGAACCCCACTGTCGGCAGCCCTGAAAATGGTTTTCCGTGGTTTCCCATTTTCACACCAGGCAAATGCTGGGGCTGTACCTTAATTAAGGCCACGGCCGCTTTCTTCTCACTCCTAGCCATTCCTTGTCCCATCGTCGCCATAAGACCTATCTGTGTCGGTGCGACGTAAAGCAAATAGCAGTCTGCAAGCCTCTGTGAATTTACTAAAAGTCGCCACAATCCTCTATTTGCAACTAGTGCTGTGGTCTCATTTAGTTCTATACCTCTTATCTTTAAATCGTTAGAAACTGAGTCTAACCGTCGTCGTCATGGTCTCCCTCTACCTCTCCTACCCTCCATAACAGAGTCCATTGTTCTCATAGGTAACCTATCCTCCACTATTCGCCTCACATGACCACATCACCGAAGCCAGTTTATGCGAACAGCTTCATCCATCGACTTCATTCCTACCTTAACCTTTATCTCTTCATTCCGAGTACCCTCCTGCCATTGTTCCCACCTGTTTGTACCATCAATCATTCTCGTTACTTTCGTGTCTGTTACTTCTAACTTATGAATAAGATATCCTGAGTCAACCCAGCTTTCGCTCCCGTAAAGCAAAGTTGGTCTGAAAACAGACCGATGTAAAGATAATTTGGTACGGGAGCTGACTTCCTTCTTACAGAATACTGTTGATCGCAACTGCGAACTCACTGCATTAGCTTTACTGCACCTTGATTCAATCTCACTTACTATATTACCATCCTGGGAGAACACACATCCTAAATACTTGGAATTATCTACCTGTTGCAGCTTTGTATCACCAATCTGAAATTCAGTTCTCTCTGATTTCTTACCTACTGACATCAATTTAGTCTTCAAAAGGCTAATTTTCATACCATACTTACTGCACATATTTTCAAGTTGCAAGGCACTGCAGGCTTTCGGCACAATCTGCCATTAAGACTAAGTCGTCAGCATAGGCCAGACTGCTTACTACATTTCCACCTAACTGAATTCCTCCCTGCCACTTTATACCTTTCAGCAGATGATCCATGTAAACTACGAACAACAAAGTACCCTGAAACAAGAACTCATTCTACCATCAATTCTCAGTGCAACCCAATTGTCAACATAAATGCCTTTGATTTTAATAATCGACCCTTAATCTCATAGTCCCCCGGTATGGTGAACATCTTTTCCTCTGGTACCCTGTCGTATGCTTTTCCTCGATCTGCGAAACATAAACACAAATTTATATTCCTCTTGCAGCATTCAATTACCTGGCGAATACTGAAAATTTGATCCTGTCTGTGGTCTGAAACCACACTGGTTTTCATCCAACTTCCTCCCAACTACTGATCGCACCCACCCTTCCAAGATGCCAGCGAATACTTTGCTTGGTACACTATCAACGGTGAGATACCTCGATAGTTGTTGCAATCCTTTCAGTTCCCTTGCTTATCGATAGGTGTAATTACTGCTTTTGTCCAATCTAAAGGTACCTTAACAACACTCCATGCCAACCTTATTATTCAATGAAGCTATTTCATCTCTGCCTTCCCACTATACTTCACCATTTCAGGTCTAATTTAATCTATTCGTACTGCTTTATGACAACGGAGTTTATTTACTATCCTATCCACTTCCTCAAGCGTAAATTTACTAACTTCATTTTCCTCCTCAGCATGAGCTCCGTTGATCGCGACACCACCGTGAAGATTTTCTTTTATGTTCAGAAGATTTTCAAGTTATTCCCTCCACCTGTCCAGTGATTCCCTGGGATCTATTATGAGTTCACCAGAAATACCCAAAACATTGTTCATTTCCTTTTTCCCTCCCTTCCTAGGATTGTTTATTACTGTCCAGAAAGGTTTCCCTGCTGTTTGACCTATCCTTTCCAGCTTATTACCAAAATTTCCCACGACTTTTTTTGGACTCAGCAACTATTTGTTTCGCTGTGTTTCTTTCATCTATGTACAATTTCCTGTCTGCATCAGACCTTGTTTGGAGCCATTCCTGATAAGCCTTCCTTTTACCTTTCCCATCTTTACACACAGTTCTTCCTAGGCATTCTCGTGCTGTTGCTACTAAAGCATCCTTGTACGCCACCCATTCTCTTTCTATATCCTGAACCTGCTTACTGTCCACTGTTTGGAACTTCCTACAAATTACACTGACTGACAGAGCAAATGCAACACCAAGAAGGAGTGGTCAGAACTTTATGCCAATTGCAGGGTAGACTGACGTCACTGAGGTATGCTCATGATGTGAAATGCGCCGCTGTGCTGCGCACGTAGCGAACGATAAATGGGACACGGCGTTGGCGAATGGTCCACTTCGTACCGTGATTTCTCAGCCGACAGTCATTGTAGAACGTGTTGTCGTGTGCCACAGGACACGTGTATAGCTAAGAATGCCAGGCCGCCGTCAACGGAGGCATTTCCAGCAGACAGACGACTTTACGAGGGGTATGGTGATCGGGCTGAGAAGGGCAGGTTGGTCGCTTCGTCAAATCGCAGCCGATACCCATAGGGATGTGTCCACGGTGCAGCGCCTGTAGCGAAGATGGTTGGCGCAGGGCCATGTGGCACGTGCGAGGGGTCCAGGCGCAGCCCGAGTGACGTCAGCACGCCAGGATCGGCGCATCCGCCGCCAAGCGGTGGCAGCTCCGCACGCCACGTCAACCGCTATTCTTCAGCATGTGCAAGACACCCTGGCTGTTCCAATATCGACCAGAACAATTTCCCGTCGATTGGTTGAAGGAGGCCTGCACTCCCGGCGTCCCCTCAGAAGACTACCATTGACTCCACAGCATAGACGTGCACGCCTGGCATGGTGCCGGGCTAGAGCGACTTGGATGAGGGAATGACGGAACGTTGTGTTCTCCGATGAGTCACGCTTCTGTTCTGTCAGTGATAGTCACCGCAGACGAGTGTGGCGTCGGCGTGGAGAAAGGGCAAATCCGGCAGTAACTGTGGAGCACCCTACCGCTAGACAACGCGGCATCATGGTTTGGGGCGCTATTGCGTATGATTCCACGTCACCTCTAGTGCGTATTCAAGGCACGTTAAATGCCCACCGCTACGTGCAGCATGTGCTGCGGCCGGTGGCACTCCCGTACCTTCAGGGGCTGCCCAATGCTCTGTTTCAGCAGGATAATGCCCGCCCACACACTGCTGGCATCTCCCAACAGGCTCTACGAGGTGTACAGATGCTTCCGTGGCCAGCGTACTCTCCGGATCTCTCACCAATCGAACACGTGTGGGATCTCATTGGACGCCGTTTGCAAACTCTGCCCCAGCCTCGTACGGACGACCAACTGTGGCAAATGGTTGACAGAGAATGGAGAACCATCCCTCAGGACACCATCCGCACTCTTATTGACTCTGTACCTCGACGTGTTTCTGCGTGCATCGCCGCTCGCGGTGGTCCTACATCCTACTGAGTCGATGCCGTGCGCATTGTGTAACCTGCATATCGGTTTGAAATAAACATCAATTATTCGTCCGTGCCGTCTCTGTTTTTTCTCCAACTTTCATCACTTTCGAACCACTCCTTCTTGGTGTTGCATTTGCTCTGTCAGTCAGTGTATATCGATGTACTACTGCCTAATTTCCTCGTCCTGGAGATTTTCTATCCTTATTCGTTTACAGACAGATTTCACTTTCTCTATCCTAGGCCTATAGATACTTAGTTCACTACAGATCAGATAGCGGTCTCTTTCATCGAAAATCTCCGAAAAACCCGTACATTCCTAACAGATTTCCTGAATTCGAAGTCAGTTAAGATATAGTCTATTATGGATCTGGTACCCGTATCCTCCCATCTGTAACGGTGAATAGCCATATGCTTGAAGAATGTATTCGTAACTGATAAACACATACTAGCACAAAAGTCCAACAAACGCTTCCCATTCCCATTAGCTTCCATATCTTCCCCACATTTACCAATCACCCGTTTGTATCCTTCAGTTCTATTTCCATCTCTCGCATTGAAATCGCCCATTAGCACTGTTACCGTGTTTTAGTGGTAGGTAGAGGTGAAAGAAGGTGCGGGCGTGAACGGGTCTCAAACTACGGAATCAAAGTTAATGTAAAATTTAACAAGGTTATATTTTCTTTTCAAAAACAAAGAAATAACAAGCATGGCAGGTACAAAGTAGCAAATCAAAAGGGGAGTTACAATATTTACAGGATTTGGGGCTTCGCGCCCTGACTTTACACTGCTTGGGCAATCAGCTCAGTTTTACCCCAAACACAAGTTTCAACAGAGGGGCAGAAAACCCCATTCATGCCTAGGAGCCCTTGCTCCAAATTACACTGAAAAGCCTCCTCGAGGCATACAACACTCAATTTTCAAAAGAGCCACTCGCTCTCAAATTTAAGCCTCTCCCAGACCACACCAAACTCCACCTTCAAGTTGTCCTCACTGGACATAGACACAGGGGTAAAATACCCAACCTACTGAGGTCTATTAAATGAAAAGGGGCAATTACATGACCTCTAAAAAAACAATTTGAGAGGAGGCGATCTTGCACTCCTAATACACTTGTTTTTAAAACCTAATCTGGCTCTAGGCCACTAATGCAAGGGCTAATCCCATACTACAGAGGTGACTTTAGAAAAGAGCAATTGGTTTTACATTAACGAAGAATAGGTTGAGAAAATAAGTTCACCTCAAAACAATCTGAGTGGGAGCTCGAGAGGGTTAGCACTCTCTATCCCAATATGCAGCTTAAAAGAGAATAGATGAAAAGATTGGTTACATTTTAGGAAAAGGTTACATGGTGGAAACGCTTCGAACCCGCTCCGAGAGTTAAACTGCCAACCTAGCAAGAAAAGAAGTTATTAAGAGGCCATTACCTGGTGTTGAACAGCTGGAGAAGAAAGAGGCGCTTCCCGCCCCCTGCTATGTACTTTACACACTGAAAGATGGAACAGAAGTGGCCCGGAGACCCAAAAATCAGCAGTTTATACCCTCTCGCAGAAGGTTCGAGGCGTTAGGGGAATGAAAACACCCTCCCGCAAATTCTTTATTGGCTAGGGTACAGAAACATATCCAAGTTGGGGGAAGATACATCGGATTGGTCGGAGATAACTCAAAGAAATTCGGGATTGGATAAATCTAAAACAAGGGGAAAAGAGGGGTATACAGCCAACTTAAACAATAACAGAAAGAAATTTAGCAAAGAACAAACATTTGAAATAAAAATTTCTCCAACAAAATAGTTCTTTGACTCCGCACTAGGTTGCACTATTGGTGATCTTCAGTAGTGTCCTCTAGAAGAGAAAGTTCACACTTCTTACTTCAAGCGAAACAAAAACACATAAAAAATGACACAGTTCAAAAACTCAAAGTTTTCCATGTGGTGACATCTTCAGAGAAAGTAGAGAATTAGTAGCGTAGATAAAGTTCAGACTTCTCCAACAGAGGAGTTTCAACAGGCGCACATTTTAAATTAGCGGAGTGGAGGTGTACCGCCCGGTACAGACCTCCCCCCCCCCCAAAAGTTCCTCCCGGGGTGACACATGAAATGTTTGAAAACAAGGTCCAAGTTTTGATGTAGATATGGAGATTAATTGCCAAAAAAATTTATAAGATTTTCTTAATTTGGTTTGATTCAGTTTCAAAATTTTGTTGTTGCAGGTGAAGTATAGTCTTTAAGTTTGTAGAAGTAGAATTCTGAAGATAAACTTTTAATACTCAAAAGTGATGAAAAATTTTGCAATGTCCACCAAATATTGCTGTTGAATTCCCAAGTGTAGTCATTGCTTATAGTAACTGTTCATGTAGTTGATGTTGATGAAGTTGGATGGCCAGACCGGCCGTTGCAGCTTGCGTCCAAAGGAGGCCGCTCGGACCCCTCAAGTACCCTGAGATACCGCTCGCCCGCACTATGAGGGGAGCAGAGGTGTTGAAACACGCCGCGCCCGCGGTGAACATATACAAGCTGCGGGCAAGTAGCAGGTCGTGCGACGCGCCTCAGCCTTGGCCGGGAGGAGAGCTCCGGCTTGCCGTGCACCTGACGTCCTCGCTGGAGAAGAGGGGGCCCGTCCTCTGCCCCAGTTGCTGCACGGCGCCGCGCGGTTGCGGGGGCACTGAAACATTAAAGCTAGGCGGCAGAATTGTGTTGGACCATCATGTTTCTTTTGAGGGCACAGGCATGTAGAGAGATTGAGGGGCCAGCGGCGTGCAGATATCCATGGCATTTCAACTAAGCCAGCCACTGTGTGTAGTGGAGCAGGAGACGGGAGCGTGGTAATGGCCGTGGCAAGGACAGGATGGCAGTTTAACAAATCGGGGGAGGTTTCACACAAATGCTTACATATAAAACAAAATAGAAGGAGCAGAATGCCTTAAGAGGGGAAACTCAAAAAAATATAACCTTCATATTCCTATCAAATTATATGAAGCAAGTTGACACAAAATTTACACCGGTTTCACCTGGGACAGGTGAACTCTAAATATCCTCTCGGTGGCTGGATTACTTAACAATAAGGTAACCGGCGTAAGGAAATCCAGAATAATGCATGGCCCATGAAATCTGGGGGCAAGCTTGCCCGCGGGAACAAAGTTCTTGACCATCACCTGGTCACCTACCTTCAAAGAGGTGGGTCTCCGTCCACGATCATACCTTTCCCTAACCTTTTCATGAGATACCCTAAGATTGGCTTTAGCCTTCTTCCAAAGATCTTTAATGTTATCCGGATCTATTGTCTCGGGTAGAATGTCACTCAGAGACCAGAGGTTAGAGAGCGGCGTGTTGGGAACAAACTTGAACATCAAGGAAGCTGGAGTGAACTTATGAGATTCATGAACCGCCGAATTCAAAGCAAAAGCTAACCAATGCAGGGACGTGTCCCACCTAGAATGATCTTCATGATGATAGGCAATAAGTGCGGACCTGAGATTACGATTAACCCGTTCAGCCAGAGATGGTTGAGGGTAATAAGCAGAAGTAGTTACATGAGAGATGGATAAGTCAAAACAGAATTTACGAAAAAGATTTGATGTAAACGCCTTAGCATTATCAGACACAATATATTGGCACGGACCAAAAGAAGCAAAAATAGAATTTAGGCAAGTAATGGTGGACTGAGCGGTAGCCAGCTTAGTCGGAAATAACCAAGAAAATCTGGTAAAACCATCTACGCATACAAAGATGAACTTGTTAGCATTACCCTTTGACTGGGGGAAGGGTCCTACATAATCAATATACAGGCGTTCCATGGGGCGCGACGCTTGCTGAGAAGACAAGAGGCCTACCTTGGTGGACATGGTCGGTTTACTAAGCAAACAGGATTTACAAGCCTTTACTAGTTCACGGATTTCACCGTCCATACCTTTCCAGATGAACATTTCACGAATCTTTTCACGAGTTTTAAAGATACCAAGATGCCCTCCTAATGGGGTCTCATGATAATACTTGAAGATCATAGGTACAAGAACCGCTGGAACAACAACTTTCATCATCTTATCATGCCTCGAAGGGCAACATAGAACACCATTCCTCAGAACATAAGGGACAACATGTTCCCCAGAAGAAAGGGTTTCCATTATCGGAGCCAGCGTCGGATCTTCACGTTGGTATTTCTCGATATCCCTAAAGAGCATGGGAGCATCTGTTAGGATGGCGTTAACCTCAGATAGTATGGACTCGGAAGGTGATGAACTGTCGACCGGTTCATGGGTCTCGACGTCGTTAGAAAATATACGGCTGAGTCCATCAGCAACAACATTTTCGGTACCTCTGATATGTCTAACATCAAACTGGAAGGCAGAAATACGAATGGCCCAGCGGGCTATACGACCAGTACGACGCGGCCTACCTAAGACCCAGCTTAGGGCTTGATTATCTGTCTCCAGGTCGAATTTGACATGTTCTAGATAGAGACGGAACTTCTCTAAGGCGAATAAGACTGCCAAACCTTCGAGCTCATAGATGGAATACTTGGCTTCTTGAGCCGACAATGTCCTAGACGCATAGGCGATGGGTCGCCTCCCTAGTTCAGTCTCTTGAAGAAGGACTGCAGCTACTGCTGACGACGATGCGTCGGTTTGAACAATGAATTTCTTCGAGAAATCAGGCATAGCAAGTACAGGGGCATTACAAAGAGCTAATTTAAGGTCTTCAAAAGCGGCTTGTTGAGAAGGTCCCCACTCGAATTTGATGCCTTTCCTACGAAGAAGGTTTAAGGGCGCCGCTCTATTAGCGAAGTTAGGAATAAACTTCCTGAAGAAATTCACCATACCAATGAACCTGGCGATACCTTTAATGTCCTTGGGAGGTTTAAAATCCCGGATGGCCTGTGTTCTAGAATGATCGACTGCTACACCATCAGGTGACACAATATTCCCTAGGAATGACATAGAGGGCTTAGCAAAGGCAACCTTGGACAACTTAACAGTTAACCCAGCCTTACGAAGGCGATCGAGAACTTCTCGCAGATGATCTAGATGTTCTTCAAAAGTCTCTGAAAATACGACGACATCATCCAAGTAGTGATATAAGTACTCAAACTTGATGTCGGAGAAGACCATATCTAGTAGCCTAGTGAGTACAGCTGCTCCCGTAGGGAGCCCGAAAGGCACGCGGTTGTATTCGTATAAATTCCAGTCCGTGGCAAACGCTGTAAGATGTTTAGACTCTTCGGCAAGGGGAATTTGATTATAGGCCTGATTCAAGTCCAAGATAGTAAAGAACTTGGCCTTACGAAACCATGAAAAACAAGAATGAAGGTCGGGAAGGGGCATAGATTGTAACACCACCTTCCGATTGAGAGCCCTATAATCAATGACAGGCCTGAAGCCTCCTTGGGGTTTCGGGACTAGAAAAATAGGCGAAGAATACGCCGACTTAGAGGGCCTATTAATACCATCCTTCAACATTTGTTCGATGATTTCTTTTAGAGCCTTCATTTTAGGTGGAGATAGCCTATACGGTGGAAAACGGACAGGAATCGAATCCGTGACCTCAATTTTGTATTCGATCAGGTCAGTAACACCAAGAGTATCAGAGAACACCTCGGGAAACGACTGACACAATTTGCGAATACTATCAGCCTGCTCCTCAGGTAGATGTCTAAGGTCTAACAACATCTCATCCTGGGTAGGCGAAATAGAAGAACATGATGCAGAATTACACTTTAATAGAGGGATATTACAATTAGAGGCAAATTTGAAAGTGCAAGACCTACTCTGAAGATCGAGCACAAGACCAGTGTGAGAAATAAAGTCCGCTCCCAATATAATGGGGCAAGACAAGTGCTTGGCCACAAACAATTTAACTTTCCATGTGAATTTAAAAATACGAATTTTGACATATAAGAAACCGAGAATTTCTAATGGAGAGGAATTAGCCGAAACGTATTGGATCGCCGACAAACAATAGTTAGGAAGCTTACAAACAGATTTCAATTTTGAATACCAATCAGCCGAAATAATAGAACAAACACTACCTGAATCTAAGAGAGCTGTTATAGGCTCGTTATTTAACTCAATTTTAAGAAAGGGGACCGGTGCGGGGGTATCCGCCGCAATCCTAAGACACTCTTTGGGACCTTCAAAAGATGAATTTGAAGACTGATCGTTCTCTGAATTTACAACCTGTTTACCAGGGGCTGAGTCTCGGGAAGATGGATTAGTCGACTCAGCCGAAGCCACTAGTCACTTTTTATTATTGGCATAGGTGGAATTTGCACCAGACGTTGAGCAGGAGGGGGTGCTATTCGAATTTGGGCAATTCTTGGCGATATGTGAGAAAGCCCCACATTTAAAACAGCCTTGTGATGAACCAGCCCCATTCCTTGTCCCACTCGACTTGATCAGTGGACACTTATTGCGCAGGTGGTCAGGCGACCCACAAGCATAACATTTACGAGGGGTGACTGATCGGCGAGGTGGAGGCCGAGTATTACTAAAGGAAGGCGGGGGTTCTTTCGCTACACGCAAAGAATCGGCGTATCTAACTCCTTCTGCTGAGACGGCCAATGCTTCAAGTTCAGAGAAAGTTTGCGGGCACGCCGCGAAACACAAATATGACCTATAGGATGGTGAAATACCTTCCACAATAGCTTGTACAATTTGATCCTCAGGGAAGTGAAGAGCAAACACCCTAGTATAAAACTTAATATCTTGGATGAAGTCTGCCAAGTTTTCATCCAAGCGCTGTACCCGATAATAGTACTTCTGAATAAGGGAGGACCTGGCCCTAGCCGGGATGAAGTTAGCTAGCAAGTGGGCATGGAAATCCTCAATAGATGATTGCTCGGCAATGGCTCTTACGATTTTATCAGAGAGAATGCCAATAGCATACGGATAGATAATTTGCAAAATTTGACATGGAGAAAGAGAAAACACAAGGGCATGATCCGGAAATTCAACTAGAAATCTTAAAAATGAAATTACTTCACTGGTGGTATTAACGGAAAACTTCGATATACCTCTGAGCAACATTGCCAAAGGATGAGGCAAGCTGCTGAACCCGGGTGACATAGTAGGTAAAGGTTTCAATGGCAAGGAAGTTAATTCCGAACGAATGTTACTCAACGATGCACGGCGTTCAGATTCGTTGTCCAATGGGGCAGAGATAGTTTGAGCAGCGATGGTTTTCCTATTTACTTCTCCCTTAGGAGGTTCTTCCTCGCTACCTACATTCACTATGGTGGGTTGATCAGATTTGGGAGGAACTTCCCCAGTTAACAATTGAGTGACCTTACTAGATAATTCGGAAATATTTTCCAGGAGCGTACTAGCTTCCTTCCTCTGAACGTCATTCAGTTTTAGAGACAACAGATCGTTAACCCTATTCGAAAAATGATATAGCCTAGCTTGCACACGCTTAATTTGATTAGGAGAGGGATCATTTTCATCAAAAAAACTAACTACAGAAGCTAGCCCAGTAATATTCTCGACGATCGTGGAAAGAGAGTCGTCAATTTCTTTCTCTCCCAAGGTGGGGATGGAAATGGGCAAATCAAGGGACTCTCTAAGCTTGTTTGTGTCAACTGCAACCGTGCCTCCAGATTGCACATTTCTAATAGTCAATTCATAGATCAACTCCTCCTTGCGCAAATAGTTAAGATGGAGAACATCGCGAGGTCCGGGCATGATGACAGAACAATTTTGAAAAACTCAAAAAAAAAAAAAAAAAATTCCAGCAACTGAGAAAATTGTTAGAGTTCGGAACAAAACAATGTTTAGCCGTCAAAAGGGGCTAAATTGAGACCCATTCAACCACGCTCTGCTACCACTTGTTACCGTGTTTTAGTGGTAGGTAGAGGTGAAAGAAGGTGCGGGCGTGAACGGGTCTCAAACTACGGAATCAAAGTTAATGAAAAATTTAACAAGGTTATATTTTCTTTTCAAAAACAAAGAAATAACAAGCATGGCAGGTACAAAGTAGCAAATCAAAAGGGGAGTTACAAATAACAAGCATGGCAGGTACAAAGTAGCAAATCAAAAGGGGAGTTACAATATTTACAGGATTTGGGGCTTCGCGCCCTGACTTTACACTGCTTGGGCAATCAGCTCAGTTTTACCCCAAACACAAGTTTCAACAGAGGGGCAGAAAACCCCATTCATGCCTAGGAGCCCTTGCTCCAAATTACACTGAAAAGCCTCCTCGAGGCATACAACACTCAATTTTCAAAAGAGCCACTCGCTCTCAAATTTAAGCCTCTCCCAGACCACACCAAACTCCACCTTCAAGTTGTCCTCACTGGACATAGACACAGGGGTAAAATACCCAACCTACTGAGGTCTGTTAAATGAAAAGGGGCAATTACATGACCTCTAAAAAAACAATTTGAGAGGAGGCGATCTTGCACTCCTAATACACTTGTTTTTAAAACCTAATCTGGCTCTAGGCCACTAATGCAAGGGCTAATCCCATACTACAGAGGTGACTTTAGAAAAGAGCAATTGGTTTTACATTAACGAAGAATAGGTTGAGAAAATAAGTTCACCTCAAAACAATGTGAGTGGGAGCTCGAGAGGGTTAGCACTCTCTATCCCAATATGCAGCTTAAAAGAGAATAGATGAAAAGATTGGTTACATTTTAGGAAAAGGTTACATGGTGGAAACGCTTCGAACCCGCTCCGAGAGTTAAACTGCCAACCTAGCAAGAAAAGAAGTTATTAAGAGGCCATTACCTGGTGTTGAACAGCTGGAGAAGAAAGAGGCGCTTCCCGCCCCGTGCTATGTACTTTACACACTGAAAGATGGATCAGAAGTGGCCCGGAGATCCAAAAATCAGCAGTTTATATCCTCTCGCAGAAGGTTCGAGGCGTTAGGGGAATGAAAACACCCTCCTGCAAATTCTTTATTGGCTAGGGTACAGAAACATATCCAAGTTGGGGGAAGATACATCGGATTGGTCGGAGATAACTCAAAGAAATTCGGGATTGGATAAATCTAAAACAAGGGGAAAAAGAGGGGTATACAGCCAACTTAAACAATAACAGAAAGAAATTTAGCAAAGAACAAACATTTGAAATAAAAATTTCTCCAACAAAATAGTTCTTTGACTCCGCACTAGGTTGCACTATTGGTGATCTTCAGTAGTGTCCTCTAGAAGAGAAAGTTCACACTTCTTACTTCAAGCGAAACAAAAACACATCAAAAATGACACAGTTCAAAAACTCAAAGTTTTCCATGTGGTGACATCTTCAGAGAAAGTAGAGAATTAGTAGCGTAGATAAAGTTCAGACTTCCTCCAACAGAGGAGTTTCAACAGGCGCACATTTTAAATTAGCGGAGTGGAGGTGTACCGCCCGGTACAAGCACTATCCTATTCTTGCTGTTGACCCTGACTAAGATGTCACTAAATGCTTCATAAAACTCGTCAATTTCATCCTCATCTGCACCCTCACATGGTGAATACAATGAGACAATTCTCAATGTTGCGCCTATGTTGCGTGCAATAGTATTCCTGATGAACACCCCTACCCCAGACTCTGCCCTGCTCTTTTTAACACCCGTCAAGTACACTCAAGTACACGTAAAGTACAAGTGGTTCATGGTGTGGGTTACTGTGGTCACGTCATACTTCGTGAACAATGGGCAACGGCTGAGTGGCCTAGTAAGTGGTCCTGAGAGTCGGGATACCAGTTGTTACGGAATGGGAGTGGGCATCTCGGACATATTCTGAGTCATGGCCTTCCTTGTGCTTAAGTGGATAGAGCTATACAATCCACCGGTGGTCTATAACCCGTTAGAGGAGAGATCCTCACTTGGACTATGTGTAAGTAGGGTAGCATCCTACTTCATGAATTTACCGCGCTCAGAACATTTTAAGCAAGCCTCTGACTTATGGGAGTAACGGAGTCCCACTCCCATGTGACAGGCGAGGGACTCCTTGGAAACAACTTGGCGAACGAAATGGAATTCGATGGGGAGCTATCAATATTGATGTGACTTACGGAAGAATTGAGTGTATTGTTTCATTAAATTTCCTGAAGAGCGTACAAAATTCTGTTATATTTAAAACACTGGGAATGGCATAGGTCTATTCCATTGCAATTAGCTTGTATGCTTGAAGATGTGGTTTGGGAAGGTAGCCTAGTTTCGATAGACAGCGCAGGGTACCATCCGATACTACCCTAACACAAGTCGTCACCCCGTGCTATCTATCTGGGGGCCTCCCCGGTCACTCCTTTTAGTATCCTGTCACGGCAGTCACGTATTCGAACTGTATTGCAATCTCCACCACAGTCGTCTCTAATGGAAATATCACTGTAGTAATCCCATCGATAGTAAGTTCTGCTTCGCAGTCGTTCGCGTATTTCCCGATTAGCCTTCTGTACGCGTTAGATCCAATATGATTTCTAATGTACTGGTAATAGTATATTTGAAATGTATCAGAAACATATCTACAATTCTAGTTGATTTTCGTATTAAAGAAAAACGTAGACTGCCATGAAACGAACCCTAGATTCCTTCTGTGGTCAGAAATTTTACTATGGACCTGGATATTGATCACTAATCTAAACAAATCGAGCTTAAAATAATAATAATAATAATAATAATAATAATAATAATAATAATAATAATAATTGTTTAATGTCCCGTTAATTGCCATTGATTCAAAGAGAGCCCGTGGTGCTTGAATTTTATCTCCTAGTATTTTTTCAACGTTATGGAAGCCAGAAAAGTTATATTTAAACATTCTCAAATGACTTACCTGAGCCCTTACCTTTGGGGCAGAAGAAACGACAGATCAATATGGACGGAAGATGATATGATAACCTATTGACCACGATGTTTATTAATTAGACGTTCAAGAGGAAGTTGTTGAGTCTGTCCTTTTGAAAGACATAATCATCGCTTGGTTATCCTAGAAGAGTGTGTCTTATTCCCTGATCTTGAAAGAGATACGAATACAAATGTGACAGTTGCAACTAAACTTACCGCTTTACATTGGTATATTCCTTTAAGGCAGACTCTTGTATACTCATAAGATAAACATCTAAATGCGCAACACGTAGAGAGGAAGTCTCCAAATGTTACCACAATCTTCTAAACTTTACGTGTATTCTCTCTTTTCTATATTCTGTCTGTGTTCAACAGCGTGGTCCTCCTGCTGGCACAGCCACGATAGTTACGCGGGAGAAAATAATCAGTTTTCTGGAGAAAATGTACTTCAGAGTTATTGGTTATCGTTATGGGATACCGAAACAACATACACACTTTTAACACCTGCAAAAGGCATATTCTGTATAAGTTTAGGTCCGTATTTTCTGTCTTAGTCGGCTGAATTACATTATAATTGTTTACGACATAGAAAGGTGTATTTTTAAACAAACACGAAAATACGAGGAAATGCATTATTCTGGACTAGTAATTGCTAGATGGGGGCAGTAGTTTCTATTTATTGAGAATGTTCAGACATATTTCATATTTTGATGTAGACTACATTTCACCCGGACGGTCCCTATAGAGAAATGCTTGTCACGATTTCGTGAGAGATTTGAAATGTTAACTCGCTACGTATGATACCTGCGCTCCACACTCATCATTTCTTTCGTCAGAACATGCACTTTCATTTTAGACCACTCCCATTCCACTGTGACGTCATGTGGCTTTAATTGCGCATGATCGAGAAACAGCAGAGCAGCTCGTGGTGATTCCGAAAAACCCCCATGACTTCTGCAGAGTGGAAATGAGCAGACCAGGAGAGAGTCAAAGCCCGGTGCGCAGAGCCACAGCCAAAAATGTATTGTTGTTACAAATTGTGTTATGCATAGTGAAGTGAAGGGAACCATGCATACTTTTTGAAATAAATATGTCTTGTGGCTCGCGGACATCTCAATATTTGCATTACAGAAGTTAGCGTCACAAAATGTGTGACGGAAGTGTAACTGTAGCAACCGTGCTGGCTGTGATGGAATGTATAGATGGATGGTCAGACAATTATTATTATTATTATTATTATTATTATTATTATTATTATGATTATTATTATTATTATTATTTATTGTTATTAACAAATACATCGCAAATGGGAAATGTGCCGGTGGCAATGTTCACTTACAGTAGTGTAATAATAAAGTAAATATTGTTACCCAACAACAACAAAGAAATGACAAGAATACAACAAGCAATTCCACGGAAAGGAAATATTGCAAGAAATACTACTAGTTTAACATTCTAAATCCGGTTTCATCACATAAAATTCACATTTAAGTATTTCCAGTGCGGCTTACAGTACTATAGGTTGAGCTTACTACTATATTAACATTACAAGTGATAATAAAGTGAAGTTAAACCATAATTACCCTACAGCAACAACTTTAACAACAACAACAACAACAACAGCAGCAACAAGAATACAACAAGCAATTCCATGGAAAGAAAATATTACAACAAATACTACTAGTTTAACTTTATAATCCAGTGTCATTATGCACAAATTCACACACAACTTAAGTATTTCCAGTACTTAACACTACGGCATAGAATAAACCTGTAGTATTCTTACTGCTAGTTTAACAGTACAAGCGATCATGAAGTAAAATACGTAACTACCCGTCAACTACAACAACACGAGTACAAAAAGCTAAAAGCATTTTGATAGAGGTGTTCGTGATGTTGTTTGATTATGAAGATTTTTCATTTGAGTCCTCTTTCTTTCTCTCCTACTGCGACGTCTTACTTGAGCTCATGTTGTAATGTGTATTCAAAACGCTAATTTCGTACAATTCATGTTCCCTACCAGGGATGATATGAATGTGTTCCATAGCGTATTTGTGGTTTGATTATTGTAATGACTAGGTGAGCCTTGCCCTGTATTGCGGCCACCCTGATTATTTGATCTGGATTCTCAGATCGAGCTCATGAGCCTTTGACACACTTTTCTCATGGTACTGCGGTTTTTATCTCGGTGTATCTTGATTCTGAATGTTATGCTGCTTTGAGTATCCGGTTTCTACGTGTGCATGTGTTGATGCGTAGTACGAATATCGGTTGTGTGTTATTTTTTTGGTACCTTATAGATGTAACCTGCAGTTTTATTGTTATGGTTTTTATTTGATTACCTTGTCTCAGCCCCTGGCTATTTTAGCCGTTTAATTTTTTTTATTTCGGGATCTTATTCTGTCTTACATATCATCTTTGACTATGATTATTTCATTTCCGCAGCTGTGACAACGCCCGATTTTTCTTCCTCCCCTATAACCTCTTTGTGTTCTGTGATTATTCTTTTTGGCTGAAGAGCTTCTATTTCATTTTAAATTCTGAGAGAGGTTACTCTTTGGAGATTGTTGATTTGGGAATTGAAGTTTGGCCTCCTTTGGTTCTGGAGCGGTTTCAATTAATTTTCGGGATTAAATGCTGATATATACGTTAAACATATATTCTTTAACTAGCAAGATACCCGTGCTTCGCTACGGTATTATACTGAAATTTATAATTGAATGCTTATTGTTTTAGATATATAATCTGCCGAAATTCGCGATCTGACTCGTTTTTTGCGAGAATCCACCAAAATTCCCGATCTGACTCGTATTCTATTAGATTACGGCACGTTTCCTCCCATTTTTCAATCTTCCTTTCCAGCAATCGATTCCGTACGTCCCGGTCTGTAAATCTTTGCCATCTCTTCCTATAATCATTTTTAATATGGATAAAATCCTTCAGAAGATACGGCGTGGTGTCATACTGGGTGCCTTGGCGGCACTGAACCCGCGGCTGGATAGCATTCTTAGTCATTGCCCATCCAGGAGCCGTTTCTAGCGCGGATCGCACATTTGACGACGGTCCGGACCATTATTATTATTATTATTATTATTATGTGTTGCTGGAATGAATGATGACAGGGAAAACCGGAGTATCCGGAGAAAAACCTGTCCCGCCTCCGTTTTGTCCAGCACGAATGTCACATGGAGTGACCGGGGTTTGAACCACGGAACCCAGCTGTGAGAGGCCGGCTCGCTGCCGCCTGAGCAACGGAGAATCCTTCATTAAGGACAGTAAAATCAATTGGTCTCACCTCCTTTTACACCCCACCGCCGATAAATTTATTTACCGCCACCCCCCCCCCCGAAAATATTTAAAAGAAGGCGTATTTCTTTAAGTTTAAAGGAGATTCCAAACACCAATGTTCACGTCTATTACCTCCAGTTTTGAGATATATGTATCCCCATAAAAATAATTCACTTTTTTCACTTCATTTCACACTGCTCCCCCCCCCCCCTAAGTGAACTTTCCCGCAAAAAATACTTGTTTGTTTAATAGTAAAGGATCTTCTGACTACCAATTATCGCGACTCTAACGTCTTCAGTTTTTGATTTTTGTGTCCACATGAAAGGAATTCAACTCCTTTGCACTCCCGCCCCCAAAAATGGTTTCTCCTACAAAACGCGTTTTTCTTTGTTTTTAAAGGAGATCCAAATACGAATTTTCACGTCTGTAAAAACTTTAGTTTTTATTAGATGTATGTATTCTCATACAATTAATTTTTCAATTCTTTCACCCCCCCCCCACTTCATTGGATTTTCCGAGAGTACGTGTTTCTTTACTTTTAAAGCAGATTGCAAATATCAAATTTCACATCTATAACATCTTCATTTTTGAGATATCAGTAGCCTAATTAAAAGGATTCAACACCATTTTCAGTCACTTTTACCCCCCCCCCTCCACCCGAGTGGTATTTCCGAAAACTAAAAATACACGTTTCTTTATGTTTAATAGAGATAAAAAACCATTTTTCACTTCTGTAACATGTTAAGTTTTTTTAGATTTACCATAAAAGTTCTCATTTAAAAATTTCACCCCTTTTGAGTTCCCCTTAAGTTGAGTTTCCAAAAACAAGTCACCTATGTTTCTTTACATTTACAGGAGATTCCAAACACCCACTTTTTACGCCTGTAACAGTTTACGTTTCCAAGATATTCTGTAGATATAGTCTTTCAAAAAATTCACCCCAATTTGTCACTCCTATTTAACCGCCATTAATTGGATTTTCCAAAAACTAAAAAATACGTGTTTCTTTATTTTTAAAGGAGATCCCTTATACAAATTTTCAGTTCTGTAATATCTTCCGTTTCTGAGATATATGTATCCTCATTATAGGCATTCAACCCATTTTTCACCCTTTTACACCCCTCCTATTGGGATTTACAGGAAACAAAAAAATACGCGTTTCTTTATTTTTAGAGGAGATTCTAACTACCAATTGTTACATCTGTAAATTTTAAAGTTTTAAGATGTAGACACACTCATTTCATAAAATTCACCCCCCCCTTTTTCACCCCACAATATTCGGATTTTCCAAAAACGAAAAAATACGTGTTGCTTTACTTTTAAAGTAGATCCCAAATACCAATTTTCAGGTCTGTAATATCTCCAGGTTCTGAAATATAAGTAGCCTCATTAAAGGCATTCAACCCATTATTCACCCTTTTACTGCCTTCCTATTGGGATTTTCCGAAAACAAAAAAATACGTGTTTCTTTATTTTTAAAGGAGATTCTAAATACCAATTTTCACATCTGTAAACTTTTAAAATTTTCATATGTAGATACACTCATTTTAAAAATTCACACCCCTTTTCACCCCCGCCCCCATTATTTGGATTTTCCAAAAACGAAAAATACCTGTTTCTTTATTATTTTTAAGTAGATCCCAAATATCAATTTTCAGGTCTGTAATATCTTCAGGTTCTGAAATATAATTATCCTCATTAAAGGCATTTAACATATTTTCACCCTTTTCCACCCTTCCTATTGGGATTTTCCGAAAACAAAAATATACGTGTTTCTTTATTTTAATGGAGATTCTAAATACTAATTTTTACATCTATAAACTTTAAAAGTTTTGTGATATATATAGATATACTCATTTTAGAAATTCACCCCCTTCCTTCCCCCCATTAATTGGATTTTCCAAAAAAAAAAAATACGTGGTTCTTTAGTTTTAAAGGAGATACAAAACACCAATTTTCAGGTCTGTAATATCTTCAGTTTCTGAGATATAAGCATCCTCATTAAATGCATTCAACCCCCTTTTCACCCCATTCCTCCTTTCCTATTAGGATTTTCCGAAATCAAAAAAATAGGTGTTTCTTTATTTTTAATGAAGATTCTAAATACCAATTTTTACATCTGTAAACTTTCAACATTTTGAGATATAGATACACTGATTTTTAAAATTCACCCCCTTTTCACCCTCTCATTAACTGGATTTACCAAAAACAAAAAAATACGTGTTTCTTTATTTTTAAAAGAGATCAAAAGTACCAATTTTCAGGTCTGTAAAACCTTTAGTTTCGGAGATATAAGTACCGGTATCCTGATTAAAGGCATTCAACCCTTTTTTCACCCTTTTTCGCCCCTCCTATTGGGATTTTCTGAAAACAAAAAATATGTGTTTCCTTATTTTTAATGAAGAGTCTAAATACCAATTTTTACATTTGTAAACTTTAAAAGTTTTGAGATATGGATACACTATTTTTAAAATTTCACCCCCCTTTTCACCCCCTTAGCGACGGAATATCCAAAAATCCTCTCTTAGCGAGCACCTACATCTTAATATGAATGTATCTCCAAAATTTCATTTCATTATGTCCAGTAGTTTTGGCTCGGCGATGATGAATCAGTCAGTCAGTCAGTCAGTCAGTCAGGACAAGCTATTTTATATATATAGATTGAGGTTCCACTTTCAGGAAAGAAATGTTTTGTGACAAATTCAGAGTACCATTGGTTGGTATTGTCTGAATCTATTGATACTATGCTTCCGTATGTACCTATAAAAACTGAGATAAGTAAAGAAGTTGATGAGGTTATTCCTGAGGAAGTAAAATACTCCTATGCATTTTAAAAGGAAATAGTCTCCAGGAATACTGTATGTATGTGAGTGACATTTTTCTTTATGTACACTTTTGTTTGTTACTAGTCCATACAATATCTGCATCAGCAAATTTTAACAATGTTTAATCATATTAACACAGCCTTATTTCCACAAAGTGGAACTTAGCGATAGTTTATGATAACTATGACCAAAGCAGAGTACACACATACGCTCTACGGCTGTTGATAACGCTGTCCTTGTGTTGCATTGGACCAAGTATGTGTTCCAGAAAGAAGTCGTATTCTACGAACTCTTCCTTTCCCTTCGAATTATCTGGTGTTGTTATGCAAATAGAAGGACATCTCCAGAAACGCATTATTGTAAGTAGGGTAGCATCTTGCTTTATGAATTTACTGAGCTCAGAACATTTTAAGCAAGCCTCGGATCTATGGGAGTAACGGAGTCCCATTCCCAATTGACAGGCGAGGGACTCATTGAAAGAAACTTGGCGAACGAAATGGGAATCGATGGGGAACTATCAATGTTAATGGGGCTTATAGAAGAAAGTAGAACTGTCTGAGTCAGCAGTAAATGCTATTCGGGTAAGGGGAGATAACGAGGAAGAGAGAGAGGATCATAAAGTGTTCTTGACCGGTATTAAAAAGGGAAGGGCAGAGTGCGTGGTGAGGCTGTTCATCAGGAGCACTATTGCACGCAACATAGTTTCTGCTAGGCACGTAAATGAGCTAATTATGAGGGTAGATTTGGCAGTTGGAAGGATTAGGACGAGGATTGTCTTGGTGTATTCACCATGTGAGGGTGCATATGAGCATGAAGTTGACAAGTTTTATGAAACATTGAGTGATATAGTAGTCCGGGTCAACAGCAAGGATAGGATAGTGTTAATGGGCGATATCAATGGGAGAGTTGGAAATAGAACTGAAGTATACGAAAGGGTGATCGGTAAATGTGTGGAAGATATGGAAGCTAATATGAATGGGAAGCGTTTGCTGGACTTCTGTGATAGTGTGGTTTAGCAGTTACGAATACATTCTTCAAGCATAAGGCTATTCACCGCTACACATGGGAGGTTTCAGGTACCAGATCCGTAATAGACTACATCTACCGACTTCCAATTCAGAAAATCTGTTAGGAATGTACGGGGTTTCCTGGAATTTTTCGATGATAGAGACCACTATCTGATCTGTGGTGAACTAAGTATCTCTAAGCCTAGGATAGTGAAAGTTAAATCTGTCTGCAAACGAATGAGGGTAGAAAATCTCCAGAACGAGGAATTTAGAAGTACATGGATATCATTTGTGAGAAGTTCTGAACAGTGAGCAGTAAGCAGGTTCAGGATATAGAAAGAGAATGTGTGACATACAGGGATGCTGTAGTAGAAACAGCAAGGGAATGCTTTGGAACTACTGGGCGAGTTGGCCGTGAGGTTAGGAGCGCGGAACTGTGAGCTTGCATCCGGGAGATACTGGGTTCGAATCCCACTGTTGGCAGCCCTGAAGATGGTTTTTCGTGGTTTCCCATTTCCACACCAGGCAAATTCTGGGTCTGTACCTTAATTAAGGCCACGGCCTCTTCCTTCGCATTCCTAGGCATTTCCTATCCCATCGTCGCCATAAGACCTATCTGTGTCGGTGCGACGTAAACAAAAATAGCAAAACAAAGAAGCTTTGTAACAACTGTGTGTAAAGATGGGAAAATCGAACATCTTGATGAAATGATGAAGTGAGAGCAGCCTGTACGAATGAAAAGAAGGCTTATCGAATACGGCTCCAAACAAGGGCTGGTGCAGTCAGGGAATTGTACGTAGATGAAATAATCAGAGCGGAACAAATAGTTGTTGAATCCAAAAATAATTCGCGGGAAAATTTTGATAATAACCTGTAAAGGCTAGGTCAAGCAGCAGGGAAACCTTTCTGGACAGTAATAATGATTCTTAGGAAGGTAGGGAAAAAGGAAATTGACATTGTTTCGGGTATTTCATGTGAACTAATGACAGATCCCAAGGAATCACTGGACAGGTGGAGGGAACATAATAGAACTACAAAAGTTTATTGGCGAAGTGAATATTTAGCAAAAGTACGCCTTCATTACAGAGTAAGACATATTTTAATTTGAAGAACTCATAGCACGGGACGGGGTGTACGATAATTTGACACTGATTCTTAACGTAAAAGTGTTCACTCAGCTCATTTTATCAGGAAGTAATTTAAGTATTGTAATTTCTCTTATTTTAGTACTTGTTTCCTAAATCTGTCACTTGTTGATTAGTTTTACTTCAGTATTTCATCTCCATGAATGTGCCAAGTTCCAGTTACCAGTATTAAACTCAGTATCATATTATAGGTTGGCTTCCTGTACGCGTGTAATACCAGATTAAACTTGTTTATTGGTCGCTAACCGGGCGAACAGAAATCCTCCCTTAATTACGTAGCTAGGTACAGTAGATATTACTAACTTAAAGTGCTGTTATGGCTTAATTTGAAAGTCAATGAATTTGCGACGTGGCAATTAAAGGATATTCTCAACATTCAGCTCAGAATAGAGCACAGCGCTACTAGAAGCACTGAAGCTTAGCCAAGCGGCTCCACTGATAAACTATAAGTATTCACGTGAAATTAGTTAGTTTTTTGCTCAAGGACGTGTGATGTTCATAACTTATAACTTGTTCCTTTCCTCGACGTACATCTGGCAAAAAGGCTAGATGTTGGAACTGTAGAGAAAATATCGTTTTGAGAATTGAAATTAGGAGAAAAAATTAGCGTATTTTGGAGATTTTTTCTTCTTCTCCTCATTTTCACGTCATGCGTTGCATGCGCTAGTGGTGGAGGGACGGATGGTAAGTGAAAAACAGGTTCAAATAGTGATATTAATGTTGCAGATCTGTGAAGCTCGTATGGCATCGTAACCAATTTACAGATTAACAACTATTATCAGCTACAAGTGGGGTTATTAAATAATTTAAAAATGTAAAAGCCATGCACTGTTTCAAACAGCATTTTATAAAAGAATTCATTCCACCTCCTTGACTGAATGGTCAGCGTTCTGACGTTCGGTTCAGGGGCCCCGGTTTCAATTTCTCATGGGGACGAGGATTTTATCCGAATTTGATTAATTCCCATGCTCGGAGATTTGTTTTAGCGTTCATCCCTTCACATGAACGCAGCACCGCACCACATACAACTACCAACCACTACAGAAACACGTAATAGTGAATACATCCTTCAACACAGATTTGGCGTTGAGAAAGGCATTCTCTAGTAAAACTGACTGAAATTCAGATCGAGTGCCAACCCCAACTAATTGAAAAAAGGCAAGGGAGAATATTTGTCAAAAAATTATTCACATACGTAATATTGAACATGTATTATAGACAAACTAATAAGCTGATGGTCTAGTGGTAGCGAGTCTAAATCTTACACAGAAGCCTCGGGTTCAGTTTATCTGGATCTGAGAACTGTTTCTGGGTCCTCTCATCCTACGAGGGAACAATTGAGAACTGCCTAGCAGTGGGGTAGCGGCGCCGATCTAGAAAGCCAAGGATTACGGTCGCAAGGATTCGTCACGCTGACCGCGCGTAACTCGTAATATGCACGTCTTTGGACTAAGCAGCGATCACTTGGTAGAACAAGGCCCTTCAGGTCTGTAGTGCTAAGGGTTTTATTGACTAAATATGTACAATTACTACTTTTAGTTATAGACCATTGTCCAAACAGTGTTTAAAGACTCAATTTTTATACGAATTATTTAATAATATTAACATAGACTTTTTTCCACAAAGTTGAACTTAGCGATAGTTTATGATAACGATGACCATGGCAGAGTACACGCATATGCTATAAGGCTGTTGAAAACCCTGTAATTGTGTTGCATTTGACCAAGTATGTGTTCCGAAAAGAAGTCATATTCTACGAACTCTTCTTTTCCCTTCGAATTATCTGGTGTCGTTATGCCAATAGAAGGACATTTTCAGAAACGCATGTACTATTATTATTATTATTATTATTATTATTATTATTATTATTATTATTATTGGTAGTAGTAGTAGTAGTAGTAGTAGTAGTCGTAGTAGTGAGCCTCCGTGGCTCAGACGGCAGCGCGTCGGCCTCTCAGCGCTGGATACCGTGGTTCAAATCCCGGTGACTCCATGTGAGATTTGTGCTGGACAAAGCGGAGGCGGGACAGGTTTTTCTCCGGGTACTCCGGTTTTTCCTGTCATCTTTCATTCCAGCAACACTCTCCATTATCATTTCATAGCATTTATCACTCATTAATAAATCACCTTGGGAGTGGCGACCCCATTGTAATAATAGCCTATATATGTTTCACTCATTACATCCCTGACCCGGTCAATGACTGGAAAACAGGTTGTAGGTTTTCATTTTCATAGTAGTAGTAGTAGTAAGTAGAGTAGCATCCTGCTTCACGAATTTACCGAATTCAGAACATTTTAAGCAAGCCTCGGATCTATGGGAGTCCCACTCCCAATTGACAGGCGAGGGACTCTTTGAAAACAACTTGGCGTACGAAACGGATTTCGATGGGGAGCTATCAATATCAATGGGGCTTATAGAAGAAAGAAAGTAGAACTGGCTGAGTCAGCAAAGAGGATGCATCTCGATGTGCTAGGAGTAAATGCTATTCTGGTAAGGGAGATAACGAGGAAGAGATAGGAGATTATAAAGTGTTCTTGACGGGAGTTAAAAAAGGGAAGGGCAGAGTTTGGGTGGGGCTGTTCATCAGGAATACTATTGCACGCAACATAGTTTTTGATAGGCACGTAAATAAGCGAATGATGTGGGTAGATTTGGTAGTTGGAGGAATTAGGACGAGAATTGTCTCTGTGTATTCACCATGTGAGAGAGCAGATGAGGATGAAGACAAGTTTTATGAAACATTGAGTGACGTCGTAGTTAGAGTCAACAGCAAGAATAGTATAGTGCAAACGGGCAATTTCAATGCGAGAGTTGGAAATAGAACTGAAGGATACGAAAGGGTGATTGGTAAATGTGGGGAAGATTTGGAAGCTAGTAGGAATGGGAGGATTTTGCTCGACTTCTGTGCTAGTATGGGTTCGGCAGTTACGAATACATTCTTCAAGCATAAGGCTATTCATCGCTACACATGGGAGGGTACGGTTACCAGATCTATAATAAATTATATCTTAACCGATTTCTAATTCAGGAAATCTGTTAGGAATGTACGTGGTTCCGGAAATTTTTCGATGATACAGACCACTATCTGATCTGTTGTGAAGTAAGTGTCTCTAAGCCTAGGTTAGTGAAAGTTAAATCTGTCTGCAAACGAATGAGGGTAGAAAATCTCCAGAAGGAGGAAATTAGAAGTACATGGATATAATTTGTGAGAAGTTCCGAACATTGGACAGTAAGTAGGTTCAGGATATAGGAACAGAATGTGTGACATACAGGGATGCTGTAATAGAAACAGAAAGGAAATGCTTAGGAACAACTGTGCATAAAGATGGGGAAAACCGAACATCTTGATGAAATGATGAAGTGAGAACAGCCTGTAGACATAGAAAGAAGGCTTACCAGAAGTGGCTATAAACAAGGGCTGGTGCAGACAGGGATTGTACATAGACGAAAGAATCAGAGCGAAACAAATATTGTTGAATCCGAAAAGAAGTCGTCGGGAGATTTTGGTAACAACCTGGAAAGGCTAAGTCAGGCAGCAGGGAAATCTGTCTGGACAGTAATAAAGAATCTTAGGAAGGGAGGGAAAAGGAAATGGAAAGTGTTTTGTGTAAATAAGGTGAACTAATAACATATCCCAGGGAATCACTGGACAGGTGGAGGGAATATTTTGAAAATGTAAACGTAAATGGAAATCTTCCTGGTGGTGTGGCGAACAACCGAGTTCATGGTGAGGAGGAAATTGATGTTGGTAAAATTACGCTTGGAGAAGTGGAAAATATGGTAAATAAACTCCGTTGTCGTAAAGCAGCACGAATAGATGAAATTAGACCTGAAATGTTGAATAGTGGGAAATGGCTTCATAGAGTAATAAAATTACAATGGAGTGTTGGTGAGGTACCTTCAGATTGGACAAAAGCAGTAATCTCTCCTATCTATAAACAAGGGAACAGGAAGGATTGCAACAACTACCGAAGTATCTCATAGATTAGTGTACGAGGCAAAGTATTCACTGGCATCTTGGAAGGGAGGGTGTGATCAGTGGTGTAGAGGAAGTTGGATGAAAACCAGTGTGGTTTCAGATCACAGAGGGGCTTCCAGGACCAAATTTTCAGTATGCGCCAGGTAACTGAAAAATGCTACGAGGGGAATAGACAGTTATGTTTATGTTTCGTAGATCTAGAGAAAACATATGACAGGGAACCGAGGGAAAAGTTGTTCGCCATACTAGGGGACTGTGGGATTAAATGTAGGTTATAAAAATAAATCAAAGGCATTTATGTTGACAATTGGGCTGCAGTGAGAAGAATTGACGGCAGAATGAGTTCTTGGTTCAGGGTACTTACAGGGGTTATACAAGGCTGTAATCTTTCGCCTTTCTTGTTCGTAGTTTATATGAGTCATCTGCTGAAAGGTATAAAATGGCAGAGAGGGATTCAGTTAGATGGAAATGTAGTGAGCAGTTTGGCCTGTGCTGACGACTTGGTCTTAATGGCAGATTGTTCCGAAAGCCTGCAGTCTAATATCTTGGAATTTGAAAATAGGTGCAATGAGTATGGTATGATATTTAGACTTTCGAAGACTAAATTGATGTCAGTAGGTAAGAAATCTGAGAGAATTGAATGTCAGCTTGGTGATACAAAGCTGGAACAGGTAGATAATTTCAAGTATTTAGGATGTGTTTTCTCCCAGGATGGCAATATTGTACCGTACCCAGGCGTAAATACCCTCTAGGACGATGCCTCCATTCCTGTATGAACATCCGACTAACTCAGGGTTGGACAGAGAGTGGGTTGGTCGTCAAATGGGTCAGGATAAAAGTCGAATTTCTATACTTAAATATAAGTAAATGACAGGAAAATGGAGGTATAACTCGAATGAGAAACAATCATATGGGGTAGGATGAATTTATTCATAAATATTCCCGAATCATTCTACAGGAAAACAATTAAATCAAATAATAAAATAGCATAAAAAATCTCAAAATAACAGAAATAGCTGGACATTTACAACGTTAATTATTTAAAGAAACAAAGTGAATAAAGTATCAACCACAACATTGAATACTTGCATACTTTCAGAAATGGTCTTCTTCCTTTTTGTCTATAGTTCATGTGATATGGTAATAAGTATACACATACACTGATATGCAATTATTTCACATGGAGTCACACTAGAAAATATCGCAGCGATACGAGTTACGAATTTAAATGAAATCGAGAGTCGCCAAAATTTTAACGTTAAAGAAAATTACAATATAAAGAAAAGTTACGATGAAAAAGGAAAACTATGACGCAATGGGATATGATCTGAATTATGTAAAATACTAGTGGCATTTCCTACGCTATATTACAACAAATCAAATAAGCAACACTAAACACATCTATTTACATCGTATAAAGAGAAAAATTCTTACATACTACACAGATTCTACGTGAATCGCGGTTCACCACAGAGGATCTAGTAAGAACTAGATTGACCATCAATAAAATTCAGCACTCGGGCTGGTCCCCATTAAAACAACGAGACGAGGTATTCAAACAACATGTAACAATATAGAACATCATCCTGTACGGGAAAAACATATAAATAACCATCGATAGTATGTAGAAAGCAATGGGAAACATTGCCTCCTTCTGCTGCATTTGAGTGCTCAACGGCGCGCTCATCCGTCATGTATTTCCGGGTGGGCTGTGAGCTGAAAGGAAATGTTGAACTCAACACTGTATTAAAGCTTGGTTTCTGTCTCCCAAGATTTTGACACGGAAATATCATCTCATTCGCGCCGTCTAATAAAAACACGGTCAATATATCAGCTTGCAATGAGATAACGTCTTTCGTCGGCTATACGGAAACTCACGTATAATCATTCCTTCCTAGCATGCTTTTACAAATTAACACACATCAGACACCTTGCTCTGGAATCAATTTCGTCAATTCTGATAACAATATACTCTCAGAAGACAACTGGCAGGTACATGTCCACTGCACATTATTCTTTTACATATCAGGCATGCAATCGGCCTGCATAATCACTTTATCATTACGCATGCAATCTGATTTCTCATATCTATTATGAATCACATTAGCTTTCTACATTATGAGACCCGGTTCGTTTACTGTGCAAATCATTGGGCAAAAAAAAACAGATTCCAACCTAAGTTCGAAGATCCTATTCTTTCAGCGTCGTTATGCAGCTCCTTACGTACAGCTTCTGAAATACCATGCGTCATGCAGTTAGCTATAACTGTCTCTCTAAATGATCAAAATGAAATGTTGTAGTAAGTATTTAACTTTAAACTTGGATGAACTTGTCAATCTAATCCTCCTAGCACTATTTTACAAGGAAAAAATCGGAATATTCTACACTAAATAAACATGCATAAATGAACAACAATCTAATCCTAACAAATCCCTCATAAATAAAAATAAAAATAAAAAAGAACATGCATTACCCTCTTATCCGTATATACAACAATATCCAAGTGAATCAAACACATGCCGTCAGGCTTACTTTACATTAAATAAAATCTCTATTCTAAACTGCACTAGTATTTTAACATAACCCATATAACATTCCATAATTAACACATGCGTCTTATCTTAAATTTTTGTGGCGACTCTCTGGATACATGGTACCAGCTCACATCTCTGCTATATTAGGGATTAACTCCATGTCGATCACAGATTCAACACGTAGAAATGCACTTCCATCTTCCATAGGTGAAGCCATCTTCTTGCTGAAAAGTTGTTTAACACGAGAACACAGAAAGCTCACTTCCATAAGTGCTGAACGACCCTTGGTTGTAGATTCAGCTAAGCACACTGACAAATTAATAATGCAAACTTTACATTTAAGGGTATATATACACAGTTTTTGAGAGCGGCACGCGGTACGACTCGAGAGTTCCTCGCGAACGCGACCGACACGAAAATGTGAGACAATAACACGTCTCTCCTGCACTTGCTACACTGCGGCTAATTATCACCGTCTCTATATGTTGATAGTAAACTTTGCAATAATATAATCTGCAATTAATTCTGGAACAGTTATTTTATCCAACTGTAGAACTGAAACACTTGTTTAAAATCATATACTGTTACTGATATAACACTTCAGTATCCGCGATCACAATGACACTTCTACTCTCTCCAAACTCCCCGATCAGAATGACGCTCTCCTGAGCTTGGGTGCTGAGGAAGCTTCTATAACGCTGTTTCAACTATGGGGTTCCCGCTTGTCTAGACAAACCACCAATCAGAAAGCTTGCCGTGTATAATGTCACAATATTAATTTTAATACCTTTATAAAACACAATTCAAACAATGGCAAATCTCTTCCTATAATTTTTAGATCGTATTTCTGAACATATTTCACTTATCGACCTGTGGAAAACCGACAGATGACAGAATTAAACTCAAGCAACTGTACACGTTGGTCAACCTGGGATTATCACTTGGCGCGATGTAGACTCCATGGTTGTCGTATCCTCACGTTCTCATTGGCTGAATATTTAGCTTGGTCATCACCTCGTACACGTGCCGATCTTTACCAACGCTTGGTTACGCTAAGCTATTCTCACGGTCTCGAGAAAATGTTGGGCAATATCCAGCGACTTGATGTCTCCATAGACATCCGGTTTCAACTATCTTGGGATTCAATACTCTACCATATATGACTGTAATTTATATGAATAAAATTTATACATTATGTCAAATAATACTCTGAATATTTCTTATGGGCCGGCAGGATACGGCTCAATATGGTAAGTGAGATAGAATCAAGGTACAGTAAAGCTAATGCAATGAGATCGCACTTGCGATCAACAGTATTCTGTAAGAAGGAAGTCAGCTCCCGGTCCAAATTATCTTTACATCGGTCTGTTTTCAGACCATCTTTGCTTTATGGGAGCGAAACCTGGATGGACTCAGGATATCTCATTCATAATTTAGAAGTAACAGACATGAAAGTAGCGAAAATGATTGCTGGTACAAACAGGTGGGAACAATGGCAGGAGGGTACTCGGAATGAGGAGATAAAGGCTATGTTAGGAATGAACTCGATGGATGAAGCTGTGCGCATAAACCGACTTCGGAGATGGGTCATGTGAGGCGAATGGAGGAGGATAGGTTACCTAGGAGAATAATGGACTCAGTTATGGATGGTAAGAGAACTAGGGGGCGACCAAGTCGACGATGGTTAGACTCAGTTTCTAACGATTTAAAGATAAGAGGTATATAACTAAATGAGGCCACAGCACTAGTTGCAAATAGAAGTTTGTGGCAACGTTTAGTAAATTCACAGAGGCTTTCAGACTGAACGCTGAAAGGCAAAACGGTCTATAATGATGATTTATGATGTATTATTATTATTATTATTATTATTATTATTATTATTATTATTATTATTATTATTATTATTATTAAGACTGACACATGATATACCTTCAATATTCATGCATGTTGCCTTCGATTCAGATGCATTTGTGAATAAACCTTTTCATCCTTGAATGTTGTTAAAAGTAAATTTTGTGTAGCAGTTAAAGATGCACTCTTTGCTGATATCCTTCTCTTGCAGGTCTGCGGAGTTCATAGGAAATATTTCCCTAATTTCTAGTGAAAAGAACAATTATTTTATAACAGTTCATTATATAGTTTTCATAATAATAATAATAATAATAATAATAATAATAATAATAATAATAATAATAATTTTATGGTACTGGTGGTTACTGTGCTCCTATACAACCATTAGCTAATAATAACTTTGATATTATGTGAATAATTGCCGATTGATTGGCCATGCGGTTAGAGTTGCGCAGGTATGGGCTTACATTCGATAGATAGTTGGTTCGAACCCCTTTGTCATCAGCTCTGAAGATGGTTTCCCGTGTTTTCCATTTACACATCAGGCAAATGCTAGGGCTTTTCATTACTTAAGGCCACGGCCGCTTCCTTCCCACTCTTATCCCTTTCCTATTCCATCGCCGCCATAAGGCCTACGCTACGTAAAGCACCTAGTAGACCTAACAAAATTCTAATGACATTTTAAAATATATAGGACGTACGAGATTCAATGCCTTTTCAGAATCCTGTAATATAACCGTATTTCTATCTAATATAATTGTTACCAGTATTTATATTAGTTTACAGCCTCCGTGGCTCAGACGGCAGCGCGACGGCGTTTCACCGCTGGATACCGTGGTTCAAATCCCGGCCACTCTATGTGAGATTTGTGCTGGACAAAGCGCAGGCGAGACAGCTTTTTCTCCGGGTACTCCGGTTTTCCCTGTCATCCTTCATTCCAGCAACACTCTCCATTCTCATTTCATAGCATTTATCAGTCATTTATAAATCACTTTGGGACTGGTGACCCCATCGTTATAATAGCCTATACAGAGTGAAGCGAAATTCGCGCACTCGGGCGTCGGAGCGCGACTCCTCATATGCCAGAAAAAAAAAATTGTCTCACAAAAGTTCGTCCTGCGAGTATATCCGGGAGAAAAAGGACGTTGAAGAGTGGCAATCTGGCAACACTGTAACCACATGTAGGGTAACTACCTCTGTCAGAACTGTTTAGGCTTGCTGTACAGTTGGTGGAGTGGATAGAGTTTTGGGTTAGCATGCATGAGGTTTAGGGGGTCGATCCTGGTTTGAGGCGTATGTTTTTTTATTTCGTAAATGTAGTCCAGGTGCTATGGTATCTGGCATCTTAATCGTCAACAGCGATTGCAGTGGGTCCTCTAGAAACCATTTGCACTTACATACTACGATCCTAGAAATGCACGAACATTCGTTTTCATTGGTCAGCTTTGAAGGACGCCCTTTCCACCTCCTGGGCGTGAATTTATTCGAACCACTTCATCTACTAGATGCGTTACAATGTGTTCAGCGTTACTAAATTTTGTAAATGTAGGATACATGTGACCTAAGAAATGGTGTCTTACTGTATTACAGTATGTAATGTCCGATGGAAATTAGCAAATAAAAAAGTGCGTCTCAACCCAGGATCGAATCTTCGACCCCCTGCATGCTAACCCAAAACTCCATCTACTGCACCAACTGTACTGCACGACTTGCATGTGCTGACAGAGGTAATTACCCTACATGTGGTTACAGTGTTGCCTGATTGCCACTCTTCAACGTTCTTTTTCTGCGGGATATACTCGCAGGACGAACTTTTGTGAGAGACATTTTTTTATTGCTGGCATGTGAGGAGTCGCGCTGCGACGCCCGAGTGCGCGAATTTTGCTTCACTCTGTATATAGGGTTCATTCTTTACATCCCTGACCCGGTCAGAGACTGGAACACAGGTTGTAGATTTTCATTTATATTAGTTTACGGTGGTCCTTTAAATAAATGCGAAGAATTTACTAGCGCGTGTTCGGTGAAGAACTAAACACGTGTTGACGAAGAGTGGTCGGATGGGAATGACGAACGCGAGAAACCTGGCCCAAGGAAGTGAAAGCAATACCAAACTCGGTTAGGAGAGATGCCACTTCTTCTTCTATTGGTTTTGCCTCACACCCCGGTAGGGAGGCATATGCAGATTTGGCCCTGATCTACTCCTGTATGCTCTTCCTGATTCCAAATGTATGTGGTGGGCTGTTTTCACTATTGCGTGTTCCTGTGAAGGCCAGTGGTGTGTAGTTTGCATACACGAAGAATATTGCATTCGGGTAGACACAAACACCCAGTTCTCATGCCAGAGGAATCAACCAGACGCGGTTAAAATCCTCGTCAATGCCGGGAATCGAACCTGGAACTCTCTAAATCGAAGGTCTCGATGCTGATTTTTCAACCAAGGAACCGGACGGGCACATCACTCATGTCACAAATTAATCGTTGATATTTAACCTGCATCGGAACCTCCGTTTGTTCTTTACCTGCAGACATCGTAAAAAATTCTGAAATACACCTTACAGGTTAAGTTGTAAGAACAGGAACTTCTGTTAAAGCGGTCGCTAGTTCGAACTTACGGCTACGACCTAATAGCAGATTCAGAATCCCTCGGCTTATGACCGCAATTTGATGAGACATTCCATCCGTAATATCGGAACGTTCGTTTAGGAAACTGGCATTAAATATGATGGCATCTGTGACTCTGACCACGCGACACGTATGGTGACAGCCAACAGTACATAATAATAATAATAATAATAATAATAATAATAATAATAATAATAATAATAATAATAATAGTAATAATAATAATAATATAATTATAATAGTATTATAATAATAAAAATATTATTATTATTATTATTATTATTATTATTATTATTATTATTATTATTATTATTATTCTTGTACCGGGAGGCACACCCCAACGCCGCGCATTCAAATTCAGCGCCTAAACGAACCCCTCTATTGGTAAAACAGTGAAACTGAAACTACACCAACCTAGAACTTTACTCAGAAGATGTCACCACAGAAATATGATGTAATTTTGTTATTGTGCAGTTGCCTTAACTGAGTGAATTTATACTTGTTTTGTTTGACATTCATCGAGAAGATTGGAGAGTCTTCCACAGATGACACTACTAAAAACTATGATCATGCACCCTGGTGCGAGGTGTAAGAAGTTATAATTTAAAGAAGTGTTGTATTTTTAGGTTTTTGTAAATGAATGATGTTCATTTATTTTTGAGTTGGCAATATTTCCTGTTTCTTTCCGCCAGTTTTGAATCTAGCCAATTCCTAATTCCTGTACTTAAATTTCAACGTATCACAGGCTTCTTGTTCGATTCTAAGTGTAGCTTTTGAATTTATCCAATAAAATTGAGAGGGTGTGGCTAGTTTCATCTTGAATGATTTCAAACCTTCTCTGAGGGTTTACAAACTGCGGCTTTTCTCGTTTCTTGGCCAATGGATCGTCATATTACTGAGCATGTGTGTCAAAACAGGAGGCGGGCGGCCTCTTTCATCGGTCAACAGTACATCTTCCAGGTAATGGCCACATAACTTCTTCCTTTCTTGCTACCTCCGCAGTTTAACCCGAGGGAAAGGTCCGACACTTTAATTATGTAACCACCTTTTCTATAATGTAACTTCTTCCGGTTAACGTAAAAAGTTCATAAAATCTTTAACTGTAAATCGGGGATAGAGAGTGAATTACCCTCTCGAGCTCCCCTTCATCTTGGTTTGAGGTGACTACGTTTTTATAACTGTTTTTCATTCTGTAATGTCGTAAAGTAATTTCTATACGAGTCACCTCCGTAGTTTGGGAATAGCCACTGTTTCATCTGCCTAGAGCCCCTTAGGTTGTTTTAGTGTTCATATCTAGGAGTGCAAGTATACGCCTCCATTCAGTTTGTGTTTCGGGCCATTTACTTAACCTGTTCTTTTCCGCAAAGGCCCTGTAGGTTGGGTACTAGATACCCCTGTATAACATTATCTTTCAATTTGTAAGTTGTGCGAGTGATTTTCATTTTCTGATATTGTCTGGAACAGGCTACAAGATACTGAAAGCCTGTTTGCTCTTTTCCAAAGTTTTTGTAAGATTAAAGAGTGCCTTTGGAAGGATAGATATTGTAATTTTGGGAGCACGTGCTCTTGATTTGGGATATTTCTGCCCCTGACTTAATGGTTCCCAATTTTGTGTGTAAACTGAATCCGGTATCTCCGGAATTGGAAAACTAGTGGCGTAAGGCCCAAAGTATTAAGGTTCTGAATCTTGGAATTTTTCCAATCTTGTTTAATGATTGCTACTTGTACCTGTAATATTGTCATGAAAAAATTGTTAAGTTTGAAGTTCTGAAAATATAACCTTCAGTTTAAGTTTTAAATTAATTTTGATATTGTAGTTGGACCCATTCACCCCGGCACCTTCTTTAACCTCTTTCTGCTCCACGGGTAACCCCGTAACAATAATAATAATAATAATAATAATAATAATAATAATAATAATAATAATAATAATAATAATATTTGTTTGCATCATACTAACTACTTATTTAGGATTTTCGGAGTAGCCGAGTTGCCGGAATTTGGTCCCGCAGGTGTACTTTTACGTGCCAGTAAATTTACCGACACGAGGCTGACGTATTCGAACACCTTCAAATACCACCGGACTGAGTCGGGATTGAACCTGCCAAGTTGGGTTCAGGAGGCCAGTGCGTCAAACGTCTGAGCCACTCAGCCCAGCGACAGTAAATTGATCGGAGGTTCTTGAGAAAAGACTGGTTTGGCTAAATCAGAAGCCACAGGCGGCAAGAGCCTGGATAAATTCACACTGAAGGGGGGTATCTCAATTTCTTATTACGTGAAGTTGAATCTGTGAAAACTTCGTTGCTGAATCCTGTTTTGTCATAAATGATTTCAACTTGATTAGCTCAGCTGGATGCTTGGATTCAATCCGAGTTTCTAAGCAAATCAAGCTCATGACGTGGATCACGAACCAGAGGAACGTGACTTTTCATTTTAAAAACTCCACCTGCATTGACCATAATTCAGACCAGGGATGCCTTGGTGAGAAGATAGTGATACAGTCACTTGGCTATCAGTTCTCCCAAGGCGATCCCTGGACATAGAACATATGAGTGTGTTTAAAGGGAAGAGATTTGTGTTTATTGTTTTATTTTGTTCTGCAACTAGACTAACGTTGATATTTAGGTTTATATGAAAATCTCTTTTAGGTCATGAAGTTTTGAAAATAATAATAATAATAATAATAATAATAATAATAATAATAATAATAATAATAATAAAATGTGATATTTGAGTGACATAGTCACTGGCTTACTACAAAGTTAGCTGCGGTTCGAATCGTAGCCAAGGTAGGTGTTATTTGTGATATACTGAAGTAATTCTAATTTCACTTAAAACTGTAGTTCCTGCGACTGTGATTAGGAAACCAACAAATATAAATTTGCTCATTGCTTGACAGATGCATTCCGAATCCCTATAGTACGGCCAACAAATGCTCAGCAAAAATCTTTAAATTTTCTCCGATTCACATTGTCCACATGTGTGGTAGAAAATAAATATCCGACTTACTTTAATTACTCGCTTTTCCCCCGCAGCACATTCAGCACATTAAGGCAATTGGCCTGCTAAGGTCAAGGCTGTTAGACCACGTGGTCAGTATGACAATATATTCGGTCGTATTTGTTGGCTTTAATGGTCAGTCCACTGCCTCCCATACTAGAGGTTGGTGGTGGTAAAGTATGCCCACGGTATCCCCCGTCTGTTGTGAGACGCGAGCAAACGGGGTAACCGCCGGGTCCTCAACCTGGGAGTGTGTTTTGGTGACCATTGTTCCCTTGGCTGAGTCTATGACTGTGCAAAACCAACCAAGCTAAGCCAAGCTCTGATGGACTTTGGCCTACCAGCTGACCGCTGCTCAAACCGAAGGCGTGCAGACTACAAGGTGACGCCTGGTCAACGTTATGAATCCCCATCCTCTACGCTGTAACTACTTCTAGGGCAGGGCCGCTATCTCACTGTCAGATAGCCCCTCAATTGTTCTCACGTACCCTGAGTGAACCTCGAAACAGCCTTCGGATCCAGGTAAAAATCCCTGACCTAACCATGAATTGTACCTGGGGCCTTCGGCCAAGTAGTTTGTTCACTACCTCTAGACCGTAGAGCGGTCACCTTTCCTCACCAACATCCTTTTGTCGTCTCCTATTCTACTAGACATGGACATCGTTCGTTTTCACTCCCTTCGCGGTACTTTCCTCTATCTTGCCAGTACCCTCATTCATTCAAGGATCGGACCTTTATTGCTTCTTCCTCTGGTTAGTGTTAGGAGAAATGGTTACCATATTGTACATCATCTTGAAAACAATCAAATAGGAAAACCACCACCACCACCACCACCATCTCCTCTCACATCAGAAAGCTCCTCAGTTGGGCTGTCGAGGTTGTGTGAATCCCGTTCCAACTCTTACTGTAGAATTGAAATCTTGAACTGGCCGGAAATCGAACCTTTGGCATCGAGTAAGAGGCCTGCTCTCCCTACTCAACTGGGCTTACTTTTATTAATACCGGGAGAGTTGGCCGTGCGGTTAGGAGCGCGCAGCTGTGAACTTGCATCGGAGAGATAGTGGGTTCGAATCCCACTGTCGGCAGCCCTGAAGATGGTTTCCCATGGTTTCCCATTTTCACACCAGCGAAATGCTGGGGCTGCTCCTTAATTAAGGCCACGGCTGATTCCTTCCCATTCCCAGGTCTTTCCTATCCCATCGTCGCCATAAGACCTATCTGTGTCGGTGCTACGTGAAGCAAGTTGCAAAAAAAAAAAAAAAAATATATTAATTATTGAAAATCTACAGCCTGTTTTCAGTCATTCGATCGGGTCAGGAGTGGAGTCAATGAAGCCACCATCCAGTGGCGAGGACGGTAATTGTGCCGGCTGCCGAAGCCTGTCGCACTCCTCTGAGGAATGATTTATTCATTATTATTTTTACGTATTATTTTTCCCTTGGTTTCTATGCTCTTTGTAATCGGATGACTTTGTTAACTACAAGTCATACAATAAACACCTCGCTGTTCCTTCCGCTAGGGCGATTGCCAACTTTTCAGCGCTGATACCTTAACAGAAGGTCTTCTCAACAACCAGCTTCCAACATCCCATTTTTAACATTAATTTATCCGAATGACTGATAACCTGTCTGTCTCTCTTTTTCTCTTCACAGCTGCTCGTAAGCATTTCAGTTCTCGCATTTGTTCATATGAGGCAGATCCTGCAATTTGTCCCATAGTAATTTTGTTGTACTTGAACTTCTCTACATTTAGTCCACGTTCCTGATAGTGACAGAGTTGAGGAATTGACGCTTCGCCTGTATTACATTGCGCGGGTATTTTGCGAGTGGTTGCCTCTTTCATTTCGTCCATTTAACAGCGAACCTATTCCTCGTTTTGGAATGCAAAGCACTGCGTACGGAGAGGACGAAACTGTCTCTGTGTACGGAATTGGGAGAAAGTACTTCAAACTGGGACCGGTGTGTTAAGTGTGCAGAAATACGGACGCGTTGCACGAGCACCTGGTTTGCAAGCCTGGAATTGCCTTGAAAACTACCCAACATTGGCGAGGGTGTGGGGAGTAGGAAGGATAGAGAAGCGCTATTATGGGGGGTGATACAGAGTGGTAACAGAGACGCATTGGTGAAATGTGCTTGGCTTATAAAGTACTTTAATTTAGGATTGAAATATTTGCCGTGCATGCCCACCCAATTCCCTTCTATGTGCACGCGTCTGTCTCTTTCTGTATGTAGTGCACGTATTCAAGTAGGTTAACAATGCGCCGAATGAAGTTATATAATACAGAATCCTACTAATTGGCTTCAAAGCATGGAGAAAAAAATCTGTTTTGAAATGTTTGACTGACTGGGTGGGTGGGTGGGTGGGTGGGTGGGTGGGTGGGTTGAGCTGGCGTGGGTAGTGATGGACACGGAAGGTTTAGAGTGGCTGGTGTGGTGTTAGCACAAGGGGACATACGAGTACATTCTTGTTACAAAGGCTTTTAAATGGATTACGGATGTACGTAATAAAGTAAAAAGTACGAATGAATAAAGGGAGCCAGTCAAAATAAGGTAGACCTTTGTTCAATCTACTACATCTCACGTAAAGATGAAGTCAGAATATTTTTGTTGTCAAATTTAACAGGTCGACCGCAGTGTAATTTGGGTAATATGTAACAATATTAGAACAGTATTTAAACATGCTAAAATAATCGTTTACTAATACCTAAGATAAACCTTCATCGAGACTGGAATTCGAAACCCACACTTGTAGCGTTGACTGAGTCTACAGAAGTAGTTTACACTTCCAGATCCAAAAAAACGTGATCGGTTAGAAATTACTTATCACCCGAATACAAGTACGGCCAAAAGGAAGGAGCACAATATCACAGAGATTCCTCAGATAGTTTATACACGGATAATCATCTACACGTTGACAATTAAACGGTGAGATTAGGAGCGCGCAGCTGTGAGCTTGCATTCAGGAGATCGTGGGTCCGAACCCCACTGTCGGCAGCCCTGAAGATGGTTCTCCATGGTTTCCTATTTTCACAGCAGGCACATGCTGAGACTGCGTCTTAATGAAGACTACGGCCGCTTCTTTTCCTGTCCCATTGTTGCCATAAGACCTATTTGTGTCGGTGCGACGTAAAGCCAATTGTAAAATAAAATCGTCCTTTTTTTTATGAGTGACAATACGTGTGAGTGAAGGTTACCTAACATATGGATTATAGAGCAATGTCCACTTGTTCAAAGTTCTAAAAATGAGTTGAGAACGTTATTCTTTGTTTGTTTCAGGTAAGCCGCTTATTCCTGTTGTGTTCCACTTGAAGAATATGATAAAGCTCCTTGCAAAAGGTAAGACTTACAGTAACTGCCTCTCACCCAACTCGTTATGTTGACATCTAGCCAAAATAACTGCTTTATCAGCTTGTTAAAGCCGTATTAGAAGAATAATTCTACTTTTAAAAATATTTTCTAAGACTATTGGAATTTTTGGTATTTTGTAACTGCGGCGCTTCGTGAAACACTTTTAAAGGCTGTTGTTCCAAGCGCCCTGAAGAGGATTATGTAAAATAGAAATACGCATTGATAGCCTGAATTCGTTGCACGACTTATATCAAGCACATGGGGAGTTCGCCAGCCATGAGGGTAGGAATATTTAGACGATCGTTCGTGGAGAGTTATCAATGTTTTCAGATTTCCTTTTGCGAACCAACGCTTTAGTTTCATGTGTTTATTGTGTACATCTATATACAATAGTGAAATAGTGACCGCTGTATGTATACTTGAGCTTTTAATACATTCACAAGACCGAGCGGGCGGCTGCGTGCTGTGGGTCATGTAGGTATCAGCTAGCAATCTGGAGTGGGTTCGAATCCCACTGTCGGCAGCCCTGAAGATAGTTTCTAGTGGTTTCCTATTTTCACACCATTCAAATGCTGGGGATGAACCTTAATCCAGGCCACAGTTGAATCCTTCCCACTCCTAGCACTTTCCTGTCCTTTCGTCGCCATTCTGTGTCGCTGCAACGTAAAGCAAATTGTAAAAAATGAAATAAAAAATACATTACCAAAATGACCATTTGTGACTAGAAATAACTTCTGTAACTATGGCGCTTCGCGAATCACTTTTAAAAGCAGTTGTTCCAATAGTAACCTGTCGTTGAGGGATTAATTACTCTACTTTGAGCAGTAATACTATCTAGCTGTGATGAGTAGGGAGACAATTTTAAGGTGGAAAGTATGATAAGGAAAGGGGTAATAAAAGGTTCTGACAATAAATACAAAAAGGTGCAAAAAAGGTGTTGACGAAATGACTTTATTAAAATTGTCAAGTTTTGTACCAAGAATTGGGTGGACACCATCTTGAAACAGTTTCCTTGCAAATCAAATGCTTCTTTCCTGACTGGAATAATGCCATGGCAAGATCCGCACTGAACTGAAACAATGACCGTTGATTTTTACAGGGTGACAGACGGGAATCTGACGTTTTTGGCATGGCTAGTACTCTCTCGGTAGGAGGAGTGGGGGGGGGGGGGGGTGCGGAATTGTCAAGCAGGACACTCGCCATGCGTTGCCGTTTCAGTAGCTATGGAGCAGTGGTCGGTTGAACATCGTATGTTTGCAGAATGGCGGGTCTGTTATAACAGTGCAGCGACTTGTTCGTGTGCGTTTCAACCGTGGGCGCAACACGATTCTCAGTTGGGTTAATAATGTACGGACAACAGGATCTACTGTTAAAAAGACGCCACCAGGTCCGACTAAGACAGCAAGAACACTAGAAAACATCGAGCGTCTGAGAGCCGCGGTGACGCCATTCTGCACAAATGCGTCGTACGCAAACATGAGATGTTCAACCGACCACTGCTCCATAGCTACTGGAACGGCAACGCATGGCGAGTGTCCTGCTTGACAATTCCGCTCCCCATTCCTCCTACCGAGAGAGTACTACCCATGCCAAAAACGTCAGATTCCCGTCGGTCACTCTGTAGATCCTGAAGCGAAGGCGTGTATAACTGTAGTAGAATTTCAATGTTCTTTACTTGTCTGCTGTACTAGATGTGCGGTATATTCCGTTCCCTTAATGCTTGTCAGTGATTGCAATGTTCACTTTGCAGACGGTACGTCGAAGAATAATGCCATCAGTTTCGATTAATTGCGTCTTGAAGTCTTCTAAAAGTGCATACAAATTCTTCTTAACCTTCGGTATGATTTTGTATTGTGAAAAATACGTTGTGGTCTGGACTGGTAAAACACTAATACGGCCAAGAAGAGAGTGCACAGTTAAATTCGTGCAGTCATGCAGGTACTAACTGAACTTAGTAGGCCTATAAACTGTTGCAGCTGCAGGTTGGCCAATGTTGCTGGGATATGAATTACTGATGATTTCCATAAATTATATTTTAATATTTATTTATAAATTGTTGACGTCTCATTAAGGAAAATCTTAAAAATCTCTTCAAGAAGAGAATTTTTTTGTTTAATCTTTAAAAAACACGGATAAAAGTGTGGAGGAAAGATGCTGAAGCATGAAATAGAAGGGAGAAGGTGGCATATTGTAATAAGCTCACAAATATTTTCAAAACGTGTAACAAATTGATTATTTCGCTTCGTATCATACATATAATGACCTACCTTTATGAAAATAGCTGTATTTTTGGATAGATGCTTCATCTTAAAATTCTTTCACTACTGATGAGCGACAGAAGAAGAGCCAGCACACGTCACTTACTAACAGTATAACTTTATAGCTGACGGAAGTTCGTGAAAAGTGCAATAATCGCAAATATCATTGTTATTATTCCCTGTGTAGTAAAAATACATTAAACATAAAAGATTGGAAATTATATTTTTCATACTTTTTATTATGTACAGTTAACAAAAAAGTTAATATTCGCGGAGGAATTTCATATTACCTGTTCTGAACGTAATATTGCTAAGCCACAGTACACGAAACAGATAATATATAATCTAGTTCACAACCCAGATATCCCTGAATTTGAATACTGGTTTCGAGAAATTTTGTTGAGCCATTTTCTCGAGAAAGAACCTAACAGGGAATACGGAGTTGGAAAAGTGGACCATTTTATGTACTTAAAATGTGTTTTCTCTCAGGATGGTAAGTGTGATTGAATCAGGGTGAAGCAAAGCTAATGCAGTGAACTCGCTGTTGCCATCAACAGTGCATCTTAAGAAAGGAGTTATTTCTCGGGTGAAACTGTCTTCAGATTGGTCTCTTTTCATAATACATTTTCTATAAGGGTATGAAAGCTGGGTGGACTCAGGATAGATAGCAGCGGAATGAACACTGGTACAAAAAGGTGGGAACAATGTCAGGAGACTAAGGAGAGTGTGCGGAAGGGTAAGAAAAAGGCTACATTAGGAATAAACTCTGCGGATAAACCTGCATGCGTAATTCGGCTTCGGTGACGGTGTCATGTGAGGCGAATAGAGGAGAATAGGTTACCTGTGTAGATAATGGATTCGGCCATCGAGTGCAAGAGGGAAACCAAAGTGACGGTGGTTTGACTCGGTTTATAGTGATTTAAATACAGTATAATAGGTGTGAAACTAAACATATCCTCGGATCTAACAGCAAATAGAAGCGCTTAGTTAATTCACACAGGCTTGCTGACTGAACTCGGAAAGGCATAAAAAACCCGTTATGAATATTTTTATGTATGTATGGTTGAATCTATTTTTCTGTTATCTATTTATTTTTAAAATTACTAAGTTAGCGTTTGCCCGCAGCTTCACTCGCGTTATAGTTGAGTGATGTCCCATTATATTATTTTATTTCCCATTTTCTTTTGAAGTCCACAGAACCACCCTTATGCGTTCATCGACTTTCGTAAGAAATGTAAGACGTGAACGTAAATGATGTGTTTTCCCGTCCCGGCTTCGGCCGGAATTGAAAAGTTTCACGTGTATTCCGAGTTCGCTGTTAAATGAAATTCTCCTGGAGAACACCCTGTAATAACAGTAGCTTCTATTATTTTTTAAAACCCCGCCACACATAATCTAGTGCCATTGCACAACTTAGGTGGCTTGAGGTTACGTAACATTACAGGTGCTCCTACTTTCAAACGAAGTTTGTGAGATGGGAATCCTGGAGGACTAAGAATATTTAGGAATTCTACTGGATAGTTGACAACATCGTCCGTTTGTAATACCGTGTCGACCGATGTATACTCTATTTCTTCTGCATTAAAATATGTTTATTTAATTAGTCGTCTCATTAAAGTAAATCAGCAAAAATCCAGGCTCTTGATGAGCATTTGGCAACAGACTGCCTATGGAATGCTAAATTTGACCTTGTACTTTGAAAGCTGGCATAAAGACCTGTCTGTGTCGGTGCGACGTAAAGTAACTAGCAAAAAAGCATAGCATTAGTAACTGTTAAATGATTCAGGTGGAGATTAGAGTGGTGGAAGCTGAACCTTGCCAGAATAGCAACACATGCCTGGTGTTTCACCTTTCCACTTGAGAGCATTGCAGAATTGGCATTTATGGATCATTGTATCAGTGGTTATCAAGCTGTCATCTTCATAATTAATTTCAGGAACGAAACTTAATTTTACATGGACGCAATCGTCTTTCTTTTCGCGTTTGAATTGTCCTGTGATGTTTGTGATTATTTTGCTGGTGTGTAGCTGCCGCTGCTCTATGAACCTCTGGGTTGTTCTTCTGGTATGTGACTGCCGCTGCTACTCTATGGACTTAGAGATTTTTCTTTTGGTATTTACTTGCACCAATGGTACGTACGGAAGGATTATTTTGTAAAAATGTGGCTGCAGCTTTTTTAAATTGTATTTTTCTCTTAGCATTTGAGTATCGAGTACGACGTTTTTCAGAAACTTTTGTAACAACGAATGAAGCACTAGTTTCTTCGCACAGACATTCATATACAGTACTTCAAAATGTCCGTTAGAGAGATTACCAGTAAATAGAAATCTTTTTACGGTATTAGCTTAATCATTAAATGTCCAGGATGACTTTTGATCACGATAAACTTCAAAGCGGAATGGAAACATTTTGCCTGCTGCCGTCAACTCACATGTTCCACCATAAGTTGAATCTTCTGACACGAAAAGTCGGCACTCTTCTGCGGAGGAATAGATATTACCAAGATGATTTTCAGACAAAATGGAGACAACTTACGAGACAATATCTTCACAAACTTCTTTATGCCGTAATTGAGTAGAATATAAAATGTAAGAAAGAGATCTAAATAGACACGCACCGTCACCTACAATTGAAATAATATGTGGCAACACTTCACCATTAATGTTTAGATAAGTTACTGCCATTATGCTGTGTGCGTGAAAAAGGCGTTATCGCGCTGCAGTCTGTTATTTAGCTGTCTCCTTGAAATATCACACACCAGTACGTTCAATTTTCTGATATGAAATGTTGGTACTCTTCTGAGGAGGAATAGGTATTAGCAAGGATTGCCAAGGTTCAAACCCTTACTGCTCAAGAGTTCTATCACACTCACTTCATTACTGGTCGATAATATTATGCAAGTTGCCTCCGCTCTCCTTCGTCAATATGAGTGACATCTCTTCGAACCATAGACAGCTTTGCTAATGACGCAAGCGCGCGCCGAACGGTACTGCTTTCGCCTAGCCTGTTTTGCCAGTTGTACGGATGAAACAATTCATTTAAACTGTAAGCGGCGCATAACTCACTAACAAAATATAAAACTGTAATAAATCTCGTTTATAAAACAATATTCCTGTGTTAAAAAGGGTCGATAACAGGCAAATTCAAACCTGCATTCTTGCAGTCTGTAGTCCGTTGACTTAACCGTTGCGCTATCAACTCAGCGTAAAACAAATTCTCATGAATTCATTCACAAACATTCATATACGTAGGCCTATATACTGTTAATTGTATTTTCTTTTCTTTAAGGATTTGATTTTATTACCGTCTTAAAATACACGGAAGCGGAGTGAATTGGCGCGTACACTTATATGTTGGAAAGTGACGCTGCCATTTTTAATTGGCAAAAGCCAAAGATTCATGTGTGCAAGGGAAGTATTTCATCTGGAAAATCTTGAAAATATATATGTATTTCCGTTGACTTTTCAAGAAATGCAAGATTTTTGCTGTACTATTGAGACGATTTGGCAGATTGAATTAATATATATATATGCACAATATTGTTCAAAAAACGGAGATATTTAACACAAATGTAAAACAACATATCACCCCTTTTCACCCCTTTAAAATCGGAATTTTTAAAATGTCTTTTAAAATAGTATTTATGGTATATGAAAATAAATATCTGAATGAATATAAGTACAATATTTTGCACAGAAATGGAGAAATTCAACAAAAAAGTAAAATCACGTTTCACCCCTTTTCATCCCTATAAAATAAGAATTTTTAGAAAAATCCTTCTTAGTGCGCATCTAAGCTACTGTAGGAACATATCCTCAAATTTTCATGCCATTAACTCTAGTAGGTTTTGCTGTGCGTTGATTATTAGTCAGTCAAGACATCTTGCTTTATATATATATATATTTAATTATTTATTTATTTATTTATCGTTTGGTGTTTATAACTAAAATTTTTGTTTCAGAACACTGTATCCTCATAAAATGTATGTAAATTATTTTCAGACACCCTTATGAATTCATGTAAACAAATTGTTACAGTTTAACATCTAGAAAATTCAGCTGAAGAAGCCCTCACTAGGTAATTCTGGTCGCTCTCAAGCCATCGATTTGGATATTTTTGGATGATGAGTGTAATCGTTTGTTCTTGGGTTCCACAATCACACTCTTAGTAATAGAGTATGGTCACTTATGGAGCGACGCATTATCTCTTCCATTGCCCGGTTCGGTCGGCGCCATGGAACACTCGGCAATCAATTTTCTTGAAGAGGTTGTGTGGGGTTTCCTAGTTGGACATGCCAGGAACTGGGATTGGTTTTCCCCATCTCCTTCTACGATTTATTGATCTGCAATGACTTCTGTGAGGTCAAAACAAGCACACAGAGAGGTGGACAGACAGATAGAAAGGTAGACAAAAACTGACCTGAACCTACTTACACATTTTGTATACCTCATCTGATGTAAGAAGCGAAAATAAGTTACCGGTACTTGTTTGCAGTGTTTATTAAACAAGTTGCTTTACGTCACACCGACACAGATAGGTCTTATGGTGACCATGGGACAGGAAAGGAATAGGAATGGGAAGGAAGTGGCCGTGATCTTAATTAAGGTACAGCCCCAGGATTTTCCTGTTTTGAAAATGGGAAAACACGGAAAACCATCTTTAGGGCTTCCGACAGCGGGGTTCGAACCCACTATCTCCCGAATGCAAGCTCGCAGCTGCGCGCTCCTAATCGCACGGCCACCTTGCTCGGTTGTTTGAAGTGTGCGTGGAGAATCACGACAGTGAGTGCAATATATAGATCGTGTTTTTTGTAATATTCAATTTCCTTGCCTGAAAAAGGCGATAGATACGCAAATCTCGTTATCTGTCTGTAAGAAAGATGCGGCCGAGCTCGATAGCTGCAGTCGCTTAAGTGCGGCCAGTATTCAGTATTCGGGAGATAGTAGGTTCGAACCCCACTGTCAGCAGCCCTGAAAATGGTTTTCCGTGGTTTCCCATTTTCACACCAGGCAAATGCTGGGGCTGTACCGTAATTAAGGCCACGGCCGCTTCCTTCCCACTCCTAGCCCTTTCCTGTCCCATCGTCGCCGTAAGACCTATCTGTGTCGGTGCGACGTAAAACAAGTAGCAAAAAAAAAAAAAAAAAAGATGCGTGTATTAAGGAATAGTTTTAAAAATCAGCAAATATGTAATCATCGTCGTCCAAAGTTGAAGGACAGCAGATCGCTCTAAACCCGTCGTTGATGAATCTCGAAAATACTTATATTCTTCTGAATATCAGCTACAGGGCGGTGTCGGGATGTTGCATTTTTCCTTGGCCACTGTTCTCATTTCCCTGTCGAAATCATAAATGATATATAGTACATCACAGCTACTACAATAACACATTTTCTTCTTCGTTCATATACAGGCATTGTCTCAGGTCTGAAATGGGAACCTCTCGCCACATGATGGGAACTCACAAGAAACGCTCTCGGATGATACTGCATCAAATCGTCGTTGCCGGGACAAAACCTCCTATGTAATAATATTTTTGGAGAAATACTGACCCGCAGCACATACATCATGAAGAGCGAGAATGCCTTGACAATATGCACACAATATTGCACCTTAGATGACAGAACCTTACCGGCCAAAGTTGTAAGCTAAAATTTTTCACATAGGAGGTTTCGTCCCGGCAACGACGACATGTATATTTCACCACAAAGAATCCTCTAGACTGTTTGGAAAAATACTCTTACTAATACTATAAGCGTGTAGTCTCTCTCCGTACATTCCGTTACTTTGTTGCAGTTGCGAGAGTTGGTAGTATACAGGTTGCGGATCCGATATTCATCAGTTATAAAGTCTGTCTGTCATTCGGTTTGGATTGAATTAACTCAAAAACTGCTAATCGGTTTTTCATGGAACTTGTCACTGTCAAAGTAGAGATATCCAGAATTTCCCTGCACCTGGTGATATCTCAATCCGTTGAGTAGGAGCTGAGGAATAACCTCGAGAATATCACCTCTCGGACAGAGAGAAGTTATGAGTCAGTGACTTCCCACGCGGGCCACCGACACCACGCCCAGGTCCACTGCTGTTTCTTGCTAACAAGAGCGGTTGTGTTTGGTTGATTTTCTCCTTATGCTTGCTGCGTGTAATTCAGAGTAATCGAAATTATCTTCTTCTAGCACCACACGTATTATTTTGTGAACTCATTTTTAATGTTGTATCACTTAAAGGCCCCAGTACTCTTCCTGATCGTGCCCATTTACAGTAACTTTTCGATGGATTGATGGTCTCTCTACACCCGTACTCCCTTCTTTATTCAAATATTCAATTTCTATGAATAAATCAACTGAAACAAACAAACAAACAAACAAACAAACAAACAAACATTTTCCACCGTGACTAAAAATATATTGAATGCATTACGTAGTAATTTCCGGTGTTCATCAGTTCTATAAATGGCCACAAAATTAATTTCCACGCATGTGAAGCCGCGGACAGAAGCCAGCATTTCTATAAATGAGCTCAGGTTGCGGGTGGTAGAAGTAGTGCCAGACTCAGTTGTATACCTATATTTACCACACGCACTTCTCAAGCTTTGTGGTTATGCAACTGGATGGTGTTATTTGAAGAGAAACGGGTCAGGAGGAGAACTCGAGAATATAAATGCCCAAAGTACGCTCTGCGTCAAACGTAAGTAAGGGTAGCGTATGGCATCATGTACCGAGCGAGCTACCTGCTTGGCTCACACTACGCTGCTTTTAGCTTGTCTTCGGGAGATAGAGTTCGAACTCTATTATCGACAGCCTTGGTGTTGGATTTCCTGTTTTCACAATAGGTCTGTATTAACCCTCTCGGGCTCACATGTTCGTCTCGAAGCGAATTTTTTTTCAAGCTGTTATTCTTTGTAACCGTTCAAAATACACATGTTTGTATATATTGAAAGGACTATAAAAATAATAGTGGAATACAAATAGGCCTAACATGTATTACACACTATTTGCAGTTAATTTATCTGGGCGGATTAATTTCAGTATCATAACATGTGCGCCTAGTCACTTTATTATTGTTTCTTCCCGATCGTAGTGCTGTATGTCTATTTTATATGATTTTTCTATGATTGATGCTCTCTCTACAGTTTCTATTCATAGGCCACAGCCGAATACTTCCACTTCCTTACGCTTTTTCATTCATTATCATTCATTTCATCTTCATTAGCTCCTCAGACAAGGTTAATTGAGGGCATCGGGCCGTAAAAACATGTCATATAATTACATTTCACTCCATCTCTGACTCAGCATCTGGAAACGGATAAATCAACAACAGTTTGAGAACCATATTTTTCGCTTCTATCTCTTCAATTTAGGAGCTGGTAACATACCTCACATGAAGTTTAAAAGTGAAGTTAGTTATTAATTTTGATGCATTCTTAAAGGGAAGTTCTAAAAGACGCATGGAATAAGTCTATTACGATCTCCCTATATACTCTACGTTTCCCTACCTTGCTTGGCGCTGCTTGCTTCAATTCTACGCTCGCCGCATGATGTACTCTGCTCACCTACTGTCAACTCGACTGATTACGTCAGCTGTGCTACACTTTGCCGTGCTTGTGTACTGTGCACCACGTGACTTTATTCTTTCTAGAACTCGCTAGTGTGTATAGCCTTCGCTTCGTTTCTGGAAACTTCCTTTCCTCTTTAAATTGCTCTCTCCTCCCATCCATCCTTGAGTCGGGCTTTCGTGGCGGAGTGGTGGATTTACACACGCTAACAACTGTGTGCTGTGCTATTATGTCAACTTTAGCTGGACATTATCTGCTACAACTCGGTGAGCAAGGCTTATAACACATTTGTTTACATTTGGACTTTACCTTCATTCTGGCATTTGCCTATTATAAATACTTTACTCAGTCGAGTGGCAATGCTTCGCTTTAAAACTTTCACATAGACTCTTTCTACTTATGAACTGCGCTACGGACTATTTGCAAAAAGAAAGCTTCTTCAGTTCTCATTTATGATCTATTGCTACTGCTAAACTATTCAATTACCCGGTGAAGAAGATCCTTTCTCATCCTAGTCCCCTTTCCCTTCCCATGCGTCCTCTTTCTTTTCAGGGTTCTGGTTTCGATGCATATTGTATACTTTTGTAAATGTGGCACATCTTTTTTAGATTTTTCTTCCATTTCCAAATTTTTATCTGGTTGTTAACTTATGGTTGTTAAAATATATTTATATATTATTTTGCACTGTTATTCTGGTCATCTTCTTTTGGGCCAAGTTCCTTCCTTACTGCGCGATTTTCTTCATCATAGCCTACTTATGATATTTTATTAAGCACGTTTGATCACCTAACGTTATCTTATCAATTATGGTACATTTTATTTTATTGTGGTATATCAAACTATAATATTATCATGTCGTCGCCCCGACAAGTCAGATGTTAGGGACCTGATAAGTGAGGTTTCCCCGCATTTCATTGTTAAGGACACGGTTGCTTCCTTTCCAGTTCTAACCCTTTCTTATTTCATCGCCGTCCAAATAGCTATCTGGAGTGCGACTTTAAGTCACTAGTAAATAGCAAAAAATGAGACCGAGGTTATGGATGTTTCTCATGGTATGGTATTAAAGGGACTATGAGGACCCTGAAATTTATATTGATGGGTAGTTTTTGTTTCTCAGTACAAAGATCCATACCCTGATATACCTACACACCATGCACCTCTAGTTCGTCTTTTAGCTCATTAGTATTCATAAAGCAGCCATACTTCTGTGGTGTGATGTGATGTGATGTGATGTGGAGCTGGGGTTTGAGGGATGAATCCGCTTGTGCAGCACCTAGGTGTGTTTGTGTGTGTGTGTGTGTGTGTGTGTGTGTGTGTGTGTGTGTGTGTGTGTGTGTGTGTGTGTGTGTGTGTGTGTGTGTGTGTGTGTGAGCTACAGTATGATCCTCTCGCCTCTATTTCTTGTTCATCTTCCTTCTCTTCTCCTTCTCCTCCTTCGTAATTGGTTTAGTTTTAGAAGGGTAGAAAACCACAGTGGCTATGAATTTAAATTTGGCTAATTAGGAGGTGGATGTGCACAAGAGGTGTCTTGAAATGGCTAGGGGTAGCTGCTCCTTCCCGCTCTTAGGCTCACTGTATTTAATGATATTCACCATCTCCCTGTCTGCACTAAACCAACTCTTCTCTTTTCTCACTCCTTACAATCCAGTCCTTTATCTCCTTTACTTCGACACATCAGGGCTTCACCGTCATAACAAACGCATGTCTCTCTCACACACACACACACATTAACTTATGGAAGGAAAAACTTAATTTTAAAATCTAATCCAGGAAGTAGAAAGAAACATTGTGGTGGCGGAGATTGTTCTATTAGGGGGGAAACTGAAGGATTATCAGCCCCTCTTATCATATCGGTATTAGATGTTTTGAATTTAAAACATTCTTAAATTCTTAATTTCGTATTTGGAAGCGTGACTAGTTGGGGTGATTAAGAAGATAATATTATGAAGACATGTAAGTCGAACTTATTGGTTGAATAATCAGCGTTGAGGCCTTCGGTTCAGAGGGTCCCGGGTTCAATTCCCATCTGGGTCGAGGATTTTAATTGCCTCCAATTAATTCTTCTGGCCCGGGTCTGGGTGTTTGTGTTTGTCCCAACATTTTCCTTTTCATATTCAGACAACACACTACACCACGAACCATCACAGGAACACGCAATAGTGATAATTTTCCTCCATATAGGGTTGGCGTCAGGAAGGGCATCCGGTCTTGAAACAGGGCCAACTCCACATGTGCGATACAGTTGGAGCCCGCGACCCCACAGGCGTGGGAAAAGTGGTAGACAAAGAAGAAAGATAATGAAGACATGTAAACTCGAGTCATAATTTTACGGTGCGATATTTGATTGCGATGGCGGTTGCTTAAATGCAAAATTCTTTTACATGAAGACCTGATGATGAAATACGTACACGAAAAGAAAATTCTTGTATACTGGTTTCTCTTATTATCCAACTTCTACCTGATAGTCAGTCTTGGTTGTTCTTCTTTGAAGCCATGCATATTGCAAATTTTCTTTTCGGCAATCCCAATGAAGCGTTTTGACTTTGTCAACCACGCTTATAAAGGGTACCGGTAGTTGATAGTCTTTGTATTCATTTACCCCTAGAGCCGAAGACCCCTTTAAACAACAAGCCAGTAATCGGGAGATAGTGTGTTCGAGCCCCACTGTCGGCAGCCCTAAAAATGGTTTTCCGTGGTCTCCCATTTTCACACCAGGGAAATGCTGGAGCTGTACCTTAATTAAGGTCACGGCCGCTTCCTTCCGATTCCTAGGCCTTCCCTATCCCATCGTCGCCATATGACCGCTCTGTGTCGGTGCGACGTAAAGCAAATAGCAAAAAAACAAAAAAAACAAAAACAAAAACAAAAAACATTCAGCAACAAGCATCATCAATTTACCCCTGAGTCGTCTCACAAGTTACTGCGATCATGTTTTACGCCTTGCTGTGAAAGGTTTTCGTGAATGACGGTAGATCTGCTACTTATGCATCCCTTCCCACGTATCTGTAAGTATGATTGCCATCCAGCCTATTAAAGAGCACGAAATCCGTATCCGAATAATAACGTCGGGAAGGGAAAATAGTATCTCGGAAGAGGGGTTGATATAGGTGGCTCACATGTTTCTGTCAGTTAACTATTGACCTGTTCTGGACATGACATTAATTTTGATAATAGCTCTTCAGGGAAGCTTGAATTTGCGTGCCGATAGTATGTCGAGAGGACAGGTACGTTAAGCGAGAGCAAGTACAGTATCTATTGATTAGAACACTGATAACGTTGAGATGTCACGTAAAATGAACATAATTCTTTGTGTGCAGGATCAATGATAGGTTTTCGTTAGAACCACTCATTTAGTATTACCTCGTTTTAAGGAACATTTATAGAAATATTTTCTCGTTGACGAGCTTTGCCTTTTTTGTAACCAGATAGTCGTGCAACCAAAATCATGGGAGTTAGTTAGCTACGTAGCACGGGTCGTGTAAACTTCGAGAGATGGTGGGTTCGAATCCCACCGTCAGGCGTCCAGAAGATCTTTATTCGCGGTTTCCCATTCCCACGCTAGGAATGGCGGCAACACCTATACAAGGACGTTCTTAGGTCTAATGTGAAAAAGTACCAATTTACAACATCGGCAAGTGGAAGGATGTAGCATCTGATTGGCCGACGTAATGACATATTGTCCGTGAGAATCCACAACATTTGAACAACAAGTACGAAGAGGTTATAGAGAAGAAATAAGCACCTGGTTCTACAACAAGAAGTATTGTTGAGGCACAGCTTGGGGTTCTAGAATTGATTTCTTCAGGCATCGAAGAACTCATAATCGGCGACTTTGATGCGCACTGAAGACATTTTATCCTTCAAGGGGTGACTGTATTTTTTGTTTGTTTGCTTGTAGTTTGATATCGCTCTAACACATCGCAGGTTTTCGGCGGCCCAAGGATGAGGATAAGAAAGGGATAGGATTGGAAAGCTAGCGGCCATGCTCTTAATTAAGATACAGACTGTTGTGAAAAAGGAAAACCTGGGAAAACATCTCAGAGCTGCTGCAGTTTAATTTTAACCCACCGTCACCCGAATGCAAGCTCACAGCTACGTGACCCTAATCGCGAGGCAAAATCGCTCGGTGTGAATGGCTTGGTTATGTCTACCACTGAAGAGTACGGAATTTATTCAGCAACTCCTGCTATATCATTACAAATTCTGTCATTCTCTCATATACTGTTCAGTTTTCTTACTTTGAGTTAGTTCTTATTTAGGTTAGAGAATATGGAAAGGGAAATGAATAGACTATAACTAGTTTTAGTAGGAAAAATTAAGTGAAGTACGTTGGCAGGAAGAGCAGGAATTTTGGTCAGGCGACTACAGAATTATTAACACGAAATCAAACGTGGGAAATGCAGGAGTTCGCTCGATAAAGAATAAGAAAATAGGACAGCGGATAAGCTACTACAACCAGCATAGTGAACGAATTATTGTTCTCAGTACAGACGCCAAGATAATGCCCACCAGAATAATACAGGTCTATATGCCCACTAATGCAGCAGATGATGAAGAAGTCTACAGAACATATGAAGAGAGAGAACATTTACAGTAATACAATGTGTGAAAAGAGACGAGAAAACAATTGTGAAAAAAGACGGGAATGCAATGGTAGGCCAAGGAAAATAAGGAAATGCCGTAGGAGAATTTACACTGGGACAAAGAAATAAAATACGATGTCAACTGGTTCAATTCTGCACTGATCATAATTTAGTCCTTGCTAATACTTGATTCAAACTTCACAGTGGTGATGGTGGTGGGGATTATTGTTTTAATAGGAAGTACTTTCTATATAACACTAATCAGAGAGAATAAATGGGAGGGATCCGACACTTCGAAAAATGAAGGTATCGGCCAAAGGAAGGCAAGGGCCACGAAGGGCGTGAAAATGAAAGACTCCCTAGCCCTCGGAAAACTAATAGCGTCGGGGTTGAAGAATCATCAATCTTAATCATCGTTATCCGGTAGATTAGGTAGGCAGTTTGCCTTTTTCTACCACTACGAGCGCTAATGTGAGTCAGTGCATTATTTCACATAAGCACCACTATGAACGCTAATGTGAGTCAATGCAGAGTTTCACTTAAGCCCTTATAACTACTTTCAGTGTGAGGAAATTTTTCCAAAAATCTAAAATACCCAAGGGTATTGAACCAAGGAACACATTACAGAAAGAATTATGTAAATAAGTTAATTTTCCTAGGATTTGAATAAAAAAACGAGCGGATTTAGGCTGTGTTTAGGCAGGAAGTGATTTTCGAAATTTATTACTTTAGTTTGGTAGAGCTATCCAAGACTCATAATTTGAAAACCTTCCCGGGCCCTTTATCCCTTCAACTTTTGGTACAATTGAGGAAATAGCTTAATTTTACGTTTTTCGTTTTATTGGGGGGGGGGCTATTTTGTCTGCTATGAAATTTTTTCAACATTAAGAAGAAGAATATGCTCCCAATAAAGTGTTACCTGTTCGTAATAAAAGAGAATACCTGTGAAAGACTCCCTTGCAAACCTAAGTTTACCGAACTCGATAGCTGCAGTCGCTTAAGTGCGGCCAGTATCCAGTAATCGGGAGATCGTGGGTTCGAGCCCCACTGTCGGCAGCCCTGAAAATGGTTTTCCGTGGTTTCCCATTTTCACACCAGGCAAATGTCGGGGCTGTACCTTAATTAAGGCCACGGCCGCTTCCTTCCACTTCCTAGGCCTTTCCCATCCCATCGTCGCCATAAGACATATCTGTGTCGGTGCGACGTAAAGAAAAAAAAAAAAAAAAAAAAAAAAAAACCTAAGTTTGCCGCTGAAGGCGAGGCAGGAAAGATAAAAAGTAGTGGCCTGGCTCAAATAAACAGAAGAAGAGCTATTCTTAACTAGGTCCCCAGAATGCCACATACGTTTCACAAGATGCAAGGCCTTGTGGTTACTGAGTCTTTTTCACACAGAACTCTTATAAAGAATGACGAGTGAACATTTTGGGATTTTAGCAGATAACAGTTAATTGAAACAAATTCAGTCCCTTGAAACGAGGAGTGAGAAGAATTTCTCAAACAAAACTAAAATCAGACTGAATATTCAACCATATTTACAAGAGCAAGAAAGCCTCCGTGGCTTAGGCGACAGTGCGTTGGCCACTCACCGCGGGGTTCCGTGGTTCAAATCCCGGTCAGTCCATGTGAGATTTGTGCTGGACAAAGCGGAGGGGGGACAGGTTTTTCTCCGTTTACTCCGGTTTTCCCTGTCATCTTTTATTCCAGAAACACTTTCCATAATCATTTCATTTCATCTGTCGGTCATTAATCATTACCCCAGAGGAGTGCGACAGGCCTCGGCAGCCGGCACAATTCCTATTCTCGCCGCAAGATGGGGGCTTCATTTATTCCCTCCCTGACCCACTCAATAACTGGAAAACAGGTTGTAGGTTTTCAATTTAATTTACAAGAGCAAGAAAGGCAACCAGTGGATCCAAGCAATAAAGAAGATATGACAGGGATCTGGATAACAGACGCAAATACAAGAAAGAACAGCTTTCAGAAGATTGATAAAAAAATGTTCCTAGGGAAGGAGAAGAGAGAAGGAGAAAGCAAAAGCAACACAGTAATCAAGGCGGAGAGTCTCTGCGTCACAGAATATACCACACATTCTCAGTGAAAAGAGAAGAAATAGAAGTTTTTCTGGCCGTTGAACACAAGATATAAATTTATGAAAACTCAACGAGATCACAGAACTAGTTACAGAGGATTGTGGTGATGTTCTGTAAATTCACAGAGGCTATCAGAGTGAACGAATTTTCAACCATACGTACAAGAGGAAGAAAGGCAACCAGTGGATCCATGGAATGAAGAAAGATATGGCAGGGATCTGGATAACAGAGGCAAATACAAGAAAAACAACTTTCAGAAGGTTGATAAAAAATGTTCCTGGGGAAGGAGAAGACAGAAGGAATAGGCAAAAGGATACGAGGAAGATATACTAGAAAGCAAAAAAAAGAAACACAAAGATAAATACGTATTTTAGGGTTACTTTCCGTGGTCTTTAGGTGACAGAACTTAACAAGAGGAAATATAACTACATAAAACAGGGATGGCGAACCTATGCCACGCGTGTCACTAGGTGACACGCGAACATGATTTCGGTGGCACGCCACATGAACATAATATTTTATATACGGTATACGTCTTGTAGTACAGTCTTGTACTATAGTGTTTCACGTGTAAGAAATAAATATCGAAAATCTCAATACTAGTTCCATTCGGAGGTGCAATATGGCAACTGCTACACTCATAGGTCCGGAAGTCAAGTGAGATAGTGTCGTTTTCTGGTGGTTTTGTATACGGACATCGCAAACATGTTTTCGGTGCCAAAAAGAACAGAAACTTAACAAAGGTGGTGACCGTATTTTTCCAAGAACTGTGGCCAAGGGAATTTAGACTGATAAAATGATGTGTTGCCTGTGTTCGAAAACAATTTTATCCCCCACATTTAATGAAAATCGCATTTTCGAGACTGGTCATTCAAATGTTGGTTCCATTTCAAATGAAGAAAGAAGAGAGTTTGTTTCACAAAATATCCAACATTACACAAAACAAACTAGTTCTTTTGTATCACCTTTCCGGCCAAGGAATAACATCAGTGCGGCTGTTTCTATCATGCATGGGAAACAGATTTCTGACGGTGAGTTGTTGAAAGAAAGTTTCTTATTGACGTTTGAAACATTATTTGAAAATTTTCCTAACAAACAACTAATAATTAACAGAATTAAAGGATGCAACCCAGCTGAACTGCTGTCAAAGATAGAATAATAAAAATGAGTGAAGAAGTTTCGGAGCAGTTGAAAGTTAATTTGGATAACTCCCACATGTATGCAGAATGTTTTGATGAAAGCATGAATGTGACCTTACAAACAAGGATGGCTGTTTTTTTATTTCCATATGGAAATGTGATGAAGGAGAAATTAGTTCAATTGTTGAGCGTACAAACTACAACATGGAAAGCTAATGTAGCTAATGGAGGAAGTGAAGTCCATTCTCAATATTAGTACTTCTGATTTTTATATCTAATATTTTTTTTTTACAATTTGTTTTACGTGCACCAACGCAGATAGGTCTTGTGAGGACGATGGGATAGGAGAGGCTTAGGAGTGGGGAAAGCGCCGTGGCCATAAATGAGGTACAGCCCCACGGAACATGCAATCAAGTGTATTTACAAGATATAGGCCTATGTATAATAACTAAATAAATGAATGAATAAGTATATGAATAAATAAATAACATATTATGAAACATAATCGGTAATTTAGAAAGGAAGTCGTGGATGGGGGAGTGTATGTTGTAGACATCCCGTAATGGAAATAATAAACTACAAGTGGCACAGTCAACAGATGAGAATAATAAACCAGAGTTAAAATGGCACACTAGTTGGAAAAGGTTCGCCATCCCTGACATAAAATGTTGTAACATTTTTAAAGTGAACTTTATCAATCATTGAATTATACACCCAATTTGCAGAATAGTTCTCCATGCATTGCTCCATTAACATAAACATTAAGTTACTTGAAATTACGATTTTTGATGACACGGATAAATAAATCTGGGGTACGCTTAATAATCATCAACCTTTGATAGAAACAAAATATGAAATCCAAATTAGAATTTTACAGATAGGAATGTCGATGTATTTAAACAGATGTGGGTGGGAATCTCTTGGACCTGATGTTTATTCACTTCTGTGTCCCTCTGAGACGCTCAACCGATCTCTCCACCTTGCTGGCCGGCCAATATTTGTTCACGGGGACAAGACCGTCACATACAAACGGAATCTCCAATTGAATCGCCGGCCGGAGTAACGGAGCCAATTTCGTAGACATCAAAAGGAACCCAGGCAGACGAGGTGCAGGAAAAGAAGAAGTCGATCCCTTTGCTTTGGACTCCATTAGTTCTACGAAGGGCCACAACGGTGTAATCAAAGGGCCACGGCCGTGAAGCCAACAGCGTCGAGTCGCTAAAGGGATAACGTTTGACGATACGTATGCCGTAATTACATGAAAATAATGGGGAAGTAACGCAAAGAATGATATGTTAGTTTGGGTGTGCTTTGGTATCTCTAAGGCTAGTAATATTACGGGGATATGCTGGTTTGAAGTCGTCAACATTAGCATGTATTTTTTTTTGTCAGAAATTAATTCTGTGAATCTACTTAAACAAGAATTAAGTACTTTAATCGCCAACTATGATTTAAATCACCAAATATATATATATATGGAGCGGGAACCTCTTTAAATCCCTAGTACACCATGCAATATCGCAGATTATCGAAGGGATAAATAGCGCTAGTACTGCAATGATAATAATAGGGGAAATAGTAGTGGTAATATTAAAATTAGTGTGGATCTGTTGTCTAAGTTTATTGGTAAATACTGGAAGTCATTAGAAACTCTCCAAATATAGGAAAGTAATTTTAATGCAATTTTCGTATTACAATATTTTGAAAACAAATGTCGTTTTTTCTCAGCAGTTATTGATAATAGACAGATGAAACTTTGCGTGCCTAGTAATAAAGTTACATTATATAACTGGTGGTGTTTTTGCCATGACTAGAGGCATAGTTTGGAAGACATGACTTTTTCTCAAACATTTTCATCAATTTTGGTAGCGTTTACACTTAATAGATTTCTTAATGAACCCAACAAATTGAGAATATGTATTAGAAGTTTTAATACTTCACATTACTTATAATTTAAGAGAGAAGTACAGAACTTCACACACTTTATTATAATAGGTATTTCACATGTGATGATAGAAAATACATGCATAATGTAAAAGAAATGGATATGTATAGTGGTTGTCCAATCCGTTGGCTTAATGGTCGGCGTAGTAGCCTATGGTTAGGTAAATAGATAAATGGTAAATATATAAATTCCTCGTGCAAACATAATCGACAGGGTTCAGTAGACCCACGGACACGCAAAGTTAGGCCTAGTCCCATTTTTCAAAATGCAACTATTGGTTTGTGAGATATAAACTATCATTTAAAAATTTACGATGAAAAATATTTACAATATTTTCGTCAGAATATTGCCACAGATTTCAGTCCATTTCGATGACGTAAGAGATTATTCTGAAAAAATCTTATGTCTCCATTTTCCCCGTAATTTGCCTGTAGCTCTTTTGATTCTTTCGTCTAAAATGCAATATTTCTTTCTTCTCCTTGAACATGAATATTCACCCTGGCTGTATAAAAATCAGATGCTGGTGTTCTATTTCCAACAAGATACCAACTCCTTGAAGCCGGGATGAGGTATTCTTTTCCGGCGGTTGAACTTAAAATTCCATCCTTCAACGGCATTATTTGTTCGGTGTCGTTTTCCATGACAATTTCACAGCTCCAGTTACATTTGTAGATTGTCTACCGAAAATAAATTGAATAATAATTTTTAAAAAAATCACACTCAACGTAGCGAAGTACGGGCACCCTGCTAATAAACATAAGCATAGTTAGTTTTTAAAGTCCCTGTCACCTATGCAGCTACCTATACTTCTCGGATATTTATTTCGGCTAGATATTTCTTGCGGATATTTTGATACTGTCAATTTCATGTTCGAATGTTTTGAGACTGCACCATTTTAACACACATCTTCATTTACATACAACACATCACAGTACCAACCGCTACAGAAACACCCGCGAAACCATTGAGATATTCCTGGCGCAGATAACGGAACCTGATAACTTAGCAAATGTCATGGGATAATCACTTAATAGCGTGTGGGGCCTCCTCTGGCCCTGATAATTGCAGTGAGACGCCGTAGAAGTGAGTCGACAAGGCCCTGGTAGTCCTCTAGACGCAGCTGACACCAAATCGTTCGCAGAGCGGTCGCCAATGCTGGTCTGTTCATGGGTGCAGGATCTATGGCATGAAGCCTGCGTTCCAGGACATCCCAGATACACTCGATAAGGTTCATATCGGGGCTCCTGGGTGGCCATGGCAGTCGTTGGACCTCCGCTGCATGTTCCTGGAACCATTCCCGGGCAACGTGAGAGCGATGTCAATCAATCAATCCAATCAATCAATCAATCAATCAATCAATCAATCAATCAATCAATCAATCAATCAATCAATCAATAGTGATCTGCATTTAGGGCAGTCGCCCAGGTGGCAGATTCCCTATCTGTTGCTTTCCTAGCCTTTTCTTAAATGATCGCAAAGAAATTGGAAAATTATTGAACATTTCCCTTGATAAGTTATTCCAATCACTGACTCCCCTTCCTATAAACGAATATTTGCCCCAATTTGTCCTCTTGGATTCCAACTTTATCTTCATATTGTGATCTTTCCTACTTTTAAAGACACTACTCTAACTTATTCGTCTACTGATGTCCCCCCACGCGTTCTCTCCTCTGACAGCTTGGAACATACCATTTAATCGAGCAGCTCGTCTCCTTTCTCCCAAGTCTTCCCAGCCCAAACTTTGCAATATTTTTGTAACGCTACTCTTTTGTCGGAAATCACCCAGAACAAATTGAGCTGCTTTTCTTTAGATTTTTTCCAGTTCTTGAACAAGTAATCCTGGTGAGGGTCCCATACAATGGAACCATACTCTAGTTGGGGTCTTACCAGAGACTTATATGCTCTCTCCTTTACATCTTTACTACAACCCCTAAATACCCTCATAATCATGTGCAGAGATCTGTACCCTTTATTAACAATGAAGGTCTTTTCTTATATTAACACCTAGGTACTTACAATGATCCCCCAAAAGAACTTTCACCCCATCAACGCAGTAATTAAAACTGAGAGGACTTTTCCTATTTGTGAAACTCACAACCTGACTTTTAACCCCGTTTATCATCATACCATTGTCCACCGTCCATCTCACAACACTATCGAGGTCACCCTGCAGCCACTCACAATCTTGTAACATTTATTACTCTGTACAGAATAACATCACCTGCAAACTGCCTTATATCTGATTCCACTTCTTTGCACATATCATTGATACATATAAGAAAAAAGGTCCAATAATACTGCCTTGATGGTTCCCCTCTTAATTATTACAGGGTCAGATAAAGCTTCGCCTACTATAATTCTCTGAGTTCTATTTTCTAGAAATATAGCCACCCATTCAGTCACTTTTTTTCTAGTCCAATTGCACTCATTTTAGCCAGTAGTCTTCCATGATCTACCCTATCAAATGCCTTAGATAGGTCAATCGCAATACAATCCATTTGACCTCCTGAATCCAGGATATCTGCTATATTTTGCTGAAATCCTACAAGCTGAGCTTCAGTCGAATAACCTTTCTTAAACCCAAACTGCCTTCTGTCAAACCAGTTATTAATTTCGCAAACATGTCTAATATAATCAGAAAGAATGCTTTCCCAAGGCTTACATACAATGCATGTCAAACTGACTGGCCTGTAATTTTCAGCTTTATGTCTATCATCCTTTCCTTTATACACAGGGGCTACTATAGCAACTCTCCATTAATTTGGTATAGCTCCTTCAACCAAACAATAATCAAATAAGTATTTCAGATATGGTACTATATCCCAACCCATTGCCTTTAGTATATCCCCACCAATCTTATCAATTCCAGCTGCTTTTATAGTTTTCAACTTTAGTATCTTACTGTGAATGTCATTGTTATCATAGGTAAATTTTAATACTTCTTTAGTGTTATTCACAGCCCCTATCTGGACATTATCCTTGTAACCAACAATCTTTACATACTGCTGACTGAATACTTCTGCTGTTTGAAGATCCTCGCATACACACTCCCCTTGTTCATTAATGATTCCTGGAATGTCCTTCTTTGAACCTGTTTCTGCCGTAAAGTACCTATACATACTCTTCCATTTTGCACTAAAATTTGTATGACCACCAATTATGCTTGCCATCATGTTATCCTTAGCTGACTTCTTTGCTAGATTCAATTTCCTAGCAAGTTCCTTCAATTTTTCCTTACTTCCATAACCATTTCTAACTCTATTTCTTTCCAGTCTGCACCTCCTTCTTAGTCTCTTAATTTCTCTGTTATAATATAGTGGATCCTTACCACCTTTAAAGGAACAAACTTATTTCCACATTCCTCAAGAATTGTTTTAAACTCATCCCAGAGTCTGTTTACATTTTTATTTACCATTTTCCAGCGATCATAGTTACTTTGTAAAACTCTCTCATGACTGTTTTATCAGCCATATGGTATTGCCTAATAGTCCTAATTTTAATACCTTCCTTTCTTTCACATTTATATTTAACTACCACAAAAACAGCTTCTTGATCACTAATACCATCTATTACTTCGGTTTCTCTATAGAGCTCATCTGGTTTTATCAGCACCACATCCAAAATATTCTTCCCTCTAGTTGGTTCCATCACTTTCTGAATCAGGTGCTCTTCCCATATTAACTGATTTGCCATTTGTTGTTCATGCTTCCTGTCGTTCGCATTATCTTCCCAATTGACATTTGGTAAATTGAGATCACCTGCTACTATCACATTCCTTTCCATATCATTTCCAACATAGCTGATTATCTTATCAAATAATTCTGAATCAGCGTCAGCGCTACCCTTTCCCGGTCTGTACACTCCAAAGACATCAAGTTGCCTATTATCTTTAGAGAAGAGCCTTAGTGGCGGCGCGTTATGATCTTGAAACACCGCAGAACCGTCTGGGCGCTGGAAGGCCAAAAATGGGTGGAGATGGTCTCCGAGCAGCTCAACATACTGCGTACCATTCAAAGTCTCTTCCAAAAGAACTAGGGGGCCCATTCCATACCAGGAAAATGCATCCCTGACCATAACAGAGATACCAGCGCCCTGGACCACACCTTCGAGACAGGCGGGATCCATCGCTTCATGTGGTCTGCACCATACACGGTGCCTCCCATCGGCATGGTGTAGTTGAAATCGTGATTCGTCCAACCGTATCACGTTACGCCATTGTTCCAGTGACCATTCCTGGTGACTGGCGACAAATTCGCGTCGTTGTGCCCGATGACGTTGGGTTAACAGTGGTACCCGTGTGCGACGCCGGCTCCCATACCCCATAGAACCCATGTTCCTACGGACTGTCCACTGGGAGACGTGTCTAGCACGGCCTGTGTTGAATTGAGCCGTGATTTGTTGCACGGTTGCCCGTCTGTCACTATTGACAATCCGTCTCAGATGTCGCCGGTCACGGTGAACGAGGGTGGCTGGACGGCCGGTCGTTCGTCTGTTGTGGACGGTGACACCCGCATTCAACCATTCACGATACATCCTGGACACGGTTGATCGTGTGAAGCAGAATTCCCGCACCACTTCCGAAATCGCACTTCCCATCCGCTGGGCACCGACCACCATACCCCATTCGAACGGTGTCAGCACACGACGACGTTCCATGTTACACCTGTCACATTCACAGCAACTGCTCACAAGGTCTCCTATACAACTGCCGCTGACACAGGGGGCGTGTGGTGCGCAGACGACAAACCTGCGCATCAGTGCTCCACTATCCCATGACATTTGCTCAGTCAGTGTATTGTTCACAATCTTGAGGTGTCGTATTATCATGTGCTTTCAGCGTGTCCCGTATTTAAAGCTGAACATCTGTCTAATACTAGATCAGCAGCCTTAGCACGAGGATAACCCGGCCTTTCCTATGGTATGTCATACACTGACTGACAGGGCAAATGCAACACCAAGAAGGAGTGGTCAGAACTTTATGCCAATTGCAGGGTAGACTGACGTCACTGAAGTATGCTCATGATGTGAAATGCGCCGCTGTGCTGCGCACGTAGCGAACGATAAATGGGACACGGCGTTGGCGAATGGCCCACTTCGTACCGTGATTTCTCAGCCGACAGTCATTGTAGAACGTGTTGTCGTGTGCCACAGGACACGTGTATAGCTAAGAATGCCAGGCCGCCGTCAACGGAGGCATTTCCAGCAGACAGACGACTTTACGAGGGGTATGGTGATCGGGCTGAGAAGGGCAGGTTGGTCGCTTCGTCAAATCGCAGCCGATACCCATAGGGATGTGTCCACGGTGCAGCGCCTGTGGCGAACATGGTTAGCGCAGGAACATGTGGCACGTGCGAGGGGTCCAGGCGCAGCCCGAGTGACGTCAGCACCCCCTAGGATCGGCGCATCCGCCGCCAAGCGGTGGCAGCCCTGCACGCCACGTCAACCGCCATTCTTCAGCATGTGCAAGACACCCTGGCTGTTCCAATATCGACCAGAACAATTTCCCGTCGATTGGTTGAAGGAGGCCTGCACTCCCGGTGTCCGCTCAGAAGACTACCATTGACTCCACAGCATAGACGTGCACGCCTGGCATGGTGCCGGGCTAGAGCGACTTGGATGAGGGAATGGCGGAACGTCGTGTTCTCCGATGAGTCACGCTTCTGTTCTGTCAGTGATAGTCACCGCAGACGAGTGTGGCGTCGGCGTGGAGAAAGGTCAAAAACCGGCAGTAACTGTGGAGCGCCCTACCGCTAGACAACGCGGCATCATGGTTTGGGGCGCTATTGCGTATGATTCCACGTCACCTCTAGTGCGTATTCAAGGCACGTTAAATGCCCACCGCTACGTGCAGCATGTGCTGCGGCCGGTGGCACTCCCGTACCTTCAGGGGCTGCCCAATGCTCTGTTTCAGCAGGATAATGCCCGCCCACACACTGCTCGCATCTCCCAACAGGCTCTACAAGGTGTACAGATGCTTCCGTGGCCAGCGTACTCTCCGGATCTCTCACCAATCGAACACGTGTGGGATCTCATTGGACGCCGTTTGCAAACTCTGCCCCAGCCTCGTACGGACGACCAACTGTGGCAAATGGTTGACAGAGAATGGAGAACCATCCCTCAGGACACCATCCGCACTCTTATTGACTCTGTACCTCGACGTGTTTCTGCGTGCATCGCCGCTCGCGGTGGTCCTACATCCTACTGAGTCGATGCCGTGCGCATTGTGTAACCTGCATATCGGTTTGAAATAAACATCAATTATTCGTCCGTGCCGTCTCTGTTTTTACCCCAACTTTCATCCCTTTTCGAACCACTCCTTCTTGGTGTTGCATTTGCTCTGTCAGTCAGTGTATGTATTTCTTACAACATCATTATTAAGTTTTATATGTATTGTGTTCACGCTTTTGCACTTGCTTTTTTATTTTTTATTTTACTGTTGATCTCAACAGGGCTCCATTTTAACTGTTTTAAAACTCGATGTGACAACACACTCTTAAGAAATCATATGTTTTTAAAATAATTTCGACATTGTTGATGGACCTTGGAGTCCGAAAACGGGTTCTGAACATGAAAAAAATGAGTGTGCTGATACGACTGATAATTGATGAATTATAAGAATAAGTACTGCAGTCGCTTAAGTGCGGCCAGTATCCAGTATTCGGTAGATAGTAGGTTCGAACCCCACTGCCGGCAGCCCTGAAAATGGTTTTCCGTGCTTTCCCATTTTCACACCAGGCAAATGCTGGGGCTGTATCTTAATTAAGGCCACGGCCGCTTCCTTCCCACTCCTAGCCCATTCCTGTCCCATCGTCACCGTAAGACCTATCTGTGTCGGTGCGACGTAAAACAACTAGCAAAAAAAATAAGTAGTACTACCATCAGCACTGTTAATAGGATGGCTTTGATATTTTATAATGATTATAATTCTTCATTTACATACAACACATCACAGTACCAACTGCTACAGAGACACGTAGTACTCCGTAGTCAAGATTGGCTGTAGGAAAGGCATTCGGCTATAAAACGGGGTTTAATACGATGACCGCAAGCAATTGGGAGAAGAAGAAGAAGAAGAAATATAACCTTAGGCTCTTTCTCAATATGTTTTGAAGCACTATTAAGTCACACTCTTTGGAGCAAAGATCGGCTCAGGGTAATTTCTTGGTGTATAACTTTGGCTACAACCTTATGTCTGTCACTGCGTGATGTTGGCGCTAGGAATTTGCAGTTGCTGATCATATGCTCAATGGTTTCTGAGCTGCTGTTGCATTTCCTGCATATCCTTAAGGATATGTTTCCTATAACTTTTTGTTCAGATCATTTTATCTGGTATCGTCTGGTTGAATCCTTCAGTTTCTGGAAATTACTTTCCCTTAGACAAACTATGAGTTTGAAAGTTGTTTTGCTCTAGTTGTATTATCTGCCATGGAGTTCTTTACTAGCCCGTCTCTCTATCTTCATCCTGTGCAGGATGTTCCTGTCTTTTATATGGACGTGGCCTTCATGTAAATTCAAAGGGGTGTAGTTTAGGTCTGCTTCAAGTACAGCTCTATGTAGAATGCTGTCATCTGTCCGACAATGAAAGTACTTCCTCAGGTTTATTACTTGTTGGTTGTGCAGAGCTGTAACATCAATAATTACTCTGCTCCCTTCTCTTCTCGGCATTGTAACTTTCTCTATGCATGAATTAGCATGCAACATTTTGTACTTAGCGAGCATTGTCCTTATTCTGTGATTGATGTTTTCTAGGTTTTTGAGACCAGTTTAGAATACCAAATGAATGTGTCAGTTCAGGTACAGCGTATGTTTTGACTGCATTTGATAGGTTGGAAGCGTTTCGCTTAGTTTTTAGTAGGAGGGGGAGTCTGTGCTGAAATATCTGTATACGTTTTTCTTTCTGAAGTTTATTTTCAAGCTTAGTTGATTGTTCAAAGCCTATATACTTCCATATTTCACTTATGCCCATGCACTCTATCTGTTGATCAGCTGAAATTATTATTCCTTCTGTCTCACGCCACTGTTTAATTTTAATGCTGTTAATTTAGCATTTGCCCGTACCAAATTCCATGCAGATGTCTTTGGAAATGTTTTCCGTAATTTTGATTAGGGATGTCATTTGGGATCTAATTGTTGCATTTAGTTTGATGTCAGCTATATAGAAGAGGTGGTTTAATTTGTGAGCTTGCATGCGGGAAATAGTGAGTTCGAATCCCACTGTCGGCAGCCCTGTAGATAGTTTTCCGTGGTTTCCCATTTTCACACCAGGAAAATTCTGGGTTTGTACCGTAATTAAGGCCACGGCCGCTTCCTTCTCACTCCTAGCCCTTTCCTATCCCATCGTCGCCATAAGACCTGTCTATGACGGTGCGAAGTAAAGCCACTAGCAAAACTAAATGTGAAGGTTTCGTCTATTCCTTTTTATTTGATATCTATAGTTATTCATCTTCAGTAGGTTGAGACATAAGCAGAAACATAGTGTACTCAAAGCATCGCCTTGAAAGATACCTCGTTTGATTCGGATGACCTTTATTTCAGTGGTGGTGGTGGTGGTGTTCGTCTTGAAGATGATCTTGCTACGCCAAAGTTGCATTCTTGGAGCAAGAAAATTGACGAGTGTTTAATTTATCCTATGTATTTTAAGGGTGTGGATTCGCCTACTACATGGCAACATATCAAATGCCTCTCCATAGTCAATATGGGTCATCAGGAGATTTCGTTGTTGCTTCTGTGTCTGTGTGGGATTACGTGCTGTTCCTTGCAGACTTGTCCAAATTCTCTTACAGCCTTTTTTTCTTCTGTCCAAATTTTATACTGCAGTATAATCTCATAGATGGCATTGGTGATGATTGATATGATGATTTTGTAGAGTGTGGGCAAACAGGTTTTTGGTTATTGGCCGAGTTGACGGTTTCGTCACTCTTTGGCAGTTGGTAAGTTCGTCCTTCAGTGAGATTTTGTGGTAGATTTTGAGGATTATTAAATACCTGAGTAAAACTATCAAGCTGTTTTTGTTGTGTACTTGTGAATTATCATTATTATTATTATTATTATTATTATTATTATTATTATTATTATTATTATTATATTATTATTTTATTATTATTATTATTATTATTATTATTATTATTATTATGACAACTTAGTTTTGATCTACAGTACGCCATACCGAAGTTTATAGTGCAACTTGAATACAGTAATTCACCAGAGAAGGATCTAAGCTAAATTATATGAATGAATTTTCAACCCTCAAGTAATGTTGATACCAGGCGAGCTGGCCATGCGGTTAGGGGCGCGTATCTGTGAGCTTGAATCGGTAGGTGGTGGGTTTGAACCCCACTATCGGCAGCCATGAAGATGGTTTTCCATGGTTTCCCATTTTCACCAAGCATATGCTGGGCCTGTATCTTAATTAAGACCACGGCCTCTTTCCTCCCACTTCTAGCCCTTCCCTATTCCATCGTCGCCATAAAACTTATCTGTGTCGGTGAGACTTAAAGCAAATTCCAGAAGTAGTGATAGTTCCCCGTGAAGCACGCCACTCTTACGGGAAGATTAATTATTTCATAGCTATTTCCTCTGCTTCAATGATATTCCCAGACTATTTCTTCTATGAATATAGTTAAGACATGATAATTATCTCACTGTAAGTCACCTTAAAACGACTACCACCGTCATATGCAATTTGTATCACGACCACTTTTTCGTATTCGTTATGTTTTGAAACATGTCAGACACTACGAGTCTTTAAAGACGGTCTTTTCAGAGCAGACTGCAGATTGTTCACAAGCATTACTTATCGAATATGTACTTGCCAGGTTTCAATTTCCAGCCACCTTGATTGGAATCCTTGTCACTCGGCTACCACGCCGTATAACAGCAAGCTCACAGGCAAGACTTTGTATTAATCATATCCTTTCCCCGTCTTATTTTTTAAATACTTTTTTCCGTGTAGATGGTGACCGCGAGAGTACACCCACGGTATTTCCTTCCTGTCGTGAGAGACGACTACAATGGTAAAATTCTAGGAGCCATCAACTTGGGAGTGAAAGTTGGCGACCACGGGTATGCTAGATCTGTCTGGTTATTCTTGTACCAGGCATCACAATTTAATGTTTCCTATTCGACCTCGCTTGGTCAACTCTTGTTTTCTTCCGACTCCAATGATATTAGGTTTGCGAGGCCTAGAGAGTCTTTCATTTTTACGCTCTCCGTCGATCTTTCCTATCTTTAGCCGATATCTCGTTTCATCATTTTCCCCTTTTTAATTGGTGTTAACAGCGAATTATTTAGTTGCACTTCCATTAAAACAACAATCACCATAACCACTAAAATAAAAAATGAGTCCGTGTAAGTTCATTCTGGTCCAAATTCTACCATGCTATCACTAGTAGGCTATATACACCGTATTGTCGTAATAGTGAGCTAGCAGGTAAATCCATGTACTTACCCTTAATCAATTTTGAATTCCTAGTCCTAGTATATCATATTCCTTATTGTTTCCTGTTGGTACGGTGATTCACTGACTTGTTTAGAAAGGTACGTAGTTCATATGTTTATAGGATGTTATAAACACCCTATACCTGTCCTCACACACATCGTGTGCATATAGAGCAGAAAGAGAGAACTTTAAGCAGGGAAATCAATTTTTGTAGCACCCTGCTTGCCCCAGCCCATATCCAGAGGGGTTTTATAATCTCCCTTTCACTAGCTCTGTCCTTGTCTCTCCTCTTTCGTCCCCCTTAATGCCCTCTTTCTCCCTCGCCTCATATTATACACGGAACTAAATTAAAACAGTTTTCAAACCCTCGTTTTTCACTCTGCTAATTAAAGTGTCACACACACATATTTTACAGTTCACCAGTTCTGCTCTCCCGTTAAAAAATACACTACCCTAGACCATCACTAGAACACACTTTGCGAGGGTGAGATTCATAAAATGCCCAACCCCTTTGGGGAGAGAATACTGCCAAATGAAGAAAGAAAATGAAATGCTTTTGAAGTTTGTATTTCGATTACAGAACCTATCTCTCTCTCTCTCTCTCTCATACGCACGCACACACACACACACACACACACACACACACACACACGCACACACACACACACACCACTGTATCTCACTCCTGAGTGGTATGAAGGAAAATGAAATTCAAAATAGGTTATACTTTAAAGGCAGTACGTTGGGTTCTCTCACGTATTCATAAGAAATATCCTCCTGCATTTAAAGATGAAGAGGCTTCTCAACCTTATTTTCGGTTTTGATCCTAGACCTCATAGACCAGAAGCTTCTATCCTTGTAAGTTGGGGCGTAATAGCCTATTGATATTTTCGCTGGGATCTCATAAGAGCAGTTGAGGTACTAATCCAATGTAATACATGAAGACGTATTTGAAATAATGTAATCTCTCTGTGTCAAGGAAAACAGAGAAGTTAGGCATAAATAAAGAATACAGGCTTCATCTATGTTTCATTATATGAAACTAAGTTTTCGAGACATTCTCCCACCAAGACACCAAGTTCAATATTCCTCGTTCATAGAACTCAGCTACCTGCGCACGACTCATTTCACTTCTTCATCTGTACCGAAGTGTTGACGTCCTTGGAATTTCTTCAATGATTTGAAGAAGTAGAGTTATACGGTCATCCACCATACAGTTCAGACCTTTCACCATTCTTGTTCAATGTTCTTCGGACCACTGAAGAAATTCCTGGAAGGTCAACGCATTGGTTCAGATGAAGAAGTGAAATCGGTTTGTGCCCAGGTGGCAATAATCTCAGGGAACAGCGTTCTATGCACGAGGCATTTTCAACTTTGTGTTACAGTGATAGAAATGTCTTGAGAGAACTGGTTGGTATATTGAAATATAGGTTAAAACCTGTAGCTTTTTTGTGAATATGTCGTATATTCCTTCTTACTCAGTGTTTGAAAATAAACTTTTGTACGTTACTTTTCAATCCAACCTCGTATATTTCAAGGGGGCATTATGTAGGCAGAGGAGCTAGAGGTATGAATATGTCCTTCTTTGTCAACTTCTGAAACAGGCTCAGAATCATCTTTGCCGTTACCCAGACACCATTTTCATGCACTTTAAGGTTAACGTTCTAGATTCACAGCAAATTACAAATTACTTTTATCGGTATTTGTATTTAATTTCCTTCAATCGTAACTGATGTAGGATATGTATTTGTAAATATGTTGTAGTATCCTGGATCTTTATTGCCACCAGTAATTTCTCTATACTTACAGAACGGATGTCGGATGACTTCTGTCTTTTTTTACTATTTGACATTTTTACGTCGCTCTAGCACAAACGGATGATGATGGGATAGGAGAAGTTAGGAATGGGTAGGAAGTGACAATTGTCTTATCTGTCTTCCTTGTTCTTTCTTTCTTTCTTTCTTTCTTTCTTTCGTTCTTTCTTTTTATTCTTTCTTTCTTTCTGTCTTTCTTTCTTCCTTTCGAAACGACATAATATCTAAGCCTCTTGCCAAAATTTCAAAACATTTGCTCAAACATTCTCAGAGGATATTGTGTCATGACTAATTACCTTTTTATTAAAAATATTTACCTAAAATATATTATTTGTGAAGTTATTTGAAAAAGAAAACATGTAGTAGCTTAATACGGTTTGGTGTCTGTTTTTTTTGTCGCTCAAAGAGCTCGATAGCTACAGTTGCTTAAGTGAGGCCAGTATCCAGTATTCGGGAGATAACGGGTTCAAACCCCACTGTCGGTAACCCTTGCACCCGACTGTCGAGCAGTCAGCACAATGTTCTCCCGGTAACTCGGTTTCTTCTCAGGGTATTCTATCTATCGCTCATAAAATCTGAGATTTTATATGTGTTTGTTTTTAATGTGGTTTCGGAAGAGACTCGGTCTGCTGAGACACGCATCATGGGGGAACCTATTCACTCAAGTAAGGACCTGCGGCCGAAAACCTCAAAAAGAATCTCTCTCTTTTGTCAAATTCATCAGTTACTTATATCTACTAAACTTATTAGCTAACTTACAAACTAGCTGTTTCCCAAAAGGAATTCATAACACAGACACTTTCTAAAAGAAATATAAGAAAATTTATTGGAATAAATCATGTTCAATGTAAAGTTAATGTGAATTCTGGGTAGTATTATCTTGATAACATTTATGTATAAGGGATTAGAGTCAGCGCTGGCTCAAATAAAGTAAAATAATTAAGATTTTAAATTATTTACACTCATTCTCATTCAGTGTTCAAGTTCATATTAGTTATTTACTTACATATTCGTAGCCATGTTCCGAAGTGTATTTGATTTACTCTAATTGTATTTAAGAGATCACTGAGCAATCACGGTCTCCATATAAATACTCGATGTGAATACTGTCACGATAATTATATTAATTATTCTTACCACATTTAAGTCAATTCACTGTGATAAAAATGGATGGTTTGCTAAATTGAAACGTAATAAAAATTAAATGGGATAAAGTAAGATTGCGAATGTAACTCTGGTCATATCTTTGCGTATGTATCTCCCAAACAAACTCTTGCGTGAGTATGAAATCGTAAAACTGCTCTCCAAATTTTCCATTCATAAATCTGAACTCTGATTATTTGGTCCTTCATCTTGAATACGCATAAATAACAACTTACGGGCTAAGACAATACCTCCCTAGAGCCTACGACACATTTTCCTATTCTTTATATTTTAAACACTTCAACTCAAATCATATCTGCGTGAAAAGTAATGAACATCTATCTAACTGTTTAGGTAGTTTCCGATCCACACACTCCTCCACCAACGGCTCAATGTGCTTTAGCTATCTCCTATTACTCAATATCTCTCATGTGTACGAGCTACTCAACTCGTATGGTCAGTACAGAATGAAATTAATACGTATTGTATTAAAATGTCACCGCACCAAAGAATATCACATGTGTACTTAGTCATGAGCCTAGTTAAACCGTATGTTAAAGAATTCTCTTGTATTCGCTACATACCATTTACCAATGTCAGACAAAAACTGTCACGATTCACAATTCTACTATAATACATGTCAATCTTACCTTAAAATGGGTCATCTGCGCGATGTTCACTCTTTTGATATACTATTTCCATATGACACAGAAACTTACCTCATGTTAATCTAACGCAACGTTTCCTCGGCGAATTGCAATTCTTTCTCATACCGCAGAACATAAACAAACATCTTCATTTCAAATATTCCTTAATATACTCCGAGAAATAACCATATTTTAACACCATTCCAATATATATTATCATTCCATTGGCATACTTATTGCCGTACGCATATCGCCGATTATTCTTAAAGCTATATGCCAAACATTTTCGAATTGCCTTATCATAAACGCATTTTAATAACCTCTTATCTTTTAACAGCAGTTGGAGTTCAATGCCCTCTTTCTATAAAGAAAGGAATACGTAACTTAACTATATTCCTCTGTGTCGCGCAGGTAAATTCGTGACGTAATCATAGTACAAGTAATACGAGATTAATCGAAGTTTCACTAGTTGTATAGACTCATTGCTATTAGATCTTCACAAGTAACACTTCTTTCATTTACTCATGCTAGTTTCTACTGTATGAATGCAATTGCGGTAGCATGTGTATGATATAATAGAATTCTCATTCTACACTGCCATCTTATTTTATAGCCTTAAATATCTCACACTTCACTTTATGATTCACACACGTTCTTAATTAATTCATAAATATCACCAATTAATCAGCACATGCCGAAGTTAGAGTGAGGGTGTAGATTGCAAGAAACTACTCTACTAAAAATGTAAAGACTTAGCTCGTCAGATGTTATGTTTGGTCTGGTTGTCGCTCCATTCCTTGGTTGTGGTTAGACCCTCTGTTAGGATCTGGATCTCCGGTTGGACAACGTCTTCCCGTTCATCGGCTGGTCATATGGCTGGCAGGTCCATTCCTCATCGGCTGGTCATCTGGCTGGCCGGTCCATTCCTCATCGGCTGTGTTGTAACCAAGGTTGAATTTTACAAACACAACTTTTATTGCTTCACTTTATGATATTTACACAAATAACTGAAATTTATCTTGAAGCAAAAAGGAATATTGAATCTTGAGAAAAGTCTGTCTTTATACAATATGTACAGGTTTACAGTCTTTATATACACTCCTATCTTGAAAAGATAGTCTTTGTGAATTGACACGTTGATAGTCGAGAACTATCTGGCACACTAACATAAATGTCTTTGAGAGTCCTTGTTTGTTGAAGTGCCTGAATTCCTAAAAAGCAAGTTCAATTGATTGAAGAAATTCCACCTAGCGAAACTAAGGGAGCTTGCGTAAATTAGGGAATGAAAATGGCTTGTAAAAGAATTACGGAACATAGGCAGCGGAAACAGGTAAGGGAGCGGTGACCAGAGGTGAGACCTCGTACTGCCAGAAATTCAGTCCACCTGGTCGAAGCACATTTTCAAGAGGAGTAGCCTCCGTGCTCGACGTAGGGTGTATTCTGGAGCTGGACACCGGGCAAGTGGGCCAGTGAGCAGGCAGGGAGCTCCTATTTATAGTACACTCGATGGTCAGGCACGCGCACTGAGGGCTGCGCGTCGAAGCTAGCAGAATGATACACAGGCGCGCGTGCAGCTGGCTGGTGGAGCGAGAAAGGGAGCGCCGGACATACAACAGGCTGGTCATCTGGCTGGCCGGTCCATTCCTCATCGGCTGGTCATCTGGCTGGCCGGTGCCTATCCCCAGTTCAGTCCATCATGTAGATTTAGCAAGCAGTCATCATTCCAAATCTGCAGACAGCATAGAAAATTCCTTTTGCGGAGCAATCAGTCATGATATATTCCATTGTTCTACTGCTTATTCTTAACGACGAAATATTCTTCAGTTGGGATAAGTTATCCGTATATATATATATTAATTTATAACAACAGGGGTAACTTTCTTCCCATACGAAATTATCGGTCCTCCGATATAGTGAGTCTTTCTTCGCCAATCGCAGAGTGGTTGCTCACCGAATCCAAGTCAGATGTATCTCACCGCGATTTACTTATTTTTATAATATCTCGTCTCTCTTGTAATGTACGCCGGTGAATTATTTTGTCAGATTTTAACGTCGATCGTAAAATAGTCAATATCTTCTTCAGAAGTTTAGGATAATCTTCAGATGTAAAGCTTAGCTTGTACTTGCGTCTTTCTTCTGCCGTTGAAATTTTTAGAGTATATTTTTTTAACAATTAGTCCGCTGCTATATTTTTTTATAAAACAATCCAACTGAGCCTCTACTGTCCTGCAGTGTCTTCCAAAATTAGTCCGTTCCATGACGTGCATGGTCTCCTATATACCGTATTAATGAGAAGTTCATTGCCTTAATAGATCGCATGGGCCATACCTTCCTATGCCGCCATTGTGTAAATGGTCTACTAGATGCGAACGGGCACACCCTGAAGATGGATTTTCGCGGTTTCCCAGTTTCACACCAGGCATATGCTGGGGCTGTACCTTAATTAACGCCACGGCCGCTTCCTTTACACTCCTAGCCCTTTCCTATCCTGCCGTCGACATAAGAGTTACCTTTGTCGGTGAAGCGTAAAGCAAATTGTAAGAAAAAAACACCACCCATACCACCTATTTTTGGTTTGAGCTCGTTTATTATTAACCGATTGGTTCTCATATCACTCCACGGGATTCTCAGCACCCACTTCCAGTAGATCACTTTGAAACCATCAGCGTGCTTTAGGTCGTCTTTTTGAGGGTCCAGCATTCTGGTGCTTACAGGAATACGGAGAACACTATGGTCTTCATCAAACGTAGCTCGGTGTCTATGCTAATATTATGACTTTTATAGATCTTGGTCAGTTGTGCCATCAGAATTTAAGCTATTGGAACTCTCCGTTTTCTCTTCTCTCTTCTGTGCATCCTACCACACTTGTTATGAATGATTCCAGGTATATTAAGTAATGAACAGCCTCCAAGCTGTACACATTTCCAGGATTTGACGGGTGTTTTATCTGTGAACGATAATTATTTAGATATTATCCCCTGTTAATTTCCCCCACTTCGTAACAGATTTCCTCAACTCTGTTAAATAAATGTAATATTTCCTCCGATAGTGCCCTCGTATTTAAATACTCTTAGATGCCAACCGACTATGTCGGGATTCAATCCTTTAATACATTATTGTTTCATTCACTGATAGAGTTGAGTGTAGTTTTCATTTAGTGGAAAGCTCAGTTGAGTACTATGTCTTCGCTGTACGAATAAAGACCCTGGCATCTTGTAACAGGGAACTTCACGTTCTAATAATGTTCGCTGAAATTGTGGAGAATGGCGAGAAGGAGAGAAATCAACTGCTTAAAAAAAAGTAGTTTTGCGAAAGTAATATTTCTTGACCCTCAGCCCAAGTCAGGTGTGTTATCTGCGGTTAGGGGACATTATATTGTCTGGCAGCAGATGCTATGAGAGGGAGCACGTCCCTCTTCAACTCTCCACTATAACGTATCGATTCTCCTCTACTTGCTGCTCGCACCAGATAATTGCATGTTCAGATGAAAAAGAAATGTATGACTCTCTTTACCTTACCCTAGGGGACTGGTCACTCCTCACGCCGACAAAATGCGGTTATCAAATCAGAATGGAGGTTCTGGTGACTGCGAGAAGATACATTGGTACCCTGGATACTATACTTATGCAATAATTTCAAATTGTATTTTCTGATTGTGAATTAAGATAATAATGCTATTTTTTTGCTATTTGCTTTACGTCGCACCGACACACGTATCTCTTATGGCGACGATTGGATAGGAAATCCCTAGGAATTGGAAGGATGCAGCCGTGACCTTAATTAAGGTACAGCCCCAGCAATTGCCTGGTGTGAAAATGGGAAACCACGGAAAACCATCTTCAGGGCTGCCGACAGTGGGGGTTCGAACCCACTATCTCCCGATTACTGGATACTGGTCGCACTTAAGCGACTGTAGCTATCGAGCTCGGTAAGATAATAATGAAAATAATAATAATAATAATAATAATAATAATAATAATAATCATACTACTACTACTACTACTAATAATAATAATAATGGCGTATGGGTTCCAAAGAGTCCCGATGCATGTTTTTCTTCGAGTCGACGGCCTGAAGGCAACCTGCGTGTGAGTGAGAACGGGGTCCGACCTATGATGAATTCTAAAGAGTGAAGAAGACACAAACAGCCAGTCCCCGAGCCTTGGGAATTAACCAATTGTGGTTCAAATCTCCGACTCGGCCGGGTATCGAACCCGGAGTTCGTTGAAGTAAAGGCCAGCATGCTAACCATTTAGCCATGGAGCTGGACAGCTTTACAATGAACTCAGCAGAATAAACAGATACTCACTCTGTTCGCCGGGGGTGGGGTCTGGTATAATACATCTCTAGTGCCCCTGCCTGTCCTTAGAGGCAACTACAGTAAAATGGACCCCAGAGGCTTTAAACTTTAGAGCATTGGTTGACGACCACGGGGCCCCTAGCTGAATCTCGCATTGCTTACACATACTCGTCATCCTCCTCACTTTTATATTTCCTATTCGACCTCCCTTGGTCAACTATTGTTCTCTTCAGACCACTACGGTATTAAGGCCTCGGGAGTGTTTCATGCCTGTCTGTTTCCCTTCCCAATCTTTTGAAGATGTTTTTATTATTCTTTCTATTTTGTCTCCTGATGAGCATGACTAGTGGTGGTGGTGGTGGTGATTATTGTTTTAAGAGGAAGTACAACTAGGCAACCATCCGCTATATAACACTAATCAGAGGGGAAAATGGAAGGGGTCCGACACTTCGAAAATTGAAGGTATCGGCCAAAGGAAGACAAGAGCCGCGAAGGGCATGAAAATGAAAGATTCCCTAGCCCACGCAAACCTAATAGCGTCGGGGTCGGAAAAGAACAAGAGTTTACCAAGGGAGGTCGGATAGGATAGATGAAAGTGAGGAGCCTGGCACAAGTAAGTGGAAGCAATGCCAGGACTCAGCTGAAGGCCCCGTAGTCGCCAATCCACGCTCCAAAGTTCAGAGCTCCTGGGGCCCCTTTTAGTCGCCTCTTACGACAGGCAGGGGAGACCGTGGGTGTTATTCTACCGCCCCCACCCACAGGGGGAGAGCATGACTACCCACTGTCTTGTACTTCCCCTTAAAACAGTAATCACCATCACCACCAATCAGAACGCTCGCAAATGAACTGAAATAGTAACTTATATAACAAGTGGTTAAGGAGGGGCTTTCTTTCTGAGTATGAAGTTTAATCCATGAGGCGCAAGTGACTGCCTTAAATCACACTAATAAGAATAGCACCCGTTGAGTCATTAGTTACGTACATTTCTTTCATTGCCGTTGGAATATTTCGCGAAAATAATACTCATATTAATAAGTTTACAAATTTCAGTTATGAAAAATGTAATTGAAAACCTGCTTGTATTCAGCTTACTTTGCTACGTTTCCAAAAGGCATTGGTTGCCAGTTTTAATAGTTCCTATGGTAACAATGTTATCAAGAAACTTACTAGCATCACAATATAGGCCTAGACGGATCAATTATTTCCAACAAAAATCAATCTCATATTCCAGGAATCAGTATATTGTACCGCGATTGACCCTACATCAAGTATTGCTTAAATAAAATATGCCATAAAGAATTTATAAAGTATTAGCGAGCGTATTTCCAGCGCTCATACTAACGACGTCTCGCAGGAGCAAGTAGTCAACCCGCACAACGCTATCTTCGTCATCACACAGCCAGCGCGGTGTAAAGGACAGGTTGCGTCATACGATCTGGAAACATCCAATCAAGAAATTTTCTATTTCCTAAAACAATTTAGATATCGATTCAGAAACAATGGCATCTTATATTTCAGATTTTGATTGTCTTCTCATGTAAATTTCTCCAAAATCGATCCACTCATTACGGAGATATTAAATAATTTATAAAACATTACGTCAGAGCTAGATCTGTGTAAAAGGTCATAACTCTTCGTCCTTTCACTTCAGTTCACACAGCAACACGACGATGTTGGTTCGCCTCATGATACGGAGTCAGCCTGCAGTGCGAGTTGTGGAACATACAATAATAATTCCGGCGTTACGGTACTTATAAACTTGCATAACTAACATTTACGTATGTGCTAGAAGCCATAATAGTAATTTTTCCAAGTGAACTAGACTTAAAATTTAACATTACGATGCGAATAACAGAATATTCAGATAATTTACTTTTCGTACAAGTGTTTAATTCGCTTAGAAATTATATTACATGAGGAGTTGAAATTGATTTTTTATGCGAACAGGCTTTTCGCAATAATAATAATAATAATAATAATGAAATGAAATGTCGTATGGCTTTTAGTGCCGGGATATCCCAGGAAGGGTTCGGCTCGCCAGGTGCAGGTCTTTCTATTTGACACCCGTAGGTGACCTGCGCGTCGTGATGAGGATGAAATGATGATGAAGACAACACATACACCCAGCTCCTGTGCCATTGGAATTAACCAATTAAGGTAAAAATCCCCGACCCGGCCGGGAATCGAGCCCGGGACCCTCTGAACCGAAGGCCAGTACTCTGACCGTTCAGCCAACGAGTCGGACATAATAATAATAATAATAATAATAATAATAATAATAATAATAATTGCTCCACATAATGCAGTAGTCAGGAATGCTAGTGGTTTTCCCAAGCGATTTACACTACACAGACAAGCGCGCACTCATAGACACTCATGTAAAATGCAAATGAAATTTCCAAGTGAACTGCGCTTCTAGTAGGTCGCTACAAATATTCAGTTTCTTCAGAATTATAAATAATTCTTAAAAGTGAAGTTATTCCATCAGACGTTCTATTTGTGGACGTGAATAGGAATAAACTGTGTTGCGATGAGTTCCAATGAATGCAAATTTTAATTTGGTAGAAAGACTCTACGCAAATGACAGAAGTAAAACTTTATTTTTTCTCCCGCCACAAGTTTCCGAAGTGCAACTTATTTTTCAAATTTAACGTTTTGGGTTCTAAGTTAGAGCCGACAACGATTACAGTAAACAAAATGCTGTGGTTTATGTGAATCATTCCGATACTTGGGGGACAGTTAAATGTGGACACTCGCGTAACAGAATCAGTGAGTGGTTACCCCACGCCGGGACCTTCAAGAATCAACAATGGCCCATTGCTGTCTACAAGGGCTCGTGGTTCTTTTGTTTGGTTGCTGTGTGTAAGGGATCGTTTTTCCATAGCTGGGACGCTGTCAGTCAAGGAGGATCTATGGAAGCAACTTCACTGTAACCACTACAATATTTTAAGGTGAACCTTATGAAAATACATTCAGTTTAAATAATTTAGAGCTCATTGTAGTTAGGAACCTCCCTCTGTACCCAGATCCAGGTCTACACCCAGTGTACTCTGCGATTAATATATCATTACTCTCCGAAATATCTAGTCGTGCTTTATTATCAAACAATTCTTGGTACAATATACAGTATATTTCTAACGTGTTCTTAATATTAATTTCTTTTACCAGTTATAATGTACTGTAACTGAAAATGTACTTCGATATTTTGCTGGTTTCCAATTTAAGAATATCGTCGTTGCTGGGACAAAACCTCCTATGTGAAATATTTTAGCTGAGGTCTCTGCCCGCTAAGGTTCAGTCATCTAAGGTGCAATATTGTCAAGGCATTCTCGCTATTCATAATGTATGTGCTGCGGGTCAGTATATCTCCAAAATATTAACAGATAGAAGGTTGTGTCCCGGCAACGACGATATGTTGTTCGGGATTTTAATTGAAAAATATAATGACTTTTCACAATTTTATATAATTAAATTCTCTTGATGTTTAGCAATTGTGAGCAAACGTACATTTTTTGTAAAAATGATAAGAAATTATTTCTATATCTTCCGGAACAGGAAGATTACAGGCTGGTACTCAGGGTAATGCGATAGAAACCTGAAGCATTGGGTTTATACTGCAGAACACTTAGATGCAAGAAACGCGTATAAATAGGTTTATTAGCACAGTAGAGTGGCATCACCCGTTCATTTACAAGGATTTGTTGTTTGTATAAACATTTTCTTTTGTATATTAGAAAAATATGTATTGTTTTACTCAGTTCTTGAGATGTCTAGGGAAAAGCTGCGAGCAGATGCCCAGGACTTCTTTCTATTTGGCGTTTTCTTTATCTGCACATTCACCCTAGTTAATGTTGTGATTTGAAGAGGAATGAATGAAAAGGTTTACTTCACATGGCAAGTCAGCCTTGCGTTTATGGAAGTTACCAGTCGCTGTTATAGAATACGACATGTACCTACCCCGATTGGGAGATATGTAGCTTACTATGCTCACTCTAACTCTTGAATATTCTTGTCTGTGTCGTATATTAAATAAGAATGTGAATATTAAAGGAAATTACCGTCAGTAAATACACATTCCACTGGAAAATTTAAACAATAGATTATCACATTTTTTGTGACATAAGACGCGTAGAATTATTCAATTTCATACAAGAGTACAAAAACAACAAGCAGAGTTATCAACTGCATCATCTCAAAGCTTGGTCTGCTTGCCACCACTCAGGGAAAAGTATAGGAATGCTGTCAAGTGGCATAAAAATTAGCCATCATTGCAGCCCACGCCCTATCGCGTCGAAACATTTGCCAATTTTCGTGTCTTACCCCCTGTTTTTTACCTTTTCACGGTTTGTTTAATGAAAGCTTCGTTGGCTGAAACCTATGAGGAACCTCTATGCCAATTGTGACAGGTGAGTGAGCAAGTGAGTGGTATATCGTGGTTTGTAACTACGTGTATAATTGAAACTTAACTATTAAACTGGCAGAGTTAACAGGACACTCGGTAATGAACGTAAAATGTTACTTCCCTCCTAGTACAGGAAGTTAACAGGAGCTCGCCTTCTATAATCAAGGTTGCGGTGTTGAAACCTGACACATCCGGTTGACATTTAAGAGCACTTGAATGTGAGAGACGATTTTCAGTACATTTACTAACATGTAATGAATCCCTATATCGGAGAAATCTGGCACTACAATGTCTCAAATCCGAAAAAAAATTGAATTACCTAAAGATCCAAAAAATTATGAATTTTAATTTTCGACAGTGTCAGTGTCAGTTAGTACACCCATTCTTCTTCAATTCCGTTATGCCTAATATCGTTGCAGTTAACTTGTTTTTTCCTATTTCTGCCATTCTCGCGCAACATCTTGATTTCCACCTATGTTTTCGCACATTCTGTTGTATTCTCTCAAACCTGTCACCATATGAGGTGCGAGGTATCCTTTACCAGCGCTTCCTGACACTCCTGGCATTTCAAAGTACTGCTTCACTTTTCTTCCCACTCCCACTTCTTTAACAAATCCGTACCAAAAATCAATGCAAAATACATTCAAATTTTTATGTATGCTGACAAATGATAGATTTCTTACGATTTAATATGGTAAAGAAGTCGATGATCCAACTACGGTGCTATTAAACAGCCCTTTTTCAGGAGCGAGATGGTGTTCTGTACTTTTAGAGCAGCGAGTAGCTCATACGATGCAATTGCTATTTGCGTTCCTCTCTCTCTCTCTCTCTCTTTGGTGTTACGAACATGCATACTGGTGTCGTCTCGAGCCTTGCACAGGTTGCCAAATTGTGTTATGCCTATTGCTCACGGTAAAATGTTTCGTAAAATTTGTTGTACAATTAATTTTATAAAAATTTGGTGAAAACAAGTTGTGTTGCTCACGGTAAAATTATATTTTAAAATCCGTGGAAGCATCAGAATGACCATCTATGAACTCACTTCTGAACTAATATGTGTATGTGCTGTCATCTATCGATAGCTGTTCAACTTACAGTGTGTTTGAGAGTATGGCTCCAAAAAACAAAGCACACTTGCTGCTTTAGCTGCAATTATATGTTGTACAGTGGTAAAAAAGAAGAAAAGAAATTTCAGCAAATGCTGGATTCGGGATTCGATCAAAAGAAGAGAAGATGGCAGAGGATTGCTGTCCTTGGTCGAAAATTAGTTGAAATTGGAAGACCAGCATTCATATAGGAATTCGGCGATTGTGTTTTCTGCCTCTCTTCTTGCATTTCTATTGTGGTAAAGTGGCCTTTTAGCTTCGTACAAACAAAGATTTTTCTGGTATTCATCCAGTAAAACACTAACAGCTTCCTTACTCCACTCGGATCCTGCCATTTTAGAAAGAAGTGTATGTTTACAATCGAGCTTCATAATCTTCTCACGACGTAGCGCCAGCATCGTCGTGATGTTAGCTTCGCGATTGGTTCGTTTCGTAAAATTAATTTTATGGAATAGAACATGTTTATTTTATTAAAAGTTTTATGAAAGGTTTTATAAAACTTGAATTTGACCGTGAGCAACATAAATTTTATAAAATTAAATTATTGTACAATAAATTTGGCAGAAAGTTTTACCGTGAGCAACAGGCATTAGTCTTTATCTCCTTTACTTATATAAACTGTTGTAATGTTTCATTATTCCATCAAATTGCCGGTAGAGACGAGCATTATACTAGTAGATGGAAACAATAAATTTCTTCAAAAAACACCAGTCTGAGAGGAGCAACCCGATTCAAACGACATTACCTGGCCATTTAACAGCTACTGTATGACAGTACAGACGACATCTTACTGATGTCATTTCGTCTTGTCAACGGCTGTTGAGAAGAACAGTAATTAACGATGCCCATTAATCATCTTCGATCAGTATTTATGTTGTTTGTATGTTATAAAACCGTAAAACAGTTTGGGAGTTCTGCGCTACTTCATATAGGAGCTTTGATGTTATATAACTAACATTTAGGATACGTTTTCGACGAAATGTTTCTCAGCTGACAATATTGGCCTATCTGATAGCAACTATTACAACTCTCGTGATTTTTATGATAGAGGCTGGTTTCGCTGAGGATGTAATAAATAACATAAATGGATGCAGTTAAAGAGGGAAATGTACTTTATAATTTCTTGCCACGTAACTTTGATATCAATGACCTTCTTATGTTGGTGAACAACTTACGTAACACGTTTGCCACCACCAAGCGAGATGGTCATGCGGATAGGGGCAGGCGGCTGTAAGCTTGCATCCGGGAGATAGTGGGTTCGAATCCCACTGTCGGCAGCCCTGAAGATGGTTTTACGTGGTTTCCCATTTTCACACCAGGCAAATGCTGGGGCTGTACCTTAATTAAGGTCACGGCCGCTTGGTTCCAACTCCTAGGCCTTTCCTATCCCATCGTCGTCATAAGACCTGTCTGTGTCTGTGCAACTTAAAGCCAATATTAATAAAACGTTTGCCGCCGCAGTCAATATTCTTAGTTTTTTCAGTTTGGTATATTTTGACCATATTATATCCTACTTCATTTTTATTTTAAAGTTTCAAGATTGATTTTCCGGTTAGTAAAGAAGCGGTCCATTATGCCACTTCACTGTCCTAAGTGTCCTGTGTAATTAGTGTTGTTTCAGTATGTCGGGATCCAGTAAACTCGGTCTGTATTAAGCGTTTTGTCTGTGTTTTCTGAGTTGCGTACCACCATTCAATCAAACAACTAACTGGTACGGTAACTGGACTCACTCTCTTTAACGTGAGGTACTATTAAGAATAAAACTTTCGATAGTATTCTATCACAGAAGACAGAAGTCTATATGTACGTCAGTCGTGAACTCCTAAGGCCTATCACATACAGTGAAGAAATAAAGATAACGATTTCAGTTACAAAAAAGGGAGAATATCTGGGTATTCAGTGATGGAGGGTTCGTTTATTCAGGGGTAGAAGAACTTCACTTCTTGAAGCAGCAAGAAGGGAGAAGTGAGGGCTGATACTGTATCATCCTTTTGACAAACACATTTTGTATAAAAGCATTAATCCGGATACATAAATTGCAGACATAAGAAAACACATTAATTCCTTTGTTTGTTTCTGGAACAGGCGAGAGTGAGATCGCACTTTTAGTTTTTAAATTAAGACGTTTTTAGACCTTGTCGCTCGAAACTACACACACACACACACACACACACACACACACACACACACACACACACACACACACACACACACACACACACACACACACACACACACAGACACACACACACACACACACACACACACGTATGTATACATATAGAAATAAATTTTGTGATGGGACACTTCTTCTTCTGTTTGCCTTTTAATTCTCTGCAGGCCCCTTGGTATAAAAGCTTGCATAAGGTTTATAAATCACGTGACACTAGCATGTTCAGAGTTCCCCGTCCTACTACGCTACACACACCGTACTGCATCTTTATATTATTTTTATTTTTCTGCTCCAAGATTTGTGATGGTGGCCAGTAGAAGCTATAGTGTTATGCTTTATTTCTGTATTCTTTCCTTCCTTCTTCCTCTTTTCCTTTCGTGTGTTGCTCACTTATTTTCTATCCTCCTCACGGCACGGCACGGCACTCTTGTCTTGCCAAAAATGTTTCGGGCCCGTGAATTATGGCAACTTGGCAATTACATTCTCCCTACTTTTCTCCCCAAGTTAAGACGCCACTGGACGCTAGAAAGCATTCTGAGATTTAAAGCCACGCTGGCTTTCTCTCTTTTCTTTTGTCCTTCTTTAGGCTGGAAATAGGAACATGTGAATTTGTGATGAGGACCATATCTGGAGTTATACGATCTATACCACGCTTTAGGACAGAATATCTATCGGTCCTATTTCTCTTTCCAGGATTAAAGTTGATGAGTTAAGGACATCATAGCTCAGGTCTTAGCTATATGAGTAAGTTTCTTGGTTAAATCTCAGAAAACTGGCTTGATAGGTGTATTTTTAGCAACTTCTTTTACGTCACACCAACAAAGATAAGTTTTACGGTGACACTGGAATAGAAAAGTCTAAAGGAAGTGATCGTGGTCTTAAATAAGGTACAGCCACATAATTTTTTCAGGCTTAAAAATGGGAAACCGCCGAAAAGCAATTTCAAGGCTGCCAACAGTGTGATTCGAACTCAGTATCTCCCGAATGCAAGTGGACAGCTACGTGATCCTAACTATGTATCCAAATCCCTTGGTATTGCTAAAAAGTTTCAATACCACTTCGTTCCGGGACATTAATAATTGCTACGGGGCTCTTGAATGTCAGAATTTTTCTCTATGAAATTGGAGTACAATTAATGTGTTACAGAAAGCTGTTGGCAGTACCTGCCACATCATTACACACAACCGTTTATTTTAACAAAAAAAAAAAAAAAAAAATTCCTCCAACAAGCATTCGTATTCCAAAATATATAGAAAACCAAAAAACGTATTTTTTCACCCATTAGCCAAGAGGTTCACTTCCTTTGAATAGCATGTGTACATTTACACCTTGCTTTATGTCTCACCAACACAGACAGGTCTTATGGCGGCGATGGGTTAGGAAAGGCCTAGGAGTGGGGAGGATGCGGACGTGGCCTTAATTAAGGTACAGCCCCGGCATTTGCTGGTGTGAAAATTGGAAACCACGGAAAACCATATTCAGGGCGGCCGACAGTGTGATTCGAACCCAGTATCTCCCGTATGCAAGCTCACAGCCGCGCAGCTACGGTTCTTTTCCTGCATGTTTCCCATGATTAACGTACTATGTAGAGCTGTAGAAAGTTTTTTTTTTTTTTTTGCTAGTTGCTTCACGTCGCACCGACACAGATAGGTCTTTTGGCGACGATGGGACAGGAAAGGGCTAGGAGTGGGAAGGAAGCGGCCGTGGCCTTAATTAAGGTACAGCCCCAGCATTTGCCTGGTGTGAAAATGGGAAACCACGGAAAACCATTTTCAGGGCTGCCGATAGTGGGATTCGAACCTACTATCTCCCGGATGCAAGCTCACAGCCGCGCGCCTCTACACGCACGGCCAACTCGCCCGGTTGTAGAAAGTTTGGAAGGGGTCCGACACTTCGAAAAATGAAGGTATCGGCCAAAGAAAGACAAGGGCCACGAAGGGCGTGAAAATGAGACTCCCTAGCTCTCGCAAACCTAATAGCGTCGGGGTCGGGAAAGAACAAGAGTTGACCAAAGGAGGTCGGATAGGATAGATGAAAGTGAGGAGCCTGGCACAAATAAGTGGAAACAATGTCAGGCCTCAGCTGAGGGCCCCGTGGTCGCCAACCCACACTCCAAATTCAGAGCCCATTGGGTCCCTTTTAGTCGCCTCTTACGACAGGCAGGGGATACCGTGGGTGTTATTCTACCGCCTCCACCCACAGGGGATTAGACCCTGTATATACGGGGTTGTTCAGCTAAGCTGTCAACCTCAAATAACTCGGGGACCGTTAAAGATCTAGATAATCTGTTTTCACTTTCAATAATCTTACCTAGGGACTTATATAAGAACTTATAGTATTTTTCCATGGTATAAATATATTCTTCTTCTTCTTCTTCTTAATCTGTTTACCCTCCAGGGTTGGTTTTTCCCTCGGACTCAGCGAGGGATCCCACCTCTATCGCCTCAAGGGCAGTGTCCTGGAGCTTCAGACTTTGGGTCGGAGGATACAACTGGGTAGGATGACCAGTACCTCGCCCAGGCGGCCTCACCTGCTATGCTGAACAGGGTCCTTGCGGGGGATGGGAAAGTTGGAAGGGATAGACAAGGAAGAGGAAAGGAAGCGGCCGTGGCCTTAAGTTAGGTACCATCCCGGCATTTGTCTGGAGGAGAAGTGGGAAATCACGGAAAACCACTTCCAGGATGACTGAGGTGGGAATCGAACCCACCTCTACTCAGTTGACCTCCCGAGGCTGAGTGAACCTCGTACCACTTTTCAAATTTCGTGGCAGAGCCGGGAATCGAACGCGGGCCTCCGGGGGTGGCAGCTAATCAACTAACCACTACACCACAGAGGAGGACGATGTAAATATCTGCTGAGATAATAGTAGTAACTTCGTTTCTGAAAAATGAAACAATAAGATTTACTACACCTCGCCTCAAACTTACGGACATTGAGCGCCGTGATTCTTTTCAAAACTGGACAAGTACTTCTCGAGAAAATAGAATGTTTTCAAACGTGCTTCAGTTGGCAACGACAGATCGTCCTGCTCTATTAAATCACAAACCTGACGGCCAATGAACGCACTATATATGAAAAATGAACTCTTGACACACATAGTTCCTTCACCTTCTTCTGATAGTCAAGTTTTCACTCTATTCGGACTGTAAATACACTACGATAAATTGTACGTATGATTCAACATCTTTAATGTCGGTGTGAGTAACAGGAAAAGGAAAAAACGATATCAATGGGTTTCCTTCCCTTACCTTCTTCGATCAGCACTTGTTCTTTTCCTAACCCGATGGTGTTAGGTTTGGGAGGCCTAGGGAGTCTTTCATTTTACGCCTATCGTGATAGTTCTCTTTATCTCGTTAATTCCTCGAAGGGTCGAATCTCATCCTCTTCCCCTTTCTGCTCAGTGTTAAGATGGGGGTTACCTACTTGTACTTCCTCTTAAAACAATAATAATTTCCACATCCACCATTCCTTTCATAGTTTCGGTAACATTAACTACTCTCATATGTACATCATAATAAAGTTCAGAACAAAAGGTAAAATTGATCTATGTACAGCTCAGTGCATTTCTATCACCTGGTGATTTTTTTTTAAATGTTTTATGTTGTGACGCAATTTTGAATTGCTAGACTTCTAGAAGGTTTATTTGACCTTCTTTCCTTAACCTTAGACTGATGATGGCATAAAAAATGCCGAAACCGGCACCTAAAAATTAATAATAAAATGTGACATTTTAATTTATATCACAATTGAAGTTGTATTGAACAGTTGGAAAATCCTATACCTTTATTTTGAATGTAAATATTTTTTCAATACGGACCAGTTATGAAGTTTTTGACGTTAAAAAAAGAATAGCTAGCTGTCAGAATAAGGTAATGAGACTCTGTATGTCAACATCTCATGTTCTATAGTGTGACTTACGGCCGCCTTGTTTGTGATTCAGTCGAACAGGGCGGATCATGGCTGGTAAATGAATCACATTATTATTATTATTATTATTATTATTATTATTATTATTATTATTATTGTTGTTATTATTATTATTATTATTATTATTATTATTATTATTATTATTGAATACCCAAAGCAGTTTGGAACCCTATTTTACATAGTATACTAGGGTTGTAGTTAAAATACATATTCACTTTTACAATGAAAATGAATTCATGTATCTAATCGACGGAAAATGAAGTGGATGAAGTTAATAAAATATTTGTAACAGCACGGCTTCTTAAACAACTGATACAGGGGTTTTGATAATGCAGTGTTGCAATTGTAACGGTTCAAATCCCGTTACAAGAGGATATCTGTATTTTTATTATTGTATGATTTTATCTGTATTTTATTATTATTATTATTATTATTATTATTATGTTAGTATTATTATTATGTTATCTGTGATATTGTTACTATTATTGTAATTATCAGTTTTATTCAATTCGATTTTGCAATGCCTGTTGCTTGCAAGATTGTACTTAGATGTATGCATATATACGTATGTGTAGAATAACACTCAATACTTGTACAGTGAGAATTGTTGTATATATCAGAGATTGGATGTGACGTTGGTACATTGTGCAAGATTGGTGGCGATTCTGCCAAGTCATTGCCACGTCATGGCTACGTCATCGTGAGCTTTTAGAATATACGCTCAGAGAGTCGGCCGCCCCGGGGGATTTCACCATTGTATGTAATATCTGTCGCGTAGGTGGGAGTATGTCATTGTTATTTCTGGAGATTACGTAGCTGTGTCAACTAACGTCTATAAAAGGTGGATGCACATTGTAGCGTCAGTCATTAGTTATACGGATGCAGTACAGTGAAGAAGTCTACCAGATCAAGAGGCCTTAGTTGGTCAGTCAACGAGTGTGAACGAGAGATGGTGAAGACTCAGTGAGCCATTAATTATTGGTCATTGAGAGAGTGAGACCAAAATGTTGGTCCGTCACTTAGTGGAAGACACGGACGCAAGGGCTTACCATGGAGTCAGAGAGGGCAACCCTGGACCTGCCAAGAGTTAATACCATATTGACTTACAAAGAAGTCAGATGATATGGAGAAGAAACAGTCACAAGGATGTATCACCAAGTTAGGCGTGACACATCTACAGTAAACACCAGATCAATGGATTACGTCGTAATTACACTCAAAGTGTTGAAGGTACAGTCAAGTGAATCAGTGAGGGAAATATTTCGTATAAATTGTTAAATGTCCGGTCAAGAAGAATTCAAATTCATGCCTAGTTTCTTTTAGTTGCAATGTCATAATTTCATATTCTCATCTGTTTTATCGCAACAAGACTCACTATTTTTTGATATATTATTTAAAGAATATATAGTGTTCTATCAAACGAATTCATAGTTTCATTTCATTGACAGTAAAATATCTTAACCTCAGAATTAATGGGGAAACCGAACGCCAATCTCCTTTTCCCAGAACTTATATGGTATGTTGTCAAAAGTAAGCTTATTACCCCACACCCTAGAGATAGTCAGAAGTCTCATTCTATTATTGCTGCACTGAGTGGCGCCCTTCAAATAACGTATGTGTAAGTAAGCAGGTAACAAGTAAGTGTGAGTACAAGGTCCGACGAGTGTCTATTTTATTTAATGAATGTTAATTTTCATATTAAATGCAGATATTCAGATTTTTCAGTATAAATTCAGATTAATATGTTTGTAAAATTAGTCAGACAGTTAGGAAACTTACAAGGGGTTTTGATAATGCAGTGTTGCAATAATTCAAATGAGAATTCAAGTCATGCCTCCTTCTTTCAAATGCAGCATATTCGAACAGTAGGTGATCCACTGTTTGTGAGGATCCGCAAACACACACGTAGCCATCAGGACGATTGATTCTGAATCGATGAAAGTAGTAACCAAATTTGCCATGACCAGCCAAAAATTGAGTAATTTCAAAGCTTGGCACCAACACGTTACTTTGCAGGCGGTTGAAAACCTCAGGGAAGAATATTTCTCCGGTGACTTCTCCTCTAGTGGAAGAAGTCCAAATCTTGTTCCATTGATGGATTACATGCTTCTTTATGATTTTCTAGCGTAGCTAGGTGACGTTTTGTCATAAGAAATTTCCAGATTAGATGTAGCTGCTGCTTTCGCCAGTAGATCAGCTTTCTCGTTTCCAGATATTCCACAATGACCGTGAATCCAGTCGAAACAGATGTGCGGACTTTGTTGAGCTGTGGTTCTAATAGCTACAGCTATTGGATTCAGATTATATTTATTATTTATCGCATTCAGCGCAGCTTGCGAATCACTTAATAACCGAGATTTCTTATTGTTAGATTTGCACCATTCGATCGCAGACTTGATCGTCCACAGTTCACCCTGGAAAGTAGAGCATGTGGAAGAGAGTTTGTACTGGGATGAGAACACCTCAGAATCGTTTTCAAGAACAACGAAGGCACATCCAACTCTGTCCTGTTCATCTGTGCTTGGCATGCGAGATACATCTGTGTAAATAAAGCAGTCATGGGTAATTGAACAATTTTCATAAATGAAGTTTTTGAAGAGACTTGGGTGATCAGACTGTAGAAAATGATAAGGTTGCTCTAGAGTGGTATTCAGAATGGGCATTGGTGACACTTTGTTTTTCTTCAAAAAAGTGAGTTCAGCTTTTGCTATCGCCGTCAGAAATAATGGCTCAATGCCTGCAATAAGAAGAGCTGCATCAGTAGAGGTGGTGCGATAAACACGGGAAATACGAAGGGCAAGTTCTCTCTGAATTTATCAATTTATGCTGAGCCCATTTCTTCTCAAGTGTCATTCGAAAAGAGGAAACACAATACAAAATCATAGGTACCAACGCTGTATCATAAATAATTCTTATTGCCTCTGAATTTAGTCCCCAAGAAGGTCTTCAGACAATAGCTAAACCTTGCATAAACTTACTGCCTTTCTGTTGTAGTTCGTTGAAATGGGTCCTGAAGGTTAACTTCTTGTCAAGTACAACTCCTAGATAAAAAATATGATTTTCAATAGTGATATTTTTCCATTTTAATTTTAGGCTTAGTTTCCTTCTCCTTGTAACATGGGGGTAACATGCATGACCTTCGTTTTCTGGGGATTGAATTGTAATTTATTATCACAACCCCAAGTAAATAAAATGTCAAGAGACAAATGAATCGCATTTGAATACATTACATTTTTTTGAGAAATACTAGTCCAGGTTATTTAAAACAATCACAGCTCTCAGTTTGTAATGTTCGTGAGATTGAGGCTTAATGTAAAATGCAATGCAGTTTTACTCGAAGGAAACGTAGTTAGTACCGTTATCTCAGCAAATATTGACATCCCTGGAAAGTAACATTAGGCTACCGAAAGTGAATACAGAATGTCGAGTTATTTGACGTGGACATATTAGCTGAGCAACTCTGCTTTGTAAATAGTGAACAGCCGAATGGAAATTATTTTGCTCATATTCGCGTAATAGAGAATGAATGTAATAATCAAAAACATCGCAAAGAATAAAAATGTTGTACTGTATATTGATTTCTCAGCCTGAAGGTTGGTTGGATCCCGAACGTTCATTTTAATTTTTTTTCTTCGGTTTATATTTGACATATTTCCTTCATGTTGTGCTTAAAATATAGGTAGAAGAGGGTACCAGGGAAACTATTAGTGAGGTAGTTTTTCCGTTGTTCTCTTTGCTTAGACAGAAGGAGCTATTACGTGTCATCTGCTCCCATTGTGATGGACGTTTAATATGATTTTTCTTCCTTCGCTTTATATTTAACATGTTAACTTCATGTTTCCTGGAAAATGAGCGGTGAGGTAGCTTTACTTTCTCTGCTGTCCCAGAAGGTGCTATTACATATCAATCCACTAATTCCACCTAAATGTCCTATTTCCGCTTCATGGCTAAATGCTTAGAGACCGGGCGAGTTGGCCGTGCGCGTTGAGGCGCGCGGCTGTGAGCTTGCATCCGGGAGATAGTAGGTTCGAATCCCACTATCGGCAGCCCTGAAGATGGTTTTCCGTGGTTTCCCATTTTCACACCAGGCAAATGCTGGGGCTGTACATTAATTAAGGCCACGGCCGCTTCCTTCCACCTCTTAGGCCTTTCCTATCCCATCGTCGCCACTAGACCTATCTGTGTCGGAGCGACGTAAAGCCCATAGCAAAAAAAAGAAATGCGTAGAGTGATGGCCTTTGTTTCAAGGAATGCCGGGTTCGATTGTCGGCAGGGACGGGGATTTTAAACTTCGTGGGTTAATTGCGGTTACTCGGCGACTGGGTGTATTAGAATTCATCATACATAGGGCCCCAAACTGGCAGATGCGCAGGTCGCCCATAAAGCATCAACTCGGAAACATCTGTACCAGGTCCGTCTGGAGGCCACACGGTATTATTATTATTATTGTTATTATTATTATTATTATTATTATTGTTATTATTATTACAGGATTGTAGCTGACCCTTTGAGCGATATTTTCACACAGTTCATGACTGGGACATTACTAGTATACTACACACTCTCAGTCATTGTCGTATTATCAAAGCTAAGGGTGAGACTGAGACAAGCCGAAGATAGTAACAAATTTGTTCTAACACATATCAGAACATAATGCACTGTGAACAACAGGTATTAGCTGAAATGAATCTGAATAAGCATACGGACTTATTATTAAATAAGTAGTCTGAAAGATTAATTGAGTACCCATTCATTGACTCCTTTGCTTCCTATGTCCCATTAACGGATACACAATGTTTGAAGTCTGAACTTTGAATCAATGTTCAGTAACAACAGACATTTAGTAAGAATAACCATTTAATGTACACCCCTTTCCTTCTAAAGATCGCTCATCATCGCGTAACTTTCTTTCATCTTCGGTTAAAGGAAAACTTATTACATCTATTACAGCCTGTCGGGGGGAATTGAGTTAGAGATCGGTAACCTAATTATGTATCGCAGCGAGACGGGGTAAATATGGTGAGCTATACGAGGCAATCAGCCGACCTACCCGTTCAGTCATTGTTTACAGAAGAGCTTAGTTTATTCATTTCATTATTATCACTGGGGTACTTTGGTTTTCTACCGCTCAATTTGGGGTGGACATTCAATTTGAAGTTTATTTCTTTGCTTTATATTTGAAATATTTCCTCCATGATGTACATAAAAATATAGGTGGGAAAATAAAAAAAAAAAATCATTAAGGGTTGTTGCTACCTTTGTGAACCAGTGGTGTGAAGTGTCGGCCTCCGGAATCCAATTTCATGGGTTCTAACCAGGCATTTTAGATAGATATTTGAAGGGCGGTAAAATCGTATGGAGTCAGCGCGTAAATGATCTCTGGTGGAAAATTTGATGTTTACTCGACGAAATTAATTGAAATTGAGCCTAAAGTCACCCAACAAAGTTCTGGTTTCTCTGCGATCTAGCGGAGTAAAATTGAATATCGTAACTGATAGGCAGGCAGCGTGACTGGCATCAAATCATAAACTACGCGTAAGTATCGACATTTCTTTTCAAAGAAACGCATATTTTTTGTTTACAATTTGCTTTTACGTCGCACCGACACAGATAGGTCTCACGGCGACGAGGGAATAGGAAAGGGCTAGGAGTGGAAAGGAAGCGGCCATGGTCATATTTAAGGCCTGGTGTGAAAATGGAAAAACATAGAAAACCATATTCAGGGATGCTGACAGTGCGGTTCAAACCCACTATCTCCAGGATGCAAGCTTACACCTGCGCGCCCCTAACCGCACGGCCAACTCACCTGGTGAAACGCAGCTTACTTTAGAAACATTTCATTTTCTCTTAAACAACGTCTTCACATAGTCATCACCGTTGTCATAACTAGGCACCAACTGTTGTACGCCTTCATCATAGAACGACACCCGAGGCCGACGAGAAAGAAGGTCGCGGCGCGCATGTCGTACACTGAACCTCACATGACGGTCTTACTCTAGAGCAGGGCCTCTCAAACGCCCAAAATCTCACGTGTGCAGATAGAGGCGCAAGAGCTCCGTGCACTGTGCATCGCTGCCGCTCGGCATGGCTCGGATCAACGCTTCGTCTCCGGGTTACTCGGCTAAGCTCGGCTCAACTCGCCTATACTCTGCTCAAGTCAGCCTGGATTTGGAGCGCTACGGCGCAAGTGGGGCAGAGGGAGACAAGCGGAGCGAGCGAGACAGGCGTGAGGAAAGAGAGAGTAAGCGCTATTGCTCCAAATCGAGGAGTGGGGGGTCCGCACTCTGGTCAACCAAGCCAAGTCGTCTTTTGCACCGTGCACAGTGCATGCACCACGCGCATGCACCCTGAGAGGCCCTGCTCTAGAGTATTCATCCCAAGGGTGACGTGAGAGACAATAGTAGCGTGGTAAATAAAATACATTTCAGCGCATTTCAATCTACTAAAAGTACACTATTCAATTACAGATCAAATGAATCATAATGTCCTTTACTATCCTTGGTTGAACAAAAGCTACAAATCTTGCTGAGGTAAAGATATGCACATTCATAGAAATGTAATGCTGCTAATTTACAATAACATTCATGTAAGGAATATCTTATTAGATCCAGAATCATACGTAGACCTATTGTAAGCTATTTACAAGTGTTACGTTTGTTTCAATACATATCTAATTTCAACATCATGTATAATTCGTACGTATTTCTCCCTTCCTGAAAGTCGCCTTAGAACAACATAGTTTATCATTTGACTTTCTCTCAAAATTATTGAGTGGAATTGTGTTTGTGCAGAGAGAGACACTCCCAAGTTTATTTAACGGTGCTTTGTTAAGAGAACACGTACATTCAGCATTATGTATATCTGATATCTTTAATTTTGACAAACTTATCTTTTGAGTAACAAAGAGTTGTTTCCAACATGACATAAAAGGCTGAATGAAATATTTTTCAAGTAGAGAGACTGTATGCTACACCAATCCAACTGTAAATACAACTAACTCAGGTGGCGATGTTAGTTTACCCTCATCCAGTTCCTTAGCAAAATCATATGATGAATCTACCTCAACTTTCTTACTTAACTGAAGGCATTTACTACGTATATCACATTTAGACTTTTGTAAAATCTTTCTAGCTACGTATCCTCCTATATGGGTCAATACAGGCAAAGTGTTACAAGGAATAACATCCATTTCGATTGGTACATCCAGAATTTAAGAAAACACTTGAAAATCAATATTACAGTCTTGCCTCTCTTGAATGGGGATCAATGTTTTTAAACTTACGTTACGATTCTGAGCTGCAAAGAGTACATCACTTTTACACCTTAGTTTCTTTTCATTTTCTAGAAAATGAATGTGACTAATATAATGATTAGCATCGCTTAGCTGTCTGTAGGATCCAAAATAACCCTCTAGGCCTTCACTTTGAAATATACCCAACAATATACTGTATAATCCACCCTATATTTGTCAAACAAGTATGGAATGATCTGAAGAAAAGATTCAGTCGTTACATTCAAGGAATGAAAGGTCTGTGATGTTGATCGAACTGAGGCTCTCCAAATTTTCATCCACTGACACATGCCACTTAAGAACTGAACCTGCTAATCTGTTGACTTTTTAATAGTTTCCCTAAAAGGATAATTGAATCTCTTCCCTTCAAATGCACTTTTAACATTAAAATCTTCCACCAGGTCACAATAGTTTGTAGAAATATGATAGTCTGATTTATCTCTTCAGAAACTCCAGGTAGGTTTTCCGTTGCTTCAAGGCTACTATGTTATTATCATTGAAAAACTTTAATGCTAATTTCACATTTTGTTTCTGAATAGATGATGGTTACATAATATTAGCTGAACGTGTATGTCCATATTTAACAAAATAGTATTTTCCTTTCTCAACGACTTCCAAATATCTGTACTGTACTGACAATATTACCGAACGATTATTCACATATGGAAAACGCATAGTCTTATTGACATTACGCTTTGTTTCCCAGGTTTTCCTAATACATATCAAAATGTGTACAGCGTAAAACATAAAAAAGACAGTTTCCTGGAAGTATCCAACGGATGATTAATAGTTGAATAATTTTGTTAGTATTGAAAAGTTCAAATGATTTTCTATTGATACTGTTATTGTCTGCTATGAGACTAACAACTTTGAAACCAGCTCTCTCCACCATGCACAAAAGTTAATAATTTAAGCTGTTCAGTTGTCATATTTGCAACAGGAATTATACCCAGCATATCAACATACTTAGATAAAATAGATGATACCATGAACACTTGAGCTGTTTTAGCATATTGCTACGTCCATATATCTCACCACCATTAAATGACAACTCTGGCTGTATATAAATCTCGTCCATGAACAGAGAAACTAATAGCTAATGTTCTTTCAAGTGCTTAACTTCTTTTTCCAAGTAGGAATTGCTTTGTAGTGACGAGTTGACTAGCTGATAATTACAAATAAGTTTCTGTAAGGTACGAGCATGTGGTAGAAACATTAAATCACTTTCCGAAGAGTATTGCATGCGGAGACTGAATATATATATATATAAACAAGATGCTACGATCATAGTTCTGTTATATTGTCTGTTATTTTAACTGTTCATTCTCAGCGTAATTGGGAATAGTTTGCAAAAGTTCAATAGTGCAGTCAACCTTATCCCTAATATTAGGTACTGTTTCTCTCTTTTTCACCTATGACATGATTTTCTTCTAGAGCGTCTGTAGAGTTCAATATCTTACTGTTTTTGAAGGAAGCATTTACACTGAAGTAATTTCCGGTCTTTATATTTTCACTGAATGTCAGATTTTCAAGTATGGTGATAAAGGAAGTAACACAAGACATTCCCCTATCGACTCCCAGGAGACAAATAAATAATTTCCCCTCGTGTTTAATTACAGTCCACTAGTTGGAATAAACTTGTCGGGTTTCTAGAAATGAACCAATATCGTTCAGACACTTCACTGAATTCTCTGCCAGGTAAATTGTATTGGATTCGATAATATCCTGAATAGCTGTTTGAAGATTGTCCTCTTCTAGATCAGGAAGACGTCTTACTTTAGGAGTGGAATTCGAACATTGTGAAGGCGTATTTCGAAAAATAGTTGGCACAGCATTTTCAGTAAGTTTCTGAATTATTCTAGTGAACGCTTCCACTTCTCCCTTAACCGTAACCCTATCCACTCGAATTATGTACGACTCATCAAAATGTTTTATGCATACTATTACGTTTCTCACTTTAGAAAAATCCGTCGAAATGTAACGAAGCCATGGCTTACGGTGGCTTTAATCCGTCGGTAAAGAAAAGGTCGATGTATTTTTTTAAAGTTTCTGTGTCATAATTAGACCGACAGCCGAAGACACTACAGCAACGAGGCATTTTCACATCTCTCTAAATAAATAGGATATTAATGTATTATCTCTAAATCCACAGCACTAGAGTTGTAATTTATCCAACTTTTCTAGCAACTCGTGTATTGCAGAATGAAGTGAAGAACGTTGAGGTTATATACACATTTTTGTTAATAAATATTTACTTACACTTCACTACACAACTCTATAAATGTAAGGAACTGTCGCACAACACCAACATATTCACATAAATACAAAAATCTCTGTAATTTATTTCTAAAATCCACAATAAACTAGCAATATCACCGCAAGAACACTTGTGCTAACCGGCTTCACTCTGCCGTTCCTCGGACTAGCCTTGCCACGTGACTTTACCGGGCCATGGCCTGTCTTTCTGGGCGGCCTCGACGACACCGCCTATGATTATGAAAGCCACTGAAAGCGGACAGAGTGACGAAATTGTGTGCCGTCTGCCCTCACGAACTTTTGCTTCAACCGCAGACACCAGAAGCGGGCCTCTCCGCGGGACGTCATGCACATATTGACGACCTTCATTGAACATTTGCACGCCATAGTAACTATTTAAGAAATTTTAGAATGGTAATTATATAAATATTCAATGAATTGGTAATATTTGCAGTGTAAATTAATTGATCAGTAAAAAACCCTGGAAATTTGATAAAACGTTTTAATGTAATTACTGGCCTTCTAAGATTTTGAACATTACTTCATGAATGATAATACATTTATGTTACATCATGCAACATTTTGTTTTATGTAGCATTTGATGTCGCTGAGCAACTAAAATTTGAATTTTTGCTCATTTTAATCTTTAGAAAGTTGTACATCTTTCTTAAAGCAATTAAAGCCCTATCTGCCTAATATATGAATATTGTGAGCCGTTCATTACAGTCAGGTGTCGATGAAGACGGGGAGAGTATAAGAAAAAGTAATTCTGATCAATTACAGTTGGACCGATGACCTAGCCAGTAGGTCCCTTTAAACAACAAATATTATCATCAGTTACAGTTACAGTTACCTGGTTTTTCAACAAGTAATCAGTAAAATTACTTTCAGAACGGTAGTCATATGGAAGTCACTGAGTGTTTTTTTACATGAGGCTGGAATAATACCAAAGTTTGCAAGGAAAAGTTATTACATAATTTTCTGTTTATCTTTAGCATAGAGACATTAAGTGGCTACCATCACTTGGTGAGACAAAACACTGATACCTTGGAACTTTCAAATTGACCTTTTCCCAACATTTTAATTTTAATTAATGACTTAGAGTTTCAAATATTCTGCCGTTTACTTTGCTAAATAATTGGTACATAAAATTCTCATTTCTAATCTTGGACGTAATTGGCGGGGGGGGGGGAGGGGGAGGGCTTCATATTTTCCTTTGCTGAAAAGATATTCTATAGGGGCACTTGAAATACTACGTGTGTTTATTTTTAAGAATATCATTGGAATTTGTATGATGTTTTGAAAGTACAGGAGAATTAAGAATACCTCATTCAGCACTGGTGTAGCGACTGGTTCTGCTGTAGTAGAACTAAATTTTTATCTGGATCTTAATTAGTTTTTCATTTCTGCTTCCGTGTGCTGCACTGTACATCAATTGTTAGAATGTAACAATTGCCGTTTTATTTCAAGAAGACCGAGCAAGTGGCTGTGCGGTTTGGGTCACGTAACTATTAGCTTGCATTCGGAAGATAGGTTTGATCTCCACTGTCGGCAGCCATGAAAATGGCTTTCCGTGGTTTCTCATATTCACACCAGGCTATACGTTAGTTAAAACCACGGTCGCTTCCTCCCCACTCCTAGCCCTTTCTTATTCCACGTCTCCCTAAGACCTCTCTGTGTGGGTGCGACGTAAATCAGGTTGTAAAAGAGAAAAAAAACATATTTCAAGAAGTACATTTCTAGTCAAAATTACATTTTGTAAACTGTAACGATTATAAATAAAAATTAAATTTTTAAGATATAACTATTACAAGTAAAAGTTACATTTTGTAAAATATAAGGATTAAAATTAGAAATTACATTTTGTAAGTTGTAAGGATTACAATTAAATATTACATTTTTAAAAATATAACTATTAGAAGTAAAAATTATCTCTTTAAATTACAGCATAACGATTAGAAGTAAAGATTATATTTTGTAAAACATAACAATTACAAGTAAAAGTTACATTTCGTAAAATACACTCTGGTCCATAAAAGTATCTCCAGTACGTATACTGGCCCAATATTTCAATTTCAACCTCATTTTCTAACATAATTGCATTGGTACTGTACCAGGAAAAGTTTTTGGGCAAAGGGCATGAGTAGGACCTCAGGGAGTGGAACTTGGTTTTGGAGCCGATACAGAGTAGGATAGACTCGCAGAGCGAATAATAGATGGTTAAAATTTTTTTTCAAAACAATTTATTAATTCTTCACCCTGCGATATGATTATTGGACTCAAATCTGGCATTGAAATTAAAAGTTTGAACGTAATCTTCCTGAATTCTGTTCATGAAAATGGAATAAATATCACTGATTCCAAAGTCTTTCATATGTGAGAATATGAGGTATTGAATTTCCACCTAAAGTCTTTCTAAACCTAAGCACACACTTGTAATTGTAAGTTGATATGAGAAATTAAATTTCTGTTAAAAGTTTTCAGTTCTCAGTTTGTAAACCTTGATATATAGCACACTTAAAAAGCCTAAAGTCTTTCTGTGAGATATAAAAATGAAATTTGAAATTAAATTAATCACTTCTGAGAAATTATGAGAACTCTGAAATATTTGTTCACACGCGGCACTGTTCAAAATTAATGAAAAAATTTTAGTCAGTTTGTTACTACTCACTTACGGAAAGAAATGTTGCTACAAAATGTCGAAGGATGGACATCTGGAATGTTCCGTGGAGAATCAGGATCGGCGATGTTCCCTTAACACACCATGTTGACGTTCCCGATGAGGTGATGACGGCTGGAACTGGATCATGTAGAATTGCAGCTTGTTAGAGTGATTTTTCGCACACGAAAAATTCACTTAGTGCGAGTAGTTATCACTGACACTGTCATTTACTGTTGAACACTATTTATGGCGTAATTGAATTTCAAGACGTTAAATAAAGAATCACAGTCCTTCCTGTATGAAATACTATTTAAAGTCGTTACTGAAACGTTCATAATTACACAGTTCACACTTGAAAAGGCACATCAAAGTTTATAATCACAGTCTTTGAATACAGTCATTCAGTTACTAAGGATTATTTTCTGCTTATCTTGTTATGATAACGTCATATTACCTCAGAAAAAGTTCTTAATTTTCACTCAAATTACTACTGTAAGTCGTATACTGACGTGGCGTGAATAAAGAAATACAGTTCAATACTCGAAAAGAAATGAGTTCTGGTGATTCTACACATTAGTTTCTGTAGAAGTTCAATATCATTTGAAGTAACCTAAGTCTACACGTAATGACATATTCTGTGAACGTTAATTAGTTGATATTTGCACTTCAATAAGTTCACTCGTATTATATTCTTAAATGTCTTTAGAATCAGACTGTAGTCGCGACGCGATGTACTAAATACAGTGCGACGTCTTTTATAATTCTGTCGGCGATATAACTTCGCGTTCCGGAAATGCGACGGCAAGTACTTTCACCGTGACTGCGCGAACATACTGTACGCGGGTCGGTCTCTCCTCTGTCTCACTCACTCACAGCTGTATACTCGTCCTTGTACTGGCCTGCCTGCTGGCTAGCCTTGACATATATAGATACCAGCGCTGGGAGGGGTAGCATCTCTTGGCCATGTGACCGTGAGTGCGTAATTTCTTTGAGACTTTAAATTATTATAACTCAACAACCAAGGGATGAATTAATTCGAAATTCACAGGGATTAACTTTTATGACATCCGCTACAATTCAGCGTTTGTCCCGTTGAAATTGGTTAAGGCGTTGAAAAGCTGGCAAAAGAAAATTCTTTTCGAGAAATATCTCTAGGGGAGGTGAGCTTCGAGCGACAGGTGACGTCACTTGACTCCGCCTAGTGCACTCGTGGGGTCTGGCACATACTGGAACATTCTTTACATAGATGTTCGTACGTCGGTCGGATCTTTTGTGCTGGAATAACGTTTCTTTCGATTGATATGGACCAGGACCTAGGCTTTCCTGATACATCTTCCCCTTGGTTGGATGAAAAGAAAATACGCAGGATTTTCTTTTCCAGGCTTTACTCTTCCTGTGGTACATATTGTTTTAAATTGGCTGAGTTATAAATACCCTCATAAGTGCCGTCCAATTTTACAATTTCATAAGGCCCGTTTCTCAATACAGTGCGGACACGGTAAGGACCTACGAATAGTGGACAGAACTTAGCGTAAATCCTTCTCTCAGGGTTGGAAGTAGCTGGTCTCCGTATTAAAATAAGGTCTCCAGGATTCAATGGTCTTCTGAACTTCCTATTACGCTGGCGTCGTTCTCTGAGGGCGGCTGCATGTCTTAACCTGGTCAGCGCGTCATTGATCTTAACTTGCTGCGGCACAATAGCATTTGGTAGAACTGGTAAAATTCTGTCCCAAGGTCGCTCTGGTTTTGACCCATGATGTAGGCTGAGAGGAATGTCATTAGTAGATTCATGCACAATAGAGTTTATAATTTTTTGCATTACTGGCAAGACCTCGATCCACTTCCAGTGATGTCCACTACAATAAATTCGACAGAATTTGGCGAGTTCTCTCATTATTCTTTCAGCAGGGTTAGCTTCCGGGTGCCTAATAGAATTCATGATATGTCGAATGTTGAGTTCTTCCAAAGCCTGTTGGAATTCTACGGAAGTGAATTGCGTTCCGTGATCCGTCAGTAAGTATTCAGGCTTTCCCATCTCAGGGATGATGTTCTTTTTCAGCCTCCTTAAGATGTTACCAGCGTTAGCTTTCTGGATAGGCAATAGCATAGTATATTTGGAAAAGACATCCACAACTACAACGACATGTCTGTTCCCCCTGGTCGCCTTTGGCAAAGGGCCGTACAGACCGATTGCCATTATTTCCCCGGGCTTTTCCGGGATCAGCGGTTTGGGAAATTCCTTGAGGAGATAATTATTCGACTTGATCCGCTGGCATAAATCACAGGACCGCAAAATTCTCCTAATGTCTCGCCTAAGATATTCCCATGTAAACCTTTCCTTAATAAGGTTGAGAACTTTATCCGTACCAGCATGACCTGAAATTGAGTGACAATGCCATATGATAGCCTTCCTGATTTTAACAGGTGCATAAATCCTGCATTGCGTCTTGGCTAAGTCAATGTATTTCATAAGAATCCCATCCCGTAAACAGAAGTTTGAAGAGAGTCGTTGGATACGTGAGAATTCATCATCATCGGCGGGAATCGAACCTGATAAAAATCGAATTAATTCCTTACAATTGGCGTCTCTTCGTTGCATCTGGGCAAGGTAACGAAGTTTGCGAAGACATTCTTCGTCATCATCAGTCATGATGTTAACCTCGTGAACTTCAATAACTTCAGCAGGGTTGCGGCTGAGGGCATCTGCTAATGCATTCTTCCGGCCAGGCCTATGTATTACTGTGAGGTCAAACTGTTGAATAAAAAGAGCCCATCGGGAAACTCTCTCATTCGTCATGTCAGATGACAGTATGAATGTCAGAGCTTTATGGTCTGTATAAATCGTAATGGGATAGCCGTAGATGATTTTCTTCCAATACTGGAGAGAAAAAACAACAGCCAGAGCTTCGAGTTCAGTTATGGTATAAGACTTTTCGTGAGGTCGTAGTTTTCTAATTAGAAACGAGATGTAAAGTCTGTAATCGGGATCTTCAGGTCTCACTTGATACAGCACTGCGCCTATTCCTACAGAGCTGGCATCACACTCTATGAAGAATGGAAGAGAAAAATCCGGATAAACTAGTTTAACAGAGTTTTTCAACATGTCCTTGGTGGTGGCAAGGAAAGCTCGTTCACATTCTTCGGTCCACTTCCATCTATTATTCTTAAGTAGTAGTTGCTGAAGAGGAGCTACCGTCTCAGTGTAGTCTGGACAGTGTTGAGAAAAGAACTGACAAAGTCCTAGGAACTTTCTCACGTTTCTAATGCGCTGAGGTCTAGGAAAGTCAATGATACTCTTAATCTTGCCAGGGTTGGGTTGAATTCCATCACCACTAATTACATGTCCTAAGAACAATACTGATGTTTGGAAAAGTCGACTTTTCTGGACATTTATTTTGAAATTCGTCTTCTCCAATTCCTGCAGGACCAGATTGACATCTCTCACGTGCTCTTCGAAAGTTCTCGAGGCAATCAAAATGTCGTCAACATAAATCGTAGTTATGTCCTTTACATCATCTGATAAGTGTTTTTCCAAGGCTCTGATCAGAACAGCTCCCGAGTTTTTAATGCCAAAGGGCATTTTGTTGAAAACATAGGTCCTATTTTCAAATAAGAAGCCTGTGAATAGCCTACTTTCAGCATCCAATTTTATGTGATAATATGAAGAAGTTCCGTCAAGGCAACTAAAGAAATTCATGCCGTGGAATCTTCTGATGATATCCCTAAGTAATGGAGGACGGTCATATTCTAAGGTCAGTCGGTCATTTAGGACCCTCGCGTCAAGGCAAATTCTGATACTGCCGTTAGGCTTACGCACTATGGCCAATGGATTCAAGTACTTAGTTACGCAAGGCGAAATTATCCCATCATCTGTCATTTTATGAATTAAGTTACGAACTTCTTCTCGATATTTCTCGGGGACGGGATATGGTTTCTTCTGATAAGGAGACAAGTCATTTACATCAAGATGATATTCGTAGCCAGCTATCTCTCCAGGCTTGTCATCGAATACACATGCAAATTTTTGTAGAACGTCATTTTTAGCCTCCTCCAATTTTAATTTAATTTCCGGGTCTTCAACTACACTGACTATTGACATTATATAGTCCGGACCTATGATGGAGTTCTCATTGAATAGGGACTCTGCATCGTCCTCACTTTGGTCACCCTTTCTATTTTCTGCTACGGCTGGCGCAACCTCGCTTACAGCGGGCTTAATAATGTCACCACCGGCTTCTTCGAAACGGGCTCCCTTCTCTTGAACTTCCAGGTCACTTCGTCCTACCAGCTGTAGTCCTACGGAATTATTCTTTAATCTTACGAGGTTGGCATCATAGTCAATGGTTCCTTTGTATTTGATCATAAAATCTGATCCAAGTATTAAGTTGAAGTTAAGACGTGATACTACCATAAATATGTGTTCGAATGTCTGACTGTTAATTTCAAACTCTAAAAATGCCTGGGATTTACATTTAACAATTTTATCAGGAACTATCCCTCTTACTTTAATCTGAGCTGCAGGCAATAACAAAACATTGTTCTGATTTTTAAGCGAGTCTACAAGCCTATCAGAAATTAAAGAAGCTTGCGCTCCAGAATCGATGAGCGTAATCACCTGTAGGTTGCCTGTGCGTACTGTTATGACAGGTAATGAACGTGTAATAATTGGCCTTAGTGTTTGTGCGTCTTCGAATAGTAATTCGGAATCGTCAATATGCCAGTAATTGATAACAGCAGTACAATAATTTGAAATCTCGTCCTCATCGTGTTCTGTAGTTAATCTCCCTATTGCGAGATCGGCGTTTTTTTTATAGCACCTGTTGGTTCAGGATCAGGTGATCTTTGTTCTCTTGGTCCGAATTGACGTTGGTATTCCAGGGATGTAGCTCCAAGCTCATCAGGATTACGATTTCTCTCCCTGATGTATTCCTGTGTATCCTTCCATCTACTTTAGAGTTCTCGTCGTCTGGACTCACGATTTTCTTCAGGAGTGCTTTCGCGCTGTCTCCATAAATTCCTAGGTTGGTAAGCGTGTCTATCCTGATTCTTCTGACGTCTAAAATTCCGGAATCTGGTTGGGTTGGTAGGGCTTAATCTGCCTTCTTCACGTGTCCTGGGTTCCTCTCGCTCCGGCGGTTTTATTTCCGCAGAGTTCGTATTTATTTCTCGACTCCTGTTAGTTTTCGGACTAGATTGGGTATTAGCCGTATCTAACCTACGCAAAGTAGCGTCAAAATGCTCCAATGTTTTAATGTTGGCAGCAACTAGTATCTCTTGAACATGAGGCGGATATTGAAGTGTCAGGATCTGAATAAGTTCGATATCTGGCAAAGGTGGATCTAAAAACTGTAGCTTCTTTAATTGCATTAGGCAATAATCGGAATATCGGGAAGTATTGACTGAAGTATTGTATTTACTAGAGTAGAGTTGCATCTTGACAAGGTGCTGTCTTTCTGAATCCCAAAAGCGTTTAAGAAGTGCCTTTTTAAAGTCGTCATAGTTTTTAAAATTACTCTTAAAAGCTATGAACCATGATAAGGCTCGTCCTTCTAGAAGTTTGGATACTACTCTAAGTTTCCTATCGTTATCTACCCTATTCTCTTCCAGGTAATCGTCGACATTTAACAAAAATTCTCGAGCAGTATACTCGTCACGTCCTGAAAATTTGACTGGTTTGTCATCTGGTATTTTAATAAGGGTTGTTGTGCTGTGTACTTCCCTCGACGAACCAGGAATTGTGACGTCAGTTGTATGTTCTTTGAGTTTAATTTGATTCATTTCTTCAGACAAATTTTTAATTTTAGAATTAATTGAGGTGTCTAAATTTGTTATTTCATTTCTGAAGTCAGTTTTAATGACTTGTACGTCTTTACAGAAAGCAGCTATCTGGGTATGCGTGCTGTCTAGCTGTCCTGTAATACGCTTGTCGAGTTCTCCTTGCGTGCTCTTAATTAATCCTATCTCGCTTCGTAATTTACCCACATCGTTCTTTAATGCATCTCGCAAGGTTTCCTGCACCTGAGCTAGCTTTACTTGAGTTTGTGAGATGTTACAATGGAATTCTTGAAATTCAGTCCGTAAATCTTTGAGTTCGGTGGAAAATGCTTGAACGGAAGGAAGAACATTTCGAAGATCTTTGTCTAAAGACTTGACGACCTCTGTCTTTATTTCTTCCTTAATAGACTCTAAGTTTTCAACAAACTGATCCCGCATGTTTTTCAATGTGGCTTCGACTTGTGCACTAGAATCAGTAAGTTTCTTTTCGAGGCGAGTTCCAGCTTCAAGGAATCGTTGCTCGATAAGGGCACTAGATTCAGTGAGCCTTTTATTAATGACTTTATCCGCCTCAGCAAACTTAGTGTCCAAGGTCCTGTCAATTTTAGAAGTTAAGTCTTCAACCTTACTCTTTGACTCAGTTAACTGCGCTTGAAGTTGAGTATTTTGTGCCTGCATTTGTTGTTGAAGTTGAGCCTGCAACTGGTTATTAGACTCTACCATTTGCGTATTAATTCGATCTATTTGCGTGTTCATTTGAGCCTGCATTTGTGTTATCTGGTTATTAGACCTATCAATCTTGGCATTCTGATCGTTAATGCTAAGCCTGAGAGCTTCGATTGCTGCAAGTAAGTTATCCATGTTTCCGGAATATTCGAATAAGTCAAATACAACAAGTTGTTTGTGTTCGTAATAGTTGCAGTCGGATCCTGTGCTCACAATACAATTTATTATGACTTGAATCGAACCCTGAATGTTGCGATTATGACAGGTGCATAATCTATTATTATGGCACGGCTCAAAATCGAGCCCCACGTTGGGCGCCATCTATTATTATACTATCCTCTCTGTACCAGGAAAAGTTTTTGGGCAAAGGGCATGAGTAGGACCTCAGGGAGTGGAACTTGGTTTTGGAGCCGATACAGAGTAGGATAGACTCGCAGAGCGAATAATAGATGGTTAAAATTTTTTTTCAAAACAATTTATTAATTCTTCACCCTGCGATATGATTATTGGACTCAAATCTGGCATTGAAATTAAAAGTTTGAACGTAATCTTCCTGAATTCTGTTCATGAAAATGGAATAAATATCACTGATTCCAAAGTCTTTCATATGTGAGAATATGAGGTATTGAATTTCCACCTAAAGTCTTTCTAAACCTAAGCACACACTTGTAATTGTAAGTTGATATGAGAAATTAAATTTCTGTTAAAAGTTTTCAGTTCTCAGTTTGTAAACCTTGATATATAGCACACTTAAAAAGCCTAAAGTCTTTCTGTGAGATATAAAAATGAAATTTGAAATTAAATTAATCACTTCTGAGAAATTATGAGAACTCTGAAATATTTGTTCACACGCGGCACTGTTCAAAATTAATGAAAAAATTTTAGTCAGTTTGTTACTACTCACTTACGGAAAGAAATGTTGCTACAAAATGTCGAAGGATGGACATCTGGAATGTTCTGTGGAGAATCAGGATCGGCGATGTTCCCTTAACACACCATGTTGACGTTCCCGATGAGGTGATGACGGCTGGAACTGGATCATGTAGAATTGCAGCTTGTTAGGGTGATTTTTCGCACACGAAAAATTCACTTAGTGCGAGTAGTTATCACTGACACTGTCATTTACTGTTGAACACTATTTATGGCGTAATTGAATTTCAAGACGTTAAATAAAGAATCACAGTCCTTCCTGTATGAAATACTATTTAAAGTCGTTACTGAAACGTTCATAATTACACAGTTCACACTTGAAAAGGCACATCAAAGTTTATAATCACAGTCTTTGAACACAGTCATTCAGTTACTAAGGATTATTTTCTGCTTATCTTGTTATGATAATGTCATATTACCTCAGAAAAAGTTCTTAATTTTCACTCAAATTACTACTGTAAGTCGTATACTGACGTGGCGTGAATAAAGAAATACAGTTCAATACTCGAAAAGAAATGAGTTCTGGTGATTCTGCACATTAGTTTCTGTAGAAGTTCAATATCATTTGAAGTAACCTAAGTCTACACGTAATGACATATTCTGTGAACGTTAAATAGTTGATATTTGCACTTCAATAAGTTCACTCGTATTATATTCTTAAATGTCTTTAGAATCAGACTGTAGTCGCGACGCGATGTACTAAATACAGTGCGACGTCTTTTATAATTCTGTCGGCGATATAACTTCGCGTTCCGGAAATGCGACGGCAAGTACTTTCACCGTGACTGCGCGAACATACTGTACGCGGGTCGGTCTCTCCTCTGTCTCACTCACTCACAGCTGTATACTCGTCCTTGTACTGGCCTGCTTGCTGGCTAGCCTTGACATATATAGATACCAGCGCTGGGAGGGGTAGCATCTCTTGGCCATGTGACTGTGAGTGCGTAATTTCTTTGAGACTTTAAATGATTATAACTCAACAACCATGGGATAAATTAATTCGAAATTCACAGGGATTAACTTTCATGACGTCCGCTACAATTCAGCGTTTGTCCCGTTGAAATTGGTTAAGGCGTTGAAAAGCTGGCAAAAGAAAATTCTTTTCGAGAAATATCTCTAGGGGAGGTGAGCTTCGAGCGACAGGTGACGTCACTTGACTCCGCCTAGTGCACTCGTGGGGTCTGGCACATACTGGAACATTCTTTACATAGATGTTCGTACGTCGGTCGGATCTTTTGTGCTGGAATAACGTTTCTTTCGATTGATATGGACCAGGACCTAGGCTTTCCTGGTACAGTACCAGCGTTTTCGTGCTATCAGTTTTTTCTATGAAGTTAACACTCTCTTCAAGTGGTATTTGTTATTAAAAGCTCAGTTTTGATAGGTTAATTGGAGTAATGTGAATGATAGAACAACGTGATGAGATTTATCTTGATATTGGCCGTATTCAAGGTACCAGCTTCTGAGGCACATTCAAATACGGCGCCTAGGAGACATTACATGGTCACAAGATGGCACGCACATGCCTGAAGTTCACAAGATTCCCGCCATATACATCTAGTTGTACTTCCGTCTGACTACTTATCATTTGTTCTTCAGTATGCTGAATTGTAAAAAGGGAAACCAATCTGGTAAGCTTTTAGAGAGCTATTGTTCTGTTTCTCAATATATAGAGTTGTGTTCCCATAGCTTGCTGGATTTCGAGAGAATTTAAGATTGATATTTGGTTTTTTAGGTTATGGGGAGGGAGAATTCCTATCTCCAAGGAAGCATGGCATGATTCTTGCATTCAGTTCCCAAGGAATATCCAACAGGGAAATTGCTAGGAGGTTATTCATTGACCATAAAACAGTGGGTAATGTTTTAAAGAAACAAAAGGAGATAGGGATGACAAGTTTGAGGCATAAATGTGGTCGCAAGAAGAATGCCAGCCCAAGATTGTGCAGGGAGCTGAAAGCAACGGTAAAACAAGGCCGAATATTGAGTTCCAGGCAGCTTTCGTGCAAGATGCAACATGATCTAGGTCATTCCGTTTCACACCAAACAGTGTTAAGACATCTCTCAGATACGAACATTAAAAAGAAAAAAGCCTGCAAGGAAGCCACTCCTGACAAAAAAGCATGTCCATGACAGAAAATAATTTGTTGAGATGTATGGAAATTGGACAACTGAGGGTTGGTGTAGGGTGATTTTTTTCAGACGAAAAAGAAAATTAATGTGTTCGGTAATGATGATGATGTAAAACTGTGGATGGATCCCGGAGAGAAGTTAAAGGAGGAATGTATTGTGGAAACTAAGAAATTTAGTGAAAGTGTTATGTTGTGGGGAGCAATAACTTCCAAAGGGGTGCAGGGGTTCAATCAATGGAACGGCATACTGTAACATCATTAAAAAGGAAGTTTTGAATACTGCTAGGGAACATTTTAGTGGTGAAAACCTGGGACCGTTCATTTTCCAAGACGACAATGCCAGTTGTCACCGATCCAGGGTTGTCCAGCAATGTGTCTCAGATCTCGGCATTCAGCGATTATGCTGGACCCCAAATTCAGCCGATATGAATCCCAATGCGAATTTATGGTCTATTATGTCTGCAAAACTGAGGAAACCTTTTTACACTACCAGAAAATAATTAATTAAAAAAAATTGAAGTGTGGTATCATGAAATTGAGCCTGCTACTTGCGAAAAACTGGCTCAGTCAATGCCACAAAGAGTACAAGCCCTCAAAAAGGCTAAAGGTGGTCACACAAAGTACTGAAGCATGTCACATATATTGTAGAAATCCTGAATATTGCTATTCTGAAATAAAACATTAAAATTATTTCTGAATACTCTCTTAAATTATGTTTTGGACCAGAGTGTATAACGATTAGAAGTAAAAATTACATTTTGTAAAATTAGAAATAAAAGTTGAATTTTGTAAAATATAACGATTCCAAGTAAAAATTACTAAGAATGTAATCATTACAAGTAATTCTATTACTTTCACTCAGTTACTTCCCAACTCTGGGTGTCGACATGGCGTTACAGTGCTACAGTCAAAACGTTATTGATAAACTAGTACATTATGTTACTCGGAAGGTATATTGCGGCAATCACTTAACTCAACTGTGTCGTCATTGATCGGAACATGCTCATTAGCCAGAGAAGTGACAACTACAGTACAGCATTACCGGTATGACATGCACCAGTCATGTCCAATAAATTGATGTAGTCATGATGAACATTAAGAGGATGTTCTTCCATCTATAGAATTAAAAATTACCGAACAAGTTAGCTACACGCATTGGTCACGTTGCTCCCAGCTTGCGTTCGGGAGATATAGTAATGGGTTCGCACCTTACTGTCAGCTGCGCTGAAGACGGTTTTCCGTAGTTAACCATTTTCACACCATATAAATGCTGGAGCAATACCTTAATTAAGGCGGCGTTCGCTTCCTTCCCGGTCTTAACCCTGTCCTATCCTGCCGTCACAGTAAGACCTGTATGCGTTGGTGCGACGTATAGCAAATAGGAAAAATAATAAAATTTTCATACATTACTCGTAATTAGCGTTTGAAGCAATGTAAGCAAACTTGGTGACTTGCCTGACTATGATATTTTGATCATAAACCACGAGACCTACAGTAACAATGTTTCTTTACTCAGGCTTGCACATACGAGATGTTGGCGGTACGAGCGTCAACCTTTTTATCACAGGGCGTTTCTGGTAAATTACATATGATACATTCGATAGTTTGATGTTGATAAAGGGTCCAATGATAAATTTAGGGTGATGGCCTCGTTCTGTCAGCACGCGCACTCAGTACACTTTGGAGCGCCGTACCACGTGAACGCGTCAACCAACTTAAAAGATTCTGGTCTCGTTTCGTTTGCAAATAGGTTAACAAAAATAAATGACATTATTTCGAATGATTGTGAACATTAAAAATTTGAAATATTTTTTAACGTGGTAATTTTATTGCGGATTATCAATTGGGTACCGTTAGAATGCTCCCTCTGACGCCAAGAGGATGGTAAGCCAAAGGTTTCTCTACGAACATTACGGACATCACCTCTCATTTTGATACTAGGGAAATGGACCACTGCTGTTATCTTCCTAATTCTAGCCCTTCCTGACTCATAGTCACCGAAATATTTTGCGTATTAATGCGACGTTAAACCACTGTGAACATAATTTCCTTTACTATGATCACCTAAGGAATCTGTTGGGAGAACTGCCTGTATCATGAACCCATATATCCTCAAGAAGGTGCACAATATCTGCATGCAATTAGTATCCAGAGATTCAGTAACTGAATATTTTATTCGGGTGTACTAAAAGTACTGTACATTTATTATCTGTGAGTTTAGCATGCGCTTACTTTCTGATACGCATGGTTACAAAAGATGCCGCGGCACTTTTTACAAGGTACCATCCTGGCACTTTTCTGTGGTAAATGTGAAATACCGGACGAAAAGCCTCTATGGATGTCTACCGAATGTCGTAATGGCCGAGATGAAAACAATTCAACTTCGGCTTGTGAGTCGAGTCATTATCATCCATGGACGAACACATAATATTGGGGGTGGTGAGTGAACACTTTGTGATATGACGGACCAATTTATTGCCACATTAATATTTCTGATAGAGAAATATATTCATTAGTTTTAGCGCAAAGTTTATTTATATTCACATTGCGGGTTCGCAATGTGAAGGTAGTAGCAGTAGAAGCAAGGTTATCACGAGAAAGAAGCAGTTAGCGGAGTGAATTTTTATCGTATTGATATTTTGAAACAATTTTTGATAAATTCTCAGCCATAAAGTTGCAAATAATATTCAATGGGGAAGTCTAGGAAATAGTAATTTTAGAAATTTGAAACCACATTTATAATCGGTCGAGAAGTTACACGATCTCCAGCAACTGTGGGAGTTCATTATGAGAAAATGAATGTTGCATGCTCCCGTCAGATGGCCTTCGAAAAAAACCCGTCCCGATTAGGTAGTCGTCCAAGATACTATATCAGACATTTACTCCCCACTGCACTTGTAATACGTCCTGTCTTACCCAATGGGGTTTCTCCATGTTTGCGAAATCGTGATTCGACTGAAAACAGGATTCTTAACAAAAGGCCTACATCACTGCGTAATGACCATCGACAAAATGTTACTCGAGTATTGATATCATGTCCGTGGAGCTGCTAGTGTAACTTCAGATGGTACGGGTGAAATGTATTGATATGCAATGTATGCATAACAGACGACTAGCTTATGTTGGTCTGTCATGCAAGTGTCCGTGTATTAATATGGGGATTATTCCGGACATCGTCCAAAACAGCCTCTTCATATGGAGCAGACGATAATGGAGTATGTGTAACAGGAGGTACCCTTCCAAATGGTTCAAGGCTTCGGAACTTATTGGTAGTCTGGTCATACAGGCGTTGCGACTTGAATGTGTTCTGCCCTGTTTATCCATAAATTAGCAATATATCAGCGTACTCGTCTCTGGAATACATCTGGAGTGAATTAATGAATAAAGAACTGCTATGATATGACCTGGTAGGCTATGTTTGGATAAACATTGTATCCCCGTCACAACGGGGTGCGTACGATCTGTCATTCAAAAAATGTGTAGGTCTCGATTCAAACTACTACCGATACTCACATGCCACAGGCTATCGCCACATTACCGACTCAACCACAAAGACAGCGTACATGATGCTCATTAAAACTGTGATACTAAAACAAATTTAATATCCGTGCCAGAGTTTTCAGTCATGGTTTACGACGTTCATTAAACTTTCTTCCATTTCAAATCATGTGGCATAACCTATTAATTCAACCGTATTACGGTGCATTTGTTATTTGAGGGAGGAATAAATAGCATTTTTATATATTATGTCCCGTAAGTTTGGGCGAGGAAATTGTGCATAGTCATTTCTCCTGTGCTACTTCCATTGCTCATCTATATTGCTGACACTCAAGCAGGACGCAGAGCAATAAGCTCCATAAAACTGAATAAAAAGGAAGGCCGAACTACATGGTATAATCAAGATCATTGGGGGGTATAAGGTTGTGATGAGGCTTACATCGACCCGATTTGAGGAAGTATTGCATTTAACAAGGTCGATTACTGCATGTTCTGAAGTGCGATGCATTGTCAACAAGAGTGATGTTGAAGATTACTTTAGCTTTTCTAAATTTTAGGATATCATTTTATAATTTTGTAGGCGTCGGAATCAAGTTTGGGGGGAACGCTAGTCTTATTCTATTTTATCTAGTGGTTTAACATCGCTCTAACACATAGAAGGGCTCCAGGTATGGGGAATGCTTAGAATTGGGTAGGTGGCAGGCGAAGAATTTGCCTGGTACGAAAATGGGAAACTACTGACAGAAATCCATCTTCAGGGCTGTCAACGATCGGGTTTGAACCTACTATCTCCCGAATGCAAGCTCACAGAAACGTAATGCTTACCATGTCTCATCCTCCCTCGGTAAACACCAGTAGCTAATCAATTCAAACACTTGTGATATCACCGGCCTGGACAGCTGCTGACACACTAGTTTGTCCGGTGACTGGACCTAGTTGTTTGTATGTTTCCAGTCGCTGGCTTCCAGGGGCTGGAAACCTTAATTGGCACCCCGACTAGCGTAGTTTAAGTCACACTTTTTAGTCATGCTCTCGTATCGTACATACCCTCTATGACTCTATGACTGTCACTTGTAGCAGAAATAATATAAGAAATTCCCAGATGAATCATCTGGCAGCGATAAAATCTATTTCGAGTCCTTGCACATGTTTCGATTCGATTAGTTAAGCCATATTGTTAGCTTTGTGTTGCTATTACTTACGTAATTGAGTTGTGGGTCCACCGAGGCATGAGGCTTCGTATTTGTCACGGGAAATGGACAGCGCTGATCATATCACAATGCATTAGGCAATTGGTGTAAGGTAGGGCACTCTACATAGTCGCAATACAACACAGGTCTTTATATTATAACGGAGTAGCTAAGCTTTGTAAGTCCATTAGGAAGTTGAGCGGTCCTGTTCTTCGTCATGATATCTTAGACGCCCATCCTAATTATTGAAAGGTTTCTATGAAACTGTCGCATGAAAAGACGCAATTGAGATATAAATATTGAGCAGGTGATGGGAATTATCTTTTAAAGGAGAAGTACTACTTTATTACGATTTCCAATCACCCTGTTTGTGGGGCGATAGAATAAATCCGCGGTATCTCCAGATTGTCGTAAAAGGCACCCAGCTTGGCAGCGTGATTTGGTGACCATAGGTCCCCTAGCTGACTCTGGTATTGCTTCCACTTCCTGGTGCCAGACTCGGTCACTTTCATCTTTTCTAGCTGACGGCCATTGGTCAACTCTACTTCATTTCCCACCCCAATTGTATTGGTTTTAGATGCCTGGGGAGTAGTCTATTTTCATGCCCTTCATGGTCCTTCCTTTTCCCTTACCGATTCCTTCATTTTTCGAAGGATTGGACTTCTTCAATTTTTCCTCCGATTAGTGTTAATAGAAGATGATTCCACTATTTCACTTCCTCTTAAAACAATCACCCCCATCACCACGACCCTGGTAATGAAGAAGAGTCTCTCATCACACACGACTCCAGTAGTAGTGATTGAGAATTATAAGTGTAAGAGGGGGAGAGGGGGGAAATTTTACAGACAACAAAAAATACCCGAGTTTGTAAATAAGGAAAATAAAGGAAAGTATTAGCTAATAAGACAACAAGGCTTTTTTTTTTACATAATTCCTAGTCGCAGGCGACCAAAATGGAATAAAAATATATTTTCTCCAAAAATTGAGGTGGGGGTGGGTTGACTACACCCCTTCGCCCCCACCTCCAATCGCTGCCACTGCACGACTCGAAGTGGTGCAAATTACATTTAACTTTCACACGTAATATTCTTGCCGATCACTTTCCATATATATGTTATTTCTCATTTCAGAGACTCGCTGCATATCAACTTCGTGTTGAAAATGAGTAACTTGTTTAGAATTAAATAACTGTCAACAATAGAATTTTGAACACATTCTGACTAGATATTTTATTTCCACAATACCTACCACGCGGTACGTATTCCACGTCAAAACTTATGACAGTAACCTAACCCAGCCGCTTACACTTTATTGTTGTTTTATTGTTGGCTTATATCCTGTCCGTTTCAATTTGAACAGTAATTGATAGTGTCGACCTACAATATTACGGAAATGTATATTTAATGAGAGACTGCGATGCTTTTCCGTGACCGATGTCCTACTAGATATCCATTATCAAAACATTTTGATGGATAGCATTTAAAAAAAGGCTTATACGATTTTATCAAGAGATTCTTTTATTGGAGACTGTGGTGGTTGCTTTCGTAATTGAGATAGTATATAGCAGTACCCGAATCTTAGCAGTCTTTAAAGTTTTCTAAACTTTTGTGAACTGAAGAAGAGTTTCTTTCCTTTTTCGCCTGCTCCTTTCCCTCCTTAAAAGTTTATTTCGCATATACGAAGTTGGTTACGAAACTTCTATGGTCTTTGATCTTGTATCTTCAAAGCATCCATCCTGCTAATTTCATAGTATAATGAACTTTGCGGCAGCATACTGCTTCTATAGCTTGGTACAAGAATATCTGTTCATGCATAGCCTTTGGCTAACTCGTGGTACACTTTTACACTTCAGTTCGTTAATGCAGTTCCTCAATAATAATAATAATAATAATAATAATAATAATAATAATAATAATAATAATAATAATAATAATAATAATAATAATAATAATAATAATAAAATAAATGAATACCAAGGAGGGTTCAGAAAAGGTCGCTCAACAGCTGAACAGATCCAAAATCTCAAAGCGATCATCAGATATTGTACACTAAGGTCCAAGCAGTATGTGTCTGTCTTTGAGGACTTTAAGAAAGCGTACGACTCCATTGACCGGGAAGTCCTGCTAAACATCTTAAATGAATTTGGAGTTTATTTGAAACTGCTGGCATTAATTAGAGCCACCCTGACCGATACAAAATCCAAGGTGAAGTTCCACGGATGTCTCTCGCATTCCTTTGACATCAAAACAGGAGTCCGACAAGGTGATGGGCTATCCCGATACTCTTCAATTGTGTTCTTGAAAAGATCATCAGAACCTGGCGGGTGAGATGACAGGAAACCAACTACAGTCCATTGAGAATAGGAACCAAATCCAAGGGGATCGCAACAGACTGCTTAGCATTTGCCGATGATATTGCTGCTCTCTCAAACGACATAGAAACCGCTAGAGCTCAAGTTGAAATTTTAAAGGAACTTGCCGATCAAACTGGTTTGCAGATATCGTTTGAGAAAACAGAAGTAATGACTAACATCAAAGAGGCTCCACCAAAACTCCATACAAAATACGGGGACATCACCCGAGTAGACAAATTCAAATACCTGGGTGAGATCATCATGAAAAATGGACTTTCCCAAAACACCAAGATACGTCACTATGAAACAGTTCTGAAGCCAGTAGTTCTATATGCAGCCGAAACCCTGTCTCTAAATGCCAACAAAGGACTCCTTGAAGAACTGGAGAAAAGAGAACGCGAAATTGTGAGAGGAATCTTGGGATCAAAGTACAGAAATGGAATCCATCAAAAGAGATCCAACAAGGAAGTCTACAGCAAAATAGAGAAAATTACCGACACAATCAGAAAAAGGCGGGCACGATTTTACGGTCATCTGAAAAGAATGGACGGAAGAAAGTTAACTAAAGAAATCTTTCACTTTTTTGACTCAAACCCCAAAACCACAATTCCCTGGTTTAGAAATACCAAAGAAGACCTGCAAATGCTACATATCTCAGCTGAAGACGCCCTTAACAGAGATCTTTTCCGCAAGAAAATATTGACGAACGGGCCAAACCGAGACGAGCAACCGAAGAGAAGACACGGTGCCCCTTGGACAGAGGAGCGTAAGCAGGCCCACTCACAAAGAATGAGGGAAATTTGGGCTCTAAAGAAGGCCAAGTTCAGTGTCAAATGCAACAAGACTTAACATGGTTCTTGATGGCCCCAGCGAATTATATATATATATATAATACCGTAATAATAATAATAATAATAATAATAACAATAATAATAATACCGGGCGATTTGTCCACGTGGATAGGGGCGCGCAGCTGTGAGCTTTCATCAGGAAAATAGTGGGTTCGAACCCCATTGACGGCAGCACTGAAGGTGGTTTTCCGTGGTTTCCCATTTTCACACCGGGCTGTAATTTAATCAAGGTCACGTCCGCTTGCTTCTTACTCCTAGGCCTTTCCATTCCATCGTCATCTAAAGACCTATATGTGTCGGTGCGACGTAAAACAAATTGTAAATAATAATAATAATAATAATAATAATAATAATAATAATAATAATAATAATAATAATAATAATCAATGGCGTATACTTCGGGCTATCAAGGCTATCAGTGAAGCCCAAACCTCAAGTACGAACGGTGGAAATCTAAAGCACATTATAATGAAAGCATCTGACACATTGTTCCATTTACAAACCTTGAAAGCAATGAGAAATGATGCTTATTGTTTAAAACGGCCTAACATCTAGGTCATCGGCCCAGCAATGAAAAAAAACGTCGCACGTATTTCTGAGAACAAGGTTTCGGAGACTGATACTGCAGCCCAGACTCTCGTCCCTCTCCTCTCGACTCACCTCAGCGACTTGCTGCTGTATGCATGAAAGACGCGGGGACTCATCGTATATAATTCCTCACCTCATCCTTCTGACTTAATTATATAGATAACAGAGTGCTGATATTTCACTATCGTTTACTACATCCTTGTAGGGAGACACTGCAGGGCTGCTGTAATAGAAATAATATAGTTTCATTTTTATAGGTAGATCTATTAAAATGAAATGCGATCTTTCAGGTTTAGTGTTCCCTTTTGTTGGTTGGAATCTAACCCGTGATCATGGGTACGACGCTGTAAAATTCAACATTTTTATTTCATAATAATAATAATAATAATAATAATAATAATGGTGCATGGCATCTGTATAGGGTTGGTGGTGACCTAATGAGGATAAAATGAATGGCGAAGACGTCATAAAGATCCAGTCCCCAAGCGAGGGGAATTAACAGTATGAGGGGTTGATCCAGGGCCATCGAACCAAAGGCAAGTATTCTACCCATTTAGCCACAAAGCCGGACTTCAATTTGCTAAACCTTAGGCTACCATCTCGACTGATCAGATGTTGAGTATTGGCAGTGGCAGAGTCCAGGGCAGTAGCTTGCGAAGCAGTCTTGACAACACAGCAGGCTTCTCTGTTGGCTATTGGCTTCAGCGACGTTCACTAAACCAACTATCGAAAAGGGTTAACGTAAATCTAGTGGTAGTCCACATCTTGATCCCAGCATACGCCAGTAATAATAATAATAATAATAATAATAATAATAATAATAATAATAATAATAATAATAATAATAATAATAATAATAATAATACAGTCATCAAACCAGAGGCACTTTATGCATCTGAAACACTGATCATTGGCGGCAGGTCACAAATGAAAAGCATTGAGAAACAAGAGAGGAAAATTCTCAGAAAAATCCTAGGACCAAAGTTCGAAAATGGAATTTGGATGAAAAAGAAACCACACGAAATTTTTCAATTCACAGAAAAAATCACAGATACCATCAGAAAGAGACGACTAAAATTCTACGGACACCTACACAGAATGGATAACAACAGGCTGACAAAGAAAATTCTAAATCTAGCTCTAACCCTGAAAATCCGCAACAATTGGTTAGCAGAAATTCATGAAGATCTACAAGAAATGGGTATTGAGGACAAAACCATTCAAGATAGAATGAAATTTAGTAAACAAACATAAATTTGCAGAGAAACCAACAAGAAAAAATACAGGCTGGACAGAAACACGCAGAAAGGAACACAGTGAAAAAATGAAGAGATATTGGGAAGAAAAGAAGAAGAAACATTGTGCAAAATAAGTTCAAACGCGCTCCACAGCTGGGCACAACGAATCAAAAAAATAATAATAATAATAATAATTGCATAGCACAACTTATTACGAAGACATGATAACGCAGCTACGATAATTTACCAAGAACTTTGATAGCAGTGTGAACTAACAACAGATACACAGCCATAGAATGGACTCCAACCACAAGCTATAAAGGAAAATTGTCACAAAATATATTTGTTTCCCTGTGTTCCACGAACAGGACGGTACCTGCTAACAAAACTGAGCTCACTGTCACACATTTAGAGCAGAAGCACGTGAGGACCATACACATGGCTGTGCCAAACTTCCATAACATGAAAGCTAACACCCAAGAAAAGTCTAGCAAATGGATGGACCTACATCAGAAATTAGACCCCTCTGGAAACGGCGTTGTTGCAATTGTAATCGCATAAACTGGAGCCGTACCAAAACAGTTACAGGCAGCTACATACTAATTGAATCTACCGTTCATCTACGGAAATCTGCAGAAGGCAGTCACGTAGTCAGAAAATTCATAATTACTCACCATCTCAATCTAATTTATTGTATGCTACCAGCAACGTTTTATTTAAGAAATGAATAAAAAACACAAATATTAAGGGGACAATAATATATAAATTAACACATCTTCAACTACTATTGGCATTAGGTATATGCTGGAATGCTAGAGTTTTGACCTGAAAGGGATTGCATAATGTCTCAAGAAATCTAAAAAACAAATTATTTCAGCACTCTCAAATGCCAGTCAATTGTTCCAAGATTCAATCTCAATAAATATGAGCACCGAAAGAATACAAGTATTCTGTTGTGCTGCTCAGCTGGTCAGTAGGAAGAGTAGATGATCAATTAGGGAAGCTCATTCCTGAAGAATTTGTTTCGCCTTCAGACTGATGGAAATTCTGTATAAACATACTGACTGAAGTTCTTGACAATACTTCACTTACCGGTAAATGCGATTCTGAGTGGATGGTTACAGAAATGCACACAGATGAAAATTTTTACATCAGATACTGATTTGATTAATATGGTGGATATAATGGAGCATGAAGATTATAGTCTGTGTCAACCTTTGGATCAGTAATTGACGAACAATTTGAGAATTTGTGTATGAAATCTTCCGTGATACTTTTGGGTTAACGTCTAAAGAACCACCATTTGTAGAACGAGCCGTATTATCATAGTCAAAGACGTAAGTCGTACCTTCTTGAGTACTTAATGGTAAGATCTGTTTGTACTATACCTTGATAAGTGAAACCAGCTCTCTCTTTGTTGAGGCTTATGTTTCAGTTATTTGGACCATTCCTTGTTATTAAAATCTGCTTCCTTATTTGCTAATTGTTTAACGTAAACCTAACTGAGATATAACTTCTGTGACAATGGAATGGGAAAGGGTTAGGACTTGAAATGAAGCAGTTGTGGTCTTAATTAAGGTAAACACCGAGCGAGTTGGCCATGCGGTTAAGGGCGCAGAACTGTGAGCTTTCATTCGGGAGACAGTGGGTACGAACCGCACTGTCGGCAGCCCGAAGATGGTTTTCCGTGGTTTCCCAATTTCACACCAGGCGAATTCCGGGGTGGTTGCCAACCTTATTTAAGGCTATGTCCGCTTCCTTCCAACTCGTAGCCCTTTCCTATCCTATCGTCACCATAAGACCTATATGTGTCCGTGCGACGTAAAGCCAGTCGTAAAAAGAATTAAGGTACAACCCTAACATTTGCCTGGTGTTAATATAGGGTTCGAACCCACCATCTCCCTAGTACAAGCTAACAGCTTCGTGGCTCATAACCCGCTATGATCTGCTGGCTCTGTTCTCAGTCTGCTGCCAAGAGTGTGGTCGAATGAATATCCGTTCCGTTGGCTTGTCTCAAGAAACATCGAAGATCTGAAAGGAACTGAGTAGAAGTGTTATGACGTTCTTAGCGAGTTTTTGTGATACCAGACCGTCTGCGTAACCTTAATTGAGGCATCAGAATGTGTCAGTGATCATACAACACCCACTGGCACATTCGTCACCCTACGGAATTGAACGGTAGATACACACTGCTTACTGTTTACTGGTGGTTAATACTTTACATCCCTTTGTTCTTCTTTTATTGCTGTTTGAAAGAAGATCTGCTGCTCCGACTGGGGAGGGCAGGGGTGGAGATCACGTTCACTGTTTGTGACGGGACTTGTATTGGGCGAACGGACGAAGGTTGGTTATGAATTTCAGGACTGCGTGAGGCGGTTTCTCAAACGGAGACTATGTTCTCGTGTTTCTATTGTGATGCTGGCACAAGAATACCCCTTACGTAACTCCACGTTCACATGAACTTGGTTTGTTAGCGCAGGAAATAATAATAATAATAATAATAATAATAATAATAATAATAATAATAATCGGTCTTGCTCGGAATATATCTAGAGATCTATCATACTTCCGAGGAAATGAAAGAGAAAAATGGTAAATGGTTGCAATGATAAATCTCAGCTTGTTTCAAATACTATGCTAGGTTCCTCTCTTTCATTTTCACTTGGCAAAACCTTATTCTATTCCAAATGTGATGATATTATTTTATGAAATACTTCCTCTCATGCAGAGGCTGCCTTGCGATAAAGTGTACTTTTACATTTATTTTTAGAAAAGAAATAGATACACTTGAGAAATGTTGAAGGTAACCTAATTGTAAAAATGATTTCTTAGAATTGTCAGTGAACCCCTTAAGGATATGATGGCAATCTCCCGTAACGTTGTAACTGGCAGAGACATCTGTTTCCAGAAATTAGCGACAAAAACGGGAATTGTTCTCCTAGCTCCAATCATCAGATCTACTATGTCGATTTTCTCTGGACGTAGGGATTCTTTCATGTTCCTTCTATTCATATCCTCACCTTTGTGTAGCTAATTCCATCGTTGTCACCAAATGTCTATAAATGAGGGAGTTTTAAAATGAAAAGTCTCGTCCATGGGGATCAGATTCCTCGTAAAACTGGAGATCACGAGGCCACGATTACGATATCAACAGTCACATAGAACTGCAAGCTTGCATTTACCACTTTCTTTGGCTTGTTTTTCGTTGGGCAGACCATTTTCTTCATCTGCAATTTATGTTTAAAACATTTTATAATCAAATATCATTAACATTGAGAGAAAAGTCAGTAGTAATAGGCCAGAGCGTTTTCCTATTGCTTTTTGCACGTCTTTATTGCATCAGTAGTTCCATTTGCTTTCATTGTGTAGGTTCGTGTGTAAGTTTCTCTCTGTTAACAATAGAGAAATGTATATTTTCTAATGTACTGTATTTACAGTTTTCATTTGCGTATTTGTTACTGAGTGAGTTGGCCATGCGGTTAGGGGCCCGCAGCTGTGAGCTTGCATTCGGGAGGTAGTGGGTTCAATCTCCACTGTCGGCAGACCTGAAGACGATTTTCCATGATTTCCCATTTTCACATCAGGCAAATGGTGTACGTCAGTTAGCTATCCCATCGTCACCATAAGGCTGATCTGAGTCGGTGCGACGTTAAGCAACTTTAAAGAATATTTTAATTTCTTGTGTAGTCAAAATATTGTTGGAGGTAGTTCAAATTTTGTTTCTGCTTCTTAAATAACCGTAAACCTGGGTTTTGTTACTAAATGATGAGTGGTGTTGAACTTCCATATACCCGGCGAGTATGTGTAGGATTTTTAAAATTAGTATCTTCGTCTTTGTGATTCAAATTCTGCGTCCTATAAAACTGGGGTCCCTATGACTATGATCTTAATATAAATAGCTTCGTGAAATTAGAATGTTGCTTACTTGATTGGATATTCAAGATCAGACAATTAGTACACTGTTTATCTATGTGATACAACGTAAATTGACGGGAAAGTTCTTATTCACTATCCTCGTAATGTGAGATAGTGGGTTCGAATCCCACCGTCGTCAGTACTAAAGATAGTTTCCCGTGGTGTCCTATTTTCACACCAGGTTTATGCTTATGATTCCTCCCTCCTGGAATAATCTCGACAGCCGTGAAATGACCGCACCTAATGTCACCCAAATGTGTTGTTCTCTGTGCCATCCTGCTTCTCTACGACTCGAAAACTGTGTGCCAAACGCACGCAACACACAGTCAGAACCGTTGTACTCATGACCTCTACCCACATGGACTGTTTCAGGCACACTAATCGATCTTGTACTAAGTTACCAAGTTTGCCATGTGTTTTCGGGCTATCCAGCCACACTTTAGTCCGCACATCATCATCATCATGACGCAGTGATTTCGTGCATCTCGAAGCTCTCTCTACATATGGACATGGTTGTAATTTAATAGACCATAGATGCTTCAAGTGGTGGTGGTGGTGGTTATTGTTTTAAGAGGAAGTACAACTAGGCAACCATCCTCTATTAGATGCTTCAAGTACAAGAATATTCTATCGGATTTACGCCCCACCAAACCGATGCAAGTTTGACGTAGTCGATCTTGGAAACCTAGCAGACTGAGCCGGGAAGGATCTCTCTTCAACTTGTGCTAAAAAAATTAGCAGTCTATCACGTAGTCCAGAAATTATTATTATTATTATTATTATTATTATTATTATTATTATTATTATTATTATTATTATTATTATTATTATTTGAACATCAGTTTAGGATTAGTGCCCCGTTCAAAGGTAACGTTATGTTATCTATGGTACACTTGAAACCGGATGTTCTTTCTCGGCATAAAGAAACCTCTGCTAGAATTAAGTAAAACTCTGGTGACGGAAAGTAGCAAACATTTCAGCAAGTTGGCCTGGCTTTGGTTTGGCTTGCTGGTTTGTCGCGCCTCTCAGCGAGCGACACAATATATCACTGAGGTGGAATTGAAATTAATGTCGTCATATTTTATCATCTTAATAATTTAATGGTGAGACATTTTACACGCAAAATAGGGTTTAGATGTGAAAGGAGGCAGAGATGGCTACGAGGAGCGACACTTTCTTCGAGACAGTAGTCCAAGAAAATATTCTCCAGTCTTTTAATTTCACCTTCCCGGTAATAATAAACGTCTTTGTGTACAAATATTATTTTCAATTTTTTTTATTGAATACCGAAATGTGACTATCATTCTGATGTTTCGCGTTTTGCAGTGAGGTCCGTTATGTTCGAATGGAATCTGATCGTTTGTATTATGTCCTTGTCTGTTGTACTGTGCGTTAATATATTATTATTAATATTATTATTATTATTATTATTATTATTATTATTATTATTATTATTATTATTATTATTATTATTATTATTTAGGAAAGGTCTACATTGACTGTGATAGTCTTGTAGGGTGAAACGTGCCCACCATATTCATAGATCAGTGTCGAGGCTGAGGCCCATTTTGGGCAAATTTGACGGGTTACGGATCTGCACTTGTGCTCGTGATATGTTTGAAATCTGGTGCGTCTGGTATGAGATTCCTCGTAATCTTTTTCTTGGTATTAGATGGCTCTAGATAGAAAATAATGTCCCTTGTTATTGTAAGAATGATTACTAGGAAGATTTTCTGCAAACGTTGATTTCAGTGTCAGTATGCAGAGTTAGTAATGCGAGTTAAATTCATAGAGTTCTGTATGTCATCAAGATTATTATTATTATTATTATTATTATTATTATTATTATTATTATTATTATTATTATTATTATTATTATTATTATTATTATTATTATTATTATTATTATTGCTCCTACTCCCTTGTTGAACCTGAATGAAAAAGAATATATCTATCTATATATATATATCTTTAGACCTATTGTTACACTATGGATGGGAGCTGTATAGTCAAAGCAGTGAGGACATGCCTAGTGCACCCGTAAGGGTGTGAATTCGATTCCCCGTCAGGAAATCAAGAAGTTTTGAAATGAGAATTCCACCATGTACATTCTCATTATTTTGACGTCTTTTAATTCCATTTTATGAATTAGTTATCCGAAGTCCATTCAGATTCCAGTCTGCTAGAACAAAGTCAGCCTGAAAACAGAACGATGTAAAGATACTTTTATTGCGAAGTTCGTTCCATCTTATGAAACACTGTTGGTCTTAACCGTGAACTCGCTGTTTTGGGACACCTTGTAATGATTTCTCTTCCTATATTATCAGCCTAATTTCATGGTGTGATCCACCTGCTCAAATTCATCTTCCCTATCCGGCATTCTCTCTCTTTAGGTTTATAGTCTTGATGATGCAGATTTTCCAAGCTCAAATACTGAAAATTTTCGACGCAGCCTGTCAATAGGACCAGGTTCTCGGCAAAAACCAAGCTATCAGTCTAAATGTTTAGCCTAATTGTTGAGTTCCAAATGTTATAACTTATGATATAACTTTTTAATTTTTATTTTTATTTTATTTTTATTTTATTATTCTTTCTTTCTTTCTTTCTTTCTTACTTTCTTTCTTTCTTTCTTTACTTACTAGCAGATGTACCCGTGCTTCGCTACGGTATTCTACAATGTATATGGATATCGAAGTAAATTGTTGTATATGAAGTGAATAAGAATTTTTTATTGCATGTCTCTTGGCGTTATCCAAGAAAAAGCATAGGGAGGTCCGCAGACGTTGTTTCCAAAATAAAGTGCGAGTTGCAGAGTTGTGATGATAACGACAGGTCCACTTGTCTGCCGCAATTCACTATGCGTAACGTCAGTCACATTTTGATGGGTAAACTTGTTTATAATCGGGGGCACCTATACCTAATGCTAAAGAGAATCAGGTAAAAGAGTTTTTTTAAACATGCACGCTCCCTTGCCTTCTGCTAGTCAAATCAAGAAGGGAATTATACATTACAGTGGTACACAGGCGTTGAAGTAGGACCCCATTCCTATTGCTAGTTAAAGTCGATGTGGGGAGTACTGATTACAACAGCAGACGCCCTCCTGCTGACAGTCACCATTGGTTTGTAAAGTATTACGTAGTAATTACAATGTAAGACACACCCCCTTCTAGATCGCTACAAATCAACTTAAATTAATACATGTAGATTGACATACGGGAGTATATGCATGTTCACCTTCATTTACAGAATAACTGCTGCTAAACGGTGCATCATATCGAAAAACGGACTGTATGAAAAGACGCCTCTGGTCTCATTTAGCGATCTACCGGGCGAGTTGGCCGTGCGCGTAGAGGCGCGCGGCTGTGAGCTTGCATCCGGTAGATAGTAGGTTCGAATCTCACTATCGGCAGCCCTGAAAATGGTTTTCCGTGGTTTCCCATTTTCACACCAGGAAAATGCTGGGGCTGTACCTTGATTAAGGCCACGGCCACTTCCTTCCAACTCCTAGGCCTTTCCTATCCCATCGTCGCCATAAGACCTATCTGTGTCGGTGCGACGTAAAGCCCATAGCAAAAAAAAAATTAGCGATCTAAATGGCTGGTCCCATGATGTTTCCTCGTATCTCATCTATTTCAAGGCAATATTATTTTAGAAACGTTGAATAGAGTGAAATTTGTGTAAGGTTTTCACACAGTGAATTACTTTTCCGATACTTATGCGACAGCTTCAAACATAGAATTTGGCTGCTGGGCCAAACTTCGTGTAGAATTTGATGATCCCATCTTTCCTATCAAGTGAATCAAACCATCAATTATACGTGTACAAAGTGCAAAATTTAGGTAAATCCAGAAATAGAGCCAAATTTAACATAAGGAAGAAAGATACGACACAAAGTCATAAGACCAAAGTTGTAGATCACTCCAAATTGAATGGAAATTGTGCCATCCGTTTTGTGATACGACTTACCGTTTAGCCACCAAATACCTCGAAAGGAAGGTCTGCACCGTCATTAAAATTGCCTCCATAATTCGATATTTTCCGGGAGAAAAAAAATAAAATGTTTAAATATCTCGTAAATTTTCCGTCGATTACAGGCTAAAAGCCATAATTTTTCCAAATTTCAATTTTCTAACTTGTCTGGGAGATTGTGCTACCATCTTGATATGGGGGAGGGGGTTAAAAATTAGGACTTTCAGGAAACTTTTAAGCCCATGAAACCTATAGGTTATAGTTTTAAATAAATATCACCGACTGTGTTCTTATGCAGATTTGAAACTCCCAGCGTGTCCCTCTCAGAGAAGTTTGAGAATTTAAGATTTTTCTAGGGATCCTAAAGTCATCAGGTTGTCTGGTACCAAGTTTTAAATTTCTAAGATGCCTAGAATGGTCTCATTAACTCAAGTCTGTTTTCATTTTTATGCCCTAATTTATATATATATATATTACAGTATATATATATAGATCGCGCCAAACTGACTACAGTTTATTAATATGAATTATATATCACCCGCTTCCCTAGTGGTTCTAGGGGCGTCTTACTCCCACAGTATGCTTTTCAGTCATACTTGAAAGTCATACCGGAACATACACACGTCCATTATGTCGGTCATTTTTGACAATTTATTTTTCATCCTTTCTCACCCCCTATGCCAAAGGGGGCTGAAGTTGGACTTTAAAAATCCGGAATTTTACTATTCATCTCAGCGACCCGGAAAACTATGGATTCGGCAGTATATTCGATTATTATATCTCACTCCCCCCTCCCCCTCCATAAAGGGGATAAACTTTGAGTTTTAAAAATCATCACAACTTTAAAAATACCGGAATGTCACTATTCATCTCAGCGACCCCGAATAGAATGGATTCGACACTACTTTCCATGATTTCTATATCTCAGCTCCCGCTCCCCATCCCCCACGCCCCTAAAGGTTCCTGTGGTGTCCTACTCCCACGTGGTTTGTCTCCTGATACTAAAAACCCGAAGTGTACAATTCACCTCGGCGACCTCGAAAACTATGTATTCGACACTATTTTCGATTAATTTTATATAGCACTCCCCCTCACCCCCACCCCAAAAGTAGGGTGAATTTGGACTTTTAAAATATCTGGAGTCTCACAATTCATCTCAGCGACCCTGACAACTATGGATTCGACATTATTTTCGATAATTTTGATATATCACTCTCCAATCGCCCCCCACCACGAAGGGGGCTGAACTTGGACTTTAGAAATTTCTGGAGTGTCACTATTCATCTCAGCGAATACGAAAAGTGTGGATTCAACACTACTTTCGATGATTTTTATCTCTCAGCCCCCTCGCCACCCCTGCCCCTAAGGGTTCCTGGGGTGTATTACCCCTACATGGTTTGTCTCCTGATACAAAAAATCTGGAGTGTCACTACTCATCTCAGTTACCCCGAAAACTATGGATTCGACACTATTTTCTATTATTTTTATATATTACACCCCCATCGACCCCCACCCCAAAGGGGGCTGAACTTGGAGATCAAAAAATTCCGGATTGTCACTATTCATTTCAGCGACCCCGAAAAGTATAGATTCGACTCTACTTTCAATGATTTTAATTTCTCACCCCTCGACCCCCCCCTCCGCCCTAAGGGTTCCTGGGCTGCCTTAACCCCACACGGTTTGTCCCCTAAAAATCCGGAGTGTCACTATTCATCTCAGCGACCCCGAAATGTATGGATTCGACCTTATTTTCGTTAATTTGTATATCTGACCCCCTCGCGCCCCCGCTCCCCGCCCCCCGCCCCCGCCCCTAAGGGTTCCTGGGCTGTCTTACCCCCACATGGTTTGTCTCCTGATACTAAAAATCCGGAGTGTACAATTCACCTTGGCGACCCCGAAAACTATGTATTCGACACTATTTTCGTTCAATTTTATATATCACGCCCCCCTCGCCCCCACCCAAAACGGAGCTGAACTATGACTTTTTAAATATCAGGAGTGTCATTATTCATCTCAGCGACCCCGAAAACTGTGGATTCGACACATTTTTCGATTATTTTTATACATTGTTCCCCCTGAACCCCCACACCTAAGGGAGCTACGGATGGCTTACCCCCACAGTGCTCGTCTCCAGATAGTAAGTCATAAGTGTACCAAATTTGGTTGAAATTTCTCCAGTGATTTAGGAGGAGATGTGTCATTTACACACACACATACATCCAGTTTTATACATATAGATATTTATTTATTTTTAATTATTAATTTTTTCTTCATTTTTTTATTTATTTTATAACTTATTCTAAACAACGTTATGTGAGAAATACTCTAGTAAAGGAATAGAGAGTGTTTCCTAAAGTTTGTCTTAGTAGAAAGGTGTTAATTTATGCATTCTTTGATATTAATCAACTTCTACAGATGGTTATATTTCTCAAATTTCTTTTGTGAAGTTATACCTTCTAGTGTATGATGATTCTTTTTCTTTTCTTCCTATTATAACAAGGTTAGGTTACAAGGGCCAGGCCACTGTGTCATTTATCATAGGAGGATAATGACACCAATCTTTTGAAATGATTGGATCAGTTTCGTTAATATTATCGTAGTTGTTGTTTGTTTAGTCCTCAGCCCGAAGGCTGGATGGATCCTCAATAGCTCTGCCATCAGTTGTCATAGATGGCCTAGGCATCACTGAAGAGGCGTACTGGGGAAATGAAGAGTGAGGTAGTTTCCCGTTGCTTTCCTCACCGAGCCAGAAGTTGCTATTACATATCAGTCTGCCAAGCCCACTGAAATGCAAGCTCCAACCAACCATATGAGCAATATTTTTACGCCATTATATGCCGAAAACACGGTATCATGTTAACCGATGGTGAGACTGCTGTACTATTGATCTCGTCGTTCACTTCATTCTTCTTCTTCGTAGAGTTGTTCCACTGGCGGCACACCGCTATTTTACGCCGTTTTGTGCGTCTCCATTCGTGCAGTATATCTTGCCAGCACTGCGTACTGCGTTGGTCTTGGTTGTCGAAATCAAAGACGGATGTTGTCGTACATCGGAGGTGCTTTTCTCCCATTTTCCTGAAATTGGTTAAAAAATATTTGCTGCTGAATTTTGTCGTTCCTGACATGGTTGCACATCGCCTAGCATAGATTTCTCATTTCAGTGGCTTGTGGCTGATGTTAAGGGATTTTGTCGGCTGGGAACATTCACCTTCACACAGCACATGATGCCGTGTCACTGTCGGATGTAATATCTTCGATTTGAGGCGAAGTGGTGTTCTTTTTATCACAAATAACATTTCTGGCCCCTCTGAATCGAAGCTTTACGTCCTAACTCTCTAGAGACTTGAATTATACAGTCGCTTGTTAAATTTCAACCATAAATTTCAAGTTCGGGACCTGTCGTTCCCTTATACAGAATGCTGATATTTTTATGTTGATTTTTTCTTCTTCAAAATAAATTATTGTTATGTATTCCATTGTTTATCTTCTTAAAACAACAATCATCACTGGCATAAATGAGTCTACTTCAACCACACCGACACTTTTCTTTGTTTGGTTCAGGTAAAATCAATCATCGGATTTGGATTCACTCAACTGCCGAACATATAGAGAAGACGAAGTGTTGCATCTAGTTAGGGTGAACTCTACATCAGGTCAGTTTTCGTTTTTAATACAAAGTAGCTCTGTGGACATCAGCACATATGACTGCAGGTACATTTTTTTTTTTTTAGAATTTGCCCGTCGTTTCTATACAAAACTAGCTGATGTACCCGTGCTTCGCTACGGGATTCTCAGAAAGACTAACTTTGTGGTTTTCCTAACTTAAGTCAACATAGGTCATTACAAAAACATTGGTAGGAATCTAACGATTATAATAATTTCGTGACCGGGCAAGTTGGCCGTGCGCGTAGAGGCGCGCGGCCGTGAGCTTGCATCCGGGAGATAGTAGGTTCGAATCCCACTATCGGCAGCCCTGAAGATGGTTTTCCGTGGTTTCCCATTTTCACACCAGGCAAATGCTGGGGCTGTACCTTAATTAAGGCCACGGCCGCTTCCTTCCAACTCCTAGGCCTTTCCTATCCCATCGTCGCCATAAGACCTATCTGTGTCGGTGCGACGTAAAGCCCCTAGCAAAATAATTTCGTGTGGCTATTTCCAGCCGAGTGCAGCCCTTGTAAGGCAGACCCTCCGATGAGGGTGGGCGGCATCTGCCATGTGTAGGGAACTGCGTGTTATTTGTGGTGGAGGATAGTGTTATATGTGGTGTGTGAGTTGCAGGGATGTTGGGGACAGCACAAACACCCAGCCCCCGAGCCACTGGAATTAACCAATGAAGGTTAAAATCCCCGACCCGGCCGGGAATCGAACCCGGGACCCTCTGAACCGAAGGCCAGTACGCTGACCATTCAGCCAACGAGTCGGACATCTAACGATTAAAAGCAATGTTATCGTATAAAATACTCGATTAAATGAAAAACCGCATATTTTATCACTTTTAACGAAAAGTACTACGGTGCCAATCTAACAGTCCAAAGTTTCAGAGCTGGAATGACTAGGCCGCAGACTGCCGTGAGCACTCCTCCGCCATTATTCCGTTAAATATGCACATTGCTCATTCCAGTCAGTGCCTCAGAGTAGGGATTGAATAGCTCGAATGTTATAATGAACCAGTGTGTTACGTACCAGTAGTATCAGACAATCTACGAACCAGAGGAATGGCATGTTGAGGAAGAAAGTTATCTAACTCCCAAGCTACTTCGCATCAATATTCAGGCAGGCTGTTACACTCTGTACGATCGGGAGAGTTGGCCGTGTGGTAAGGGGTGCGCAGCTGTGAGTTTGCATCCGGGAGATAGTGGATTCGAACCCCACTGTCGACAGCGTTGAAGATGGTATTCTGTGATTTCCCCACTTTCACACCAGGCAAATGTTGTGACTGTACATTAATTAAGGCCAAAGCCACTTCTTTCTATCCCATCGTCGCCATAAGACCCCTCTGTGTCGGTGCGACGTAAAGCAAATAAAAACGTACTCGGTACGCAGCAGTAATCCTATCTACCGAAGATGAGTGGCAACAGAAAACACAAAGCACATCACAACAAACAATGGTCAATGTAATGTTAATGTTGATCAATGTTATGAGATTTCTATAACGTAGGTCTTCACATTTAGTTTTCTTTCGACTCTGTGATTTGTAAAATTATTTATAGCGTAGACTGTAGTTCCTTATTCTCCGACTTTTCGTACCGATTTTCATTAAATTCTGTTTACCCATTTTCTCGTGACTCGGCGCTGATTTGGACTTAGTAACAAATATCAAAATTAATTAATATCTTTGTGATCATAGCCGGTACGGTAACAATATATGAGACATAAATGATCGGAAATTTAATACTATATAACTTTAGTTATGTAGTATTTATCGATACGACCTCTAATAACAAATATTAGAGAATTACATTTTAGGCCATCCCCTAAACTACTATTTCACTCAGCGTGAATAAAATTATTTATGGCCTATCTTATAGCGACTTATTCCCAGACTTTCAATTTTCATTATGATAGGACCACTAATAACATAAATATTTGAGAATTAAATGTTAGGCCTTCCCCTAAACTACCATTTTTCAGCGTGAATACAATTAGATATATCGTAGATTGCAGCAACTTATTCTTCGACTTTGCATATCGATTTTCATTAAAGCACAACCGCTAATAATATAAATATTTGAGAATTAAGTTTTAGGCCTTCCCCGAAACTACATTTTCATTCAGCGTGAATACAATAATTCATGGCCTAGATTGTAGCGGCTTATTCTCCGACTTTGTATACCGATTTTTATTAAATTCTCTTCCGCCGTTCTCTTGTGATGCGTGTACAGACAGACAGACAGACAGACAGACAGACAGACAGACAGACAGACAGACAGACAGACAGACAGACAGACAGACAGACAGACAGACAGACAGACAGACAGACAGACAGACAGACAGACAGACAGACAGACAGACAGACAGACAGACAGACAGACATTACGGAAAATTAAAAAGTGCATTTCCTTGTTACTGTGAACATGACTGATACATAAATGTCATCCTTTTAAAATTCTGAGCCATGTACAGACAAAACTCTTGTTTTACATATATAGATGAAGTTTCCAAAAAGTAAGCAATGATTTCAAGCATAAGGAGTGCGGGTGGTAATAGTGAGTTCCACATCTCCACTACGTCTCTCCGATCCTACTATTCCCCTAATCTCCATACCTCTTCATCTGATTTTTGAGGTTTACACGTAATCTGGCTTAATGGTTGTCTCAGCTACCTTTATATTAATTCATCATCTATTCTACTTGTCGTAAACTACCTGTAGGTGGAGGTGGTAGAATACATTCATAGTATCTCCTGCTTGTCGTAAGAGGTGACTAAACGTGGGGACCAGGAACTCTCAACTTGGGAGGTCACTTAACTGAGCCTGGCATTGTTTCCAGTTATTTGTGTCATACTTCTAATATTTTTTCTTTTCTATCCGATCTACCTTGGTCAACTCTTGTTCTTTTCCAACCCCAATGGTATTAGGGTTACGAGACCTAGGGCGTATTTTATTCCCTCGCCCTTCGCGGCATTTCCCTTTCTTTTAACGAATCTTTCATTCATTGATGGATTGGATGTCTCCCTTTGTCCTCTCTGATTAATGTTAATAGAGGATGGTTGGCCAGTTGTACTTCCTCTGTAAACAATGATCACCACTACCATCACCCGTTTATACTACAGTATATTAAAACAGAATAATAATAATAATATGCCGGGCTGAGCAGCTCGAACAGTGCTTTGTGAACCGAAGTTGTCAGGTTCTATTACGGCCCATTTGGGTTGTATTTGGAAATGCTGAAATACTCTATCCTATTATCGGTAGATTTACTGCTAACTAAAAGAACTGCTGCGGGATGAAATTCCGGCACCTCGGTGTCTCAGAAAACCGTGAAAGTACAATATTTGGTGGAATGTAAACCAAATAACACGGAAATAATAATAATAATAATATTATTATTATTATTATTATTATTATTATTATTATTATTATTATTATTATTATTATTATTATTAAAAATGCGTTTTCTCGAACAAAACCTTTGTAAAGTTCACCCTTACTACTCGAACGCCTCGCATATACAGTCACTCAAATAATGAATCAGCGCCTGAAGTTGTTTAAGTTCCTCGCTGGTACACTTTTCTCAGATACAATTGAATGCATAGATGCAATACTTGTTTTGGGTATCCACAGGGTTTGTATATGTGAGAGGTAAATTATATGTTGATAATCATTCAAATTAAGTATGATAAAGTATTGATTGCAATGACCATACCTGACGACTTATTTAGGCTTATTTAGGCTACACGATTTATATAAAACATTGTTATGAACTGCCATTAGCTATTACTCCTCTAGTGCTGTCTGAAATCTCTTACCCACTCAGGGTGTCCTGAATGCATTAAAATTAAGAAACAAGCAAAGAAATAAAATAAGAACGAGCTTTTGTATTTTGTGCAGCACTCAAAAATTAATGGTGTCTTCGCGTGTATTACAACCATCGGGAACATGAAGAGACTGACTATCACTCTCATTTCGGAAAACTTTATGAGAAGTTGCAAACACGGACGAGCATTAAATCACAAATGAAAATAATAATTACGTGGAAATATCTGTGTTCGTTTTCGGGGGAGAGTAATTTTATTATTACTGCAATAACCCACTCCTATTGTTATAACAGGATAATGCGAATCATGTTTTATTAGGTTCTACATCTATAAAAGGTAATGTCCTGAATTATTGTCAATCAACGCCCAGGCAAAACTACTCGATATAAAAGGTGAAATTATGCCGATACATTTCTATCACGGTGTAGATGCTCACTAAGGAAAGAATTTAAACATTTCCATCCCCAAAGGAATCAAAAGGTGATGGAACTATGAAAAATATTCATTACTCCGGAATTCTTCACCGGACAGAGCTGAAATTGCACTTACTGCTTGTCCCTTTTATGTGCTAGATATTAAATACGATTAGAAAAAAAGTCATGCCTTAAGGGTTCAATTGGGGTTAATATATGAATACAAAATTATTCGTTTCTCTGAAACCAGTTGACCACGAGGTTGAAATTGCACATGGTGGTTCGTCCTATTAGATTTCGAACAATAAGTGGTATTAAAACATTACACCCCCAACGGAGTTCAACTGAGGAGGGAGTGAGGTCTAATGCCATAAATATTCATTTCTCTAAAACTGTTTGAAGTTGAAAATGCACATGGTGTATGTCTTAGATATTAAATAAAGAGTGGCTTTAAAATACACCCCTTAAGGGATTTTGATTGGGGGTGAAGCAAGAGGACAGAAATATTAATTTCCCTGAAAGCGTCTTTACATGCGAGTTTGAAATTTCAAATGATGATTTCTCGTATATGTCTTAGATTTTAAATACAGAGTGGTATTTAAACAATATACCCCAAAGGGGCTTTGACTAGGTAGGGCCTGACGAAAAATATATTTCCTCTGAAACCGTTTGACTTAGAATTTAAAATTTCGCGGTATTAGTACAAAGAATTTAGCCCGGTACCTGTGTAATCTCTATGAATTTTTATAATAGCACTTGCATGTCAAAGATGATATACGAGGGTGTGAATAAAATACGACCAACAAACAGTTTAATAAAGACCAACTACATAGTATATCAGACCGTAATGCAGAATCCAAAATGGCGGTAGACAGGGGCTATACCCCTCGGTGTAGTTTCGCTGTCTGTTGTAAGATTAGCGGAAAGCGATGCTATATAAAATAACTCTAATAATGTTCATAATATCCAAAAGTATAATTATATTTAACATAAACCGCGTTTCCAGTGTTAAAAACCGTGAAATGATATTATTGTATCGTCTAAAATAAATATTAAGAACATAAATAGACGTTCGACCTTCGTCCATAATCCTGCGACCAGTAAAGTTTAAAATCATAAACTTTTACGACTATTTGTTAGTAAATTATGACATGTAAAATATATTAATATAAGAACATAAAACACTAATACCAGTATGTCAGAATGCCATTCCCAGTTGCAATAAATTACAGAAATCATCTTCAAATATGAACGTAAATATGTATTTTTAAGAATATCAGGAAACTTTCCATGACACCCCATAACACTGACGCTAAAAATATTCCTGTGCCGCTACGTTCCTTTCTGAAGAGAATCATTTGCTGCCAAATTTAATTATTTCACATTATTGTAATTCCTTATCTGACTTACATATATCAACATCAGTAATTGATTAGGAATATATTTTAGATTAATACTGTAAAAATAAAAAAAATGTATGTAATTAAGTGTAAGAGAGGGCCAAGAGCCCTAACTTCGCCACTTAATAAAGACACAAATAATAATAATTAATAATGACCTTGCTTTACTTCTGGGAGTTCACATATATTACCACGGTTACCTCTCTTTACATTTTTGGTCTGAAGGTTCTTAGCAAATACCTTCGGAAAAGGTTCTTAGCAAATACCTTCGGAAAAGGTTCTTACTCGACTGAATTTATCTAATTATTGATGAAAAAGACTAACTACTAGTAAATTATGCTATTTATACCCCAACATTATAATTTTAATATCTGGAATAGTGAGCCCGGAAGCCTTCGTGGCTCAGGTGGTAGCACAATGGCCTCTCACCGCTCCCGGATACCGTGGTTCAAATCCCGATCACTCCATGTGAGATTTGTGCTGGACAAAGCGGAGGCGGGGCAGGTTTTTCTCCGGGTACTCCTGTTTTCACTCTCATCTTTCATTCCAGCAACACTTTCCAATATCATCGCCAGTAATTAATCATTGCCCCTGGGGAGTGAGACAGGCTTCGGCAGCCGGCACAGTTCCTATCCTCGCCGCAAGATCGGGGCTTTATTAATTCCATTCCTGATCTGGTCAATGACTAGAAACAGGCTGTGGATTTTCATACAAGTGGACCCACGCTGCTCCGAAGCATTCGTTGTAAATAGGTCAGATAACTCGTCTTGATGTGTCTGTCGTAGTCATATTGTTTTTCCTGCCCTTTTCAATAGTTTTATGAACATTTAATGCCCGTACATAATAATTGATTCATTCGTAATGTAGTTTATAACACTTCTTTCCGTACAATATTCACTGTGGTTCGACCGTTCGGGCCTATCTGGATCTTAACGTTTTCAAACGATCTTGTCCGAGATAGTGCAGCATACTGTACAATCGGCCGTGGCTGAATACTGGTTCGGTTAAGTAGGCACCCACTATTTCAAGAGCTTGTCTCTTCGCTTTATAAATGGTCATACGAAAGGCTAATCGACTTGGTACCTTCCCGCCTGTGCGTACGTCGACTGTTTTTTCTAAGCAGTATGTAAGTTATTAGGAATGTTCTGCCATCTGTTGAGTATATTTAGAAGCTGGGCAACGTCAGAGAATCAAAGAGTGTCCAGCAGATAATAATAATCTTCCGTGATCAGAGGAAATGTAATACTCTCTGGCTTGATAGGCAGTAATCAAACATAGCTGCATGCAGTCACATTACTAAGGATGAAAATCACAATATTAGTGAAAGTGTTAGGCTAATCGCTTAGCAACCCGCTAAGCACAGGGTGCCTTGCGTGCCTGCAATTATTGGAGTGGTCATTGATTTGACTTTAGGATTACTCAATTTTTTTTTTGCTAGGGGCTTTACGTCGTACCGACACAGATAGGTCTTATGGCGACGATGGGATAGGAAAGGCCTAGGAGTTGGAAGGAAGCGGCCGTGGCCTTAATTAAGGTACAGCCCCAGCATTTGCCTGGTGTGAAAATGGGAAACCACGGAAAACCATCTTCAGGGCTGCCGATAGTGAGATTCGAACCTACTATCTCCTGGATGCAAGCTCACAGCCGCGCGCCTCTACGCGCACGGCCAACTCGCCCGGTGATTACTCAAATTTGACTGAACTTAGAAACTAGTCTGATGATTCACCGGAAGGTAATTCCGGAGAGAATAAAAAAAGAATGAAGCAAATTGGTCCAGTAGAACGGCCGGACGGACTGGACAAAGCTGTTTGTAGTAAACGCTTTTTAAGTATATAGATGTTATACTTTCCCTATTGTTTGGGCATCATTTGTACAAAATATATTACGTGCAGGAAACAATATGCACATCTTCCAGCTTCTACAGTTTACCATATAGCTGCATTAATACAAAACATAATAATACAATGTGTTGTATTAAATACACATGTACTATCACATCATTGCATTGAAAATAACATTAAATAATTACTTAATATGGAGCACTAATATATGACTTATGAGCAAAACTAAAACCTATGTAAGAACACAGGGAACATACAAAATGTATGAACGAAATATAAAATTGAATTCTAATTGAAATAATGAAATCCGGAATTTTCTTAAAATTACATAATACTCAAAGTAAATTTTAAAAAATCAATCTTAACAAGTACTAGGAAATTATAATAATTATAAAATTATCATTGCATTACAAATACGAGATATATGATTAAATGTTATGTACTAATATGTGAGCTGTAAGTAAAACTATACAATTTATGTGAGGGCACAGGCAGCATAAAAATCTATGAACAGAATATGGTAAACTGAAATTCTTAATGTACTGATGAAATTCTACATTTTCTTGAAAATTACATAATGCACAAAATAAATAATACAAAAGTTCTTTACAAGTACTAAGGAATTATAAATTTTATATTAATTGGGTTGCATGGCAAAATGACATTAATTCATGCGTAGGCCCTATATCGTACGTATGAGGTATGTTACATATAAAAGTACAAGTGCATGGTTCACAGGCACACAAATGCATATGCTTAAGTACTGTAACACGTTACACATCCAGGTATTCTAAAAATTAAATGGTTTACCCTTTTACTGAATAAGTTAAAGTTACATATTTCTTTATTACTTGAAGGTACAGTGTAAACATAGACTTCAAACATTTATACCATACTGTGAAAAATAATTGTGCGTAATATGAAGATCATGTTTTTGTCTTGTGTTATAACTGTGGATAGAACTGTCTAAGTTAAACTGAACGTTGAGATGGAACAGCCCTTTAAAAATTGTTGGGAGATCAAAACTTCGACTGCTAGGATGAGTGGCTCAGACAGTTGAGGCGCTGGCCTTGTGGCCTCAACTTCGCAGGTACTATCCTGGCTCAGTCCGGTGGTATTTGAAAGTGTTCCAATATGTCAGCCTCGTGTTGGTAGATTTACTGGCAGGTAAAAGAACTCCTACGGGACAAAATTCTGGCACTTCGGCGTTTCCAAAAACCGTCAAAATAGTTAGTGCGACGTAAAACAACATTATTATTATTATACTAAAACTTCGACTCTTGGCTGATTGGTCAGCGTAATGGCCTTCGGTTCACAGGACGTCGTGTTCCATTCCCGACCGATTCAGGGATTTTAGCTTTAGTTAATTCCTTAAGATCTGGAACTGGTTATTTGTGTTTGAATTAATACACATCTTCATGTACACAGAATGCATTACACTATAAACCACTACAGAAACATGCAATAGTGAAGGCCTCCCTCCATATAAGTTTGACGTTAGGAATGACACGAGACCGTAATGAAATGGATCCGAAGAGGTCAATAATAATAATAATAATAATAATAATAATAATAATAATACCGGGACCCGTGTGGGGATTTACCGGTTACCTCCATCGGGCGCGTCCCATTGGAATTGGGGAAGCTCGCTGGCTCTGCCGCCAGCAGAGTCAGAGGGTAGTTGGGAAATAAAATACCACCGTGAAAAAAAAACTGGTCCCTTGTCAGGGTTACGGCGAAGACTGGTAAATGACCAGAAGCCAGAAAACATCTTGAGGCAACCTCTAGGGCTAACAACCCTAGTTGTAAAAGGATGGGTACCCGTCCAAAGCAAAGTCAAGTCAAAAAGTATGATGGCACAACATTTCACGAAACATACCCCAGGGGGTAAATCTTCGGATAAATCCTTCGTCGTGAATGCCACGGCGCACGAGTCTCGTTCGGATTCTGGGGGAGACTCGACATCATGAAAGAGACGAGTCGGAGCGTCTCGGTGTACCCGGAAGAGTCAAAAACTCAGGAAAAAATCTAAAACCTTTCTAGCAACTTTCAACATAAATTCACTTACACAAACTGGCAAGCTGAAAACCCTCACCAAAGCTCTTCACGAAAATCAGATATCCATAATGGCCCTACAGGAAACAAGGTACCCAGATGAAGAGATTTTTGAATCCGAAGGCTACCGATTCTTCAAGAGCAAAGCGCAAAGAGGAATCCTCAATGGAGCTGTGATGCTTGGAACCGCGTTTGCTGTTAGAACCAAGATCCTTAAATCGGTTGCAAATTTCGAACCTGTGAATGACAGATTGTCTATACTCACAATTAAATGCGCGAACAAAACCTACGCCCATGCTCCTACAAACGATAAGAACAAGTCTGATCCCGACGAAGTTGATAATTTCTGGGACCTACTGGATGAAAAATTAAACAAAATCCAGAAACACCATGTCAAGCTTCTTTTGGGTGACTTCAATGCCCAACTAGGTCGTGAACAGAAGTACAAGAAAATTATAGGAAATTACCCTTCTCACAAAAGAACCAATCACAACGGCAAAAGACTGGTGTCCATTTGCGAAAATCACAACCTGCAGGTCATGTCGACCGACTTTCGCCATCTACCCAGAAAGCAAATGACTTGGCGTTCTCCCGTCCAAGCTCTCGGAGTGTTCCAAATTGATCACGTTGCAATCTCCAGGAGAAACAGCCCTGAGATTAGGAATGTGAAGGTAAAGAAAGGCATCAATGTGGCCTCAGATCATTATATGTCTCTTATCAAATTCAAACCAATTCCCGCAAACACAAGGAAGACAACCAAACAGACCACGCGCTTCGACAACGATAAACTTCGGCAAAGGGTCGAGGAGTTCCAGGAAAAGGCTAGATCAAATGAGTGTGACTTTAACAACGCCAAAAGTCTCCTTGTTGAGGCCGCCAAAGACGTTGCAGAAATCAAGAGAAGCAAAAAGCATGCCTGGTGGAATGGTACCTGCGAATCAGTCCTCCAAGAAAGACTCAATGCATGGAAACAGTACTACTCTACAAAATCAGAAAATGATTGGGAAACCTACAAAACCCAACGTGCCCAAGCAGCTAGGGTGTTCAGAACTGAGAAACGTAAATACGAAAAATCTGTCATTGAAAAGATAGAACAAAACTTTAGGCAGAATGAAAGCAGAGAGTACTACAGAGCCTTTAAACGCAAACTCACTGGCTATAAACCACCATCTCTATGCTTTGAGCGAAAGGACGGCACACTGGCGACATCAAGTGAAGAAAATTGCAGCATTCTGGCAGATTACTTCAAGAATTTACTTAATTGCTCTAAACCGCAAAGCGCCATTGAGACCAAGGAACCCTTACTCAGGTACCCAGATTCCAGACCACCCGACAGAGATGAAATCAAGCGCCACATTGCCCGTCTCAAAAATAACAAAGCGCCGGGTGAAGACTCAGTAGTAGCAGAACTATGGAAATATGCCCCAGAGGAATCACTTGATATCTTGCAAAAGCAAATAGAAGAAATTTGGAACAAGGAGACCCTACCCGAAAATTGGAAAATAGCTTTGATCCATCCACTACACAAAAAAGGCAGCATGAAGAACATCAACAACTACAGAGGAATATCTTTGCTATCCGTGACTTACAAAATTCTATCACTTGCCATCCTGGAGCGTTTGGAAGCACCAGTCGAACATCAAACAGGTGAATACCAAGGAGGGTTCAGAAAAGGTCGCTCAACAGCTGAACAGATCCAAAATCTCAAAACGATCATCAGATATTGTACACTAAGGTCCAAGCAGTATGTGTCTGTCTTTGTGGACTTTACGAAAGCGTATGACTCCATTGACCGCGAAGTCCTGCTAAACATCTTAAATGAATTTGGAGTTGATTTGAAACTGATGGCATTAATTAGAGCCACCCTGACCGATACAAAATCCAAGGTGAAGTTCCACGGATGTCTCTCGCATTCCTTTGACATCAAAACAGGAGTCCGACAAGGTGATGGGCTATCCCCGATACTCTTCAACTGTGTTCTTGAAAAGATCATCAGAACCTGGCGGGTGAGATTACAGGAAACCAACTACAGTCCATTGAGAATAGGAACCAAATCCAAGGGAATCGCAACAGACTGCTTAGCATTTGCCGATGATATTGCTGTTCTCTCAAACGACATAGAAACCGCTAGAGCTCAAGTTGAAATTTTAAAGGAAATTGCCGAACAAACTGGTTTTCAGATATCGTTTGAGAAAACAGAAGTAATGACTAACATCAAAGAGGCTCCACAAAAACTCCATACAAAATACGGGGATATCACCCGAGTAGACAAATTCAAATACCTGGGTGAGATCATCATGAAAAATGGGCTGGACAAAGAAGCACTTCAGGAGCGAGTACGCAAACTGGAAATAGCCTACCAAACATCCCGCACAATCTACAACAAAAAATTCCTTTCCCAAAACACCAAGATACGTCACTGTGAAACAGTTCTGAAGCCAGTAGTTCTATATGCAGCCGAAACCCTGTTTCTAAATGCCAACAAAGGACTCCTTGAAGAACTGGAGAAAAGAGAACGCGAAATTGTGAGAGGAATCTTGGGATCAAAGTACAAAAGTGGAATCCATCAAAAGAGATCCAGCAAGGAAGTCTACAGCAAAATAGAGAAAATTACCGACACAATCAGGAAAAGACGAGCACGATTTTACGGTTATCTGAAAAGAATGGACGGAAGAAAGTTAACTAAAGAAATCTTTCACTTTTTTGATTCAAACCCCAAAACCACAATTCCCTGGTTTAGAAATACCAAAGAAGAACTGCAAATGCCACATATCTCAGCTGAAGACGCCCTTAACAGAGATATCTTCCGCAAGAAAATATTGGCGAACGGGCTAAACCGAGACGAGCAACCGAAGAGAAGACATGGTGCCTCTTGGACAGAGGAGCGTAAGCAGGCCCACTCACAAAGAATGAGGGAAATTTGGGCTCTAAAGAAGGCCAAGTTCAGTGTCAAATGCAACAAGATTTAACGTGGTCCTTGATGGCCCCAGCGAATTATATATATATAATACCGGGAGGTACACCTCAACGCCGCGCATTCAAAATCAGCGCCCAAATGAATTCCTCTATTGGTTAAACAATGAAAATGAAACTACACCAACACGGAACTTTAATCAGAAGATGTCACCACTAAAATATTGAGTAATTTTGTTATTGTGAAGTTTCCTAAACTGACTGAATTTCTCCTTGCTTTGTTTGCTATTTATCAAGAAGTTTGGACATTTCTACGCAGATGACACTACCAAAAAGCTATGATCATGCACCCTGGTGCAAAGTGAAAGAACTTAAATTTAAAGAAGATTTGTATTTCCAGGTTTTTATAACTGGTTGATGTTGATTTATTTTTGGGTTGGCAATATTTTCTTTTCCTTTCTGTCAGTTTTGAATCTGGCCAATGAAACATTTCTGTAATTTTCAACATATCACAGGCTTCTTGTTCGATTTTGAGTGTTACGTTTGAACTCAACCAATAAAATTGAGAGGGTATGGCTAGTTTAGTCTTGAATGATCTCAAACCTTCCCTGAGGGTTTATAAACTGCGGCTTGTCACGTTTCTTGGCCAATTGATCGTCATCTATCTGAGTGTGCATGTTAAGCAGGAGGCGGGCGGCCTCTTTCGTAGGCAGATGAACATCTATAAGGGAATGGTCACATAAACTACATCTTTCTTGTTGTAGCTACCTCTGCATATTATTCCAAGGGGAAGGTCCTAATCTTTAACCATGTAACCTACGTTTCTAAAATGTAACTTTCTTCCGAATAATGTAAAAATTTCATAAAATCTTTGACTGTAAATCGGAGATAGAGACTGAATTACCTTCTCGAACTCCCCTTCATCTTGGTTTGAGGTGACTACGTTTTGTAACTTTTTCTTCTGTAAAGTGTTAAAGCAATTTCTATACGAGTCACCTCAGTAGTTTGGGAATAGCCCTTGTTTCATAGGCCTAGAGCCCGTTAGGTTTTTAAGTTTTCATTGTCTTGGAGCGCAGTGTGTGCCTCCATTCCTTTTGTGTTTGGGCCAGTTATCTAACCTGTTCTTCTCCATGAAGGCCCCAGTAGGTTGGGTATTAAATACCCCTGTAAAAATAAGTTCCATTTGTAAATGGTGGTTTGAGAGACCAGAGATTGATGTAATGTTGCCTGGAGTAGGCAGTGAAGAACCGAGAGGCTGTTAGCTCTTTTTAAAGTTTTGTAATTATACGAGTGCCTCTGGAAGGCTAGATAGTGTAATTTTAGTAGCAAGTGCTCTTTGAATTAGGGGATTTCTGCCCTTGACTAAATTTGTTCTCATTTTTGAATTGTAAATTTGAGGTGGGAGCTCAGGAGTTGTAAAGCGAGGAGCTTGAAACCCAGGATCTGTAAAGTTCACTAGTCTTGTATTTTCCTTGACTTGTTTCATGATTGTCATTGTACCTGATGTTTCATTGTTATGAAAAATTGTTAAGTTTGAAGTTCTAAAAGAAATATAACCTTTGTTAAAATTTTAAGTCAATGCTTGATATCGTAGTTAGACCCATTCAAGCCCGCGCCTTCTTTAACCTCTTTCTGCTCCACGGGTATTCCCGTAATAATAATAATAATAATAATAATAATAATATAATAATAATACCTTAATTAATACTGGAACAGGTAGAATGTTTGAAACCTGAAACATAAAAATTGATGGAGTGTCAATCAGTAGGCCAAATAACGAGCTGATAGCCCTCTTTTGAAAAATCTCTTAAAGGATGTACTATAAAACGTTTTCTCCAAATAGGTAAAATGAATATCAAGTTTGAATGAATAAATAAATCCATACTACATATTTTTTAATATTTCATATGCAACATATTATTTAATTGATATTATAAACTTACAAGTGGGTATTTAAATGTATAATAAGGTCAGAGTGTTTTCCCGTATTCATTCAGCTTTAATCCAAGATATTTTGTAGAATGAACGTTTTTAATTAGTTTATTTTCTTTATATACATCTGGAATGGCAGATAAAATAATTTTTCTATGAAAAAGAACATACAGCATTAATAGAGAACTTCTTTTGGCATAACCATCATTGTATAACATGAATACTTTGATTCATTTTTGCTATTAGATCTAACACGGTATCTCCTGTATAGAACGGGTTGTACCATCAGCAAGGTGGGTAACAGATCCACGCAAAGGCATTCATATACATTGATAGCAATAGGAGGCCGCGTAATGACCCTTGAGGGACACCACATTGAGTAGAAACAACAGTAAAATCTATACCGTTAACAACAGCATACAGAGTTCTGTTCTGTAGGTACTTTTCAAACCAATTCATAGGCAGGCCTTTAATTTTTAAATATTCATTTTATGTACCGGTGATAATACATTATGGTCAACAGTGTCAAAGGCTTTCTTCAGACTGATTTTTTTTGATTGCATTATATTTAATCCAATGGAAAATTCGGTTCTCTACCTCTGTGACGACATCACCAGCAAGGTTTAAAGTACTGGAACTTTCTCTTACGCCGTATTGATGACTAAATAGTTCATTTAAATTTAAAACGTTGGCTAGTCATGAATTCATTCATCTTTCTATTATTTTTTAAAAAGAGGCAAATTATTGGTCAGTAACTACCCATGCCAAGTCTACCCCTCCCCACCCACTCCGCCTCCACCCTGTTTAAAAACAGGAATCACCCTTTTATGCTCTAAAAGCTGTGGAAACTGCGCAAAAGAAAAATTATACATTTTCCAATATTTCTGGAAATTCCTACAAAATCAGGAGTGAAAAAAATAATCCATTGGTGTGATCATCCTTTCCAAAAAGATTTCCAGTTATACCAATATGTTTAATTGTCCTAATTTGGAAGAAGAAGAAATCATAAAGTTTTAAGTAAGATATGATGCGTAGGTGGGTAGTGTTTACTCCAGAAATACTAGTTTTAAGATAAATGAATTTTAAAATTTGAGGAGTTCTCTAAAATCTACATATATGTGTATTTCCCTTTTGGTAGTTTAGTGGTGCTTGTTGTAGCAGTATTATGCTTATATTAAAATATTTGGGTGCCAATCTTCATTAAAATGTTAAAATAGACTCAACTTTAAGAGATTGCAGTAAATCATTGGACTTACCACATTTTTCACATCCAAGTTTTCATATACAGGTGTGTTTACCGTAATAAGCTGTATTGTCTTATTTTTTGCCAATGTTTATTTTTCTGTGTTTTCTTTTTAGGACACACTGCAAAACAATGAAAATACAATAGCAATAAAAAGTAAACATTTTAACTTGTTTGATGATGGAAGAATAAAACAATAACGAACTCTAAGTACTTAAACTTAAATATACAGCTGTAACTTAAATAAGAGGCGATACAATAACATTGGTTTTATCACTCAAATTACACATTTCTCTTTTGGTTCCAGAAAATAAAACAGAACAGCTGAAGTTACTTTAAAAGAAACTGTACATTGAGTGAATGATATTGATAATACATGAAACCTAGGAGACAAAATTGTTTTAGTAATGATATACACTTAATTCAGTTTAAGCCATTTCCATACAGTTTTTTTGTTTGATTCTCATTTTACATTAGTGTATGGTTATTGTAGTCTGCATCCAAAGCTAATGCTGTGGTTTACTCATCTTTTACATCTGAAACTGTGTCTGGATACACTTCTTGGACAGTTGAGCGCCTGATAGAAAACAGGTGACACAAATTTAAGTAAATACAGCAAATTCTTCTTCTTCGACGAAGAGATCGGTAAAGTTTCATTGTATGTCCACGTAGGTGTAAGTGTACTGTTTTACCTTCCTTAGAAAACGTATTTCTTGAAATGCCCCCTCATCTAGGGTAGTCTTGTAGAAAAGGATTCCCAATGTATCCTCCTTGTAATGTAGCCACTTGAATTCTCTCCAGTTCAGCTCGCCACCATTGCTATTAACCTGTCGATGTTGCAGAGGGCCTTTCAGTAGTGATGCAAAGTCAACGAAGTCATTTCCTTGCATTTCCTTGACTATAAATGGCATCTTCTTTGCAGCCTGTCTCATCAGCTGTGCCCAGTCATGTCGGTGTTCAAAATTACCTTTAAAATTTCCCTTGCATTTTTCTGTAATACTGTGATCCGTATCACTTTCCATATGCGTATGACCGGGCACCAGGAATTTGTGGTCAATATTCTCAAGGGTGCCTGATTCCTGTAGGGCAGCCATGCACATTTTTGCGACATGACTGTTTTTATTTTGTCCCCTACATGTATCGAAAAAATTGTAACATGCTTGACTTATGCCTTGACATTATTCATCAAAATGCAGACAGGAACTTACATCACTCCCATCTCTGCCTACAATGCCGTCATGCCATACAAAGCAGTATTCTTGGTCATCATCACAGTCATAAATCGTTAAATTTAAGTTCAAGAGTTGTCTCACATTGAAAGCTACTTAACTTTGTTTAAATGGCGTAGGAAGGCACTATTGCATGTCGAATGTCACGGTTTTCCTGGATGAATCATGTTTGCTTATTGCCTTGTCAGTGACTTTTATCTATAAAGTTTTTCTGCTTGCTTCTGGTGCTATTCAAGCTGTTGCTTGATATTCTCATTATCTTCTGCAACTTGAGAGGCTATCGTTAATTTATCACAGCTGCTTCACGTATCCTCATGAGGTTTTGTTATTGAGAGGTTTAACTTATGAAATTCCCTTTCAAACATGCGTCGATTTGCAGGTCGCCCAACATACTTTTCGTTGTACTCCTTGTAGAGTCCAGCAAGTGTAGATTTTTTTTGCTAGTGTCTTTTCTTGCATGGTGACTTTCATGTGTTAGTATCTTGTCAAGGAACTTTCTCACATTATTTAGAATCTTAAGCGATATATTTTAGGGTGGAGTATTCGATCCTCGGTAATCGTCATCAATTTTACCAGCCAAGTTTGAACGTTTCTTCTGCTGCACTGTTTCAATGAACCTTAGAGTTTCTGAAAACAGTATCATAAAGCATTACTTGCACACTCTGTTATGTTTCACCATGGACTTCAACGTGGTAATGTAGTGTTACTTGTCTGAAGTGGTGTTTCAGGGTATCTTTACTAATTCTAGTTCTCTTTTCAGGCACTACCTTCAGTAAACTGCAAATATGAGCCGTTCTTTCGTTAAAGTCTCCAAGTTCCCGGTAGTCTTTAAGTATTCTCGATCTTCTTCAGAGAGGGATAGTTTCTCTTTACACTGATTTTTGTACAATTTGAGCGGTTCCATTTTGCGTCCCTTTACTATTCCTATTTTTCTATATATTAATTTACCTTACTTCTGGAAGTTTTCCTTTCAGCCCTTACCTTTCTGGTGTCCCCTTTTATTCTACGAATTGTTGGGTACCCTCTTTTTGACCTATGTCTTAAGTTTCCACTTGCACTCTCACAGAACTCTGCTACAGTTTGAAGCTCAGAAGGTTCATTATTTGATACACTTGTATATTACGTATTTTTCTTCGACGGAATTTCGGTAAAAACAGCTGGACCAGTTTTGGTACAAGCATTCCTTAACTTTTCCTAGGCCGTGATTGTAGTTCAGTGATGGAATCGAAGAAATCAGATCATGACGATGCACTGAAGTCTTGGTCGTGCATTGAATCATCAGAATTCAGAACATCCTTCAACTCGTCAGAAATGGTAGGCGCTGGGCTTGACTCTAGAAAATATCATAAGAGATTGTTAGAAAATCAATTTCTGTCGTCCAACTCATTTCTTTGCCTTAAATGCACAGAAGTATTACGGATTACTATCGGTATCACTGCATTATCAATAAAGCCATCAGTCTAATAACTAACAGGTGCACAGCTGTTCCGTTATAGGCCATAAAGGTAGATTACACTGTTAAGAGATTCAGGCTCCACATTTTACTAACTACTGACTTAGTCCTCCAATTACGTTACCACTCCCACCCCCTATCCACTCAAGGAAACTCAACGCCAACAGCCAAATACCTCAATATTATTCAGACTCTGATAACTAACAGCTACTGCTATATAACACTCAGTACTATTTGAATATAGTGAACATTACTCGTGTGTTATCCCTTACAAATTGTTGTCAACACCTCGGCATGGATATTCCATTAAATACCAGTGTAACAGTTACTATAAACTATTATTAACCCTCCTTTAGTCGCTTACGGAGATTTCCTCCGGGCCGATTACATTTTGCACGGTACTGAACTTCTCAGTTGAACTGTTGGTCTCCCCACCCCTATAACTTTCTCCTTGTTCATTTGGACTCGTCCTGTCAGCATTTAGGCGCGATCGTGCATCCTGTGAGCGAGTGTGGGATCATTGTTGTGACAAGTGGCATCACCTGGACGTTTCCTCCGTGTCCAAATAAGCAAAAAACCTTATATTTTAGAGCATATTATTTATTTTCTAGGTCGATGACTTTGTTGTTCTGTTCTTCTAAACGTATTTTAGAAAAATATTATTTCATATTTCATATGATGTGAACGTCGTAGGTAATATCGTAAGACCATTCGTCACAGTTATGGTCTACAGTATTCTGATTTTAGATCAAACTAACTGTGTAAGAATAACCTACTAATACTTAAAAGGGTTTCTTTTAATTATACCGAAAAATACTGCAAACGAACATGCCAAAACAACATCTCAAAGGAATATTTTGAGCACGTGAGACATCAAACTTATCATACGATAATCACCGCACTGAGACGAGTTAGGCTTCTTCGGTATGTTCGTATGTTTCGTTTAGCACTGAAGGGGGTACTAAATACTGGATATACCAACAGTGATCCCGGTATGTTAAAAAGGCATATCCTGAACTACATTTAATTAACCCTTTTTTAGTCGCGCGAAAATTATTACGTTACTAGTCGCACACGGAGGTAACCTCCGGGGCTAAAAATGCGCGTAATTTTCTTCGGTAGTGGTATAAAGGTTGATTTCAGCCAGTCTGATGGTATTTCTCCTGATACATATATTTGATTGAATAATGATGTTCAGATATTGAGGCCGGTAGATTCCTGTTCTGCTATTACATTGAGAACTTCAGCGTACACACCGTCAGGTCCAGTTGCTTTACAATTCTTTTGAAGTTTTACGGCATGTACAACTTCACGTTTTGTTATTTCAGGGCTATTTTCATTTATTCTCTCGGCAGGTGAAAGAGGATCATTTCTGTCATCTTTGAAGAGATTTTCTATATATTCCTTCCATCGTTTGAGTTTCCCTTTCACACCCAAGATGATTTCATTATTGGCATCTCTCAAAATTTTACCATATCGTCTCCGTTTCAAACCAGCAAGTTCCTTCACTTTCTTATGCAAGTTAAAATAGTCGTGCTTCTCTTGAAGGATCTCAATTATCGGAAAGATTAACAGCAAGGGTAGTATAAAAGAACTACATCTCAGGAATACCTAAAACATGATGGAGAACTGAACTGGAGAATGATCCAGATGAACTAAGAGTAGATACTGTCCGAATGGAAATAGCGAATGACCATAGCAGGTGGAAAAATTTTGCAGCCTGTGTCTGGAGCCCTGTAATTGCCTGCATGATCGGTTAACGCCGGGTATGAATGTATGTATCATGGAAAAGAAATCGAAAACTAAACAAGAGTCTATGAAGATGTCGTAGGATTCAAAAATAAAAACAGTCTGTTTTATTCCATGTTAAGAAAGCTGAGTCAGAGGGTCAAAATATGTGTACCTGGAATGTATTTCACGTATGGTTATTGCCTCCAGGCAAATTCTTGGATTAACGCTCAGAATTGTTAACTGATATCTGGTGACTAAAAATATAAATTTAAAATATTTGTAAAAGAAGTTCTAGTCTTTTCTTTTCTTTGAAACATTAATATGAATTTTGCGTAGTATTGGTTGAAAATATAATGCATAAATTGGAATCAGGCACTCAGTACCCATTTTCTGAACTATAAAGATGTACTTTTGTTATCGAATAACATTTTCCAGCTGAATTTTCAATTTATGAGTTCACTCTAACCGAATTTTAAGCAGAATTTTAATTTAATATCTTAATTTAAATGGGTCGAGCTTTATTCACTAAAACCGAGTTAACTAAAATGTGATGTGACAACACTATAAAATTAAATACTTGAGAGATTTTGCACTTGGTGACTGCTCCAGTTCTAGAGGGGTCATAACCATTTTCTGTACCTTATTTACCGGGCGAGTTGGCCGTGCGGTTAGGGGCGCGCGGCTGTGAGCTTGCATCCGGGAGATAGTGGGTTCGAATCCCACTGTCGGCAGCCCTGAAGATGGTTTTCCGTGTTTTCCCATTTTCACACCAGGCAAATGCTGGGGCTGTACCTTAATTAAGGCCACGGCTGCTTCCTTCCAACTTCTAGAGCTTTCCTATCACATCGTCGCCATAAGACCTGTCTGTGTCGGTGCGACGTAAAGCCACTTGCAAAAAAAAAAAATATATTGTACTTTATTTTCCTTCCAAGACCAAGTCACAAGACAATAGGATACTGAGAGAGACAGACAGATGTGTTGTAGCTACGCTAGGGGAGTCTGAGAAATGTGCATATGGAGAGGATACTTGAGATGATGCCATACTTGACGACAAGTGCCTCTTGTTAGAATATTTACCATACTTCAGTGGGGGAATATCAAATCATCTCCGCTACCATGATGTTATAGTAGTAGATATCAAGGCATATGACACTCTGCAGTACAATACATTTGAATTCAATCGTGTTCATCATTTTGAGTAATATAATTATAAACATAAAATGATATACTGCACATCTTTGTATTTGCATTTAACATTTTTATTCCGGAATTGAATATGACTTTAAGCATGGCGACCATGTGATTCGCTATGCTGACAGTCTATGTGATATTTTCTTATGTCCTTCAGTGAGGAGGAGTTGGAAGTTATATAATTTAAGTATACAGTGTATACACGATAGCTGGTTCTTGTTCGTCTCGTGAAATGATCATTGAGGATATACCACTCACTTTCTTTGTGTCCTGTATTTGGTCTGTTTGAACGTTTCAGAAAATGGAATTTCCTTTTCTTGTTCTAAGTACCATGCCATGAATGAATTGATCAGAAGAAAAAAATATAAGTTGATTTAATAATTTAGGCGCTTCTGTTGATTAACACTTTAATTTAAGTAGATAGTAAAATTAAACCATATAAAAGCACGTGGAAGATATAAAACATAGTCAAGCAATCGTCTTCAGACCCAGGGAAATTAATCCCTCTATTAGTTACAAAACTACTACAATAATGATAATGTTATGTCCCACTAACTACACTTACGGTTTTCGGAAACGCCAAGGTGCCAGAATTTAGTCCCACATGAGTTCTTTTAAGTTTCACTAAATCTACCGACACGGGACGGACGTATTTGAGCACATTCAAATACCACCGGACTGAGCCAGGATCGAGCCACTCAGCCCGGCACGAAACAACTACAGCACTTGTGCACGTGTAATTTTACGTGGCTGTCGACATAATGATCACAGCTACTTGACCTCAAGTTTTACGTAGATTTTAAACTGTAAATTCCATATGGACTGTCTTAGATTCGATACGTGGTCACCTTCGTGAGACGCCAGTGACAGTGCCACTCAGCTGTCATGCCCGTAGTTACGATGGAGGAACGTCGTCTTCTTTTACATAGGCTTTAGTCAGTATGACGATTAAAACAAGTACGCCATCCTTGAGTACATTAGACGAATATATTATCTTATTCCTACTGATGGTCAGGGGCACAGTGAAGAGAACTATTCAGTTTCGTGTTCAACGGAGAATTAATTTTTCGTAGTATGTTACTGCACCCGCACAGTCGGAGGCATGGGTCTCAACACTCAGGATCTTTCACAGGTCCTTTTACCAACGATAACAGTTTGAAATTTATGTACGCCACAGCTATTCAAAGGTGCAAGGATGCTGATTAAACGAGGTCCCATAAGATATCAAGTTGATAAACATCCAAGGTAACGTGAAAATATGGTTATAGTTTGTACCCTATTGGACGATCAATGCTCAATATCGTGGATTTAGTCTAATAGAATGAATAATTCCGATGATTTTACAGCCGATGGGCTATTTTGAACTTATTCTGGCACCTTTTAGTAAAACAGATGGTTGTATTTAATAATGACCGTCGTTCCCAATGTGTACATATTCATGATATTCAGAACATATAATATAGAGGGGAATCGGGTAATATGGAATAGTCGGGCAATAAGGAATACCACAATATCTTGCCTGTAAGGTACTGCTCTCACGTGGAAACTCGTCGAATTAAGGTAAATGTTCTCATGATGTATTCAGTTTCGACATGCTCGTGAGTGAGGTTAGTGCGTGGAGCAAGAATATTTGTTTTTCATATTTGAAAAGCTTTTGCAGGTAATTCTTTTAAAGCTTGTATTAATTACCAAAACTGAGTTTAGTCCTGGGAAATCCAATGTTACATATTGTACAAGAGTTGCTTATATTGCTACACCAGTGTAACTTCCTTGTTGTGCAAAGTTTAGGGCATGACCAATTCTTTAATACAAACATGGTGTGTCGGGATATATGGAATACTGTTTTAGTTTCAAAGTAAAATGACGTTTAAAATGAATTAAAATTAATTGCATTAATCCTGGTATATTATAACATTTAATTACCTATAGATCTCAGTTTCTGCATCTGTGACTTTTGTCACTGAATGAACAAGTGACTGTAAAAAGAAAACTCTGAATAATTAGTGTATACAGATTATCATTTAAGTTAATTACCAATTTTATTCTTTCGATTTTTAAAATTTCTGTACGTCCACCTGTAAGAACGTTCCTTAAATATAACTGAATGAATTTATTGAAGGTGTATTTTAATTTACATACTATTCCATATTAGCCGACTATTCCGTATTACCCACCAAGTGCAACTTTTTGAAAGAAATAATTCTGACATGAAGACATTAACAATTTACAATTAAAAAATATAGAGAATCTTGGCTAATTATTTGAATTTTCAAACCATATTTATTTATATTTCATAACTGATTTCGGTAAGAAGTTATACTGCCAAAAGTAAATGGTATTCCATATTACACGACTCTCCTCTAATAATACATACATACATACATACATACATACATACATACATACATCATCATTATAGACTGTTATGCCTTTCAGCGTTCAGTCTGCAAGCCTCTGTGAATTTACTAAACGTCGCCACAATCCTCGATTTGCAACTAGTGTTGTGGCCTCATTTGGTTCTATACCTCTTATCTTTAAATCGTTAGAAACCGAGTCTAACCATCGTCGCCTTGGTCTACCTCTACTTCTCTTACCCTCCATAGCAGAATCCATTATTCTCCTAGGTAACCTATCCTCCTCCATTCGCCTCACATGACCCCACCACCGAGGCCGGTATATGCGTACAGCTTCATCCATCGAGTTCACTCCTAAATTAGCCTTTATCTCCTCATTCCGAGTACCCTCCTGCCATTGTTCCCACCTGTTTGTACCAGCAATCATTCTTACTACTTTCATGTCTGTTACTTCTAACTTATGAATAAGATATCCTGAGTCCACCCAGCTTTCGCTCCCGTAAAGCAAAGTTGGTCTGAAAACAGACCGATGTAGAGATAGTTTCGTCTGGGAGCTCACTTCCTTCTTACAGAATACTGTTGATCGCAGCTGCGAGCTCACTGCATTAGCTTTACAACACCTTGATTCAATCTCACTTACTATATTACCATCCTGGGAGAACACACAACCTAAATACTTGAAATTATCGACCTGTTCTAGCTTTGTATCACCCATCTGACATTCGATTCTGTTGGATTTCTTACCTACTGACGTCAATATAGTCTTCGAGAGGCTAATTTTCATACCATACTCATTGCACCTATTTTCTAGTTCCCAGATATTAGACTGTAGGCTTTCGGCACAATCTGCCATTAGGACCAAATCGTCAGCATAGGCCAGACTGCTTATTACATTTCCACCTAATTGAATCCCTCCCTGCCATTTTATACCTTTCAGCAGATGATCCATGTAAACTACGAACAGCAAAGGTGAAATATTACAGCCTTGTCTAACCCCTGTAAGTACCCTGAACCACGAACTCATTCTACCATCAATTCTCACTGAGGCCCAATTGACAACATAAATGCCTTCGATTGCTTTTAATAACCTGCCTTTAATTCCATAGTCTCCCAGTATCGCGCACATCTTTTCCCTCGGTACCCTGTCATAAGCTTTCTCTAGATCTACAAAACATAAACACAACTGCCTATTCGTCTCGTAGCATTTTTCAATTACCTGGCGCATACTGAAAATCTGATCCTGACAGCCTCTCTGCGGTCTGAAACCACACTGGTTTTCATCCAGCTTCCTCTCAACGACTGATCGCACCCTCCCGTCCAAGATGCCAGTGAATACTTTGCCTGGTATACTAATCAATGAGATACCTCGATAGTTGTTGCAATCCTTCCTGTTCCCTTGCTTACAGATAGGTGCAATTACTGCTTTTTCCCAATCTGAAGGTACCTTACCAGCACTCCACGCTAATTTTACTACTCTATGAAGCCATTTCATCCCTGCCTTCCCACTATACTTCACCATTTCAGGTCTAATTTCATCTATTCCTGCTGCCTTATGACAATGGAGTTTATTTACCATCCTTTCCACTTCCTCAAGCATAATTTTACCAACATCATTTTCCTCCTCCCCATTTGCTTGGCTGTTCACAACACCACCAGGATGATTTCCTTTTACATTGAGAAGATGTTCAAAATACTCCCTCCACCTCTCCAGTGATTCCCTGGGATCTATTATGAGTTCACCTGAATTACTCAAAACACTGTTCATTTCCTTTTTCCCTCCCCTACTAAGATTCTTTATTACTGTCCAGAAAGGTTTCCCTGCTGCTTGACCTAGCCTTTCCAAGTTGTTACCAAAATCTTCCCAGGACTTCCTTTTGGATTCAACAACTATTTGTTTCGCTCTGTTTCTTTCATCTACGTACAACTCCCTGTCTGCCTCGGCCCTTGTTTGGAGCCATTTTTGATAAGCCTTCTGTTTACGTTTACAAGTTGCTCTCACTTCATCATTCCACCAAGATGTTCGCCTTTTCCCATCTTTACACTCAGTTGTTCCTAGGCATTTCCTTGCTGTTTCTATTACAGCATCCCTGTATACCAACCATTCACTTTCTATATCCTGAACCTGCTTACTGTCTACTGTTCGAAACTTCTCACTAATCATATCCATGTACTTCCGTCTAATTTGCTCGTCCTGGAGATTTTCTACCCTTATTCGTTTTGCAGACAGATTTCACATTCTCTACCCTAGGCCTAGAGATACTTAGTTCACTACAGATCAGATAGTGGTCTGTATCATCGAAAAATCCGCGGAAACTCGTACATTCCTAACAGATTTCCTGAATTCAAAGTCTGTTAAGATATAGTCTATTATGGATCTGGTACCCCTAGCCTCCCATGTGTAGCGGTGAATAGCCTTATGCTTGAAGAATGTATTCGTAACAGCTAACCCATACTAGCACAGAAGTCCAGCAAACGCTTCCCATTCCCATTAGCTTCCATATCTTCCCCACATTTACCAATCACCCTTTCGTATCCTTCAGTGCTATTCCCAACTCTCGCATTGAAATCGCCCATTAGCACTATTCTATCCTTGCTGTTGACCCTGACCACGATGTCACTCAATGCTTCATAAAACTTGTCAACTTCATCCTCATTCGCACCCTCACATGGTGAATACACGGACACAATTCTAGTCCTAATTCCTCCAACTGACAAATCTACCCACATCATTCGCTCATTTACGTGCCTAACAGAAACTATGTTCCGTGCAATGGTATTCCTGATAAAGAGCCCTACACCAGACTCTGCCCTTCCCTTTCTAACACCCGTCAATTACACTTTATAATCTCCTATATCTTCCTCGCTATCTCCCCTTACCCGAATATCACTTACTCCTAGCACATCCAGATTCATCCTCTTTGCTGACTCAGCCAGTTCTACTTTCTTTCTTCCATAAGCCCCATTAATATTGATAGCTCCCCATCGAATTCCATTTCGTTCGCCAAGTTGTTTCCAAGGAGTCTCTCGCCTGTCAAATGGGAGTGGGACTCCATTACTCCCATAGGTCCTGTTCTGAGCTCGGTAGATTCATGAAGCAGGATGCTACCCTACTTATACATAGTCCAAGTGAGGATCTCTCCTCTAACGGGTTATGGACCACCGGTGGATTGTATAGTCCTAGCCGCCTGAGCACAAGGAGGGCCAGGACTCAGAACAGGTCCGAGATGCCCACTCCCATTCCATAGTAACTGGTATCCCGACTCTCAGGGCCACTTACTAGGCCACTCAGCCGTTGTCCATGGTTCACGAACTAGGACGTGACTACGGTAACCCACAAACATGAATCATCCTCTACTAATGGATGAAATAATATAATACATGACCATGGATAGTTGGATATATCTATTCTACACAGAAAAGAATTGAGATATTCAGGTCAGTCACATTTTTTATTCAATAAATCCCTACGCAATCTCTTTGACGAAACCAAAAAATATTATTAAGTTGAAGGCTAAAAGAGAAAAATGAAAAGAATCGGAATTAATTACTTTGACAGTGTTCAAGCCCGTAATTGAAATTATCATTCACGTTAATCCCGTAAAGTAAGGGGTAATAATTATTACTGCAATATGCGCCTTTTACAATGTAATACAGTGGAAAATCAATTGCATTGTTTGGCAAGTATCATTGTTCTGTTACACTAACACTAGTTTACATCAATTTCACCGAGCTCGATAGCTGCAGTCGCTTAAGTGAGGCCGTATCCAGTATTCGGGAGATAGTGAGTTCGAATCCCACTTTCGGCAGCCCTGAAGATGGTTTTCCGATCTTTCCCATTTTCACACCAAGAAAATGCTGGGTCTGCACCTTAATTAAGACCACGGCCGCTCCCTTCCCACTCCTAGCCCCTTCCTGTCCCATCATCACCATAAGACCTATCTGTGTCGGTGCGACGTAAAGCAACTTGTAAAAAGAAAAGTTTACATCAATCTTTAATTTGCTTTCTTTCAGCTTCTAAAATGCATCAAAGTCCATACCTCGGATAAAGTTTCTTAAAATTCGGAAATATAGGTATAGTCATTTTATCATATAAACATGGGCTACTTCAGATTTTGAAATTGACCAATACTAATTTCCAAGTCAAGTGTCGTAACATTTCCATTATTCAGATTTGTTTTCATAATAAGATCGTACCTAATAACGTTCTTTGCGCGGTAAAATAAATGAAATCGTAGTCTAAACTAACCTACTATATATGAGCTTGCATCCGGGAGATAGTAGGTCCGAATCCCACTATCGGCAGCCCTGAAGATGGTTTTCCGTGGTTTCCCATTTTCACACCAGGCAAATGCTGGGGCTGTACCTTAATTAAAGCCACGGCCGCTCCCTTCCAACTCCTAGGCCTTTCCTATCCCATCGTCGCCATAAGACCTATCTGTGTCGGTGCGACGTAAAGCCCCTAGCAAAAAAAAAAACTACTATATACAAACATTTGCCCTGAGGATGTCTACTCTCATGAAAGACCAAACACATAATGATGTGCGCATATACCTCTCAGGATATATCTCCCTAATGAAGCAGTTAAATGAAATGGCAATTAAAATAACATAAAACAAGAAAGGAAGAAAATAAAACCACATTAAACAAATGATACAAATATAACAACACAACAACACACCTCTGAGGCACAGTACAATTTACCCCCCAGAAATAACTACAATTAAATTATAATTTAATAAATGGGATGTGTCCTCGTAGTTAAATGCGCCGTTTAATTGATTAGTGATGGTGCCATTTAAACCGCATCTCAGTATTACATAATGTGGCCCAAACGTAGAGGCAATAATCAAATGTGGCATCTTCAGCAAAGACACGTGATTAACAAGTAAATGATCCTACATTTGGGATGGTGGTGGCTTATAAATGATAATTCATGACCTCGGTTCGGTCAACATATTATTCAACATGTCCAGAGTCCGACTCGTTGGCTGAATGGTCAGCGTACTGGCCTTCGGTTCAGAGGGTCCCGGGTTCGATTCCCGGCCGAGTCGGGTATTTTGACCTTCATTGGTTAATTCCACTGATCCGGGGACTGGGTGTTTGTGCTGCCCCCAACATTCCTGCAACTCACACATCACACATAACACTATCCTCCACCACAACAACACGCAGTTACTTACACATGGCAGATGCCGCCCACCCTCATCGTAGAGTCTGCCTTACAAGGGCTGCACTCGGCTAGAAATAGCCACACGAAATTATAAATTATTATAACATGTCCAGAATTGTGGAATTGTTCGAGGTCTCTATTGTATGGGACATGAACGTGGCATATGGGGTAACTCCTCTCGTTAGGGGTGTATTTACGTTTCAAAATACGTGTAGCGTAACACTGGGACTCGAATGAGGAACATCAGACACTCAGGCTTAACCTAAAATATGCCATAAACTCAAGAACATCTCACGTATCGTATTTCATTTACTAAATATACATAGTACAAGTTTATATATAATCTATACATTTCATGTATCTCGAAGAATCTGTTGCTACCAACATAAGAATAATCGTCGTTTCCATCAATACCGGTACTGATTAGCACATTACCGCGTCCAATACATCATTCTAGCGAAGACCAACACATATATATGTGCCAGACACCAATCACAAATCTAACACTTCACATGTAACTTACCATTGTCATATATTCACCACCACCACCATTCCGAAGACAATTCGACATGAAACACACGACGCAGTTATGGCATACCTGATTATAATCTGAATTATAACAAACTGACATGTTCTAGGCTCCGATCTCTTAATATCTGTCTGGACTAGCACGTACCATTAAATGTAGCGACCAGCTTCCCCCATGTTACTATTACATCCAAAATTGGGACGTAATTAATAGGTACAGTAATTCACACCGCACGCGGAAATCACCACACGGTTCACCAATAACTCGTGACATTATCATTCTATTACTCAAACTACCAAGATCGAAATAGGGCCACAGAATAATCACACGCAAGCAAATTTAAAAAGCTTAATTCGGATAAACACACCGAAATACTGTAATTCTCATTATCACTCGTAATAATACGTTATGTGTTTGCTCTCTTCATCGCTTCGATTACCTCAGGACAAATTAGGTTTTATATGTCTTACATCATATATATCTAATAAAATTATAAAGAAAACGAAAATAACGTAATTTCACATTATGTTTACAAAATAGGTTACTGACTTCTTTGCTAGGGTCCTGGTCGTACATGGCATAGGTTTCCTCTTCATTGTCACGGGATAAACGGCGCTTGGGGTTCACCGGTATGTTTAGTAGCACATCATGTAAATTTAGAGCAGGTTACGAACCAACGTGTACAATCTTCTCCGGAATGAATCTGAAACTTTATCTTGTAGGTTATACTTTCATATGACTATGGTTTACTACTACTAGCTATCGCAGATCCTTTAAATCATTTCTAACTTGGAGTTTTAATACCGAAAGATTTAGCTTTTTAACAACAACAACCACAACGGATTGACCCTCTACTACTTCATCACAGCCAAATAATAGAATAGAATAAAATAAATAAAAGAAAAGAAAAGAAAAAAAGCAGTCACCTCCGTACAGGCCATGAAGGCCCTTGGAGGAGTGGAAGGTAAAGACTTCCACCATTGTTAACCTCGGCACGTGATTGGTTAGAGTGGTTAGCTCTACGCCTGGCCACCTTTGCCCCAGGAATGAACCTGCATCTCCGGAAGTGGAAATCTCGTTTCTTAAATTTTACGACTTCCTGACGGGGATTCGAACCCACGTCCTTCCATGCGAACCGAGCACGCCTTTACTGCCTCGACCAGGCAGCCCCTATAGAGTAAAAGAATCTGTACTAAATACTCCTTCTCTGATATCTTCAGAGAGTATAGTTTCAATAATATCGACGTACGTGACGCCACCAGCGTACTGTCGCGGCTTAGATACAGTATTTTCCTCCTCCAAGGCCTTCATCATTTACTTTCGTTAGTTTCCCCTCATAATATGCTAATTACAATCTTTTGTCATAAGTCTGTACAAAGTTCTACTCCATATTCATAGACACCATACATATGGGTATACAGGGTGAAGCGTAATTCGCGCACTCGGGCGTCGCAGCGCGACTCCTCACATGCCAGCAATAAAAAATGTCTCTTACAAAATTTCGTCTTGCGAGTATATCCGGCATAAAAACGACGTTGAAGAGTAGCAATCTGGCAACACTGTAACCACATGTATGGTAACTACCTCTGTCAACAGGAGTTACTCGTACTGTACAGTTGGCGCAGTGGATAGAGTTTTGGGTTACCAACCATGCAGGAGGTCGAGTGGTCGATCCTGGGTTCAGGCGTATGTTTTTTCTTTCGTAAATGTAGTACAGGTGGTATGTTATCTGGCATCTTAATCGTCAACAGCGATTGCAGTGGGTCCTCTAGAAACCATTTGCACTTACATACTACGATCCTAGAAATGGACGAACAATCGTTTTCATTGGTCACCTTTGAAAGGCGCCCTTTCCACGTCGTGAGGGTGAATTTATTCGCACCACTTCATCTACTAGATGTGAAACCTGTTTGTTTCAGCTGTCTGTTTCTTATTAGTCTAACCAGGTATTTGTTGTTTAAGCGTTACAAAATGTTGTAAATGTAGGATACATGTCACCTCAGAAACGGTGTCTTACTGTATTACAGTAGGTAATGTCAGATGGAAATTAGCAAATAAAAAATGCGCCTCAACCCAGGATCGAACCATCGACCTCCTGCATGCCAACCAAAAACTCTACCCACTGCACCAACTACACAGCACGACGAGAACGTGCTGACAGCGGTAGTTACCATACGTATGGTTACAGTGTTGCCAGATTGCTACTCTCCAACGTCCGTTTTCTACCGGATATACTCGCAAGACGAAATTTTGTAAGATACTTTTTTTTTTATTGCTGGCATGTGAGGAGTCGCGCTGCGACGCCCGGGTGCGCGAATTACGCTTCACCCTGTATAAATGCCTGAATGAGTTGATAATGAATGATTCCATGACTGAATTGAATTGTCATGCATGCATGAATGAATGAATGAATGAACACTTCTCTCCCAGTCACGGATAGCCACCAACTGAGGAGAGAGCATTCGTTTCGCTGAATAAATGCATGGATGGGTTTATGCATAACTACTGCCCGGTCGTGTTATCCACCCCTGGTGAGAGAAGGCTATGCTAATTACAACGTGCTGAATATTCAAACTAATACAAAATGATTTTTATACACATGATTAAACTGCTATAATAGTCTAGTATTTCAAATCTCACTGTCAAAATTTTCTGTTCCGTAGTATTTACATTACTGCCGTCACGCAAAATTGTACCAAACAAGGAGCCCTTTCAAATCTGGGGCCATGTTTGTGGAAACTTGGTCGCGCTCGATTTGTCGCACCTGCTTTCTCGCTATTTCAGTATTTCTAATTCGAGCATACGAAAATGGCACAAAAGATTACAATATAAACTTCCTGACACGAAATCTGGAGGGCTAGAATCGTCGTAGTCTTCATCCGCAAGCACGATGGACTTTATTATTGAGACTTCTTGGTTTGTTAGGCTAATAGACGGAGGTTTCTTACACTGTACCAATCAAGATGTTACCTCTATGCGTTTAGGATTCCAAATAGTATTCACTACAAATTGACGTAAATGCTATAAGACACTTCTCTTACATAATAGAACTACGGAGGTCTATTGGCAAAGTGCGTTAAGGACGGATATATATCATATACGAAGACAAGATAATATATTACTGGCCGATTAGAAGGTATTTTTTGCGTTATTCATGAAAGGAAATAAATGCTAGAAATTAATACATTAATAAACTATTTCAGCAAGAAACTGTTTGTTTTTGTTTTTGATGATAGTAAGTGTTTCATGGTTACCTTAGAATCACCGTAAATTTAGAACTAAAAAGCGACAAATTTTGTTCTACCACTGGATTGTAAATCGTTATTTAATTTTTTCATTTATTAACCCTAATCCAAGTTAGATATAAACGCACATGGGGATTGATTAAATTACAATGTTAAATTATTACATACTAATTTCACCATCGACACATGGAAGTGTTGGCCACCATGTGTCTTAAGGGCAACATCCGCACCAGAATAACCGCAGGATAACCATATTTTCAAAAGAATTACACGAGATATATTTACGTCTGCACATAGACTATTATGCCATGTATGTCCACATTGCCATTCTCCGCGATTCAGGTGTTTACTTGACGCCAGAAAACTTTATTACGTTTCTTGGACCAGGATATCGACGGAATTAGGTTCCTTGGGCTAGGATGTGTCCTATTTTTATGCCCTTCGTGACCTTTCATTTTCTTTAGCCGATTCCTTCGTTCATCGAAGGATAGAAACTCTAATTTCTTCCCCTCTGATTAGTGTTTAGAGGGTATTGTTGCAGATTTTTACTTCCACTGAAAATAGTAATCACCACCACTACCTTTTATGATCAGGGATTGGAACCAGTGGTCTCGAAGTAAAAGAGACGCACTTGTCCTACATCATGAGGCTGATAAATAAATAAAGTGAGATTAATGTATGAAAGCAATAAAAATAAAAATAATAAGACTGAATGAGTCGGTGTATCGGTAGCTTTGCGTTGGCAGATGGCGTGTTTGAATCACACCATCCCCTTGCACAGAAGATAATTTTCCGCGCTTTTCTATTCTCACATTAGACAAATGCCGGCAGATTGTTTTAGTTGTGTCTTGATAACATCGTCCTATAAGCTTAATGAGCCATTTGTTGAAATCCTTCCTGAGAATTATACATGCCCGAATAAGAAATGAATGTGAAGACAAGATAGAATATACCCAGTTTGGACATAGAAATGCTTATGGAACTCGTGAGGCTCTATTTGGATTAACAACTTGGGCCAGGAGTTCGACAGGGCTGTGTTTCGTCCCCGTTATTATTCTACAAGGAAGCTGCATTTAAGGCAGCAACAGATAATACAGAATTGGTAATCAAGGTCAACGGAGAACGAATACGCACACTCAGATATGCAGATGACACAGTACTTCTTGCCAGTAGTACTGAGAGCCTACAACTGTACTTAGACAAGCTTAATACAGTTGGAGAAGAAATGGGTCTCACAATCAACACTAAGAAAACTAAACTAATGGTTTTCAGTCGAGGAAGATTTAAATCTATTCTGAAACTGAAAGGTCAACAAATCCAACGTGTTGAAAAATTTTAATACCATAGTTGTGGTATATCAGATGATTTAAACCCAGATCTCGAAATTAAGGCCCGTATAGAAATGATAAGGTCAGCATTCAGGAAAATGAAGGCTTAACTGTGTGATGACGCCTTAAACTTAAAACTGAGACAGCGCATGGTTAAATGTTATATTTGGTCAATTTTGCTTTATGGAGTTGAAGCTTGGACCATACAGAACGACCACCATGAAAAGGCTGGAAGTTCTAGAAATGTGGTTACATAGACGAATGCTAAGAGTATTCTGCACAGAGCACGTCTCTAACGAACAAATATTACAGAGAGCCAACTCTAAGCAGAACTACTGATCAACATCAAATATAGGAAAATTGCCTACTTGGAGTATGTGTTACGTGGTGAAGGATATGCAGTATTACACCTCATTTTAAAGAGTGTAATCGAAGGACAGCGTGTAGTGGACAGAAAAATAACGTCATGTCTCAAGAACATTCAAGACTGGACTGTAATACGAACCGTTACACAGCTCCACCGTGTTGCTGAAGATCGAAGAACATCGCCAACGTCCGAGATACTGGGCAAGGCATATAGGAGAAGTAGATAGGGAATATAGAACATGGGAACTCTGTAAATACGCGCGCCATTGATGTCCAACGTAAACGTCCACTACGATGGTGCGTGAAGGCCAACCGACAGGCTACGGAGAAACGGCTCACCGCCCAAATGAACCAGGGGGTATCCAGTTACCTTTCGACCTTAAGAGTTCAGTGAATCCTTCTGAGAACGGGGCTACGAAATAGACGGAGGATGATTGCACACATGAGAACACATGTTCATCTACGAAAAGACTGGAATGTGCTCGACCGTATGGCGACCGGACCACCTGCTTATTGGAGACGGGTAGTATTTTCCGATGAGTCACATTTTACGCCATGTAGAATGGATGGACATCAGTGTGTCATGCAAGAAATGTTGGAGAACCAACACCCTGCAACAACTGCTGGTCGAACACAGGACGGTGGGGCAGTGTTATGGTCTGGGGAATGTTCCCGTTGTATTCTATAAATCCCAAAATCCATGTGAAAGCACTCGTGATCGACTTGGTTGTGAATCCATCCTCGGCAATCACGTCCACCCGTATGTGATAATTTGCTTTCCTATCGAGGATGGGATCATCCAGCATGATAATGCGCCTTGGCTCATGAAAAAAAGTGTCTGCACGTGGCTGAAAAACTACGATCAAAACTTCAAAGTCCTTCGCCGGGCCCCCAAACAGCCCCAATCATGAACTTATGTGGGACCACCTCGATCGTTGTGTTCGCCGTCTACCACCTATGCCAAGCATCCTTCAGCAGTTCTCGGACGCACTGCAGATAGCACGGCTCCAGATACCCGTGGAGACCTATCAGCAAGTGACTGAGACACTGCCAGCACGTCTAGTTGCTGTTATTGTAGCGAAGGCTATTACTCTGGATACTAGCAGGTGGTTATAATAGTGTGATTGGACTGTATATATGGGAGCCTGCCCTCACGGGGAGGTATTGAGAAATTCCCGCCATCATACAATACGACACATGATTGCGACCTTGCTGAGGGATCACGGTTTCACGGTGCACGAAGAGGTCTCTGGCCTAGCTACCGACGGGAGTAACAGGCGTATTGACATGATAGCCTTTCAACCAGCTAGCAAACAAGGACTAATCTTAGATCCCACGATACGCTTCGAGTCGCACGTTGGCCAGGCCGAAGACTTGGACGCCGAAAAGAAGTCAATTTACCAGCCAACTGTAAACTACTATAAAGATAAATATCACCTAGACAATATTTCCGTCCATGGACTCATGATCGGAGCTCGAGGCACAATCCCTAAATTTATTGTACAGCTATGGGATTCTCTCGGTCTCAGCCGGACACGGACTTCACGACATCGCTATCACCGCAATACGAGGTTCAGTGACCATACTCCGTAATCATCTATATAACATCTGAAGAACCGTATTGCAAATTTATTCCTGAGCCTTGTGGTAATTTTTCTACCTGGCACACTAGCAAAGTCAACAGTAACTTAGAAGACAAAATACTGTGTATTCGACATACTTTGTCCCTCTGGCAGCCTCCGCATGGGGGAAGTTGTAACAATAAAATACACACACACCTTAATTTAGGCCACGATTGCTACCTTTGCAGTGCCATCCCTCCGTCCCACCCAGGTAGGTGCGGGTGGTAATATATATCGACTGTATCCCCTATCCTGTAAGAGGCGACCGAAAGGGTTTGGTCATAAAAACACTGAGCATGAACGCAAGGGTTGGAGACCAAGGACCCCTTAACCGATTCTGGCAATTGTTTCCCCCCTACTTGTACCAGGCTCCGGACTTTCATCTTTCGCACACATCCTCCCTTGGACAATTCTTGTACATTCCTTGCCACGACGTTATTAGGTTTGCGAGACCTTGGATGTATTTCATTTCCACGCCTTTCTTTTCTTTTGACGATATTCTTAGAAGGATCAGTCCTCGTCTATTTTTCTTCTGATCAGTGCAAGGACAATGATTTTCTAGTTGTACTTCCTTTTAAAATAACTACCACCACCACGACCATCACCACCAAGAATCCCGTCGTTTTCCTGTCATACTGTCACAGAAAACTCATCTGTACTGGAACGACTTTAAGGCGACACTCCGGAGATGAAAAATAGTAATTTTGGTCATTTTTGTGAATTTTTTTAAATGACTGAAATTGAAAGGATTGAGTTTCTTTTATCTTGTCAAGAAGTTATTCCGCTGAATTCAAACAATTTATCACTGTAATAATGCTTTGTTTGCCATTGAAATTTTACGTTTAAATCCCATTTTTCTCCCATAATATTCCGCCAAAAATAACACAATTTGTATGGTATATGTATCACAGCTATATTAAGAAACCTGCATATGGAATTTTTGATTGGGATTTTTAAGTCCATAATTTTAGAACGTAAAATTTACACAAACTTTAGTACAACATATCTCCTTATATAAATTATGTACAGAAAAATCGATAGAAGTATTATCTACCTAATTACGAATTTACATTAGCATGTCAATTAAATTTCACGAAAAATGGAATTAAAAATTTCAAAAACAAAAATTTATTTTGGAAAAACTATTAAAAAAACTATGAAAGAAATGTTCGTGGTATTTCTACATTTATGTAGGTGACATTCACACAAAATTTCGTGAAAATCCATGCATTAGTAAAAATGTGTTTTTTTAATCTCCGGACTAAACCACTTACATCAGTGGTCTTTCGTTTGTATATCCATATGTTAATCAGTGCTGTGGTAATGGATCTCTCGGGGATAAATGAGTCATTTACTTTTAGAGGATACAACCTTATAACAACTTGATAGATCTGTTTCTCGTCTTACAACCGGAGAATTATCACGATTATATTCGATGTATTGTTATATGTTTATTAATATCCTAGACTGTACGTTAAATAATATAACGAAAATAACTTTTGAACTAACTCACTAATAACTGCGTGAAATCATGAGCAATAGACAACATGTTAGAAATAATTTATTCTGACATGGTAATCAAATTATGTCTCTCTGTAGGAAGCCTCCATTCAATCGTGTGTTTGGCTTTGCGGGTATTAATCTAATGAAGTGAGTGATTTGTTTTGTAGCGGGGACAGGTCGTGTTCTCTGAAGAATGATGGGTAGCTGAAGTACGTGTGACGTTGTATATCACACACTGCACGCAAGCTTGTCTCGTCAAACTGGTTGTTTACCATCAGAAGCTATTGCTGAACGTTTCAATCTTAAATTGGAGGACACAATGTTTCTTAGCTACTTCGTAGACAATTCGGCTTCATTCTGGTGCGGATATAGGCGTAAACGCAATAATGTTCAGATAGCTAATTTACAAAGTGATATCTTCGTTGCCCGTGAAGTTCGTTCTAAATGTCACGCGAGAACATTTTTTGGGGTACAGAAGTTCCCTTTCGATCATCCATTTCTAAATTGGTATTAAATTATGCTATTTTCCTTCCGACTTTTTCGTTTAATATTTGATATTTTTTCTGCCTTTCCCTTTCGACCTTTCCACAGTTAACCTGCGGGTGAGACTATGTATCTGAGTCAAGCCCAATTTTACGGCCGAATGCCCTTTCTGGCGCTAGTCGTACGGTATGTAGAGGGATGTACGAGTATTCGCTGTGCGTGTTCCTCTGGTGGTTGTTATCTTGATCGGACTATGCTGTATTTAAATGAAGATATGTGCTGTACTAACGCAGAGATTAACTCCCAGTCCCCGAGCTGGAGGAGTTAACTAGACGCAGCTTAATCCCCCAGTCCGTGCAGGAATCGAAGCCAGAGCACTTTGAATTGCATGTCAATACGCTGGCCATTCAGCCGAGGAATGGTTCAATAATAATAATAATAATAATAATAATAATAATAATAATAATAATAATAATAATAATAATAATAATAATAATACAGTTCGTATTCTCCTTCCGTTCCGAGGTGGTACAGCTTTCTTTCTTTTTAGGCACGTTTACAATGGAAATGAGCTGCAATACCTTTCTTACTGTAAGTCAACCCTCCTGACAATTTCTCGAAGTACAGGAAATCGAATTCGCGTCTCCGAGAGCAACAGCTAATAACGTTTAGCTTAGTGCTATACATTTGACATACCTTCAAGTGTTATACATTTTAGGAGAGCCCAGATGAACATAATTTTATCCTGTGCAGTTAGTCGAAAATGCTGGAGACCGAAAATGGCTTCCTACACTATGGACTTAAAATGGCTCCTTGACTGGTATTACCTACCTTATGTACGTTGCCTAGCAACAGTAAATCTATGTATTTAATCTTGGTGACAGCACGTTGGATTTTCATATTCCAACTTCAAAGAGAAACAAAATTATCTGGAACTAAAACTTGTAATAAAAACACACAAGAATAACTCTAGAATGAAAAATAGTTCGCAAATATCAATCAACCTCGCAATAAGTAAATCTACAAAAATTCACTTGATAAAAAATTAATAGATAGTAAGAAACCTAAAATATAAACATTCAAGAAAATACCCGGGCAACACATAAAGCAATTTCATATCAAGACAAGTTAGTTCACTTATTAATAACGAACGCCGCGAAGCATCACGGGTCCGATTGTTGTCATTATTATTATTATTATTATTATTATTATTATTATTATTAGTAATCCTTAATGCCTGTTGATAACAAACAAAAAATCCACAGCGAATGTAGGACTTTAAGAGTCTTGGCCTTCCAATACGACTGCTGTCCAGGTAGATGTCCTAAAATTTCTGGAGTGTTTCGTCAGCATCGCAACGACATCCTCAGTCGTATTAATCGACTTTCGTGACCGAATCCAGTGCCTCCATTTTCAACAGCTCCTCAATTAGTCTCACGAGACTGAGTTAAGCCCGTTTCATGCCTCAGTCCAGAAAATTTTTGGACTGCCCGGGAATCGAAACTGGGGCCTCAGGATAGGGTTAGCACGTTAATTTGACAATAAATAGTACTTGTATTTTTAGCCAGGGTCTCTGGTAGAATATTACGAGGTTACAGCATACCATTATCTTGTTGAGTCTGGATGTTCGATACTGTCAGATATACACTGACTGACAGAGCAAATGCAACACCAAGAAGGAGTGGTCAGAACTTTATGCCAATTGCAGGGTAGACTGACGTCACTGAGGTATGCTCATGATGTGAAATGCGCCGCTGTGCTGCGCACGTAGCGAACGATAAATGGGACATGGCGTTGGCGAATGGCCCACTTCGTACCGTGATTTCTCAGCCGACAGTCATTGTAGAACGTGTTATCGTGTGCCACAGGACACGTGTATAGCTAAGAATGCCAGGCCGCCGTCAACGGAGGCATTTCCAGCAGACAGACGACTTTACGAGGGGTATGGTGATCGGGCTGAGAAGGGCAGGTTGGTCGCTTCGTCAAATCGCAGCCGATACCCATAGGGATGTGTCCACGGTGCAGCGCCTGTGGCGAAGATGGTTGGCGCAGGGACATGTGGCACGTGCGAGGGGTCCAGGCGCAGCCCGAGTGACGTCAGCACGCGAGGATCGGCGCATCCGCCGCCAAGCGGTGGCAGCCCCGCACGCCACGTCAACCGCCATTCTTCAGCATGTGCAAGACACCCTGGCTGTTCCAATATCGACCAGAACAATTTCCCGTCGATTGGTTGAAGGAGGCCTGCACTCCCGGCGTCCGCTCAGAAGACTACCATTGACTCCACAGCATAGACGCGCACGCCTGGCATGGTGCCGAGCTAGAGCAACTTGGATGAGGTAATGGCGGAACGTCGTGTTCTCCGATGAGTCACGCTTCTGTTCTGTCAGTGATAGTCACCGCAGACGAGTGTGGCGTCGGCGTGGAGAAAGGTCAAATCCGGCAGTAACTGTGGAGCGCCCTACCGCTAGACAACGCGGCATCATGGTTTGGGGCGCTATTGCGTATGATTCCACGTCACCTCTAGTGCGTATTCAAGACACGTTAAATGCCCACCGCTACGTGCAGCATGTGCTGCGGCCGGTGGCACTCCCGTACCTTCAGGGGCTGCCCAATGCTCTGTTTCAGCAGGATAATGCCCGCCCACACACTGCTCGCATCTCCCAACAGGCTCTACGAGGTGTACAGATGCTTCCGTGGCCAGCGTACTCTCCGGATCTCTCACCAATCGAACACGTGTGGGATCTCATTGGACGCCGTTTGCAAACTCTGCCCCAGCCTCGTACGGACGACCAACTGTGGCAAATGGTTGACAGAGAATGGAGAACCATCCCTCAGGACACCATCCGCACTCTTATTGACTCTGTACCTCGACGTGTTTCTGCGTGCATCGTCGCTCGCGGTGGTCCTACATCCTACTGAGTCGATGCCGTGCGCATTGTGTAACCTGCATATCGGTTTGAAATAAACATCAATTATTCTTCCGTGCCGACTTTTTTTTCCCCAACTTTCATCCCTTTCGAACCACTCCTCCTTGGTGTTGCATTTGCTCTGTCAGTCAGTGTATAAAGAGGAATAGAAGGCCCGATGTAGGTTTTCCAACGTGGTCATCAATCTGTCACATCAGCTCTGCCCGCTTAACTCCCGTCCCCACTCTGCTTTATTTATGAGTGTTCCATGAGCTTTACTGCAACATAGTTGGTGGTCAAACTTTTTCCTCCTCTTGCCCCTTGTCTGTGTGACCAATGTGACGTAAAGCTGATCCGGCGGACGGAAACTGGCGTCAGTACACATGGTACAAAATCTACTTCCGAATATGTTCTGCACGTGCATGGTCGTCTGCTCGTAAACTGCTGTAAATATTGATTTATGTTGTAAAGAAATGTGTTAACACTCTGGTGTTTTATGGTTTTTCAAGTTAACACAGACCTGTTGCTTTCAAATGTACAGTTACAATAAAGTAAGTCTTCAAAATACGTACTGGAACCTATTTCAATAGCACGCAAGTCCACATAGAGGGACTGCGGGCGATATTTACTTTGATGAGAGCAATTATAGCCATTTATGGTGAGTTACTAATAAAAAATCATTTTAACAGAATAGTGGAACTTGACATATTTATCCTTACATTGAATATTACTTTGACATGCTCAGAACACTGACACTGTCAAATTAACTATGATTATACAGTAAATATTTACAAATACTTATATTTAGTATTCTTAGAGTTATTTTTATAATTGTTCGTCTTTCCTTTGTATTAAGGAGCAATTATCGCTTAATTAGATTAATTTGAAGCTCAGCATTGGATGAATTGACTTTTGACAATTATTTCTGTACATTAGATACATTTACCTTTAGATTCCACAGAAGAGAGTGAAATAATTATTTTTCTCTTAAGAGATAGCAAACATGAATATATCGTTTCGAGTTTCATTAAAATAAGCTGGTTTATTTATTAAATTAGGCTATTAATAAGTATGCCCCCAGTTGTGTACCTTTCAATCCTGCACAATTAGAACTCTCTTTTCCTGAATTTCATTGGTCGTATTATTGAGGAAATATCACCTCCCTTTCCTAATCGAGTCAGAATAAAATTTCCGGTTATTTACATTAAACCGTCAGGAGGTCGAAAAATTTAAGGAACTAGATTTCCAATTCCGGAGGTGCATATGTCCCTGAGGTTCTCCCCCTGTGGGTGGGGGCGGTAGAATAACACCCACGGTATCCCCTGCCTGTCGTAAGAGGCGACTAAACGGGGCCCCAGGAGCTCTGAACTTTGGAGCGTGGGTTAGCGACCACGGGGCCCTCAGCTGAGTCCTGAGGTTGCTTCCACTTACTTGTGCCAGACTCCTCACTTTCACCTATCCTATCCGACCTCACTTGGTCAACTCTTGTTCTTTTCCGAACCCGACGCTATTAGGTTTTGCGAGAGCTAGGAAGTCTTTCATGTTCACGCCCTTCGTGGCCCTTGTCTTTCTTTGACCGACATCTTCATTTTTCGAAGTGTCGGATCCCTTCAATTTTTCCCTCTGATTAGTGTTGTATAGAGGATGGTTGCCCAGTTGTACTTCTTCTTAAAACAATAATCACCACCACCACCACCCTGAGGTTCACTCAACCTACACAAAAGATGAGTACCAGGTTGATTTCTGGGGGCAAAGGCGGCCAGGCGTAGAGCTGACCACGTTACCCCACCAAGTGCCGAGGTTATGGATTGTAGAAGCCTTTCGATTCCACCTTCCAAGGACCTTCATGGCATTTACGGAGATAACTTTGTTTTTACTTACTCTACATTTAATGCAAATGTCGTTCTCCTCCTCGTCCTCATTATTTATTGTTATTATTATGATTGTTATTATTGTTTTATTATTATTATACGGTTATTTGCAGTTGACTTAAAATAGTGTCAATATTGACTGTATTCCTACTACAACGCTCTATTCCTCGTGTCCGGGTGCGTGTCTAATTGGTTAGCGTGCTGGTCTTTAGTGACTGGGGTCCCGGATTCGATTCCCGGCAGGGTCGGGAATCTTAATCTCAACCATATTTGGTTGATTCCTCTGGCACGGGGGCTTGTATGTGTGTTTGTCGTCTTCATCAACATTTCATCCTCATCACGACGCACAGGTCGCCTAGGGGTGTCAAATCAGAAGAGCTGCATCTGGCGAGCCGAACTTGTCCTCGGACACTCCCGGCACTAAAAGCCTTTCGCCATTTCACTTTTTTAATTCCTCGTGGCTTGTTCACTCATTATAACCATGTACTTTATTCTGACAGTAGATTTCCTTGTGCTACTCGAGATATATTTTAATCCGTTGTTTGTTTGGTGCGTTATTGCGCCATTTCACCACCTCAGACTTGGTAGCTATCGTCTTGGGATAGTAGAAACGTTTTGCAGATTGACTGTGCCAGTACGAACTCCATCTCCTAACTAGACGAAACGTTGGCGTTTATAATAGCTATCATGTGGCATAACATATTGAAGTTATGATCTCGGTGGCACATCGGTTGGTCGTTATTCTCCTCTTTCAAACATAGATGGTTCGATCCTGGTTCAATCTGATGGCATTTTAGAAGGTTAAGAGGTGACAACTTCTTGTCGTTGACATGCTCCGAAATTCCTTTTAAACAATATTCTGACAGCACAGAATCTCTTAAAATATGTAGTAACCGTGGGGATATTAAACGAATAATGTTATTATGTATTTACCATTATTTTTCGAAATGGAACATTTCGCTTAACTTTCAAATTGAATATCTAATCATGAGATATTGATAGTTCTCAAAGTTCAGCAAACTTCGAGTAATCATAAAATCAAATCATTAAATGATCACTCCTGCAGTCGAAGGCTTACGCTAACCCGCAATACATTCTCTATTTAGCAGGTTGCTAAGCGACTAACACTTTCAATATACTCATTTATGTGATTTTCATCCTTAGTAATTTCATTGCATGCAGCCATGTTTGATTACTACCTGTCAAGCCAGAGAGTATACACTTCGTCTGGTCATGGACGAATACTATTCCCTACTAGATTCTCTTTGATTCTCTAACATTTCCCCGCTTCCAAATGATGTCAACAGACGACAGAACGTTCCTATTAACTTACATGCTGCTAAGAATAAAAAGTCTACGTACAAACAGACCCCACCATGACAGAGGGCCTACGCCTTAGGTATTATCCAGCCATGCTAGAAAGAGTGAAGGCCATGTATCTTAAAAGAGTTCTCTGTCTGTCAAAAAAAAAACTGAAAAAGAAAAAATCGCTCCTTCGAGACTAACCTACGATCTCACAAGGCAACCGTTCTATTCAGAAGAACTGCGATTAAAAATACCATTGCCTTCTACAGTACAATACCAATCTTTACTCCAGGAAATGCAGGATTAAAAAGAAGAGAATACCAAGCAGACGGCATGATGACGTCAGAATGGATGAATTCTGACTACTAACTGCGGCATACCATAACGTGTTTCTTATTAAATATCCATAAAACCATTGAAAATGGCACGCAAAACAATATGACTTCGACAGGCATATCAAGACGAGTTATAAAAATAAAAATGAAAACCTACAACCTGTTTTCCAGTCATTGACCGGGTCAGGGATGTAATGAATGAATCATATATAGGCTATTAGTACGATGGGGTCGCCACTCCCAAAGTGATTTAGTAATGACTGATAGATGCTATGAAATGAGAATGGAGAGTGTTGCTGGAATGAAAGATGACAGGGAAAACCGGAGTACCCGGAGAAAAACCTGTCCCGCCTCCGCTTTGTCCAGCACAAATCTCACATGGAGTGACCGGGATTTGAACCACGGTATACAGCGGTGAGAGGCCGACGCGCTGCCGTCTGAGCCACGGAGGCTCTCAAGACGAGTTATATGACCTATATATAACGAATGAAGCTGGTGTAACGTAACATTTTTAAATGCGTCTCTGGTTATTTTTAGTTATTTATAGGTATGTGGGAGGCTGAGTGTAGTGCGTGCTTACTCTCTCATAGTGTACGTGGAATGCTATGTTCAGAGTGCAGCCTGTCAGGAGCATCAGTGAATAATATATTGGTACTTTAGCATCATCTGTATGGACGGAAACATTTTATATCGTGTGCGATTTGAAATTTGTGATTCAAGTTTTACTGTTGGTTATGAAACAGTTATTCAGCAAGGAAAATAATAGGTTATCTGAAAATCCTGGTTCAGCAAACTGAATCAAGGAATATAACTATAGATAGTGTGATCATTATTACAGATCTCTTATAACACTGATGAAAATGAAACGTCCGATTTGTCAGTGAAACTTCATTAATGCGAAAATCTGTGAAAAAGAATCTGCATAAATCAAATTGGAATATACTTTTCCTGACGAGGTACAAATGCATTCATGACCATTCCGTACAGAGTCACTCCTGGACGTACGGAATTTCTTGAAGGTGTTTTCAGTGTTGAACAATTTCTCCACTAGAAATTGATCCACATGAAAAAAAAAAAGTGTAAGCGGATGCAAGACTTCGGTTAAGTATGATAGAAGAGAAACTGTCTGAAGACTCTCATAATACAAGTTGTGTAGCATTTGATCAGTGGTTCTTGACCTCTACGAGCGAGTTGGCTGTGCAGTTCGCGTCGCCTTGCTATGTACTTGCATTCGGGAATGTATAATTGTCATTTATGTGTAAAAGTGTCGTGTCGCTTTTAGAAGGAGATTACAATGTTACTATTAATATGTGTACAACCTAGCCACTTAATTTGTCTAATTTCTCGTAAATATTTTTCTCTTCTGTCGTTTGGTATCTAAAATAAAGTAAGATTTAATATTTTTGTTACTGCCTTATTTATTTAATGAATGGTTTGAGCGACACTGCGCGAGTAGTGAGTAAGAATGAGTACGAGTAACAAAAGATTAAACAAAGAATAGGCCTCTTGAATTGGTTCTTCTATATATATAAAATTGGATGTTGGTATGTTTGAAGCTAATAGACTCAAAAACGACTGGACCGATTTCGCTGAAATTTTCACAGTTTGCTCTTGTAACATCTGAGAGGGATTATGAAGTAGTTTGAACGAAATCTGATTGGTAGTTCGGCACAAAGGGGTGAAAAATAAAATAGGTTATGATAAGCAAACCGCAAGACAAGTCCGATCAGTGGGTTGCCTACCCAACAGTATTTGAAGATTATGATGTGTTCCTTAAAACTTATTTCTGCTTTTATCTGGAGAAATTACTGTATGGGCAAGAAACCCCTAGCACCCCTAAGGGAAGGGGATGAAACTTAAAAATCCAGAAATGACGACATTATTGACGAATTCATAGTCTTTGGGGTAGCTGAGATAAACTGTGACACTGAATGCCGTTTAAGTCAAAGTTCGTTCCCAATCGGTATGGTAAACATATTATGACTGTTTGGGAAAGAAAACTGTAGAGTAATACACACATACGGGCGGGATCGTACAGCTGAAGATGTAACAGACGTTAAAATTGGTATTGGGAATCTTCTTTAAAAATAAACATTTTTTTTTAATTTTTGGAAAATCCATAAAGTATAATATCGGTATTAAATGTTCATAAAATTATCGAAATGGGAAGGAAAACATTATGACTACGACAGGCATATCAAGATGAGTTACCTGACCTGCTGTGGAGCAGTGCACGGGTCCACTAGTTCGTTCATAAGAACGGACTGTCCTTCACGCGGCAAAGTGTAATTGGCAGAGTTACCGGGGAACACGGCTCCAGAAGGTGTGAAGACATCTGTTGCTCCCTGGTGTTCCACACCGATGGGCCAGAAGCGGGTTTATTATTGGTAGGTGCCTCTTCTTTATGGGATCCACCACATCAGGTCGTATCGTAAAGAAACCTCTCCCTCCCCTTTCACGCGGCTGGATATAGCGAGAGGGAGGATGGACATTTTCAAGGGACCAGTCCTGATGCTTCATCGATACACCACATGATATTCTTTAGTCCACACGCGGTTTGCCTGCAAACATCGATCCGAATATCCTTCCCATTTATAAGTGGGGAAATCAATTCCAATTAACTATTACTCAAGCCACGAGATCACCTAAGCACAGGGTGTGTAGTTTTGCTGTTCATGTCAAATGGAAAATCGACCGAATATGTCAGATATCGACAAACGTGTTGTACCTCACCGAAAGCTTCGCTTCTTGAGGTAGGATTGCAACTTCGTTACTATTAACTTATTATTATGAATGGAAATCTACATCCTGTTTTGCAGTCAATAACCGGGTCAGGGATTGGATGAATGAAGCCCCCAACTTGCGGCAAGGATAGGAATTGTGCCGGCTGTCGAGCTGTCGAGACCTGTCGCACTCCTCTGGGGCAATGATTAATGACTGACAGATGAAATGAAATGGTAGTGGATAGTGTTGGTGGAATGAAAGATGACGGGAAAAACCAGAGTACCCCGAGAGAAACCTGTCCCGCCTCCGCTTTGTGCAGCACAAATCTCACCTGAATTAACCGGGATTTGAACCACGGTTTCCAGTGGTGAGAGGCCGGCGCGCTGCCGCCTGAGCCACGGAGTTTTACAACTTATTATTACATGAAATAAATTTAATCTTACTATATCGTGACATGAAAGTAGGCTTAAACTTTTGGGAGAGCCTGGGGTGGAACCCAGACATACTTAGTGAAACAAAACAAAAAAATCCAACTCCCTCGAGATTCGAACCTATTCTCTTTTATCTCCCGATTAGAGTTAAGAGAGATTGGATGCTTAGTTGTACCTATCCTTAAACTATAATCATACTAGCTTGCATTCGGGAGATAGTAGGTTCGAACCCCAATGTTGTCAGCCCTGAAGATAGTTTTCCGTGCTTTCCCATTTTCACACCAAGCTCTGTCTTAATTAAGGCCATGGTCGCTTCATTCTCACTCCTAGTTCTTTCCTATCCCATCGTCACCGTAAGACCTGCCTGTATCGGTGCAATGCAAAACAGATTGTAAATAAAAGAACAACGACGAACTATGACCACCACCACAACCTCCACCAGTGGTCCTTCCTTTTATTGATCGACTGCTACGCTCTTCGTAGGGATTTTTTATCGCAAGGGATAAAGACACTGAAATTATCAGCTTCAGTTAACAGTAGGAATAACAATCCCTAACTCCCACATAAACGGTGGTGGCGAGGTCATAAAAGACTGGAACTGAAAAATTCCTACGCCTCAAAATATAAATTAAGGGAGACCAGGTGAGCTCAGATATGAAAGAAAGTGGGAGTCTGAAAAATAAATGGAAACATATTTAGGCACGGTAAGGTACCTTGCTGTCGTCTGATTAGCCAGATAAGTGATCACTGCTGCAAATATCTGCCTGGTAGCTACAGTAACTTACATGGCGCTGATTTCTTACCAAGGTGATTGTGGTTAGAATTCCATTCCAAGCATTATTTGGGCGGGGTCTTCCGGACGTTGTCACAGCTCTACATAGACAACTTAAAGTCAACTATAGTACTATCCCGAACACCTCTCTCCACCTCATGAAGCTGTTGACCGCGTTAAGTTCGCGAGTGATCACAACAAAACATTCGCAGTAATTTTAAAAGGGAGTGGGACCTCGAAGACCTCGCGTGAGAAATGTAATCTAATACAGGCCTGTCGAGGTCACTGGCCACTATGCGAGGGTTGCGGCAAGCACGGTAGTCGTGGTTAACAGCTGCTGGCGACGTGCTTGGCGCAGAAACGTCTCTACAGTATAAACAGAACACCTTGGGATAATTATAATTGAATGTTCTTACGTACAATTCACATTCATATATCAGATAATTTGATTACTGGAAAACTGTGATAATACACATCTTTGTTCCCTAAGTTATTCCAACTCAAAATATTTACGAACAAATAAAACTAATAAATAATATGCACATTCTTGTGGGAAGTGGGATGAGGAGGGGAGAACTTATGTAGACTATACAGAGAAACGCATGACTGAAATTACATTGGTTATACATCATTTACATAAAATTCCAGCTCCTTGGCTGAATTGTTAGCGTAGCCGTGAATTCAGGGGTTCTGGGATCAGTTCCTAACTGGGCCAAGGATTTTAACCACGTGTGGTTAATTCTAGCTCGAGGCTTCTCATTTATACACACCATGTCACACTACAAACCATCACAAAGCCACACAATCATGAATACATCTTTCAACGTAGGGTTGGCGTTGGGAAGGGCATTCGACCGTAAAACTATGATTAAATTCACATCATTTTCGCTAATTGCTTTACGTTGCACCGACACACATATGTCTTATGGCGACGATGGGATAGGAAAGGCCTAGGAATGGGAAAGAGGCGGCCGTGGCCTTAGTTAAGGTACAGCCCCAGCATTTGCCTGGTGTGAAAATGGGAAACCACGGAAAACCATCTTCAGCGCTGCGGACAGTGGAGTTCGAACCCACTGTCTCCCAATTACTGGATACTGGCCGCACTTAACCGACTGCAGCTATCGAGCTCGGTAATTCACGTCATTGCCTACTCCAGATGTCTGGGAAAAGTGTCAGGTAAAACGAAAGAAAGAAAGAAAGAAAGAAAGAAAGAAAGAAAGAAAGAAAGAAAGAAAGGCACATACATACAATAATAAATAATACTTCAGTTGATATTAATTCACAAGAATTATAATAAATAAATAATAAATTTATTATATTTGAAAGGCCTGCAGATATCACAAATAAACAAGATGTTGCCTTAATTCAATCAAGTAGGTTAAAATAGATCAATGAATAAAACAAACAAACACCATAGCGGTAGATCCCTAATGGGCGTTGGCATATCATACGATCGCTGCTCATCCTAAAGTTCTGGAGATTACAAGGCAACGAGTGGTCAGCGCGACGAATATTTTCGACCATTATTGTTGACTATCCAGATCGGGGCGGCTGTGTCACAGTCAGATAGCTCCTCATCTGTAATCACGTAGGTTAAGTGGACCTTGATCCAGCCGTCAAATCCAGGCAACAGCCATGATCTGCCGGGAATCGAAATTTGACCCTCCGGATAAGAGCCAAACAAGCTACCCTCGACCATGGGGGCCGGCAGATTAGTAAATAGACCTGGTAAAACTTCATGAATAAAATAAACACGGAACTAACTCTTCCTTTGCATGTATTATGACGTTGCTCTTTCTGTTTCTATTGTTTTCACTGCACAGTTCTTTGAACATTATTTTGGTTTTACATCGGCTTTAATAAAGTAGTGGCAATATTGATAGAACGCAATATTTAATGAAGTAACAAGTACAATTGCATTACATTCCTTTATTGTAATCACCCGAAAAGTCTATTACCTTTCTTCAAATGTCGGAAAGTCTTTGGGGACAGTCGGCAAGACGTTCTCTTTGGATCACAGAGACGGAGTGGCCTAGTAAGCGGAGTACAGTTGCTACGTCAGGAAATCGGTGGCCAGGTCGAAGTCACAAGGGCCCATGTCTGGTGAGTATGGAGGGTGTTCCAAGACCTCCCAATGCCACCGTTGCAATAAAAGTTTGACATTGTTTGCGACATGACAACGTAACTTGTCATGCAGCACGATACGTGTAGAGCGATTGTCTCGAAATAAACGTGGACTTACGCGCTGCATAGCCGGACGCAGATGTCGCTCCAGAAATCGGCAATAGTAGGCACTGTTGACGGTTTCTTCCCTCAGGTACAGCATGCGTAAGAATAACACCGTCGTAGTCGTATACCACAATCAGCATAAGTTTCACTCGACTGGGTTTCTGTCGAAATGTCTGTGGACGTAGCGAACTGGCTGATGCCATTAATTGGATTGACGCCTTAATTCAGGCTCCTAGGCGACAATACGCAGCAGAAATACGTCTCCTTCGTTGAGATATCTGTCCGGGTGGATGCCAGCCAGTGCGTACCGGTGCCATTTCTCTAGTCGGTGAGTTGATGTGGGGACCAACCGGACGCAATAGGGAGCATGCATGATCCGGGGTTTTAATTAAAAGTGTGCTAATCTGATTCAGAATTTCATGCACAATTCAGGAATGTGGTCAGAATGTAGAAATAATCACTTCAAATATGATAAAAATCCAAATTAAAGTACGAAAATGTCACGTGAAGCAAGTACGCGATCTCATCGGTCTGACGTCATCGTACAGGTTGGCCGTATTAGCAGACGAAATAACACATAGTGTGCTGTGAGAAACACGATACACTTCATGTATTTCTACTTTTTGCTAGTGTCTGGTATAGTTAAATTCGATGTCTATGCATTGTATAATAGTGAGAGTGTTATAATTGACGCAGACAGTGAGGCAGAAACTGTATAAATGGTCTATAACTCCGATGTGCATTAATACATCGCATACCACCGCGAAAATATATATTAATGTGGCAAAGGGCCGCAAAACACGAAAGAAATGGATTTTGACTAGCCGGAGAAAAGTCTATGATATATCGGAAAAGTATACAGTTCATTGCTGTGAAGATCATTTTAATGAAAGGTGAATTTGTTTGAACTTATAATCACATTTCCATGAGTGCTATTCCAATGGTACAAGTTTAAAGTTAAATATATGATGCTTTAATTAAATGGATCTATTACATCTTAGAAGTAAAGAAAAGTGCATACGTTAATGCTGATTATTACAGTATTCTCCAAACCTAAGCCATGTTTTGGGTGATCCATATCAAAACATTCGTAATAAATCAAAGGGTTTATGACCCAAATTGACGGCTCTATTTATACACGTTTATCTTGGCATGCGACAGTTATTCTTTTATTTTTTATTGAAGGGCTTACATTTGTAAATAAATTTATGCTACAGCTAAATACGCTGTACCGAGCTAGATAGCTTCACTCACTTAAGTGTGGCCAGTATCCAGTAATCGGGAGATAGTGAGTTCGAACCCCACTGTCAGCAGCTCTGAGGATGGTTTTCCGTGGTTTCCCATTTTCAAACCAGGCAAATGCTGGAGCTGTACATTAATTAAGGCCACGGCCGACTCCTTTCGACTCCTGTCCCTTTCCTTTCCCTTTGTCGCCGTAAGATTTATCTGTACCTGTGCGACGTAAAGCAACTTGTAAAATAAACTCCATGATATAACGAAAGGTACATCATTAAAGAAAATAACGTGAATTTAACAAATGCATATCTCTACAAAACCAATTCTTGTCCGCTGGGGTAGTCTCCATCATATAAGCTAACAATGCTCAGTGATAATAATTATCATATTAATTAAATAAATAACATAACTGCATAATTGCACACTGCAGTGAAAATACATTACTGGTACTACACATAGTAGTGATGTTGGTGTTTAAAATATTGTCCAAACTTAGCCTAAGTTCTAGGTTATACATGCCAAATCAATAAACCGAAGGGTAAAAATCACAGCACCCGAGGACATTCCTATACTGAGTGACTAAAATTTCACCAAGACAGTGTTCTTGCTTGATATGCTCAGCTTGTGGAAAACGAAATGCAATTAATGTTATTGGCTTTACGTCCCACTAACTACTTTTACGCTTTTCGGAGATGCCGAGGTGCCGGAATGAAGTCCACAGGATTATCGACAGGAGGCTGATATATTTTAGGGCCTTAAAATACCACCGGACTGAGCCAGGATCGAATTTGCCAAGTTGGGGTCAGAAGACCAGCGCCTCAACGTCTGAGCCACTCAGCCCGGCTTGTGAAAAACTGAATGAAGTCATATTAATCTTTATCATATTTAACTTTTTCCTGCAAAGGGTCCACTCATTAGCAAAAAGCCTTAAAATTTTTAGGCCTAGATGTAATGTTTGCTAAGTTTATTAACTCACCAAAAGATGCAGCACAGTCTACATCCTATGCAGCACTGTTCCTCATCCAGAATTAGTGTGACTGTATATTTTTTGGGGTCTGACTTTGTGCTCAGGACATATTTTGCATTTTACTATGCATTTTTCACTTCATCGCTTCACGTGAACATACTCTAAATCACGGTCACCATAATTTTATCTGCCATCATTCTAACATGAATATAGGGTGGTGTATTATTCAATATACACTGACTGACAGAGCAAATGCAACACCAAGGAGGAGTGGTTCGAAAGGGATGAAAGTTGGGGAAAAAACAGAGACGGCACGGACGAATAATCGATGTTTATTTCAAACCGATATGCAGGTTACACAATGCGCACGGCATCGACTCAGTAGGATGTAGGACCACCGCGAGCGGCGATGCACGCAGAAACACGTCGAGGTACAGAGTCAATAAGAGTGCGGATGGTGTCCTGAGGGATGGTTCTCCATTCTCTGTCAACCATTTGCCACAGTTGGTCGTCCGTACGAGGCTGGGACTGACTTTGCAAACGGCGTCCAATGAGATCCCACACGTGTTCGATTGGTGAGAGATCCGGAGAATACGCTGGCCACGGAAGCATCTGTACACCTCGTAGAGCCTGTTGGGAGATGCGAGCAGTGTGTGGGCGCGCATTATCCTGCTGAAACAGAGCATTGGGCAGCCCCTGAAGGTACGGGAGTGCCACCGGCCGCAGCACATGCTGCACGTAGCGGTGGGCATTTAACTTGCCTTGAATACGCACTAGAGGTGACGTGGAATCATACGCAATAGCGCCCCAAACCATGATGCCGCGTTGTCTAGCGGTAGGGCGCTCCACAGTTACGGCCGGATTTGACCTTTCTCCACGCCGACGCCACACGCGTCTGCGGTGACTATCACTGACAGAACAGAAGCGTGACTCATCGGAGAACACGACGTTCCGCCATTCCCTCATCCAAGTCGCTCTAGCCCGGCACCATGCCAGGCGTGCACGTCTATGCTGTGGAGTCAATGGTAGTCTTCTGAGCGGACGCCGGGAGTGCAGGCCTCCTTCAACCAATCGACGGGAAATTGTTCTGGTCGATATTGGAACAGCCAGGGTGTCTTGCACATGCTGAAGAATGGCGGTTGACGTGGCGTGCGGGGCTGCCACCGCTTGGCGGCGGATGCGCCGATCCTCGCGTGCTGACGTCACTCGGGCTGCGCCTGGACCCCTCGCACGTGCCACATGTCCCTGCGCCAATCATCTTCGCCACAGGCGCTGCACCGTGGACACATCCCTATGGGTATTGGCTGCGATTTGACGAAGCGACCAACCTGCCCTTCTCAGCCCGATCACCATACCCCTCGTAAAGTCGTCTGTCTGCTGGAAATGCCTCCGTTGACGGCGGCCTGGCATTCTTAGCTATACACGTGTCCTGTGGCACACAACAACACGTTCTACAATGACTGTCGGCTGAGAAATCACGGTACGAAGTGGGCCATTCGCCAACGCCGTGTCCCATTTATCGTTCGCTACGTGCGCAGCACAGCGGCGCATTTCACATCATGAGCATACCTCAGTGACGTCAGTCTACCCTGCAATTGGCATAAAGTTCTGACCACTCCTTCTTGGTGTAGCATTTGCTCTGTCAGTCAGTGTATGTGTAGAAAAACGAACTAGACATTTAATGTTTCTTTTTCGTGGATCTCGGAAGTGGGAGGCCAGTTGCCTCAACCATAAATCTATATTCAGGAATTATAGGTTATAGAACTATAATACTGCAGTGGTACCTATATTTTTATGTTAGTGCTGAAGTCCGATTTGTTACTTAAGTAATGGTGAAAGCCTGAAAATGTAAAGTTATTCTCTAATATGGGAATCAATCTAGAATAAATGGCAAAGGTGATTTAAGTGATTTCTATCCATGTTCATTGTTGTTCCAATACCGTGATTAACATTACATTTCACGTATACAGTATACAAGATGTCATTTACCAATCTACTTTTGATCCGCGTACTTCTGCAACCACAAAACAGTCATTTTTCAAGAATGATGGCATCTACACATGGTAGATTGTCTGGCTGTGCTTTTCTTGAACCCTTCTTTTGTCATTTTGAAGTTATTCACGATCACGAATAATAAACATTCGGCTTTTAGTAACAGCTGATGCACAATGGCTGGTAGAACTGGATGCGGTACTGGATCGTAACGTCACAGCCAGCTGCTTACGTCAGAGGACGTTTCACTCTCCTTGCGGAAAGAGACTTATCATATATTTTTACTGGCAGAAAACAAGGCAACTAACCACAGTGTAATATGTTTACATACTATTTCATTGGTGTACTTTACAAAAACGATTATTTTGAAAATTACGCATGTTCCCTATTCTCGTCATGTTAAGACATTTCGTCAGTATGCGTCACACCATTTGATGACTGAGACCAAACTTTACGGATAATTCCCGGACAGTCCATCGATGATCTTTGGAAAAGGGACCACTAACGATGACAATCTGATCTTGAGGAATGGACGGCCGATCTGTGCGGTGGAAATCCGCACTCACATTCCGACCCGCACGAAACGCTTTGACCGATCGTTTAACTATCCTATAATATAATGCATTCTCGCCAAAGGCTTCACGTAATCCTCGACGTAACATTCTAGTGCATTTTTTGCCACGGGCAAGCTCGATTTTAATTCACCTGATCACCTACTGAAAACATGCTTTAGAGCGGTGAAATCGACACTCTTCACTTCAACGCCACGCAGCAACAGCACTCCCAAAATGGGTGCCCATCAACTGCACACTACACATCAACAACAGCTCCAATTGACCGCTCCCGGATCTCCTGCGAGTGTCTGGACTACGTTGTCATTACTTTATTTAAAGCCCTCGTATAATGATTTAAACGCAGCCATCAAAACATGTGACTTTCTTAATCTCTCTTTCACTGAATAGTGTGAGCTGCGTGTTATCCAGTCACGGTACAACATTCTGGTCAATGCCGTGTAGGAGACGGTTTGACAAGCCTGATCTAATAGTTGATTCCGACTGAAGATCCGATGGGATTTCATCAAAGTTTCTTCGTTTCTCAAGCGTGTTCAGAAACTATTTTCACATGACAATTGTCGCTATACGGGATAAGCTTTAATGAAGCATACCGTTTAAGAAATTTACCTCGGACTACGACCTTTCGTTTCAACGGGCCGGGCTGAGTGGCTCAGACGGTTAAGGCGTTGGCCTTCTGACCTCAACTTGGCAGTTTCGATCCTGACTCAGTCCGGTGGTATTTGAAGGTGCTCAAATACGTCAGCCTCGTGTCGGTAGATTTACTGGCACGTAAAAAACTCCTGAGGGACTAAATTCCGGCACCTCGGCGTCTCAGAAAACCGTAAAAGAGTAGTTAGTGGGACGTAAAGCAAATAACATTATTATCGTTTCAACGGAACGCCTGCCAGTAACATTTCATTTCTGTAGTTTAATTGGGTAGGAAGAGTCATAGCCGAATAGTAAACACTTATCAGCTATTACGGTGACGTAGATTAAGAACGTAAACACATAACTTTAAAAAAAAGTTCAACGTGTCCATAATGCATGTATTTTTTTATTCTTACGGTAGCACTATTCGGTCTTATCTCCCTAGCATTCTCTGAACTCGAACGGTTACGTTTGAAAGAGCTGTGGAATATTCACTCTGTGACTGTCTTATACGACATATCCACCCTAAATATCCCAGGGTACCCTGTCTCTGAGTTTCATTATCTATCTGCTTCCACAAACGAGATTATTAACACTATAGCGTCCATGCTCGTAGATTTCATTGGCTTCCATTTTTTGAAAATTAACATTAATTTAAAATTCCCGCCGGCAGTTTTGACGGGCGTGGTTAGAAATAGCCACATGTTCTTGGGAGTATGTCGTAACAATTTCTGTTGCAATATGGCTCTTAATAGGTGGTTTAGATATGTGTTCCACGAATTAAGAATACGATGCAGAATGTAAAATTCATCCGCTATGTGTGTAGACGTGGGGAATGCTAACAGAAGGTGAAATAGTCAATGCGGAAGACAATATATAAAACTCTAATAGAGAAATAGATGAACTGGGAGGGTACTGATAGTGCGTTTGAATATTATGTGTCGTTAATCATTTCGATTTGACATAAAACCTAGCATTTTGAATACATTTTTTTTAAACTTTTAGTCTTAACCTTGTAATGACAATTTTGATCAGGGATAAAGTTTACCACGCCATGAAACAGTATTGTAGCTTGTGAATTAGTACGTTGCTAAGATATCTGGTCGCTCAGCTACCTTCTCTTTTCCTCTTGCTGATAGACGTGAACTTCCGTAACACTCTCAGGGCTCTGCGTCTTGCAGCGCTGGAAGGAGGCTTATCGAGGGATTGATGAACCAGCTCAATATTTGTGTGCTAAACACAAGGGAATCTACATAATTCAATAGTACACATGGCATATTGTCCCATCTGGATGTCACATTGTGTAGATACGCGTTCGTTCCCCTGTTACGGTGGCAAGTACAAGATGACCTTTGTGATAGTGACCCTTTCCCTAATCTTTTAACGCTCTTGAGTAAAATGCAGATCGATTTGCCAAACAGTTGGCTATTTTGGAAGGCAGGTTTCCAAACGCTCAGTATTATCGATGATCTACTGGGATTTGTTTGCTCCATTACAGCTGCAAGTTTGGCTGCTGCTGAGGAAAGAATATCTTCCTTGTCCGCCAACCCTCGCCGCAAACAGGTCCCATGGTGGAACGTTGAAGTTGCAGCAGCCCTACATGATCGTCGGTGGGCTTTTTAGCATTATCGTCAGAATACTACAATGGCAAACCGTATTTAAGCTTCTACGTGCCAAAGCCCTTTTTTGATTCCAGAAAGTAGGAAAAGTACTTAGGAAAAATATCTTCTATCACGGCACATACGCAGACAAAACTCCGTCTTATAGACAGACTACAAAACGTATATTCAGTACCCGGAATATCCATTAACAGCGATATGGTTACGATTCCTTGCGTCATCACTGATTACATCGCTCTGGGAGATATGAACCTGCATTTCTGCCTATTAATTGCAAGGCAGGGGCTCGCCACCATTCTTTAAACCGTAGTGTTTCGTATTCCTATAGCGTGCTTTCCGCGGAATGGGAATTGCAGGGCGCATTCGTGCCGTGCAGGAACACGGCTCCTGGACCAGAACAATTCCATAATAAAATGAGAAGGAGAGTTTCCATCTCAATAGCGTGAGGTAGTTTTAACAACAAAGCTCCTGGAGATTTATAGGCCAATGTGCCTAACGAATCGCATCCGTAAGTTATTTGAAAGGATGATGGAGCGACGACTTGTGCGGGATTTGGAAGAGAGAGGTCCCCTGACTATCAGCGTTGCTTTCTATTATTTTCTGCCACCGACCACTTAGTCAGACTTGGGAGTGCAATTCAAGGGCCTTTCTTCGGTGGGAACGCTGTTTTCTTCTGCTAGTCGTCACTAAAACATCGAAGGATTTCGGCAATGGAAGGATGGGAAAAATTTGGGATTGGGAAGGTAGCAGTCGTGGTCTTAATTAGGGTACAGTCCCGGCATTTGCCTGATATTAAATGGGAAACCTCGGAAAACCTTCTTCAGCATTCCCGACAGTAGGATTCGAACCACCATCTCCCGAATACAAGCTTTGACCTTTGTGATAGTGACCCTTTCCCTAATCTTTTAACGCTCTTGAGTAAAATGCAGATCGATTTGCCAAACAGTTGGCTATTTTGCAAGGCAAATTGATGGGAGGTTTCCAAACGCTCGATGATCTACTGGGATTTGTTTGCTCCATTACAGCTGCAAGTTTGGCTGCTGCTGAGGAAAGAATATCTTCCTTGTCCGCCAACCCTCGCCGCAAACAGGTCCTATGGTGGAACGTTGAAGTTGCAGCAGCCATACATGATCGTCGGTGGGCTTTTTAGCATTATCGTCAGAATATTACAATGGCAAACCGTATTTACGCTTCTACGTGCCGAAGCCCTTTTTTGATTCCAGAAAGTAGGAAAAGTACTTGGGAAAATACCTTCTATCATGGCACATACGCAGACAAAACTCCACCTTATAGACAGACTACAAAACGTATCTCTAACCGCACGGTAAACTCACTCGGGGAGGTAACAGTTGGCCGCTGTGTTCTTCGACCTCGAAGTAGCCTACGATACTACCTGGCGGTGTAGCATTTGCCAACATTTATTGAGAACTTCATGTCCCTCAGGCTCTTTCAAGTCCAAACAGAGTATCACACGGATCTGTACTTTTCATAGTGTTCGTAAGCACCATCAGTGGCATAGTTGCTGCTGCTGCTGGACCAGCAATAGCTCTATCGCTGTGCGTGGACGATTTAGCTCTACATTTCAACTCCGGGAGGATGGTGGTTGCTGAGATACAGAGAGAGCAAGATATTAACTGAGTTCACAGATGGGATCTACAATACGTTTTTCGATAATCTGCGGCGAAAATCTTAGTTGTACACTTCTGTGGATGTCGGCTTGTGCATCCTGACCAGAGCTCCGCTTGCGAAACAGCGTCCTACCAGTGGCAGACATCTGCAGGTTTCTGGGTCTCCAATTTTATAAGAGACTAACGTGGCAGCCCCACTTCCATCAGTTTAAGGTAGCTTGTATGACCAGACTTAACATACTTAAGAATCTCAGCGGCAATTCGTGGCTGACTAATCGTGCGGTCCTACTACGCTTTTACAGAAGTACGGTTCTATCCCGCATTGACTATGGTAGTGCGGCGTATAGTTCAGCATCAGGAACTGTGCTGAAGCTTTTACATAGCTTACACCATAGTGGAGTTAGGCTGACAACCGGAGATTTCTCTACTATCCTGATTTCCAACCTACTCGCTGAATGGGAGTTTAACCTTTACGAAAATTATGGCAGCCGATACTCTTCACGCACGCTTCCAAAATTCGTTAAATACCGCAACACCCAAATTTTCAATGCCTCTTCAATAAACAATACCACCAGAGGTACGGAAGCCACACGACCGGTTGGGATTCGAACTGATCTTGTGTCGTGAGTTGTATGTGGCTAACGGTGGTGGTTTGGAGGGAACTCTTAGCGAGGTATTTCCGTGACTTAGTTCACCAGTACCTGGACGCGCTACTGATGTTCACGGGCGGTTCTAAGATAGAAGAGAATGTTGGATGCTCGTTCTCCTCCAAGGATGTCAGCATCTAGTGTGTACTGCGGAGCTCTTCGACATCTTAACAGCTCTACAGTTTGCGCTGAATCACAAACGATGCCACTTTCTTACTTGTATCGACTCGTTGAGTTCTCTGCAGTCTATTGATACATGTTCGCCTCAACGCCCGTTGGTGCAGCAGATTCGTGACCTCCAGGTTACGCGTTACCGTCCAAGCCACGTGAGGACTGCGGGGAACGAACTTGCGAAATAAGCTGCCACGGATATTTGTTCTCAGCTAGGTCGAACGATCTTGGCTTCCTTAGAATCGGTGTAGCAACTCTGAAAAAGCTGAGAGCAACTTGGAATGTGAGTGTCGGGTTGTGGTCCTTTTCCGGCCTTCACGGTGAGTGGCCGTAATTTGATGTAGACTGAGGATACGTCACGGGAGATCTACGTACTCCTACCTTCTAAAGAGGGAACTCCCCCCCCCCCCCAATCCGATGAATAGATTACTGCTAATTTCGTCATTCGCTTTATGTGTAAGAGTAGATTAGTCAAGCGTATATACATTTCAGGTGTTCTGTTACTCAGGGAACTTGCGATCCCTGTTGATGTGTTTCTGTCAATTTCGGATGAATAAAAGAATTGATTAATTTTTAAACCATTATCAAATTCCCACATTGAATACATTTTATTTTCATTTTTCATTTAATTTTGTTACTATCTGTACTTCTTCTTAAAAGAAAAATCACCCCCACAGGCTACCTGATTGAAACCGCCTACCCAACTCGCTCGGTGGTGAAAACCTCTCACTATTCTTGTCCCTCTTATTTTCCTTTATACTGTTCTTGCGGCACTTTCATACTTACAGATGGAATCGGTTCATTCATACTCTTGTTGCTGTTTAGAAAAGAAACCAACATGAAAACAGTGATTCATGAAACACGTGTCATATCAGTGACCTCAAAACATATGAAAACACGGGCATTACGACTGCAAGCCTACGAAAACCTGACTAGAGGTAAATTGTGCGCATCCTTCGTCGTCAACTCGTTCGTCAGGCCATTCCGTGGTTACCCCGTGGCAACAGCGGGTTCTCAATGCTGATACGAGTTATACTGAAGTAAGCGAGCCCAGAATTACAGGGACAGTAATGGAAAACAGATGGAGACAGGCGTAGCAGGGGAATCGAAGTTTATGAGCGGCACATTTTATGAGCCTTAAGAAGAATTTAGGAATGACAAAATCAACCTTTAAAAACTTAACACAGCAACATAAAATTGAACTGTTCTTTTGCATTCAGGACGACAGCTGACATTTCTTACCAACTTAGTTATCTCAGGGAAAAATTGTCTGATCAGGATTAATGCGTAACCCTGCTTCCAACCCAACATCGGATAGCCATGACCAAGTTTTACTTTTATTCTGGTTCATGACTGAGAATATTTGTTGACAAAGGTACTTATATCTCTTTTCACGAGAGTTTAATCCTGATGTAAACATGGTATGTCCACGCCTCCGCCAAAGAAAGAGTTGTGATTCGCTGAGCGTGCAGTACCGACCACCACCCCGTCAACGTCTCGTGTTCGGACGTACAGGGCTGTGCATCGCATACGAAAACAATGCAAAGATCTGAACTTCTGTATAAACGACTACACCTGGATTTTGATCGCTTAGTTTATTGAACACATACACAATGGACTCCCTATGGTCACTTCTGAGCAGTTTTCCTCTTTTGTGCTTCACTACACGCGATGGTCCTACCTCTTGCTCCATTTCTCTCACTATGAATACTGACACAGACTGCTGCAAGATGCAAAACCTTATCTCCACGCTATACAGCTTGGGACTTTCCCTCACTACGAGAAGAATTCCCGTATTATACTACGCCTTGTGCCTTCATTTCTCGTTATTTTAATCACTATTTTATATATATATATACCGGTATATATGAGAACCATATTTTAATTTCATTACTACCGAGCTCGATAGTTCCAGTCGCTAAGTGCGGCCAGTATCCAGTATTCGGGAGATAGGTGGTTCGAACCCCACTGTCGGCAGCCCTGAAGATGCTTTTCCGTGGTTTCCCATTTTCACACCAGGCAAATGCTGGGGCTGTACCTTACTTAAGGCCACGGCCGCTTCCTTCCGAGTCCTAGGCCTTTCCTGTCCCATCGTCGCCATAAGACCTATCTGTGTCGGTGCGCGACGTAAAGGCAATAGCAAAAAAAAACCATTACGTACTCTTCCAAACTCTCTAAATGTAATAAACTAAAATAAAATTAATGTCACGTACTACATTTCTTCGAGCTCGCACACAGTCGAGTGAGTGCGACGGTTGCGTCTTCAATCAATTACGTCTATGTCCACGTGCAAAGGCAACATACCCCGCCTATTTGTTTACATGAGGATTGAACTCTCGTGAAAAGACCTATAGGTCTATGTAGAACCAAACATTGCAACTAATTTGTATGTCATTGCATGGTTACGTGGAAACACGTCTTGTTTCAAGATCATATAAAGTCGCCTGGAATATTGTGATAACTATCTTTAAAACTTGTGTTACACTGAAGCCATATCTGTTCGCTGTAAAATTTGACTGGCACCTACTAAAATTTACGGGGAAGGGCATCATAACAGTGTTCATTTCAGGCTACATTTCTTCGATAAACTGATTGTCAACTTGTTTAAGTGATTCCCAGTAACTAGCAGTGTTCCAATCGGGCAAGTCGCATATTTCTAAAGATGGTCATTCGTCAAAGTCTTTCTCCTGCACTTATTTTTTGAACAATAAAATTTCCGTCTTAAAGCATTAATTCCGCGCCACTTTGCACCGATCAACACATTTTTGGCTTGAAATGATTCATTTAAGTCGCACAAATGTTTTGTAATACTGGTTGAAAAGGCAAGGTCAGTGACGTAGCGCCCACCTTCGTACACGACCACAGCGAGCTAGAGATTAGAACAGCGTGTTAGTGTACCATGGGAGCGCACTCCAAGGGATAGCATGTCATGAACAAAAAATGTTCAGAATTACTGATCTAGTCTGTACTTATTTATTGTAATGAATACTCTTGAATTTGTTAATGTACCTTGCTTTCCCTCATTCATTTTCCCATTCCGTCCTAAAAGTATGCTGTTGATATTTTTCCAGGGTGAGGTGTGACACATCATGTCAATATAATCACAGGGAGCGTCCAGCCCGACCAGGTGAACTGCCATGCCGCGTACCATCTTGTGATCACCCTCAGAAGAAAGACCCGTCCCAGAAAGCAAGACCTAGACCCGACAAGAAACCTCCACCTAGAGAGACACACAAACGACATTGCCCAAGTAATGAAGACCTAAGGAACCAGAGGAAACCACCACAATCATCCCCTGGAAAACGTCCGCATACGCATCCCGTGCGCCCTTCTGGCGAGATACCAATCTGCCTATCCCAGACATCAAGGGGGAGGGGTCACTCTGTCGACTTCGACGATACTGATGACGAGACTTACATCCAGCGCCTGGATCCAAAGAATTCCAACATATATCTCAAGGGAAGTGGACACGTCAAGTTAAAGGATAATGTAAAGCAAAAAGTTTCCGGCGAAGTTGTCTTATCAGTGGAAGATTTAGCGAAAGCTAAAAAACGTAAACGTAAGAGAGATTCAGGTGATGGTAAACATCGTTCAAGAAAAGACCATAAACGGAAAGGGGGATGCCCTGGTTCTCCCAATGATACTTCGGCATGTGCTAGATTGGCAGGCAGACGTGTTGATACAGGTCAAGGGGCTGCATTAAACGTCTGTCCAGGAAATGCGGCGGCAGCTTTGCCAGGCAATATCAGTCAGGCGATAATTATTCCTCCTGAATTAGCCGGAGCTTTAAAAGGGCAAGTTATTCTTGCAGCACCTGGGACCTTCGGTAATACGACTCCATACTTCATAATTACTAGCATTCCAACACAACCAACAACTCCAAGTAAAGAAGAAAAGAAAGAAGAATCTAAACCAAAAACTGAAAACAAATGCGGAGCCACACCAGGAGGTTGTTGTGGCGCAGCTAAGAAATCGTCGGAAAAATCTGAATCAGATACAAATGAAAAGAAATCTGAGAAACCCGGAGATATTACCGAGAGAGTATTCCGTATGTATATTGAATCTGCTCCCAAGGGAACAACAAATCAAACATCACTTGGCCCTTTAACTTCCGCCACTGTGATAAGTATTCCTAACGTTACCCAACCTTCAACGCCTATCGCAAGCCCCCGTGCTCGTACCACTAGTAGCAGTGATTCGAGTGATGACTCTAAAAGCTCTTCTTCTACATCTTCCAATTCATCATAAATATTATACTTTGGAATAACGACTCCGCAATATTTCTTAACAATTCCACTGCACGGAAATTCGTATAGGAATGCTCATTGTAAATACTGCTGCAGTAATATCGAACATTAGAATAAACTGTACCTAGGTTTACTCCGACAATATTAAATTTGTTTATATAGTCGTCGCATTTAAGTCATCAGCTCTGTCTTCGTTGAATGAACCTTCCCTTCTTTGAAAGTTATGTGAAGTCTTATGCAGTTCTTGTACGGTATTGGAAATCGAAAATAAACTTCATGGATAATTCGGCATTATCACTTAGCCTTAAGTATACCTATATGGTGTAACTGCCTATTTTCCTCAACAGGTTACCCCAACTTTTATAGACTGATTGAGCTCAGTTCAGTATTTATGACAATTAAAAGCAACACCTTATACTTCAAATGTGTATTCGAAATGTGAGGCGTAATCGAAAAGAACACATTAAAATATTTTGATCTGATGAAATGGATTTCTTCTCTTTCAACAAAATATTTGGTAAATATATTGATTACTTACATGAGTAAAAATAGTGGAGTCCGGGAAAAAGGTACAGAGGAGTTGGAATGGTCAAGAGAGGAAGACAAAGGAAATAATAGGAGGGTTTCCGCTAGAGGTCGGGAACAGTGTATTTGTACGTCATCCAGTCGACTTGTGGATACTAGTTTTTTCTTTGCTACCTGCTTAACGTCGCACTAACACATCGAAGGTTTTACGACGTCGCAACGATAGGAAAGGACTAAGACTGGGAAGGTAGCAGCCCTGGTCTTATTAAGGAACAGCTCCAGCATCTGCTTGGTGTGAAAATAGGAAATCACTGAAAACTATCTTCAGGATTGTCGACGGTGGGATTCGAATCCGCCATCAGCCGAATGTAAGCTCACAGCTACGTGACCCTAACCCCACGGCCAACTCGCTTGGTATACAAGGTTTAAGGGTGTAGTCTTGGAATTTAGAAAACGTATTTTAAATAATATTATTGATTTCAGTATGAATTACAAGTATTAAATTTTGAGGGAAGTAATGATAAGCAGAATTAGTAGGAACAGCTTAAAACTCGTTCGCGGCTACACGATATAAAACAGACAGTCTTAGCTACTGTCAGTTTTAATGCTCAATGTTCTAATTAATTGTAGCCCATTGTAAATTTCTGTAATTCGTTTTATTGAAATGTAAACATGTCAAATATAAGTGAAAGAAAATCTGAATCATATTCCTTTACATATTATTTAACAACAAAGCGTCCTCATCCCGACCATAAGATTAGTTTTAAGTCAGTTAAGATGTGGATCCACACCTAGAGATTCGATCTACAGTGTCTTTCTTGTAAACTCAGACCATCCAGCGGCGGTTTTACTCTCGGAGGCATAGGCAGCTACACGGGAGGCGCGCTCGTTGTTCAGGACCTTGTAAGGGGCGTTCACGCACTCGACCTAGCATCAGTCTGAATCTCAGCTGTTAGATAGATAGATAGATGTCTTTATTTTTTTTCCAGATCTACAGCAATGAAGCCTTATTGATCTATTAAAGGAGAAAAATAATAATGTCCAACCTAGGCAGCATAAGCTGACATGCACATATAATAACTCTCGTAAAGTAAACATAACTAACAACAAACAAAGGAAAAAGGCAATATTAATCTAAATAATAATAATCAAGTGGCAATGGTGCAGTGATATCTTTTCAGATATAAAACAAAACCTCAAAAAATCTCAATATTGCTATTAAGAAAAGGGATAGACCGAAAACAAATATAACTACTGCAACAAGGTATTCTCATCTGTTGGCAATATGGCAGTAATAGAGAAAGAAACTAAAACTGGCAACATAATAAACTAAAAACTGGCAACGTATTACTGAGCAGAGTACAATGCTGTGTCCGACAGTATCTGCACTTTAGACAGAGAGTACGTCACTTCCGGCCGGGTTCGCACTCAGCGCATTCTTTCTTGAGCACTGCTCTCTCTTACATCCTACTTAAGTTGCAAACCTGGCTTCGTATTACCTCCATTGTAGTGCCGGTGTGAAATTTATTCACCTTACGTTGCGTTACTGTTGAGCACTATTCAGCCTCTATTATTTCACAATATTTATTAACTTTAGAATCCAGACAACTCACCACCTTAAATGAAACCATATTCACTCACAGTTAACTAGGACCCTCAACTCATACGCAAGCCATCCCCACATATTAGCGTTATCCTTAACACCTGTCCAATTTACAATCACTCTCTTCTTCATTCACTACGCACTTTCCCGCCTGCTAATTTACCTATTTAATCACTCTTAATCACTCTTATCATTTAGTCACTCTTGACATAGTTATGCGTAACACACACACACTCAGCTATTCTCAGATGTACAGCACTTTACTTTCTACTGAAAATTTCCTTTTTTGCTTCTTGTCACTATGCCTTCGTCCAATTTGTTCTTTTTACCCCATATCTCTCTTAGGCTCAGACTTCTCCAGTGCACCTCTTGCTTCTTCTTCCTGTCTCCCAGCCGTATTTTCACTTGGTTTGTGCACTCTTGTCACATCTTGAGTTTCCGCCCCCACAATCGCTCCCTGTATCTTCCTTTCTTCTCTCACATGGAACTCCGAGGTCAGCTCCTTAATTAGTGCCCTTGTCGCCCTGGTCTCCTTACTTATCTCCTTCCTCATCTCATTTACGAATTCGCTGGTTCCTTCTTCGATCGTTTTGCAAATCTCATCTGTCAAGTTTATTACATCTTGCTGCGAGCTTAGATCCAGTGCCTTGTTTTCTTTGGTTCTTTCTTTGCCTCCATGACCATTTCCGCCCATTTTACTGTCTGTGATTTGCCTTTTTTCCACACTCTTCCCCACTACCACTTCGTCCTTCCTATTCTCTTCCATTTCTCGTAATTTCTTCGTTGTCCACATTCTGGTCCAAAGTCCATTGGTTACTACTAATTGTTGGCCCTTAATATAGGCTCTCAACCCTTGCATTTTAGCCCGGACCAAATTCTTCTTCAGAGTATTTATATTCTTTACCCCTTCTCTTCCCATGTCCCATTTAATCCAAATTTTTGTATTCCGTATATTATCTGCGCCTCTTGACACTATTTCCGCCATCAGGGTGGAAAACAACTTCAGTTTTATCGGCCTATCACCCCGTTTTTTTACCTATCCTTTCTACGTCATCTATATCCACTTCATTGAAGTTAATTCTCATCATTTTGTGGATGACTTCCACCACTTTGTAGGTTGTCAGCACTTCATCTTCTCCTTTGTCTTCCGGCACTCCATATATAAATAAGCATTTCTTCCTACGTTCTCGGCTACTGTCTCCAATTTCTGCTTTCAGCTTCACCACCTCTTCTTCCATCTCCTTTATTTTTGCTTTGAGTAATATAATTTCTCTCTCGCTGGTTTCCACTTTGTTCATTGTCTCTTCTGCCTTTCCCTGTATCCAACGCCTCATATGTTCAAATTCCTTCACTTGTTCTTTCATCATATTTTTGATCTGTTCAAACGGGCATACTTCTTCCACCACTTCTTTCACCACTCTTCTTATAACCTCCACGTCTTCCCAGTTCATGTTGCCACTGGGGGTTGGGCCGGGGTTAACCTCTACACCTATTTGGGTTAGAAGTACCATAATCACAGCTGCCACCAGTATAATCTCGCTCATCATTCTTGTTTCCACTTTACCTCCTTTAATTTTGGCTGTTTCATTTTTCCATCTCCTCTGCCATCTTCCAATAGCTGCACGATATTGATCCACGCCTATCATCTTCCTCTTCCCTCTCGTCTTACTTTTCCACACACCGTTCACACTCCACGCCGGCTCTCCCGGCACCTCAACTCAGCACGTCCGTCACCGATCGCTGACTAGGTTAGAATGGAATCTCAGCTGTTAAAATGGTGAGACAGTTATCATTGCAACACTGTATTTTCGTATGTAAATTTTATTTTAAGTATGAGACGGCTCGACGGGTACATGATGGATTTGTTCAGCAATTTCCTGGCGAAGTGTCGCCTTCATTAGCACACATTCACGCAATCGTAAATAAATTTCGAACTACTGGCTCGGTGCTCAATATAACACATGCATGCACATGAACAGTTTTAACAGAGGAAAAGCTAGATGTCATTGGTGCGAATCTTGAAAGGTCACCGAATAAATCATTCACAAAAGCACAATAAGTAGGGGTTTCGGTTTCTTCTGCACATAGAGCTACAAAGCTCTGTGTGTTACACATTAACCGTAAAGGCCCATTGTTTAAAACGTGAGATATTATGAGTGGTATCTTGCATCATTTTTTGATCGTTTATTCGACCCCCAGCTTGTGTTCTTTTCGGATGAGGCCTGGTTTCAGCCTAATGGTCGTGTGAACAGTCATAACTCTCGCTATTGATGTGCAAGACAATCCTAATGGTGTTTATGAAGTCCCTCATTTTGAAGGTAGACACTTCCAACATCTTTAATAAGGTAACATTTCATATGAGATTGTATATATTATTATTAGCGTATGGCAAGGAAATTATATACATAATATACAATATATACACAATAACAAAAAACATTGATTCACTTCAGGCATTAGTGTTATCTCTTATATCTGAATGTCCAGCTTATCAATCCACTGTAGTGCTTCCACTGTTGGAGATAGGAAGTCTTCCAAACTACCTGGATATGCCCGTAGTTGACACTCGCTTACAATGTGGGGAATAGTCTGGCGAGGGGCTCCACAGTCACATTCTGGAGATGGTACAAAATTCCACTTGTAGAGAGAATCCCTGCACCTTCCATGACCTGTCCTGATCCTGTTCAGTCTGGACCAAGTTGCACGTGGCAGTTGGGATCCATTTACAATATTTTCCCCTCTGAAGATGTTATGCAGGAGCACGTCGGGAGAGTTATTCCAGCGGCTTTTCCACTCCTCCAAAGCATTGAAGTTGGTGGACGTCTTCAGAGCAGCGTCACAAAGGGCTGGATGTCGTGATTTCAGTCTTTTGAGACTAAGAGCTGGTATGTCATTTAGAACAGGTAGCAGAGGATTCTTGCAGATCTTGTTGTACTCTCGAACAAGAGCTCTGGATCTTCGTAAGTCAGGTGGCATTATTCCTGACAACAGAGGGAGCCAGTGAACTGGAGTTGATCTGATGGTGCCAGATATAAGACGCATGCTGGTATTCAATTGTGGGTCAATATACTTTGTATACAGACTATTAATCCACACTGGAGCACAGTAGTCAGCAGCAGAGAAAACCAGTGCTAAGGCTGAAGAGCGTAGGATGTTTGCAGTAGATCCCCAAGTGGTACCAGTTAGCTTCTGAATAATATTGTTTCGGGTTTTCAGTTTCTTCGACAAGTTCAAAAGATGTTGTCTGAATGATAAAGTCCGGTCCAAGGTAACACCGAGATATTTTGGATACCTATTGTGATTAAGTACTCGATTGGAGAAGGTAATATTTAGTTTCAAGTTAGCGAGCCGGTTGCTCAAATGGAAGCAAGAAACCTCCGTTTTGGTTGTACTGGGTCTGAGTCTCCATTTCCTTAAATATTCTGCCAATGTGGATAAGTCCTGAGTCAAAATGTCTTCAGTTTTTTCAAAGATCTTGTGTTGTGTGGCCAGGGTATATGAGATTGTATATATTATGCTTAAAGCAGGGCGGCCGCGCGCGTCGTAATTTGCGCTGAGGCAGCTGTTGTGGCGGAGAGAACAAACACCGTGCGCTCGGTCGGGATTTGTAAGAGAAACCCTGTAGTTAGAAATTGATGGCAACTATGAGGTCTCGGGCTTGCTTCCACTTAGGTCGCTTTCACGCTTGGTTCCGGGAGCTAAGTCACTGTGTGACGTGGCGGGTGTCGGGGGAGGCAGGTCTTGCTATACAAACGAGAACCTCCTCCAGTACTTCAACTAGGCTTCTTGTATATCAGGTTAAGGCAACATGTATCACTCACCATTTCTCCTCGCTTCCTGACCATTCATGGAGTATATATATATATCAATGTTATTGGTTATTACTGTAACAGTTCAACTACATTACAGACATTTATAATCATCAACTATTATTATTAATTAAATATCACTATTTCTTGTATTCAGTTCCGTCATCAAGTTCCACTATTAATTATTTATCGCATACTCCGTTTCATTTCATTCACTATATAATATATAAAATTAGGATTAATCAAATATTTGTATTCGAATTTCGGGTCCGACTCATTGGCCGAACGGCCAGCGTTGAGGGCTTCAGTTCAGAGCGTCTAGGATTCGATTTCTGGCCGAGTCGGGGATTGTAATGGCGTCAGGATAATTCTTCAGACTCGGGTACTGGGTGTATGTGTTTGTTCCAACACTTTCCTCTTCATATTCAGACAACGCACTACACTACCAACCACCACAGAAACTCGCAACGATGATTACATCCATCCATATAAGGTTGGCGTCAGGAAGGGCATCCGGCCGTGAAAGAGAACCAGTCCACCTGTGTGACGCAGTTCGCACGCGCGACCTCACAGATGGGGGAAAAGCGGTAAATAACACGAAGAAGAAGTTAGAGCAAAAAACTGATATATACGTTGAGATTTGTGAAAGAGCGTAAAATGTTATACTGTAATGTAATCAGGAGCTGGCATGGTTGCACAACGCAACTATTAATTGCTAGGAGTGAAGACGTGCTGAGGTACATCCACTTCACAAGGGCAAATTGGCACACGCCATCATGAAGCAACCGTCTGGGTCACGTGGTCAAGCCGTTCAGTAGCGGTTTAGCTTCACCATGGGATGTGGATGTTAATGGGGAACCAAAGATAGACTAAGAATGCAATAAGAAATTAGATGACGAGGAGGTTATTGCTTTTGAGGAAATCCGAGGTAATATTGAGAATAAGGAGTTGATGAGCACAATGGTATGTCTGAAATAAATCAGGATAGAGCAGAAGTTGGGAATCACGCTGGTACTCAAAAGAGTTTTATTAGAACTCGCTTTACGTCGCACTGGTACATACAGGCTTTATGGCGACGAAGGGAGAGAAAAGGGCTAGGAGCGGAAAGGAAGCGGCCCTGGTCTTAAGGTACAGCCCCAGCATTTATTAGATAGTTTCGAGGCTTTAAATAATAACGTAGGTGGTAATAGACCACAAAGCAGAACCATAAAGGTAGGCAGAAACATATCAGGTAATCAACAGAGGAGGGGGAATAATTTGGATCACAGAAGCGGAGATCAGCGGAAGAAAAGTAGAAATTTTAATAGTGACAGCGGTCATCGGAGCTATCAGGAACAATCCAGAGATGGGAGGCGAGGAAGTATTATAGGACCAGGTAATGGGAGGCGTGAGAATTTTTGTCAGAGGAACACTGGACGGAATTATCAGAGACAGAATGAAGTAGCGAATATAAATGTAAGCCACAAGGTGCAACAGAGTTAGAGCAATTTATGCGCTCAGCGGACTATATAGAAAGGTCAACAAGACAGTCCAGTCGTTTCAGAGGCAGATAAATAATGTAAATAGCTGTATGGTGTAGGTAGATGTAAGAGAAGAAAGTGTTTGTGACCTAAGAAGATGTAAGTCAAATGCGTTAAATGATGACGTAGTCAATAAAGTAGCTAATTGTACCATTAATTTAGAAGTAAGAGTGATTATTAAGTGTTTTTAATACATGGAATAGAATAATCTAAGTACTGACATAATTTCACCTACGATATATCGTCGCTGCCGGGACAAAAGCTCCTATGAGAAATATTTGATCTTAGAACTTTGGCCGGTAGGGTGCAATAATCTGTGAATATTGTCAAGGCATTCTCGCTCTTCATAATGTATGTGCTGCGGGTCAGTATATCTCCAAAAATATTATCACATAGGAGGTTTCGTCCCGGCAACGACGATATGTTGTTATGAGTAGGGAAAGTGAAGGTACTGTCAGATTATGGTAGTGAAAGTTCATGCATTAATTCACAGGTAAATGAGGAAGTTATGAAAGAAAATTCAGAGATAAGGGAAGTTCGCGTGAGGGAGACTGTCATTGTGACGGCCGTTGGTAGTAAGTCATAGTAAATAAACGGATAGCGGTACCAATTATGATTGGTGAAGAATGAAACTTTAAACCGTGCCTTGTAGTATCAAATCTTTTGTATTCAGTAATTTTAGGAGCTGTTTGGCTTACGAGTCATAGGGCTAGGTTTAATTTTAATTTATTTGCAATTTATTTGTATGGAGGAAAAATAGCCAAGAAACATTTATGACATTTGAAACATTTACTAATAAGAAGAAGAAGAATAAGATGAACAAGGAGAAGAGAAATAAAAGAGCATACTCTATGATAAATAATAATTGTAAGTTGTCTTGTCACGTGGACGGTTATTATTACAAGACATCGCACAATAGTACGGCATAATGTAGGAAACAATATCCCACTAAATACGTTTACGCTTTTCGGAGACTCAAGTGAATCTACCGACACGAGATTGACGTATATGAGCACCTTCAAATACCACGGGACTGAGCCAGGATCGAACCTGCCAAGTTGGGCTCTGAAGGCCAGTGCTCTACCGTCCGAACTACTCCAGCCTTTCATGGATTCTGGGTGTTCGCAATAGTAACTTGGAACCTCGGTACAGAGACGAAAGCAATGCTTTATTTTGGATGATGAGACGTTGGTTGACGCTGGCAGAAATAGTACTGCGCTGTGGGCTCGCTCTGTACTAAATACAGTGAAAAAGAGTGCAGTGCTGGAGGGAGATAATATGTAACGATAATCTGCAAACAAAGTAAGGCTGTGCGCTTCCTCAAACGATGGAGACGACATTCGAAAATTATTACTGTGTATTACTCCTCTAGGGTTGTTTTCGACAATATTTGCTTAAAGGCTCCTCTTTCACGATCTTGAATTACAGGGTGATACTTACGCGCATGATTCTATCTCATTTGTTCTTCTCTGCACCGTTGCAGCAATATAATGCTAACTTTCTAGCATTCCATCATTGTGCTGAGAGAGGATGTAGTGTTCCTTCAACACCCTCCCCCATGAGAGTAATCCACGAGGGTTGTAAATAAATTAGTCACAACGTAGTCCAGACACTCGCAGGAGGTCGGGATGCGCATATGGAGTGGTCAGGTGGCATTGTTGTCGATGTGTTGTGTGCATTTGACGGGCGTCCAGTTGGGAATGTTTTTGCTGTGTGGCGTTGAAGTGAAGAGTGTCGATTTCATCACACTATAGCATGTTTTCAAAACCTGGTCAGTGTTCATGGATTAAAATCGAAATTGCCCGTGGCAAAAATGCATTAGAATGTTATCAAGGATTACGTGAAGTCTGTGGTGATAATGCATGGCCGTATAGGATGGTTGCACGATCTCAAGATCAGATTGAAATCTTCAGTGGTCTCATTTCCGTAGACTATCGGTAGACTGGCTGTCCTGGAATTGTCGTAGATGTTGCTCTTATCCATCAAATTGTGTGGCACATACTGAAGAAATGTCTTAACATGAGGAAAATTGCGTCCAATTGGGTTCCACATCAACTCACCGACGTACAGAAATGGCAGCGGTATGCACTGACTGGCAACCACCTGGACAGATACCGCAACAAAGGACTCATTTCTACAGCGGATTGGCACCATTGATGGGACGTGGGCACGAGCCTATGAGCTTGAATTAAAGCGTCAATCGAATAAATGACGTCACTCAGGTTCGCCACATCCACAAACATTTCGACAGGAACCCGGTCGGGTGAATCTTATGTTGATTGTGGCGTACGTCTCTGGGGGTGTTATTATTACGCATGCTGTGCCTGAGGGACAGACCGTCAACAGTGACTACTATTGCCGATTTCATTAGCGACATCTGCGTCCGGCTGTGCAGCGCAAACGGCCACGTTTATTGCGAGACGATCGCCTTATCGTGTTGCATGACAACGCACGTTGTCATGTCGCAAACACTGTCAGGCTCTTATTGCAACGGTGGCAATGGTCTTGGGGCACCCTCCGTACTGGCCAGATATGAGTCCATGTGATTGCAACCTGTTTTCGAAGTTGAAGGAACCCTTCCGAGGCCGCCAATTTTCTGACGTGGCATCTATACACCGTGCAGTAGGGAGGTTCGCCTCTGTCATCAACAGTGAACGCCTTGCCAACGGTCCCCAACGGCTTTCCGACATTTAGCAAAAGGTAATAGTCATCGCAGATGACTACATTGAAGGAATGTACTTGTTAGTTCATTAAATATTTCGTTCTATCAACATTGTCGCTACTTCATTTACAGAACTCGTAGTTCTAATTCGTTATTGTGCTAAAGACAATTCTAATAATTACCATATTCGAAAATGAACCGAAGTCGTTTTGTGAACAGTCTGTGCGTATCTTTCTTTTCACACTGAGGAAAGTCACTGTTGTAACCAAGGTTGAAATTTACAAAACACAACTTTTATTGCTTCACTTTATGATATTTACACAAACAACTGAAAATTATTTTGAAGCAAAAAAGAATATTGAATCTTGAGAAAAGTCTGTCTTTATACAATATGTACAGGTTTACAGTCTTTATATGCACTTCTATCTTGAAAAGATAGTCTTTGTGAATTGACACGTTGATAGTCGAGAACTATCTGGCACACTAACATGAATGTCTTTGAGAGTCCTTGTTTGTTGAAGTGCCTGAATTCCTAAAAAGCAAGTTCAATTGATTGAAGAAATTCCACCTAGCGAAACTAAGGGAGCTTGCATAACTTAGGGAATGAAAATGGCTTGTAAAAGAATTACGGAACATAGGCAGCGGAAACAGGTAAGGGAGCGGTGACCAGAGGTGAAACCTCGTACTGCCAGAAATTCAGTCCACCTGGTCGAAGCACATTTTCAAGAGGAGTAGCCTCCGTGCTCGACGTAGGGTGTATTCTGGAGCTGGACACCGGGGCGAGTGGGCAAGTAAGCAGGCAGGGAGCTCCTATTTATAGTACACTCGATGGTCAGGCACGCGCACTGAGGGCTGCGCGTCGAAGCTAGCAGAATGATACACAGGCGCGCGTGCAGCTGGCTTGCGGAGCGAGAAGGAAGCGCCGGACATACAACACCCTCCCCTCCTAAATACGCCGGTACGGCGTGAAACGGCGGCGGCGCTGGCGGCGACTGCGATGCTGGGGCGGAGCTGCTGGTGTCTCTGTTGTATTGTCCGGGGCTGGAACTGGGCGGAGTGGCGCTGTCTCGTCCTGAAAGGAACCCATTGTTATTAAATGATCTAAAGCTCGTTCAGCAATAGATTTATCTGGTTTAGCAATAGCATCAATAGCTGGACAGGGGCGGTAGCGCAGACGTATCGGATCTTGATGGCGGCAGATACGTTTCTCCGTAGTCTGTATCTCGTATAGACGATGACCCAAAGATCTGCAGATGACTCCAGGTATCCAGAGTGGGTTGGATTTGAATGTCCTGGTGTAGACCTTGTCGTTGAGGGAGAACTTCGTTGGTGAGGTCTTATGCTGGGCCGGAAGAGGCTGTAACAGAGAAAGTAAAGTTCTGTGAGGTCGTCCATGGAGCTTCTGTGCAGGAGTGATATTATCAGCGCCGGGTAGAGTTCTATAGTTGTTTAAGAGTTGGAGCAAGGCTTGGTCTTTAGTTAAGCCTGAAGAGACAGCTTTCTTCATACTTCGTTTAAATGTTTGTACGAAGCGTTCAGCTTCACCATTAGATTGAGGGTGAAAAGGTGGTGCTAGGATATGACGAATGCCATTATGTGTACAAAAGTTCTGAAAAGCAGTAGCTGTAAATTGAGGTCCGTTGTCCGAAATGAGTACTTGCGGTAAACCTTCTGTAGTAAAGATTTTCTGGAGAGCACGAATGGTAGCTTCGGTTGTAGTAGTCGAATGCATATCCACGACATATGGAAAGTTTGACAGTGAATCGATGACTATTAACCACATGGAATTGAGGAAAGGACCTGCGAAATCGATGTGAACTCGTTCCCATGGAGTAGTAGCAGGAGGCCATGAAGCAAGATCAGAAGACGGGGCGTTCTGATTCGTTTGACATTGCTCACAATGACGTATTAGCTTTTCGATGGCGGCATCAATACCGGGCCAGTAGCAGTGTTGACGGGCGAGTTGCTTTGTTCTGGAGATACCCCAATGGCTTTGGTGTAATAATTCGAGAACTTGTTTCTGTAGGCTAAGTGGGATAACCACTCGGAAGATGGTGCCTGCTTCTAGTAATACAACTCCGGCACGAGTCGTGAGACGATGCTGCATACGATGATAAGGTGCCAGGTGGGCAGGAAGTGTGCTCTGAAGAGGCCAACCGTTGCGGATGTAAGTACGTACAGTAGCAAGTGTACTGTCCTTATCCGTAGCTTTAGCTATGCAGGTAGCATCAATAGGAAAACTGGATACAGTATCTTCAAGTTCTATGTCCAACTGAAGACATTCAGATTCTTGAGAATCGAAGGCAGTATCAGGACCAACGGGTAAGCGGGAGAGGGCATCAGCATTACAATGCTGGGATGTGGCTCGATATACAATCTGATAGGAATAATCAGAAAGGAACATGGACCATCTTTGAAGCTTTCGGAGGGAATTCTCTGGGATCTTATTACCAGGATGGAATAAGTGTACGAGAGGCTTATGATCGGTAATGATCAGGAAATGGTTGCCATAGAGATATTCATTGAAACGGCGAATACCAAAGATGATGGCTAAAGCTTCTTTCTCTATCTGTGAGTATCGACGTTGATGGTCATTAAGTGTTTTCGAAGCGAAGGCGATGGGGCGTTCTTGTCCATGACGATCCTTCTGGGAGAGAACGGCACCGACACCGTAGTCTGAAGCGTCAGTAGCTAGCGTGATGATCTTGTCGGGCTGAAAATGAGTGAGTTGTATAGCTTGAATTAAGGCGTTGTTGATTGTTTTCCATGCCTGTTGGCATTGCGGAGTCCACTGAAACTTAACACCTTTTTTACGTAGAGCGTTTAATGGAGCTGCCACTGTAGCGAAGCGTGGAATGAACTTATTATAATAGTTCGCTTTGCCTATGAAGGACTGAAGCTGCTTGAGGTTCTGAGGTGCTGGCATGTTTACTATCGCTGAGACATTCTGTGTACTAGGACGAATTCCATTCTTATCAAGTATATGTCCTAGGTAGTGAACTTGAGGCTGAAAGAAGGTACATTTAGCTAGATTCGCTCGTAGGCCATTGTCTTTCAATGTCTGGAGAAGGAGGCGTAGATTGGTTAGATGTTCCTGATGATCTTTTCCAGTAACAATAATATCATCCAGGTAGTTAGCACAACCGGGAATGGAGGCGGTGAGTTGAGCCAAATAGCGCTGAAAAATAGCCGCTGAGGATGAAACACCGAATGGGAGCCGCTGGAGCTGGAGCAGTCCGAGAGGAGTGTTGAGTGTGAGAAATTTCTTAGATTCTTCGTCTAAAAGTAGCTGGAGATATGCTTCTTTAAGATCAACTCGAGAGAAGAATTGGCCACCAGAGAGACGACGGAATAAGTCTTCTGGACGTGGAATAGGAAAGATATCTGTGTCGAGTTGTGCGTTGACTGTAGATCGAAAATCGCCACAAAGTCGAACATTACCATCAGGTTTCTTGATTACCACGAGTGGAGTAGCCCATTGACTAGAAGTAACTGGTACAACAATTCCAGTTTGTATCCATCTTTCTAATTCTTTCGTGACCTGGTCTTGAAGTGCTAGGGGTACTGGACGTGCTTTGAGGAAGCGAGGCTTAGCTCCGGATTTCAGCTGTATGTGAGCTGTATAGTCTTTGGCTGTTCCGAGCTGAGAGTCGAAGACTTCAGGAAACTGCGCTAGGAGAGCGGTAACGTCAGAAGTAGGATGCAATGTAGATACGACGTTAATGTTGTCATGTATCTGGAAACCAAATAAGTTAAATAGATCCATGCCCATAATGTTTGATGCAGTGTAGTTGTTAACTACGAGAAGAGGAATGGCCTTCTGAATTCCTTTATAACTAGCCTGAAGCTTGATTTGACCTTTGATGTCAATTTTCTTCTTGTTAAATGTCACGAGCTGGATGTCAGCTGGAGAGCATGAAGGTGAACCTAAGTTGTGGTAGGTAGTCAGGTTAATAATAGAGACAGGTGATCCAGTATCTAATTGAAAATCGACAGATCGATCAGAGAATGAGAGAGGAATGATGATTTTGTGCGAATCCTTTGTGGGAAGAATAAGATTGATCTGATCAACTTCCATGTCTTGGCGGGGCTGTATATGCTTCCAGCGTGCTGCAGTAGTCTTAGCAGGGCGGAGCGAACTTTGACAGACAGTCTTAATGTGTCCAAGTTTATTACATCGGTCACAAGTAGCTTTGAAAAAACGACAGTCACGACGTTCATGATGCTTGAAACAACCTCGGCAGGAAGGCAGGAGTTTCGAGGTGCTTTTAGAATTGGGCTTCCGTGTAGCATTACGAGAGGGAACCTGGCGAGAATGCTTGGTGGAGAGCGCCTTATCCGTACGGTTCACTGTAGCAGAGGACTTGCGGGCCTGAGGCGAGACTTGTGCAACTTCGTGTGGAGAAGCTATGGCTGCGGCAGTCTTGGTAGTAAGCTCATAAACCGTAGCAATACGCTGGACGTCTTCTAAAGAAGGGTTACTCTGCTTGACAGCGTCAAAACGTATTTTGTCTTCAGGAGCATGTAAAATTAGCATGTCCCGAATGAGAGAATCAGTGTAGGATGAACCACAACCGTCCTTGGAGCAGATGAACTGGCAGGGTTTAGCTAGACCACGCAATTCAGTTATCCATTCAGTATGTGTCTGATGGGGTTGCTTTCTGCTCTGAAAAAATTTATAGCGAGCAGCCACTATGTGAGGAGCTTTGGCATAGTGTTCCGTGAGACGGGCCAAGAGCTGTGTGAAGGGTACCTCAGATAAGTGTTCTTCTGGACTTAATTTACGTAGTAATTCACACGTAGCATTGCCAACCGAACTAAGAAATAGTGCGCGGCGGCGTTGATCATCTGTGACAGAATGGCAGATGAAATGCTGTTGTAAACGGGCTAAATAAACTGACCATTCTTCCTTAGCTGGATCAAAAGCAGAGAACGGAGGAATAGCTGATGGCTGTGTAGAGACAGAAATAGCTTGAATAGCCTGAATTAATGCTGCCTGTTGTTGTTGCATAAACTGTTGTTGTTGCTGCTGTAAGGCTTGGAAGACCGTAGCTAGTTGTTCCGCAGTAGCCATTGCGAGATGCGTGCAAGAAAGAGTAAGGTAAGCTGTGTGTCAGAACAGGTTGGAGTGTCGTTTTGTTTAGCACGTCGCCGTAGAGTTGACAACTGGGCCTGTTGAATGGTAGTGGCGTGTGTACCTCGTCGCTATAGAGTTGGTAACTGGGGTCGAAGAATTGTAGAGTTGCTTTTTTACCTCGTCGCCATAGAGTTGTGTTGTAACCAAGGTTGAAATTTACAAAACACAACTTTTATTGCTTCACTTTATGATATTTACACAAACAACTGAAAATTATTTTGAAGCAAAAAAGAATATTGAATCTTGAGAAAAGTCTGTCTTTATACAATATGTACAGGTTTACAGTCTTTATATGCACTTCTATCTTGAAAAGATAGTCTTTGTGAATTGACACGTTGATAGTCGAGAACTATCTGGCACACTAACATGAATGTCTTTGAGAGTCCTTGTTTGTTGAAGTGCCTGAATTCCTAAAAAGCAAGTTCAATTGATTGAAGAAATTCCACCTAGCGAAACTAAGGGAGCTTGCATAACTTAGGGAATGAAAATGGCTTGTAAAAGAATTACGGAACATAGGCAGCGGAAACAGGTAAGGGAGCGGTGACCAGAGGTGAAACCTCGTACTGCCAGAAATTCAGTCCACCTGGTCGAAGCACATTTTCAAGAGGAGTAGCCTCCGTGCTCGACGTAGGGTGTATTCTGGAGCTGGACACCGGGGCGAGTGGGCAAGTAAGCAGGCAGGGAGCTCCTATTTATAGTACACTCGATGGTCAGGCACGCGCACTGAGGGCTGCGCGTCGAAGCTAGCAGAATGATACACAGGCGCGCGTGCAGCTGGCTTGCGGAGCGAGAAGGAAGAGCCGGACATACAACAGTCACCGAGTCACCGAGTCTTTCTTTCATGTATATTTACTGTAACAAAAATGAAATGATGCTCTTTTCATGACTCACCTGGCCCTATAAATGAATAAAATACAATATAACTCCTATTATTGCCATTACTATATACACCATGCAGAAAATAAACGTATTGTACTTGTTAGTTCATTAAATATTTCGTTCTATCAACATTGTCGCTACTTCATTTACAGAACTCGTAGTTCTAATTCGTTATTGTGCTAAAGACAATTCTAATAATTACCATATTTGAAAATGAACAGAAGTCATTTTGTGAACAGTCTGTGCGTATCTTTCTTTTCACACTGAGGAACGGTCGAGTCACCGAGAGACGTGGGTTCCCTGTCACAGTTCGACTCCTGAAAAGTAGGGTCTAGGTAGTGCCAAGGACTTATTACCTCTAACCACCCTCTAAACTTCGTTTTGGTTCCTTTAGACAACACGAAAGCAACATTCGTTCTTTGCTGAATGTGACGCCGTTGATACGTGGGACGTAAGTTCTCTCTTATTTTAACTCTCCAGTACTCGCGCGGAGTTTTGTCACGCCAGTGCTCGCGCGGGGTAAGATATTACCTCTTTCTTTCATGTATATTTACTGTAACAAAAAATGAAATGATGGTCTTTTCATGACTCACCTGGCCCTGTAAAAGAATAAAATACAATATAACTCCTATTATTGCCATTACTATATACACCATCCATAACTTCAAAGCAGACAATTTCGTTCATAATAACACTCTATTTCATGTATTTTAAAAACTAGAAATATGAAAATCAATGATACTTCATTACTATTTGAGCACTGACTTTTAGTCTCTCTTCGTCATTATCGGTTTCCTTGTTGACGGATTCTTCACACTCGGTACTGAAATGGTCTTGGCACGCGTATTTTTCACACAGCACACAAGAGTTTCCGCTTTTTCTTTCTCGACTTCTAGGACATAAAGCACTTCGTACGGATGATCCTGGTGTTTTTCTCTTCAACGTTGGAGTCAGAGAGGTCTGGGAAATTTCTCCCTTACCATTTGAAATTATTTTCAAGGCTTTCACTCTGATACTACGAAGCAAACTTGTTTGTGCCGCTCTAACAGCTATCCTAGGTTTCACCGGTTCCATTGCAATTCAGCTTTCGTCAATAAAAAAAATTAAGCAACGTCATTGGATCCGTTACGCCACGTGTTTACAGCCTAGAGCCAGGCAAGTACGATGAAACTTTGTTGTGATAACGAGTACGAATGTTTTAGGAGGCACTACGATGCTCCATTTAGTCACACCATCACGTCCATATATGTAATTTCGGCAGGGCCTGTTTGAAGCGTCGTCATTTTCACACCCTGATGTATAGGCACAGTCCTCTTCAAGTAAGTCACTGACATCCTGTTGTGAGAGTGGATCATGCTCTGACATTTCTACTGCCTTGTTGAATTCCCCTCACTAAATCGGGATGATTCGAGTTGCGGATTTAAGGAAGTGGTAACAGAGGAGAAATTTAGGCCGAGGGATTCTTAGATAAGATGACTTACGGTGTAATTATTTAAGTGTAAAAGTCAAGGCAGAGGCAATAAATTAAAGGAGAAAACGGAAGTAGACAAAAAATGCAGTAAAAATTATAGCAAATCCCAGAAACCAACTTACAGTGTGAAATAATGTGCTACACTCCGCGTACTGTTGAAATATTAACAACCGCACTTATACCTATTCGAAGACGATTGTTATTTCCAACGGTATTCTACAAATATCCCGCAGAGTGGCAGCTTGACGCCTATCTCGCTTTCTACCCAACGAACAACCACGAGTTTGAAGTATTGACGAAAATGGCATTACATTACTTCCCTGCTGGCAAGCAGTCAGAGACGTTGCTTGGTAACCGGTATGTTCGATGTCGGTCACTCAGTGCAGTGCATGCAACCCGCCGAAAATAGTAATTTTCTCCGTAATTTGAAGAGTAAGCAAAACGATGTACATAACAAAAGTTGTTTAAAATAAAGAGGAGTTTCATATACGTGTATACTTTGTAGTCGATATACTTTGTGCCTCCTCATGGGGGACGTTGTATTAATAAATTAATAATAACAATAAATAAGAAAATTGAAAAATCTGTTCTGGTTTTCGTATAAACATCTATTTTTAAATTATTTGTATATCTAAACATGCCTCTAGATGAGTATACTCTAAATATGAATTTTGGTCGAGATCTATCCAGCCGTTTCGCCGTGATGGTGGAACAGCCGGACATACAGGTGGACAGACAGACAAACACGAAAGCTAAAAACCACTGATGCGGTCTCGAGTTGACCTAAAACGGATAAATATCTGAAAAATTGACCAAATAAACGAAATTACAGACAGTGGACCGCCTACAACTTTATTTATATAGGTAGAGTTATAAATAAATTGTATGATTGTAAGTAACTCCAAAAAATACCTCGATGAAATTGTGAGATTGGTGCAGATGTTGATAATTGAGGTGAAAAAGGAGGTTGATTTCACTTAAGAGAAAAAGTCTCCTCAGTTTTAATTGCTGCTTTGTTGAAGTAAAAGTACTTCATGTGGAGTGCTGTAAGTAAGAAAGGATCGTCAATGAGGTTGTAAATAAGTGTTACAGATCTCATAATTTGTTTGTAGTAAGTGTGTAAAACAGAAGGCCATTAATTCACTGGTAAGTATGGTTTCAGTGTACGATACCCTCACTAGCATTACTTCATTCCAGAACTGGAAAAGATCGAAAGGAAAGCAGTGCGATTTGTTTTAGCTCTTTTCCGACAACAAAATAATGCTACGAAAATGTTGAAAACTTTGAGATGAGGAGACTTACCAAGACGAGATGCTTGACTAAGTGGTATGTTCCGAGCTGTCATTCGAGATATGGTGTAGAATAACATTAGTAGATGAGTGAGCTTGAGTTGAGTTGAGAGCTATTCGAAGACGATTGTAACCTCCAATGGAATTCCACAAATATCCCGCAGAATGGCAGCTTGACGCCTATGTCGCTTTCTACCCAACGAACAACCACGAGTTTGAAGTAATGACGAAAGTGGCATTATATTACTTCCCTGCTGGCAAGCAGTCAGAGATGTTGCAATAAAAAATGTAACGATATCTGACGAAAAAAAAAGATGCGTACCTTGGTACGCTGTTGCAGTAATGCTTGGAATCTAGGTTTGTGTGTTGTAACAGCACTTAGGAACAGCAATGGCTGAAAGCGGGAGAAAAAGCGTTGACATGCACTAATCACATGGTTGGAATTCAAGAGTTATAATTCAAGTATTCGTTCTTAGAAAGTGAAACTAGGAATTCGAATAAGTTACCAAGGGTTGCTTGGCTTTTAGATGTACGATGAATTTCCAACTTCCTTGAAATTATATGAGATAGCACTAGGTAAACAATTATTAGGAATGGAAAGTAAGGGCGTATTTTGAACGGGATCCTAACCAAAATTCGCACAAGAAGACTTATTGCCTAAACGCTGTTATTATTTGAATAATGTGTAACATCAATAAAGTAGAAATCACGATCATACTACTGTATGATCGTCGCTTCATGACTGACTGGCCGTTTACATCGAGTTTTGTTTTAGAATACATTTAAAGGACGCATTTTATTAAAGCTAATGTACAAACTAATATATTGGCTTGTTGTTCATTTTGTTCATACCCGTGTTTTCACCGTTGTTATCTTTCCTACGATTGTACTGCAGAGTAATGACTCATTTTTACGTGAACCTATGTTACCTCGCAACATGTCCACTTGATGGGGACGCCCCGTATAATGGACGGACAGTTCTGGTCGGAGCGACAGCATTATAATTGGGACTTGTTCTGTTGGTTTTGCATCATGAACCTGTAATGGAGACCAAATTGCGAGATTACATGCACTAGGACGTTATACGTGTGTGTGTGTGTGCTGTGCTCTTTTTTCTTTTTTTCAGTATAGGTTCGTGTGGTATTGGGTGTATGGGCATTCTCTGCCCCCTCCGCACCCCTCTGTCTCTCTGAAACTATATAATCGATAATAGCTCATCGATCGAAAATATCGCATCACACTGTTGTGGGTGTTGTCCTCCCACAAGAGCACGGTATCCCTTAATTACTTCCATTCCAGTCGTCAGGCCGAGGTAAAAGTACCTACGTCAGATTAATAATTAGTTCTTTATGTTACCATTGTTTTAATTAGGAAAATGACACAATAATATTAATAATAATATTTTTTAATTTCATGTGGCTATTTCTATCCGAGTGCAGCCCTTGTAAGGCAGACCCTCCGATGAGGGTGGGCGGCATCTGCAATGTGTAGGTAACTGCGTGTTATTGTGGTGGAGGATAGTGTTATGTGTGGTGAGTGAGTTGCAGGGATGTTGGGGACAGCACAAACACCCAGCCCCCGGGCCATTGGAATAAACCAATGAAGGTTAAAATCCCCGACCCGGCCGGGAATCGAACCCCGGACCCTCTGAACCGAAGGCCAGTACGCTGACCATTCTCAGACAATAATAATAATAATAATAATAATAATAATAATAATAATAATAATAATAATAATAATATGAAGAAGAAGAATGCCATGTGCGTAAGCTATTTGAGGACAACATTAGAGGCAGTAAAAGAAGTAACGATATCTCATGAAATCAAATGATGCATACCTTGGTACATTGTGGCAGTAACGTTCGGAATGTAGGTTTGTGTGTTGTAACAGCACTTAAGAACAACAGTGGCTCAAAGCGGGACCAAAAGCGTTGACATGCAATAATCACATGGTCCTTATTGATGTTACACATTATTCAAATGATGGCAACTTTTGGGGAATGTTGATTAGTATCCCTTTCAGAAACGCCTTACACGGAATAATGTACAGCAGGTCTGGCGAGTTCGGTGACCGTTTATTTGGCGTGATGTAGTCTTACAGGTTGGCCACCATCCCCACACGTGTGACACAACGCCTTGTGAAGCGTCCATAACGTGTGCTGTCTATCTATACGGGGCTTCAAAACTCTCTACAGGTCATTCACCCGAAGGGCCTGTATATGGAAATGCGATGACATGAGATGTCCTTCGCCACTCACTCCCTTTGGCTAAAAGCATCATAGTTGTGACAAAATTGGTATACTTAACGTAAGGGCATTTTAAGGATCCACACATAACCACCCGCTATTTCATCCTACTAGAATATGTTTTATTGGTAAAAAGGAGTAGAGCGGGAGAGGTTCCTCTGGATATGATGCACCAAGCGAGTTGGCCGTGCGGTTACGGTCGCTTAGCTGTGACCTTGCATTTGGGAGTTAGTGGGTTTGAATCCCACCGTCGGCAGCCCTGAAGACGATTTTCCGTGGTTTCCCATTTTCATACCAGCAAAATGCTGGGGGTGTACCTTAATTAAGGGCACGACCGCTTCCTTTTGTTCAGTAATAGTTTTATTTAGAGGAGCCGTTATTCTTGTCTCTGTGCCAATATAAACTGCTTCTGCGTCATAAGACACGACGTATATCGAATGTCCTTATGTATAACAGTGTGGATTGATCCCTCATAGATCTCTGGTAGTGACCCTTACGGACGTTGTGGGGTTCTTGTCAATAACGTTCGGTACCTGTTTTACAAATTATGGTGTGCTCATAATGACTTAATGCTGTGAATGGTTTATGTGCGCGACTGTATGTGACTCAGTACATTCCCGCAAGAGATTTCCAACTCATTAATAATTTTGTGCAGCAATGCTCGGACGACACTAAAAAAAGATTTGCAATAGCAACACTTTTTTAATACTATTTATTTGGGGCGTCGACCTAGAAAGATCTTTTGTCCCTACTTTGCACCATATCTTATGAACCTGCCTGTATATGGCAATTGTAGAAGTGTAAAGTGTTGAATGTGAGGAAGAAAGGAACATTAAAGACGACACAAACACCCAGTCTCCAGACCAAGGATATTAATAATATACAATTAAAACCCCCTGAAACGGCCGGGAATCGAACCCGGGGCTGCTGAGTGACAGGTGGACGCGTTGCCCCCTACACCGCGTAGCCGGACAATAGCAACACTACTGTGCACTGCATGTGTTGCATTAGTCGGAGCGTGTCCTTTTATCTCATATATTAGATCAAACCTACAATTGTTACGTTTGTGTCACATCGTAAGAGAAACGCTATGTTCACAAAGAAAGATGAGGGCTAACGTAAGGACCTAACACCTGCAAGCCTAACGGCTTCATCAGGACGCAGTAAATATCAGTTATAAGCAGATAATATCCAATTGTATATTCATACCAAGCCGAATGGCATACTGTACAAGAAGCAACCATGAACTTAAACTAAGAACTATCGAACATTAACTAATAGACTACCAGCCACTGCTTGAAACAAATTTGCTAGCCTTCACAATGGGATCTAATAATGCGCATGCCAAATTAGAAAGCAATATACTGGTTATAAGCACTCACAACACTGAAAAACTCCTTTTAGAACCTTAGAATAAATTTTGCAAAGTATTTAAGTTGGTCAGAGCACGTAACAAAATTTATTTACACGACTTAGTTTTTAATCATACTAAATACTTTACATTCATATAATAATTTTAAAATTAGTTTTATGTTAATTTAAATGTTAATAAAATTCCATTTTACGTTAACGTCAAATTATATTAAATTTACTTCCGATTTTGAATAGTTATAGCACTCAATTTGTTCTGTTTATGCGGGTGTAGGATTATATAGTTTGACGTAATAGCAGGCTTCGTAGCCTGAGCTATTCCTATAGAAAGGCATTAATTAATTGGTAACGAACGAACGAACTCCGCTGGTGAGACCTGGTATTTACAGTGCGCTATACCTTCTGCAACATATAAAACAGCATTATGGTTGGTCAGAGATTCAGAAACGGGGTGTTGGATTGCAAGGAATTCCCAAGAGCAGAATTGGACTCTGACCACAACTTGATGATAATGAAATGCCTTCTGAAGTTGAAGAAATTCAGGAAAGGGAGGAATGCAGAGAAATGGGATATAGACAAATTGAAGAAAATGAAAGTGAGGGAAGGCTTCAAGGAACATATTACACAGTGACTAAATGAATAGGGTGAAGGAAATATAGTAGATGATGAAGCCAGTCCTGAAGAAAGATCAGTAGGGCTGCTGAAGAAAAGTGGATAAATAGAAGATACTAGGGCTGATTGATGAATGATTGAAGTACGAAAACGCAAAACCTGAAGAGGGCATGTGATTGAAGTAGATAGAAAATGCAGAACATCCAAGGAAAAATGGCTGAAATAAAGGTGTAAAGATGTTGAATGGCTGTAGGATAGCTAGAGGCTGCACATAGGAAAATCAAGGAAACTTCTGGAGGAATGATGACATGTACATGAATATTACGATCTCAAATGAAAAGCACTTCTAGTGAAAGGATACAACGCATAAATGTGACAGGAGCGTATTCAACATTAACAGGTGAAAAAACTGGATGTCCGCCTCTGTGGTGTAGTGGTTAGTGTGATTAGCTGCTAACCCCGGAGGCCCGGTTTCGATTTCCGGCTCTGCCACGAAATTTGAAAAGAGGTACGAGGGCTGGAACGGGGTCCACTCAGCCTCGGGAGGTCAACTGAGTAGAGGTGGGTTCGATTCCCACCTCAGCCATCCTGGAAGTGGTTTTCCGTGGTTTCCCATTTCTCCTCCAGGCAAATGCCAGGATGGTACCTAACTTTAGGCCACGGCCGCTTCCTTCCGTCTTCCTTGTCTATCCCTTCCAATCTTCCCATTCCCCACCAAGGCCGGTGAGGCCGCCTGGGCGAGGTACTGGTCATCCTACCCAGTTGTATCCCCGACCCAGAGTCTGAAGCTCCAGGACACTGCCCATGAGGCGGTAGAGGTGGGATCCCTCCCTGAGTCCGAGGGAAAAACTGACCCTGGAGGGTAAAAGATTACGAAGGAGAAGAAAAAACTGGATGATAAAGTTCTGGAAATAAAAGATTCCGGGGATAGTGATGCAATTTGGTACACAATTTTGAGGCGAGGATTCGACAGAGTATTGAAGGATCGAAATAGGAGCAAGACACCTGTAATTTATGATATACCCTCAAAATTACTGGCTCCCTTAGGAGCAACCGGCGTGGCGATGTTACTCCATTTAGTGTGTAAGATGTGTGATACAAGAGAAGTGCCATCCGATTTCAAAAAGAAAGTTGTTATACCTATTCCCAAGAAATCATTTACTCAAAAGTGTGCGATAGTGTGTACCTCAAACTTTCAACATTTTAACACGTATTATTTACAGACAAATTTAGCACTCAAATTGAGGATGAGTCGGGCGAAGATAAGTTTGGCTTCGGAAGAAATGTAGAAACACGCGATGCAATCTTGACTGACGTTAGATGATCGATTTAAGAAGGACAAGCCCGCGTAGATGACATTCGTTGATCTAGAAAAGGCATCAGATTACGTCGAGTGTACAAAACTATTTGAAATTATGAAGGTGATCGGGTACAAATTGTGAGAAAGAAGGATTATAAACAATGCGTACAAAAATCAGACTACAGTCATAAGGATCGAGGGCTATGAAAACTAGCAGCAATCCAGAAAAGAGTGAGGCAAAGGTACTTTTTTCGTTTCTCTTCTTTTTGTTTATATCGAACAGGCGGTAAAGGAAATCGAAGAGGAATTTAGAAACAGAATCACAATCCAAAGAGAGGAACTCTGAATTTTTTTTTTCAATTCATTTTACGTTGCACCGACACATATAGGTCTTATGTCGACGATGGGATAGGAAAAGGCTAGGAGTTGGAAGGAAGTGGCCGTGGCCTTAATTAAGATACAGCCCCAGCATTTACCTGGTGTGAAAATCGGAAACCACGGAAAACCATCTTCAGGGCTGCTCACAGTGGGGTTCGAACCCACTATCTCCCGATTGCAGGTTCACATCCGCACGATCCTTACCGCACGGCCACTTGCTCGGTACTCTGAATTTTTGCCGATGATATTGTTATTTTATCTGAGTCAGCAGAAGAACTGAAGACATTGCTGAATGGTATGGACAAGGAGTACAAGATGAAAATAAATAAATCGAAGAAGTAATGAATACAATCGAATGACTCCAGGTGATGCAGAAAATATTAGATTATGGAATTAAGTCCTAAAGGAAGTAAATGAATAGGTCTATTGTTTCTTGGGTAGTAGAATAACTGTAGTAATAAGAATTAAAAGCAGATTAGCAAAAGCAAGCAAGGAAGTCCTTTCTTCAAAAGACAAACATACTCACTTCAAATATTGACATACAAATTAGAAAAATGTTTCTGAAGACTTTCGTCTGGAACGGGACATAGTATGGAATTTAAACGTGGGCAATAACTAGCTCAGAAAACAAAGAATAGAAGGCTTTAAAATGTGGTGTTACAGAAGAATGGTAAAGGTAGATCGAATCATGAACTAAGTAATACTGAACAAAAAACTTGGTCAGCAGATAACGATTTACTGAAATTTGACCTTAAGAAGAGATGGATTGTTATGATACACATATGATATCCAAGACTCAGTTAAATTGTTAGCCTATGGACTGATGAACCAACCAACAACAACAAAAAGCAATGCATCCTGTTATGGGCTGTTACTTTAATTTTACGTGTCTCATCCTTGGCTTTGACTGTATGACTGATGTATGAGTGATACTAGAACTCTTATACAGCCAGTCCCTGTTATGAATGGTATGAAATGCCACTCATACGGTCAGATAGTGCGTTCACTTCTGTGGCTTTGGAAAATTAATATATAATAGCACCTTCTGGTTCAGCGAAAAAACAGCGGGGAACTACCCCAATTCTAATATTTATATTACCTAAAATATATACACCAAGTTAAAAATGCTCTTTATGATAACGAATGCGGCATGTACAGTACATGATCTAATCATTTATAGTCGCCATGAATTAACTTGGTCATGAAAATTCAAAATTCCTTCAAATATTATTTAGTCAAGCTACAAACTCTGTGACTATTTTGTAATTAGTAGCATAAGTTCCCCACAACAGGAAGATGGCGTGTCATGGCAGCTCTATTCCCTGGTAAGGAAGAAGTTCTTGATTCGAACCCAGCACGTGCTATGGTATTTTAATTCTCTGTTAAAATCCCTACGAAATGTATTTAATGTACAGTATACTATGTGATATACAGTAACAACGAAAATGATACGAACTTATAAAGGTCCTTAAAGTTTGACCAGTTACAATTGGCTGGTCTAGACTGATGAAGATTTTAAAAGCATGGCACAACAGTCCCGAAGGGCCGTGGCCTAACAAGCGACCGTTGACAGCCTGAAGGCCTGAAGGTTATGCGGTGTCGTGTGGTCAGCACGACGAATCCTCTACGCCGTTATTTTTGGTTTTCCAGACCGGGGCTGCCATCTCACCGTCAGATGCCTTCTCAGGTGTAATCACGTAGGCTGAGTGGACCTCGAACCAGCCCTCAGATGCAGTTAAAAATCCCTAACCTGGCCGGGAATCGAACCCGGGGCCTCCGGGTAAGACGCAGGCACGATACCCCTATACCACGGAGCCGATGAAAGATAGTCAGTACATATTATGTCAAGTTGGCAAAATTATTGACATTTTTATCTTTCCCAGGACACATCAGTGCAGTAAATTCTAGAGTAGGAATTCTAGCAGTGAAACACACAACTATGTGTAGAGGGATTACAGTGCTGAGAGTTAAAGTCAGTAACTTCTCCCTCGACAGGGAATGGAGTTTCCGCGACACACCATCTTGCTTTGTTGAACAAGAAAGTGAGGAACTTACACTACCCTTACCCGGAGATTGGGTCGAGGTAAAAGTTCAGAAAAAGGAAGACGTTATTTACGTATATACAGGGTGTTAGGTGTATACGTGCAGATATTTATTGTAGCAATAGAGAACGATGTGACGAACCACTATATACCAAACTTTTAGTAATCCGCGGAAGTTATTTTCGAGAGCAAAGGGATACGATGTTTTTAGAATAGGTAGTATGCCTTGTTCTGTGAATGAATAGCTTTCCGTTGATAACAGGCAAGTCACGCGCCATCCGTGCCAAACCGGTTTCTGTTTATGTTTCAGAGCAAATATATACTACTGTAACAGCTGAACGCTAATGCAATGCCACGAGATGTTACGTAATATACTTGCCAAACTGGTTTTATGTTTACGAGCAACTGAACTACGATAACAGCTGAAGGCTGCTACCGGTGTACGTACCTACATTTCGTGCTTCCTGCCGGGCTGTATGGCTCAGACGGTTGAGGTGCTGGCCTTTTGACTCCAACCTCGCAGGTTCGAACCTGGCCCAGTCCGGTGGTATTTAAATGTGCTCAAATACGTCACACTCATGCCGGTAGATTTAGTGACACGTAAATAGAACCCCTGCGGGGCTAAATTCCGGCACCTCATCGTCTCCGAAAACCGTAAACGTAACGCAAATACCATTATTATCATTATTATTATTATTATTATTGACTACTCGCCAATAATGTCTGCGCGGAAAATACTTCTCATCGTTTATAACTATGGATCTCGTCAGTTGTATAATGTCCTAAATATGATGATTTTCAAAATTGGCTTTACGTCGCACCGTCACAGATAGGTGTTATGGTGACGATGGGACAGAAAAGGTGTAGACGTGAGAAGGAAGCGTTCGTGGCCTTAATAAGGGTTCAGCTCCAGCATTTTCCTGATGTGAAAATGGGAAACCACGGAGAACCATCTTCAGGGCTCTCGACAGTGGAGTTCGAACCCAGTATCTCCCCAATGATAGTTCACAATTTCGCGCCCCTAAACGCACGACCAACGTATTCCAAGCTCTAATGCCGGGCTGAGTACCTCGGACGATAGGGCGCTAGTATTCTGATCCCATCTTGGCAGGTTCGATGGAGGCTCAATTCGGGGGTATTTGAAGGTGCTGAAATACGCCAGTTTCGTGTCTGTAGATTTACTTGCATTAAAAATAGTCCTGCGGTACAACATTCCGGCGCCTCGGCGTCTCCAAAACCCGTCAAAGTAGTTACTAGGACGTAAAAAATTACATTATTATTTCGTGCTTACAAACGAAAAGTATATGTGTAATGGTAAAATAAAGCATAACTTACTGCTTCCTTTGCAGTGCTTAATAAATTTATCAAAATAAAAGTGGCCAGTCTGAGTTGCTCAGACGGTTAGAGCACTGGTTTCTTGGTTCCAACTTAGCAGGCTCGATCTTGGGTCAATCCGGTGGTATTCGAAGGTGCTCAAATACGTCAGCCTCGTGTTGGTAGATTTACAGGCACGTAAAAAGAACTCGTGCGGGACTAAATTACAGCGCCTCCAGAAACAGTACGAGTAGTTAGTGGGACGTAAAGCAAATAACATTACCGGTATTATTATTAATTTTCAGTCTTATTTTTATTGCTACTACTCATATTGAACTTCTTCTTATTACTCTCTTTCCTCGTCTGATTATTATTATTATTATTATTATTATTATTATTATTATTATTATTATTATTCACCTGTTCATATTTTCGTCTTATTCCTCTTTTTACTCTCCTTTTAAGTCGTATACGTGTTATTCATATTTGATATTTTGTTATTAATATTATTGTTATTTTTATATTATCATTGTTATTTTTACTATTTAGATTTAGTTTATTTCGTTCATTTATAACTTCTCTTTAGCTTCAAGTGACACAATACTTTTTCCGTCTTTAATTCACCTGTTGTGTCGTGTGCAGGTGTACATCTACGTTTCTGTACTGTGCTTCAAGACAGTGCTGCACGGTCTGTGTTTGTTTCCCCAGCCCGGGTTGCGTTTCGTTTCTCATCTGTCACAGTTACATCTTACGTTCTGTTACATGTTTAAGTTTGACCTTGTGATACATCTCCTTTAATCTGCTCTGTAGCCTTTTAGCATGGTCAATGACCTCAGTGCTTATTTTGTTCACATATCTGGACTAAGAACTCGTCTCACTCGGCCCAGCAAGTTCAAGGCCAACTACTTCTCTCTGTTTGTTTGTTTATTTACCCATGTATGTATGTCAACATTGTACTATGTCAACATCGTACCATGAAAATTTACTCAATAAACGGAGTGTTTGGGGGGATCTCTGTCCTGGGTGGGGTGCTCTGCGGGCCTCCTCTGGGGTCCGTGTTGTTGCTGCGGTTATCTCTCTGCGCGGTCAGGTATTTACTAACAGGGCCGATGACCTCGATGTTAGGCCCCTTTAAACAACAAGCATATTTACTAACATATTCAACTCAATTTATTGTATGTACAAGACATACGTCCAACTTGAATTATTTCATCCCCACAACTCTACTTCCTTACTACATGGCCCAAGAGCTACACGTATAGCTGATGGCCCACCCACTACTCCACGAGGTGTGGGAATGAAATAACTAATTTGATTGAATTTTTTCCTATTTCAGTAATGATGAATATAACACAAGCATTTTATTGAATTTTTATACGTGTTAATGATGATGATGATTGCTGTTTTAAGGTCATCGGCCCTTAAAAGCGCGTGTCTTTTGTTTTAACTCGTAGTGAATAAGAAACAAAATATAAATTGCTCGAACACACGTAAAAAACCAAAACCACATGCAGGGTAGAATTGAGGAACTGCCAAAATGCGTTCAAGGTCAATGTCTAGCGTTGTAACAAGCACGTCTTCCCTGTGTTGTGTTCAGCTTTCGGCACGTACAAGTCACTCGCGCACTGAAACTCTCGATTTATAATTTTTGTTACCGGTACTTCAATTTCCCTGCTCGGATTTATGAGAATATCGAACTATCGAGACTCAAAATACTATATCGATACTGTACTGTACTCCCAAGCCATTACGGTGCAGAAATGGCGTAACATCTGACATACCAAAGCGAAACTCGTAGCAATTGTTCACAGTGACCACCCTGGGCTTCTCTGCAGGCTTCACTTCTCCGAATCCAGTTGCGACACATTCGAGACAAGGAACCTGTGTTGTTCAGAATATCCTCTGGTGCCTAAAAAATACGTTTACGGAGGTCATCCGAAGTGGTTACTTCAGTTCAGTATACTTTGTGTTTCATGTCCCGCCAGACATTACAATCCACTGGAATAAGGTCTGGAATAAGGGCTGGCCAATTGATAGTTTCACATCGTCCTCTCTACCGTTGAGGAAATGTCTGCACCATCGTGTAAAATCCACGTGGTTCGGCGTAGTCGAAGCGACACATCCTCTGAAAGCTCCAGTAACGTACTGTATCTACAGGAGCAAGATAACATTAATAAAAAGATGTAACCGACTTCCAACTACACCCATCCAGATGTTAATTAGAACCGGTGCTGGAAATCGCCCTGTCCTATTGAATGGGGATGTTCCACAGCTCATGAGTGGGGTATAGTGGGTTCGAACCCCTCTGTTGGCAGCCCTAAAGATGGTTTTCCGTGGTTTGCCATGTTCACAACAGGCAAATGCTGGGGCTGTAACGTCAAGAAGGCCAAAGTCGCTTCCTTTCCGACACTAGCCCTTTCCCATCCCATCGTCACCATAAGGAAAGCTACAACGATCAAATTTATGCAAGCAAGGTGATTGGTACCGGTCTGAGTGTCTGAGACGGTTGAAGTCCTGACCTTCCGACCTCCAACTTGGCAGGTTCAATCTTGGCTCAGTCTGATGGTATTTGATGGGGCACACATACATCAGCCTCGTGTCGTAGAAATACTGGCACGTAAATGAACTCCTGCGATATTCAATTTCGGCACCTCAGCGTCTCAGAAAACGGTCAAAATAGTCATTGGGACGTAAAGCAAAATAACTCAAATAAAAATACGATTGGTCAAAGAAACAGACCTCCCACTGCATCCATCTACATATTCATTGAGAGCCGGTGCTAGAAGTTGCCTTGGTATACTGAGAGGGGATGTTCCACAGCCCATGAGTGAGTTATGTAAATATTAAAAACTCCTTGTGTAACAATTGACTCATGTGTCACTAATACACCTGACAGAAATTCTGGATTGCGTGCTTGATCAATTAACCAGCGGCAGAAATCCACTCTTAAATCATCACCGAGCTTGATAGTAGCAGTCGCTAAAGTTCGACCAGTATCCAGTATTCGGGATATAGTGGCTTCGAACCCCTTTGTCGGCAGCCTTAAAGATGGTCTTCCGTGGTTTTTCATGTTCACACCACTCAAATGCTGGGGCTGTACCTTAATTAAGACTACGGTTGCTTCCTTTCCCGATCCTAGCCCTTAGGTATATCTGTCGCCGTAAGACCTATCTATGTCGTGGCGATGTACATCAACTTGTAACAAACAATTGGTAATCAGCTGGTGAAAGACACTGCACTCGTTGAATGTGGTCAGGGTGCATTCGCTCTTCATGCAGTGTCCTACGTATGGTCCAAATTGGTATACCAACGGCACGTGTTATACTACGCGTACTGCGCCCGGGATCATCGTTTACCATTGTGAGGATGTCTCCTTCCGCGTCGAATAAATTAATGTTATTTGCTTTATGTCCCACTAACTACCTTTACGGTTTCCGGAGACGCAGAGGTGCCTTAATTTAGTCCCATAGGAGTTCTTTTACGTGCCAGTAAATCTACCGACACGAGGCTGACGTTTTTGAGCACCTTCAAATACCACCGGACTGAGCCAGGATAGAACCTGCCAAGTTGCGGTCAGAAGGCCAGCGCCTCAACCGTCTGAGTCACTCAGCCCGGCCTTTCCGCGTCTAGCATTACACGTGGCCGTGCAGACCTTGGCTTTTTCATAGCATGATATAACCCTGCCTATACCGCACACATGTTGCACTACAGCAAGTATCGTTGCTGGATTAGGCACCCGTATGTTGGAAAACCTTTCCCAATAGGTTCGTTGCGCGCGTATTCGTGATTTTCATACACTGGCATTATTCAAATACTACTACTACTACTACGACTATTACCACTACTACTACTACTACTACTACTACTACGTAACTCGTGAACGACTAGTACGGACAATAATTTGCCGCTCTGACAGCTGTTATTCGTGTGAAAGTCAGGCAGGCTGCTCATACGTCTAGTCCGGTGTCACGTAGGGGGCGGGGACCCGTCTAACCACATCCCTCTCGCTAGGAACAGGACAACCGGACCAGCACGTGGCACGTATAGTGCTTTCTTCGAACTGCTTACGTTGGATGTTCTCCCACAATGTGATTTCATTATTATGGATTCTTGGGAGAACTATTAGCAGTATGCAGAAACACCCCGGACTTCATTTCTTATTTTATTATAATGCACAACAAAGCGCAAACACAAAGCCTATAGGACGTCCGATTAGTCTGGTAGACATCTCTAAATACCATAAGGTAAACATTTTTATCGCTAAACCACACACATTTTACTATACGATTTGCGTGTGTTTTAAGTCTCTATTCTAGCTCAGTCCGGTGGTATTTAAAGCTCCTAAAATACGCCCCGCTTTTGGTCCGTAGATTTACAGGCACGTTAAAGAATACCCGCGGGCAAAATTCGAACACATCGCATCTATAATAATGTTATATGCTTTACGTACCACTAACTACTTTTCCGCTTTTCGGAGTCGCCGAGGTGCCGGAATTTAGTCCCTTATGAGTTCTTTTACGTGCCAGTCAATCTAACGACAAGAGGCCGACGTATTTGACCACCTTCAAATACCATCGGACTGACCAAGATCGAACGTCCCAAACTGGGGTCAGAAGGTGAGTGCCACCTCGAGTCTCCAATGGGAGGTAAACAACATTATTATTATTATTATTATTATTATTATTATTATTATTATTATTATTATTATTGTATTAGTCTATTACTACTATTATTATTCAAATAACAATTCAAACTTCGTAGCTCTTCATCTGTCGGAAAACACTAAGGAAAGTAGTGAACTGACAACAAGTCGTATTATTAATCTTGAAATTCCGGACATGTCTCCGAGATTAGTGGAACATGTACTTACAAACTGTTTTTCGTCGCACCGACACAGACAGGTTTTATGGCGTCGATGGGAGAGGAAAGGGCAGGAGTGGGAAGGAAGCGGCCGTGGCCTTAAGTTAGGTACCATCCCGGCATTTGCCTGAAGGAGAAGTGGGAAACCACGGAAAACCATTTCCAGGATGGCTGAGGTGGGAATTGAACCCCCTCTACTCAGTTGACCTCCCAAGGCTGAGTGGACCCCGTTTCATCCCTCGTACCACTTTTCAAATTTCGTGGTTGAGCGGGAATCGAACCCGAGCTTCCGTGGGTGGCAGCTAATCGCACGAACCACTACACCACAGAGGCTGGCGAACATGTACTTGAACGTCCAAAGTTACAGTTCTATTCTTTTATAAGAAATGCTCGAAATGCCTTCCGTTAGCTCGACGACAAGCTTCCATGCGGTGACACCACGAAGCTCTCACCCGCCTCCACACATCCACGTCAGCTCTCACAGTTGCGACGGCATCCCAGATTCGTTGTCGTAGAGTTGCTTCATCGGCGATTTCCACTTGGTACACCAAGTCTTTGAGGTGCCCCCAGAAATAAAAGTCCAGTGGATTTAAATCGGGGGACCGCGATGGCCAGCTGATGGGACCATACCGACCAACCCACCGATTCGGGAAACAGCGATCTAGAAATCGACGAACGTCCATACTGACATGAGGAGGTGCCCCGTCGTGCATGAACCACATCCGCTGACGTATCTGTAGTGGAACGTCGTCCAGAAGCTCTGGCAGAGAAGACTGCAGAAAACGGAGGTAACTAGAGCCAGTTAGTCGTGCAGGCAGTTCCAATGGTCCAAGAAGCTGATCTCCCAATATCCCGGCCCAAAGATTTATAGAAAACCTGTGCTGGAAATGACCTTGGTGAATGGCACGAGGGTTTTCCTCTGCCCATGTATGGGCGTTGTGAAAATTAATGATACCCTCACGAGTAAAAGATGCCTCATCTGTAACCAACACATCGTGCGGAAAGTCTGCATTACCTTCACATTGTTGCAAGAACCAGGTACAGAATTCAACTCTTGGTAGGTAATCCGCTTCTTGGAGATGCTGAACCCTCTGGTAGTGGTACGGGTACAATAGCTGTTCACGCAATGTACGGTGAACAGTCCAGTTAGATGTACCTACTTGCCTTGCCAAGCTCCTTGTGCTTATTGATGGTGTCTCTTCGACAAGTCGTAAAATTTCTTCTTCCCGCCGAAGCTCCGCAGGATTACGATGCGGTCCACGACCCTCGAACCGAGGAAGAAGCGAACCTGTGTCCCGGAGCCTTTGATGCACAGCGACGAACGTTCGGCTATTGGGAATACAGCGGTTTGGAAATCGTTGTCTGTACAGCTCCCTCGCTGCATGTGCCGATTCTCCTGCTGCACCGTAAAAGAGGTGCATATCAGCTAATTCTGAAAACGTAAATGTTTCCATTATCTGATCAATTGGATACAGTGATGTTAGGTCTACAACTGTTCCACGCCTTGGGGACAGCAAGCGACAATGTGCCCGCAATGAAGATGGGGCAGTGGGTGGAGCCTACGTCCAGTGCCACATTCACTTGTTCACGCGCCACCGCTGAATGTGCAACAGTTGCGTCAAACCGTTTCCTCATGTGATTAGTTTACGTAGAGTTAAGAGTGTGTTGAGGCTAAAAGGGTACATTTAAAGTAAAAAATAAGAATACATTTTGGAATAAATCAGTGGAGCGAAGTCATATGTAATAGTAATAATAATAATAATAATAATAATAATAATAATAATAATAATAAAAATAATTTGCTAGTTGTTTTACGTCGCACCGACACAGATAGGTCTTATGGCGACGATTGGATAGGAAAGGCCTCGGAGTTGGAAGGAAGCGGCCGTGGCCTTAATTAAGGTACAGCCCCAGCATTTACCTGGTGGGAAAATGGGAAACCACGGAAAACCATCATCTGGGCTGCCGACAGTGGGATTCGAACCCACTATCTCCCGGATGCAAGCTCACAGCCGCGAGCCTCTAACCGCACGGCCAACTCGCCCGGTAATAATAATAATAATTTGCTAGTTGTTTTACGTCGCACCGACACAGATACGTCTTATGGCGACGATGGGATAGGAAAGGCCTCGGAGTTGGAAGGAAGCGGCCGTGGCCTTAATTAAGGTACAGCCCGAGCATTTGCCTGGTGTGAAAATAGGAAGCCACGGAAAACCATCTTCTGGGCTGCCGACAGTGGAATTCGAATCCACTATCTCCCGGATGCAAGCTTTCAGCCGCGCGCCTCTAACCGCACGGCCAACTCGCCCGGTAGTAATAATAATAATAATAATAATAATAATAACAACAATTTTTTGCTAGTTGTTTTACGTCGTACCGACACAGATAGGTCTTATGGCGACGATGGGATAGGAAAGGCCTAGGAGTTGGAAGGAAGCGGCCGTGGCCTTAATTAAGGTACAGCCCCAGCATTTGCCTGCTGTGAAAATGGGAAACCACGGAAAACCATCTTCAGGGCTACCGACAGTGGAGTTCGAACCCACTATCTCCCGAATCCAAGTTCACAATTGTGCGCCCATAACCGCACGACCAACTTACTGCAAGCTCTAATGCCGGGCTGAGTAGCTCGGACGATAGAGCGCTGGTCTTCTGATCCCAACTTGGCAGGTTGGATGGAGGCTCAGTTCGGTGGTATTTGAAGGTGCTAAAATACGCCTGTCTCGTGTCTGTAGGTTTATTTTCATTAAAAAAGTACCGCGGTAAAAAAATCTGGTATTTCAGCGTCTCCGAAAACCGTGAAAATTAGTTAGTACAACGTAAAAACATTATTGTTATGATGATGTTGATGATTATTATTATTAGTAGTAGTAGTAGTAGTAATATTATTATTACGGAAGTTCTAATTAAACGGGTCCATTACAGTCATCATTTTACCTATCGGCACTTACTGTCCAGTACTAAGCCTTCTGTCCGCCTCTGTGGTGTAGTGGTTAGTGTGATTAGCTGCCACCCCCGAAGGCTCGGGTTCGATTTCCAGCTCTGACACGAAATTTGAAAAGTGGTACGAGGGCTGGAAGAGGGTCCACTAAGCCTCGGGAGCTCAAATGAGTAGAGGTGGTTCGATTCCCACCTCAGCCATCATCCTGAAAGTGGTGTCCCGTAGTTTCCCACTTCTCCAGGCAAATGCCGGGATGGTACCTAACTTAAGGCCACTTCCGCTTCCTTCCCTCTTCCTTGTCTATCCCTTCCAATCTTCCCATCCCCCGCAAGGCCCCTGTTCAGCATAGCAGATGAGGCCGTCTGTGTGAGGTACTGGTCATTCTCCCCAGTTGTATCCCCGACCCAATCTCTCACGCTCCAGGACACTGCCCTTGAGGCGGTAGAGGTGGGGTCCCTTGCTAAGTCCCATGAAAAACCAACCCTGGAGGGCAAACAGATTAGGAAAAAGAAGAATAAGACTTCTATTACAAATGCCCGGCGGCAATTCCACAGTAGGTCTTTTTCCTTCGAGTAATGTTCACGCATGGATGCAACTACGGTTTATGAAATGTGTCTCTTTAATAATAATTTCACTGAATATGTATAGCCTTTTCTTTCAGTGTCCATCGTCCTTTCATTGACATAAAATATTTATGAATAAGCATAGACAACCCGCATGGTCTATCGTCAGAAATTCATCACAGACTGTCGCAATAACAGCACAGAAATGTTGCGCCCATTTTTCATTTACTTATTAACTATTTCCTTTCATTTTGTCAGCTTGGGTCACTGATTAATGCCACTGACGTCTTATAAATCGCACACAACTACACAACACTTGATTTGCATGCATGTGCTGGTACGGATCTTCGACGTCAACGTAAGGATTCTGTGTACTTTTCACACAGGCTACCCTAGACCGGTTTTCGAGTACAGCAAGTGGCCTGGCAGGTGAGTCAACCTCTCCTACTTGCCAAGCCTTTAGGGGAAGTGCACAACATGTGTTGGCCTGCGATAAGAAACAGGTTCAACAAACTTTATACTCTGCTACTGTACTTGGACTACGCGTGGACAGAATGACATCACCGGCGTATCCAGCTACGGCCGTTCAAAACACATTGGGTCCTGAAATATTTGGTTCAGTTATGGGCAAACTAATAGGACAAGGTAAAAAGTACATAGCATATATTGTGAGATGTCTTTTTCTTTGTCGACTAGCTTAATATCTGCACGTATACCCCTAACACCCTGTATAGTAATTGTTATTCCTTTTAAACACTCACCCCTTCTTTTACACATCTGCTGCAAAGTCATTGCATATTCAGAAAACCACCTACATCGGCTGGTATTTAACAGTGGTCATCTGTTAATAGGCACGGAACGCCAGTGTACAGTTTATGTTGGGAAGAGTAAATAGAGTCCCTGCAAAATATACTAACTTTTACCAGCGGCTTTACGCACGTGGAATTACTTCCAGTTTCTTATAGATTTTAAACAAATAGTAACTCACACTTGGTTACTCGTGAGACAGTGGCAGTGCTTCAGCGCTCCATGCGAACATTATGTGAAACTTGTCAGTACGAGTGTAGCTGGCAGAAGCAAAATTCTTCTTCGAGTCGAACAGCTAAGAGAAATGCAAGGAAGTCCGTACCTTTTGCTACCGAGTTACCTTTACCTACAATATGCCTCCCTCACCACGCAAGTACGTGGGGTAAACCTTCCTTCTCTTCACTTTAGCCGAACACAAGAGATCTGTATCTGCGGTAGAAGTAGTACGTGTTTTTCCTTAACCATTTCCCAGAGCGACCCTACTGATTTAAAATGCATATTGTAGCATACATTTCTCATCTTCTTCCTGAATTGTTCCCGAATTTTTGGCGGGTTGGCGCTTCGGGTGGATTTGGCCTTGTTTAACGAACGGATGCCGTTCCTGACAACAACCTTATGTGGAGGGTTGTATTCACCACTGCGTGTTTCTGTGGTGATTGGTAGTGTGATGTTTTGAATATACACGAAGGGAAGTGTAGTAAAACAAACTCAAAGACTCAGTCCCTGAGCCAGAGTAATTAACCATATGCACTTGATATTCTCGGCCATTCAGCCAAGGACCCGCACACTGCGATATATATTATTTTCTGTTGTCAAGTTCTATTACATAATGCGTAGTTGATTTTATGAAGATATTGAAGGGTTTTGCAATATTAGTTCATGCATTTTACGTACAATATTTCAACTTCTATCCGTGCTCGAAATGTCTCTTTAACAAAAAGAAAAATTTTCTGGAAAACTGCTGGAGTTACTAAGAAAATACATACAGTACGAGCATTTTTGTAGGAAATAAAATAAATTCTAACCATGTGTATATGCTCTTTTGTTTGTAAGACTAACATTTTATCGCTTATATCGTATTTTATCGGATAAAGTATTCTCCAAAACACAGAAAACCATTTCTCCTAGAGAATTGTTTGAGTTAGTAAGAAAAATCATGTTTTTGTTCATATTTAATTGCAAGTACATTTAATGGGCTGAGTTTTTGATACACTTATGAGTTCAGGCTGCGTATTCAATGTTAAGTGTCCCGGACGCTTATTTCTTCCTATTTGCTCTATTTGTTTTAAACAACCTGGTTCCCTAATAAGCTAGCATAATATCCTGTAATGAAATGAAATGTCGTATGGCTTTTAGTGCCGGGATATCCCAGGATGGGTTCGGCTCTCCAGGTGCAGGTCTTTCTATTTGACACCCGTAGGCGACCTGCGCGTCGTGATGAGGATGAAATGATGATGAAGACAACACATACACCCAGCCCCCGTGCCATTGGAATTAACCAATTAAGGTTAAAATCCACGACCCGGCCGGGAATCGAACCCGGGACCCTCTGAACCGAAGACCAGTACGCTGACCGTTCAGCCAACGAGTATATCCTGTAATAATTTGGAAGAAACTAAATATCTGACAGTGTAATAATTGTCCGAAATCGGTTGACTGGTTTACGATATTAGCCTACACAAGCAAACAAAATAAAAACTTTCTTATATCTTGGTATAGATAAGCAACATACACAGTACATATTAATTAAGGTCCAACAAGTTGTAAGATTGCTTTTACAAGATGTTGCGTTGAAACACCGCCGCCTACAACGCTGATAACGATCTCTCTCGGTTTCCTGTTTTCACAACAGACAAATCTTGAAGCTGCCCTTTCAGGTTAGAGTGACATTCTTCCCTGTTTTTCGCTATTCTTATCACAGTGTCACTGCAAACCTCCCTGAATTAATGCAACGTCGAACACCTTGCAAGAAAAGAAAGTTTATGTCTTGAAATGAATCAAACTATTTTTCTTATGACGTTTTCGGAATTTCCAGCTGCTAGGTAATGCTGCTTCAGGATGTTGATATACTCCTAAAGACGCACATAAACAAGAGTTCGTCTTGAGCATACCCTGGAAATGTTTTGAAGTTATCTTACCGTAAGGTGTGCTAGGATACATGGTGTATCCAGTAAACATCATTTAAAGCTTAGTCCAAATATTTGGAGTACGTTGCTCCTTTAGCTGAGATATAACTAGAGGTATTCCGTTTAAAAGATGAGTTCCAAGTCGTATAAATTATCCGAGTAAAGAAGCTTATACAAATACGTTTTAAGTTTGTAAGCTAACAGACGTGCGGTACAAACGCTTTATACCACCTGTAAGAAGGTAAATTGGTGTTGGCTGAAGTTAAGGAGATTTTCAACCCATGTTTGTTTACTTCTTGTGTAGTATTTTCTTTGATCGTTATTCTGTTTGCCGTTGGTTTTAAATATATAATGAAGTTGACTAGAGAAGCGAAATGCAGTAAGATAGTTTCACTAACATGTCTCAGCTCTGGCTTTGAAGACACAAAATGAATATCTTGTGAGACTTGAAAGTAAGTTCGAAATTAAGAGAGTGTATTTTGCTTGTCTGAAAAGATTTATCCCATCCTATAAAAGTACTTATGAGTCTTACTTACGAAAAACATACCTATTAGTACGATTTATAAACCAGTATGCTGTGGACAGGTTCTGACGATTTACCTCCTGAGAGCAAGATAATATTTCGAATTTTATGCATCTTGTAAATGTGACACCAGCAAGCACAACCAACACAGACGGCAGATTGCTTGGAAATTACTCACTCATCCTTCTGCACATAAACAATATTTATTTACGGTTTCATAAGTGGTAAATTTGGAGTTCACGGTCAAATCTTACACTTCAACACATACAGAACTTACAAGTATTGTATATTTTTATAGGTTATGGATGCGCTATATACGTCAGAAAGCATAACGATATGATTAGTAAGCAACGAAAATCCTAGCTATATTCATTTCTAATATTAATACTAACATTCATATTAGTTGATTATATCTAAGAAGTAACCTCCCCCCCTCACCACTCCCCAAAATAAACAGTCGAAGGAGACTAAGGAAGTGGTATTACTAACATTAACTGGAAAGGAATTGCATAGCCTTGCACAAGACACTTCAGAGGTGCGGCCATATATTGATGTACATACACTGACTGACAGAGCAAATGCAACACCAAGAAGGAGTGGTTCGAAAGGGATGAAAGTTGGGGAAAATACAGAGACGGCACGGACGAATAATTGATGTTTATTTCAAACCGATATGCAGGTTACACAATGCGCACGGCATCGACTCAGTAGGATGTAGAACCACCGCGAGCGGCGATGCACGCAGAAACACGTCGAGGTACAGAGTCAATAAGAGTGCGGATGGTGTCCTGAGGGATGGTTCTCCATTCTCTGTCAACCATTTGCCACAGTTGGTCGTCCGTACGAGGCTGGGGCAGAGTTTGCAAACGGCGTCCAATGAGATCCCACACGTGTTCGATTGGTGAGAGATCCGGAGAGTACGCTGGCCACGGAAGCATCTGTACACCTCGTAGAGCCTGTTGGGAGATGCGAGCAGTGTGTGGGCGGGCATTATCCTGCTGAAACAGAACAGAGCATTGGGCAGCCCCTGAAGGTACGGGAGTGCCACCGGCCGCAGCACATGCTGCACGTAGCGGTGGGCATTTAACGTGCCTTGAATACGCACTAGAGGTGACGTGGAATCATACGCAGTAGCGCCCCAAACCATGATGCCGCGTTGTCTAGCGGTAGGGCGCTCCACATTTACTGCCGGATTAGACCTTTCTCCACGCCGACGCCACACTCGTCTGCGGTGACTATCACTGACAGAACAGAAGCGTGACTCATCCGCCATTCCCTCATCCAAGTCGCTCTAGCCCGGCACCATGCCAGGCGTGCACGTCTATGCTGTGGAGTCAATGGTAGTCTTCTGAACGGACGCCGGGAGTGCAGGCCTCCTTCAACCAATCGACGGGAAATTGTTCTGGTCGATATTGGAACAGCCAGGGTGTCTTGCACATGCTGAAGAATGGCGGTTGACGTGGCGTGCGGGGCTGCCACCGCTTGGCGGCGGATGCGCCGATCCTCGCGTGCTGACGTCACTCGGGCTGCGCCTGGACCCCTCGCACGTGTCACATGTCCCTGCGCCAACCATCTTCGCCACAGGCGCTGCACCGTGGACACATCCCTATGGGTCTCGGCTGCGATTTGACGAAGCGACCAAGCTGCCCTTCTCAGCCCGATCACCATACCCCTCGTAAAGTCGTCTGTCTGCTGGAAATGCCTCCGTTGACGGTGGCCTGGCATTCTTAGCTATACACGAGTCCTGTGGCACACGACAACACGTTCTACAATGACTGTCGGCTGAGAAATCACGGTACGAAGTGGGCCATTCGCCAACGCCGTGTCCCATTTATCGTTCGCTACGTGCGCAGCACAGCGGCGCATTTCACATCATGAGCATACCTCAGTGACGTGCAATTGGCATAAAGTTCTGACCACTCCTTCTTGGTGTTGCATTTGCTCTGTCAGTCAGTGTATATTGCAAGTGTGGAAATCTATCGTGGGCTATGTTCATGAGAGGGGGGAGTAAACTTAACTTTTCGATAGATAGTGGGGTTTTGATTCATTCAGCAGTCGGAATATAGGAGTCGCAATATGACGAAATTGCAGTTTATCTATTAAACAGGAGAATACTTAATACGGTGTAGTTATGTGCTGAAAATTTATGCGAATGTATAAACCTAATGCACGAGTCCATTGCTTTCTGTAGCTTCAGTGTCTGTTCGATAATGGTTTCAGTCATTCGAACATCACAGTAGTTACGTATGAGAGTTTGAATAAGTTTAATTTTCATAAGATGGGGGCGATGGGATTGAATAAATACTCCTTGACTTTGCATATGTATAGATTTCACAGTAGACTCGAGTATTTAATTATTTTATCATTTCCTATTGATGTATATTTATATATATTTATGTATATGTTAATATGACAAAACAGTATATTCCCACGAAAAGGTAATACATACTTTTGAAATAAATATGTCTTAAACATGGGGGTAATCCGAAAATTTGTGTAATGAAATATTGTCATGTAATAACATGTGTAAAACGATGTTACCTTCCAAGAGTACCTTGGGAACTCTACAAGTCTTGAATCTGTATAAAGGAAGCTGCACGACTGTGGATGTATATGTCATGGTCATCCATCATTATTTATATCACAGCCTGTACGGTTGCTAGGTAACTTTGCGTTTCGCATTTTATTGAAAGACGTATTTCCGGTATGATCATTTGTTTTTTCCCAAGGGTAAATTTAATTACATTTTTATATTGACGATGAGATCATATTTTTATTTATTGACTGATTAGTTAATACAGAAAAGACTGGGTTAGAATGAACTCGACCTTGCACGACAACGGCAGTAGAGCAAGAGTTCGGAAACGTTAATTGGACTCCCTTTTAACCCCTTCGGTGGCGGGTTTTGGGAGACCTCCTGTGCCAGAAAAGTGAGGTTTTTCGGAGGAAATTATTTATTTTTAGGAAGCAAGGAATGAGTAACAATTATTAAGGGAACACATTCATATATTATTCAAGGTTAATAAAATCTTACTTTACACTCTATTAACACTTTTTTACAGTAGGCCTGGGATATAGTTTCATAAAAATCATAAAACACTGGTGTTTTGAGTAGGACCTATACTGTCCTGTGAGCAATACATTCTTATTTCATGCTTTTGTATTATTCCCATCAGCAACACTAACGCAATCAATTGCCAAATTTTGTAAGAGTTTATTTTTTCCAAAACTGTGCCCTTCCATGCGGAGATTTATTTACAAGTTTTTCAATGCAATTTTAGAATAGGGCCAACGAATTTTTTCGGGCACTGTCAAATTTACAATTTCATCTGTTACAATCAGTTCAAAACAGTCAATCGCACTCACCTCTGATAATCCTCACACCAGGATTTGCCGTAAATGGAATAATATTAGGTCGCGCACTATCCCCAGGCTTACACATTTTCCGAACGAATGTATATTCAACATCTACCATCACCTTAGCTTCTGACGTAATACCTTCTTCACTTTCACTACAATTACTGAGGTCATCATCTGAAGAATCAATAGTACCATTATAGCTACTATCATAAATACTAATGTCACTTAGAGATTCATCTTTGATGTAGTTCCTTATTTTGTCTTCAGACAAACTTCTCTTCCGTTTCGCGCTCGCCATTTCTGTTTACCTCGTCAGCTGGCCAGAGGTTGTATATGTAAAGTAGAAAAGATAAGGCATATTTTAGGCCAGACGCTTCGTGAATACAGCTGGAAATCCTCCCGCCATTTGTTGAGAATGCTTGAAAACATTTTCCAAAGCGATTAGAGCACCCGAGAAATTATTGGGCGATCGCGAAATGAACACTGCAGCTAAACGAGAATTTCTCGGGCGTGCCACTGAAGGGGTTAAGAATGTCAAATAATCGTAGAATTGGATGAGTAAAGTTATCTGCTAGTTGTAGATGAAGCATGATGGACACACGTCAATCAATCGCAACGTATTAAAATGGAACAATTTTACAGTGGAAACTACTATATGGATAGGTGGACAGATATTAATAAAACAGCAAGTAAGCTTGTAGTTTTACGGTTGATGTTATCGTAGGCTTGCAAACTTTAGTTTCATGATGAAGCCGAACCATATAATCATGACCTTTCATTTCAAAAATCCCATGTAGATTATTCGAGATTTGAAACGCAGCCACCTTCATTGTGAGTTAGTGCCAATGCCACTTATAAGTGAACTGGATGAGTAGAACGACTGCAGTACAACTTGGTAGAATGATCAAAGACATCAGAACATCGGTACTTGCCTGTCACTGTTACATAGCCTGCCCAAAGCGTGTAAACATTAATGATTCTGAACAGTAATCTGGTTATTTCCGTGCTTATTCTACAAAGAGGCTCTATTAATAGCACACACCTTTCCTACAGATGACAAAGATTTCATACATCATCATATTTTGGCTTCCATTTCAAACCATACAGAATTGTTAAAACTAAAATTTTTGATAGTGTGCCCTATATTCATTAGCCGTGTGGTTTTCAGAGCGTCAAAATTTCATTTTGCCGGGCGAGTTGGCCATGCGGTTAGGAGCGGGCAGCTGTGTGCTGGCATCCGGGAGATAGTGGGTTTGAACCCCATTGTCAGCAGCCCTGAAGATGGTTTTCCGTGGTTTCCAATTTTCACACCAGGAAAATGCTGGAGCTGTACCTTAATTAAGGACAAGGCCGCTCCCTTCCAACTCCTATCCCTTTCCTGTCCCATCGTCGCCATAAGGCCTGTCTGTGTCGGTGCGATGTAAAGCAAGTTGTGTTTTTTTTCTTGTGGCCTCTGTAAAGGCTTGGTGCAGGTCTTCCGAACTGACACCCTATGTGCGACGTATGCGTGTGTGAGGATGGAGCCCTAAGATGAATTCCTTTGTTGAAGACAGCACATACACCCAGTCATCGAGCTAGAGGAATCAATTAAGGTTAAAATCCCCCACCCCGCCACAGGATCCCTTGGACCAAGGGATAGATTGCTAACCATTTAGCTATGGAACCGGGCAGTTCCATCAGTAAAAGGCTGTATGTATGTATGTATGTATGTATGTATGTATGTATGTATGTATGTATGTATGTATGTATGTATGTATGTATGTATGTATGTATGTATGTATGTATGTATGTATGATCAGTACTCAACCGGAAGGCTGGTTGGATACACAATAACTCCACCGTCGGCTGAAAGAGAAAGCCTAGACGTCACTAAAGGTACGTACAAGGAAAATGAAGGGTGAGATAATTTTACGTTCCTTTTTTCTCTTAACCGGAAGGTACGTATCCGACTGTCATGCCCTTACCGACACTCCATTTGCAAAAGGGACTGGCTGCATGAGGAATGATATTACTACCATTGCTCGTGCCTAAGTCACTTTCATATTGTTTAGATGAGCCTCAGACAGGTCAATGAAAGTAACACGTTTGTTTTAGTTGTAGAATGTATAATAGATATGTGACTTGTACATCTTCCTTCTGAGTTTTTACCCTCATTAAAATATTTGATGTAGACTTTTTGAGATTCTCTTTGTCTTGAAATTCACGTTTCCTTAACTAGATAGACAGTGATATTCCAGTGATACTGCCTAAAGGAAGCTCTCTTTGAAGAAGTACTGGCAAGAATCGACATGACTACATTTCTTACTTAAACCTTTATAAATCTTGAAAGCTCTTCTAGAGTATAAAATAGCATACAGTATATAGCCTGGAGTTTCTTTGTGGTATATTATTCGCTTGAAGATGCATTTTCTCTATATCATTTATAGTTTATACCATGTTACTTTCCGCAAGAACATTAATATCCGTTTCATAATGAGATTTACGTGCGTATTTTTAATGTTAACATCTATAATGTAAAATATCGTTGAAAGAAATGAATGTATAATAATTTGGATATGACAGAGAAGGATACCAAACAAATCTACCGCTCGAAACTTCAACAACACACTTTAGATAAAGTTAAAATGAACCTGCGTTGAGTATTTCTGCTCGAAGGCTACGAACTCCTCATCTCCTGCAAGCTATATTTATGGAGACGTATGTAAGTATGAAAGTAAGTTATCAAAATTCACGTTTCCTTAACTAGATAGACAGTGATATTCCAGTGATAATGCTCCCCTGCCTGCCACAAGTCGAGGGGAGATGCACAAATAACCAGATGACAAAGGGAAAGAAATGAAAAGGTTCGTCGACTTCTGAAAAACCTTAAAAATGTGTAATCCCAAACGAAACAATGTTTCGTGTCCTTATAACAGATTTTGTGGAGGTGTTTTAGGACAAAATGCTAGAAAAAATGTCTTCACTTAAATAATGTACTAGATCATAATGCAAGATGAAATATTTATTTATTTATTTATTTATTTATTTATTTATTTATTTATTTATTTATTTATTTATTTATTTATTTAATTTATTTACACATGCATGTAACAGAGTTATCCTCCAATTACATAGGTATTATGAATGAATGATGAATGAATGCTCTTGGGCCACAGCTACGAAAAGCAGCCGAGGAGAGAACATTCTATCTATTGGACCCTTAAACATATCCGCATGCACTTCACAATAACATTAAAATTGATATCAACACTAACTACGATAATAATCAATATCCTAATTGATCGGTTGAGGAGATATTTAACACGAGCTCATTTTAACAAACTACTACAGTTACTACAGTAACACAGGTTTTCAAACAAATTGGACATACATGTAAGTACATTGGACTGATGACCGTGGTGTTCCAAAGCTCCTAATGAATCAACCACAAAAAGTTAAAAGAAGGGTTCGTTAATGAGGGAGCATTAAACCTTCCATGTAGGTAATGTATAGTAGCCATCTTGTCTAGTAGCCCTTACGCCAGAAGCCTGCGAGCTACTGTAGGAAAAGGGCAATCGGTTAAGAAGAAAAGAACGAACAGAAGCTGTCGAACTGTCACCATTTGTCAGAGTGTACAGCAGCTATCTTGCCTAGTAAGACAGTTAAATCTGGAGCCTTATAGAGTTAACACGTGGTCAGTGTGACGTTATGTGAGGTTTAACCTGCACTCTTAGCCAGCGTTAGGTTATGTGAGATTAACACCTAGTCAGTGTGATGTTAAACCAGCACTTTTAGTCAGCGTGTGAGGTTCACGCGTTGTTAGCGTAACGTTACGTGAGGTTAAGTTTGCACACATGGTCCACGTCACGACGTTATGTGACTGTGAAGTTAAGCCTGAACTCAGCCATGCGAGGTTAACACGTGGTCAGCGTCACGTCAAACCTCCATTCTTAGCCACTGACGTCATGAAAGGTTAGTACGTGGTCAGCGTAACGTTAAGCCAGCGTGTGTCTTAGGTTAGGCAACGCGTACGTGTAGTCAGTGTGAGGTTAAGCCTGCACTCTTAGCCATTAACTTTTTTAATGTTTGCACGTGGTCAGCGTGTATTATGCCTACACTCTTAGCCACCGTGTGAGTAAGGTTAGGTTATGCTAGCTTAGGTTAACGCGTGGTCAGCGTAAGTTTAATTCTGTAATCTTAGCGAGCGCGTGTGTTAGATTAGGTTAACGTGTGGTCAGCGTGAGATTAAGCCTACGCTCTCAGTCAGCTTGTGAGTTAGGTTAGGTTAGGTTAGGTTAACGCGTTGCCAGCTTGAGGTTAAGCCTACACTGTTAGCTAGCATGTTAGGTTGCTTAGTCAGCACATTCCGTGAGGATATTTCCTGCTTGTCACTGCCTCCTCTGGGGAAAGCCCGCTCCTTAGCGCGAGGAATGAGAATGCGGCAGAACTGTCCAAACACTACTTGATAGCCAACATTGTGTCAGAAATGTTACGTAAATGCTTTCAATTGGTAATATTTGTTCAATCATACTTTATAGGGTAAAATTAGTGTTACAATGGACAGTGTGACAATTTATGTACAGACTTAGGAACCTGTCCCTACTCACAAGGCTCCTAATATTTTATACCGGACTTTTGAAGATATCTACCGATCTGTACGTGATAACGAAATGCGGACATAATTACAGAATTCAGCGTAGAAGAGCTTCTAGGCTTACTATTTGCTTTTGAGGAAGAAACTCATTTTTGACCAGTGTGATCTTCAGAAACGTTACAAACAATTTGTAGCACATCACTCTATACATTGCTCCCAGTTCAACGCTGAGCCACCGAAGTCACCTGCCGACATTACGCCCCTATGAATAAAGCATACGTATTAAGCCTTATAGCCACCATCTTGACCCAAGTTAAATTCCAATTCTGGGGAGGTTAAGTTAGGTTAACGCGTGGTCAGTGGAAGATTAAGCCCGAACTTTTAGCCACGGTGTAGGAATAGGCAACCAGTTAGGTTAACGCCTAGCCATCGTAAGGTTAAGTCTGCGCTTTTGAATAGGGTGTGAATTTGGTTAGGTTAAACGTGGTCAACGTAACGTTAGGCCTGCACTACCGGGCGAGTTGGCCGTGCGATCAGGGGCACGTGGCTGTGAGCTTGCATCCGGGAGATAGTGGGTTCGAATCCCACTGTCGGCAGCCCTGAAGATGGTTTTCCGTGGTTTCACATTTTCACACCAGGCAAATTCTGGGTTGTATCTTAATTAAAGCCACGCCCACTTCCTTCCAACGCCTAGGCCTTTCCTATTCCGTCGCTGCCATAAGACCTATCTGTGTCGATGCGACGTAAAGCCCCTAGCAATAGACTTGCACTTTTAGCCAGGGTTTAAGGAAGGGCAACCGGTAAGGTTAACGCCTGGGCAGCGTGAGGTTAAGTCTACAATTTAGCCATTAACATCATACAAGTTAAGCCTACACTGTTATGCGTTTAGCCTCGGCATTGAACTTACGTCTGTAAGGTTAACGCTCTTAGGCTTGGGGTAGAACACGGGATCTGCGAGGTTAAGTCTGGACACGTCATGCCTGTTAAGGCTAAGCTTGACCTCTTAGCCACAATCACGTTGGCTGTAGGGTAAACTTGCACTTTTTGACATCGATCTTGCGTATGTAAGGTTAACACCCTTAGGCCTAGGGTCTAACCCGAGGTCTGTAAGATTAAGCCTGAACACGTAGCCAACGTAAGGTCATGTGAGGTTAAGAGCGTGCTCTTAGCCAAATAAGGTTAAGGGCACGCTCTTAGCCAAATAAAGTTAAGGGCACGCTCTTAGCTAGCAGATCGCGCCGCACTGTGACGGCATCCACCGGATTAGGCCTCACCCAGGGAGCCGGAGGTGGAGGTGGCCGCAGAACTATCAAAAAATAACTACTAATTCTAAACATAATCTATATACAAGTTCTATATAATGGTAAAAATGAAATGGCGTATGGCTTTTAGTGCCGGGAGTGTCCGAGGACATGTTCGGCTCGCCAGGTGCAGGTCTTTCGATTTAACACCCGTAGGTGACCAGCGCGTCGTGATGAGGATGAAATGATGATGAAGACGACACATACACCCAGCCCCAGTGCCAGTGAAATTAACCAATGATGGTTAAAATTTCCGACCCTGCCGGGAATCGAACCCGGGACCTCTGTGACCAAAGGCCAGCACGCTAACCATTTAGCCATGGAGCCGGACTATATAATGGTTAACCTTAAGTATGAAAAACAATGATATTGGTTAACCTGGTTTTGATAAGGAACTATGCTGGTTATTAACAAGGAGTTAATCTGAAATGGTGCCAACGTAAGGAATCAATTTACAGGGAAATGGAGTTACTGTAATAATAATAATAATAATAATAATAATAATAATAATAATAATAATAATAATAATAATAATAATAATAATAATAATAGCTTACGGAAAACAATACCCGTGCTTCGCTACGGTATTCTACGTTGTATACGAATTTTCACGTGAATTACTGCACGTGCAGTGTGAAAGATTATATTAAATTTCATATTTCTTAGCGTTATCCGAGAAACACCACGGGAAGTACCGCATACGTTGCTTCCAATATACGGTGCGCTTTGGGAAGTTTTTCGACAATGGCTGGCCATGTTTCCTACTGTTATTCACCATCGAGTATGGGAATTTCTACTACAGGCTCACTTGCCTAATGCCATTCACAAAGGAGATGAGGATTTTTCATTATAAAGAGAGAAATACAGCCCAGACTGGCAGCTTGGCGTCTCTCGCGCCTTCTATCCAACGAACAATCACAAGTTTACAGGAATAATGACGGAAATGGTATTATATTACCTCCGTGCTGGCAAGCAGCTGGAGACGTTGCCATGGTAACTGGTAGGTTCATTGTTGGTCATTCACTGCAGAGCATGAAACCCGCAGAAAATAGTACTTTTCTCCGTCATTTTAAGAGTAAGCGAAATAATGTACATAACAAGAGTTGTCTAAAATGAAGGTACGTTTCACATATACTGTAGTCAACGGATTTTAAAGAAAATCAATAGTATAAGAGAAAAATGAAAAGTACCTGTTCTGGTCTTCCCATAAACCCTCAGTCTATTCGGTGATTTTAAAATCATATACATATCTATCTGAAAAATTGGCAAAATAAACGAAATTACAGACAATGGACCCCCTACAACTTTATTTATAACAGATAAGGTGATTTAGCGAACCTTGTTGTGTGTATACCAGGTCCATGCATAAGTCTTTTTCGGTTTCACTAAGAGATGGTACCAGCGAACAGTACGCAGCGTATGAATTGGACACATACGTCAGTTTGTTCAGCTGACATTAAAACATACCAACACACACAAGTTGAGTCTGCCAAACACTGGCGACTGTATTGTATCGTTCAGTGATCATGTCAGTATTTGTGCCTGAAAAAGAACATTTGCGGCACGCATTGCTTTTGTTTTTTAATAAGAAAGAAAATGTCTGCGGAAAGTCATCGGTTGCTGGTAGAAACATGGTGAACGCGCTCAATCGATTAGAATATTTGAGACATGATTTCGACAATTTAAACGAGGTAAATTCAAAGTTAACTTCAGATGCAAATTAAAAATTATAAATCTACAATGGCCACTACCTGCTTTCAGGATAAGAATGATATTTATCTTTAAAATTATGTAGTGAGTGTGTTACCTCTGTAGCTGAAATGTTATTAAAGTACTCGGAGTTAACCTAAAAGAAATAACTCCCTTGAGACTTGGCAAGAAAATACGTTTTATAAAATTTAGTTATTCGTACGACTTTTGGATCTCACCTGTGAAATGAACGGAGGTATCACAGAGAGCATTGTGAAATGTCAAATATTGAATTAATTTGTTTTTCTTCCAAACACATGATATTTTTCCTTATAATGAACACAAGTTAGCTTCTAATTTTACAGGACTGTTAGCAGTCCCAGGCCCCTCAATTTTACGTAGAAATAACAGGAACGTGCCTTTAGATTTGAAAAATTCCAAATGTCTTGAGTGGAAACACCCTCCCTTCTGCAACATACAGTTCCGTATAAAGAGTTCTGACATAAAAACAAGTTCTTCTGTTTGCTGTCATCGTCTTTCCTCTTTCTACGAACCCATTGTTCAGGACTTCAACAGAAATATCTCCTTCCTAGTTTGGATTACAAGGCTGCAATTGATGTACCCTGTGTACTCGGTACACAGATATCGATTTAGGCCTTCTAGCTTTAGATCCAAGTGGAGAGTAGTATTTCGTTACACAAGGGAAGCTAATGTATCCATAATCTGGATGAGCCTTTGAACTAGCGCTGCGCTGCTCGCCCAGTGCTATCCGACATATCACAGCATGATAGGAGTGAAACAGGGCTCTTCAAATGTGTGGATAGGGTTGAGTTTCATTCCTTCAAAATAAATATTAATACATGGTGAGTGTGGATCAGTGGTAGGGTGTCGGCCTCTGGATATCATGATTGGGGGTTCAAACTTAGCGTAGGAAGACGAATGTTTGAACGTCCTTTCGGCACTTCATGTCGTACGATGTCAGCATGCAAAAGATCTGTGATGACACATTTGATGTTTTCCCGATAAAAAAATAACTCATTTCTAGGTCACCCAACAAAGTACAAATTTCTCTGCCGTGTGGCAGATTAAGCAGAACGACATTGATAGCCTTCCTTCTTTTATCTCAACAAAATCCATTTGCTAGAGCATTGCTGTATGCATGTTGTAACGAATCTAGAAAACTAAAACGAGGGACTGTAGTTCTAGTACATGGTGTGCTTGCAGACGATGCCTTAGGTCATTTATATACAGTCCATTTGAACAACGCCGAAGGCGAACTTCCTTCACACATCTAAAAACCATCAACGGTGTGGTCTGTCAAACATTTAGGGAAGCATGCCAAAGTCGTGGCTTTCTTGAAACACAACACAACACTGTAGGAAGTGTCTCTCCCAAGATTCCACCTTAACTCAGAAGTCCTTTTGTAATAATAATAATATTAATTAATTTCGCGTCATCAATCCACAGATATATGAGAAAATATTAAGTGGGGATGTTCTTTTAGAAAACAACGAAGAAATAACCCAACTTTTTATTCAAAGTTTTCTCCTCATGCACTTAATTAAGTGTCCACAATTATTAAGGGCAAATGTAACGGCAAATCTCTCCTTCAGCTTCGTTTGACAGCTTCTACACGCGGTTATACAGACGTACTTGACAGGAACATATTGAGATATAGAAGATACAACACCAACCAGTTGGAAAAGTTCGTTGACGCCAATAAGCATAATTTAGTTGAAGACCAAATATTGGTCAAAAGTAAGAATGATTGGATTGTCTTTCTCAGTGCACCAGGAGGAACAGAAAATTCATTCCTAATTAATTTAATACTTTCAGAAATTCGAGGACAAAATAAGTTATAAACTGCATCGTTAGGAATTGCATCCACACTACTGAGTAGCGGTCGAACAGCACATTCAGCTCTAAATCTGCCACTAAATCTATCTAATTCAGAAACTCCGATTTGCAGCATAACAGACCTCTGGTAAAGGTCAAATATTAAAAACATGCAAAATGATTGATTGTGATGAGTGCACTATGGCACATAAGAATGCTCTAGAAGCGCTTGATCGTAAACTGAAAAACATAGGAGGAAACAGTCGGCTATTGAGAGTAACTTTTACAGTTTTGACTGGTGATGTTTGCCACTTATTCCCCGAACTGAATGTTTGCCTTAAAGAACCGTACGTTTGGAGACATTTTCAAGAAGTGTCAGTGACGACCAGTATAGGAGTTCACTTACTGGGAGATACAAATGCACAGAATGGTGAGTTCATCTCTGATCCTCTAACTTACCTCAGTTCTTTCCTATTAGATTTTTGTCAAGTAGAGCCATCGATGCAAAGACTTATGAACAAGGTTTTCCCAAATATTCCTGGCAGCTTTAAAGATCATCATTGGATTAGTGAATGTGAAGTTGTTGCGCCGAAGAATGACAGACTAAATAAGATAAATGTTCAGATACAGGATAAAGTTCCCGCTTGTATTACGACGTACTGTTTTGTAGAGCGGATAGGTTCTAACTTATACTACCGAATATTTAAATTTTGAATTCTTGAATATTCTTTTTGCTAGCGGCTTTACGCCGCACCGACACAGATAGGTCTTATGGCGACGATGAGATATGAAAGTCCTAGGAGTGGAAAGGAAGTAGCCGTGGCCTTAATTAAGGTACAGCCTTGCCTGGCGTGAAAATGGGAAACCACGGAAAACCATCTTGAGGGCTGGCGACAGTAGAGCTCTAACCCACTATCTCCCGGATGCAAGCTAACAGCTGCGAGTCCCTAACTGCATGGCTAACTTGCCAGGTTTAAGTTTATTGTATGATTTAGTAGGGATTAAGTCGAGTAGAGTTGTTTGACCGTTCTGTCTTCCGTACAGTTTGCCCAGGATAAAATTGTGAATATTCACAGAAGATACAATATCAAGATTAATCAAACCTAATATTAGTGATTTGTTGTAGATCCCTTTCGTCTTAACTGCGCTACAATATGTATAGTTACACGTCCCTATATATGTTGGCCAGAAAAGAGACAAGATGTCAAAAAATTTTTGGGTACATCATCCTTACCAGCCAAATAAACCTGTTGTAGTTGAACATACTGTACAGAATAAACATCAAATTCCCTTTTGATGAAACACGTGTATTTTATTGAAAACCATTTCACACCAAAATGATTCCAAAGGCAATATAAATTACGAAACACCCAAATGACTTCAATAAAGATAAAAATAAACTCGCGTCCCCTTGTTGGCCTGGTGCGAATCTTCAACATTGACAACACATGGGTGACCTGCCTGTGAACAACACCATTCAAGTACCTCATACTAGCAATACATTTCTTACTCTTCGCACCAACACAGCCCTAGATTTTACAGATATGAAATCCAGGTGAAGATGTAGTGGTACTGCTATTTAACTGATAGGCTTTGGACTTCGATGCTTTGAACATAGTGTACTTACCGCGAGGTTGATATGTCTTAGGTAAGGGTTATTCTGCCCGAAGGCAGGTCCGAACCTCCGCAGAGGTGTTCCTGAGCCGGAGTTTACGTGCGGTAGGGTAGCCAATTCCTTTCCGCTCCTCCAGTCCCTTACCCCCCACCAACAGGGCGAGGCAACCCATCCAACTCCTGACCACGCCCAATGTTGCTTAACTTCGGAGATCTCACGGGATCCGGTGTTTCCGGTGTTAGCTTGATATGTCTTATAAGAAAGAAAAGGAAGTGGGGACCATTCTCGGAAACTTGGTGACTTGGAAAGCCCTCTGAGAGCGTACGTATACCCCTGTGACATATTATTTGGGAGCCTGTACAATATCATTTGACGATATATATGCTATTTAAAAGCTAGCCTGATGGACCTTGGCCTACCAAGCGACCGCTGCGCAGCTCGAAGTTGTGCAGATTATGAGGTGACGCATGATCAGTGTGATGAATCCTCTAGGCCTTTCCTGTTGGAATTCTAGACGGGTATCGCCATCTAACCATAAAAAATAGTCCTTCAGTTATAATCGCTTAGGCTGTATGGACACCAAATACTCAGGTCCAGGTAAAATTCCCTGATGTGACCGGTAATCGTACCCAGGGCCTCGGGTGAAAAGCAGGCATGCTACCCGTGGGCAGCATATATTTTATACAAGAGGGCCCGATCAAGTGAGGAGAATAAGTAGGAGGCAAAACAGTGTGGTTTCAGACCGCAGAGGGGCTTGTCAGGACCAGATTTTCAATAACGCTATGAGAGGAATTCACAGTTACGCTTATGTTCCGTAGATCTAGAAAAGGCCATGGGGAACGATGTTATTTGTACTGAAATACTATGGGATTAGCTGTATGTTACTACAGGTAATTAGATGCATTTCTGTTGACAATCGAGGCCCAGTGAGAATTGATGGCAGAACCAGTTCTTTGCTCGAAGTAGTTATAGGGATTAAATTAAGCTGTAATCTTGCACCTTTGTAGTTCATAGTATATGAGTATAATTTACTAAAAGCTATAAAATGGAACGGACATATTCAATTAGAAGGCAATGCAGTATGCAGTTCGGCCTATGCTGATGACTTGATCTTAATGGCAGACTATATTTAAAGTTTGAAATATATTTGGAGCTTAAAAAGAAGTGCAGCATATATCATATGGAAATTAAAATTTCTAGGACTAAAGTGATGTCAGTAAGGAGAAAATCTAAGAGGATTGAATGCGAGGAAGGGAATTCTAAAGTGGAACAGGTGGATCATTTCAAGTATTTAGGATATGTACATTCCCACTCTGACCTCACCTTCGGGGTCTTGAAATACCGTGTGAAGTTCGATGGTATGAGAAGAAATAGGCTGTAAACAAGATGAAACAAAAGAAAAGAGAATATATTTCTCAAGGACTAAGTGAAAAGGGTGAAAGAAATATAATAGTTAAAAATTAAACAGTCCTGAAGAATGAAATCAATAGGCCTGCTGAATAAAAGTTAGGGAGAAAGGCAAGATCATGTAAGAATCAACAGATACCAGACGAGACACATGAACGGCGAAAATACGAGAATGCAGAAAATGAAGAGTGCAGAAATGGATACAAGCGAATGAAGTGGATAGAAGCGGACAGGCACAGAATAATGGCTGAAAGAAAAGTTCAAATATGTTCAAGTTTGTATGATTATAGGGAGGGTAGATGTTGCATATAGGAGAATCAATGAAACATTCAGAGAAAGGAAACCTTTGTGTGTGAATTACAAGAGGTCATATCTAAAAGCACTTCTATTGAAAGAAGGCAATGAAGAAATATGGCAGGAACATATTCAACGATGTATCGATGGAAAGAAGTAGACAATGAGATTCTGGGAGATGAAGAGAGTGTTGATGCAGATGAAATGTGAGACCCAGTTTTGGGGCCAGAATTCGACAGAGCGTTACGAGATCTAAATAGTTGGATGAAGGCACGTGGATTTGATGATATACTCTTAAAATAACTTTTTACCTTAAAATATCCGGCATGAGGATGTTATTCCTGGTATTATGTGAGCTTAATTATACAGGAGAAGTCCCATCCAATTTTAGACAGAATGTTATTAAACCCATTTCCAAGAAATCAGGTGCTGAAAATGATGAACATTTCCGCACCATTAGTTCAGTACCTCAGGATTTAAATATTTTGCAGATATTCTACACAGAAGAATGGAAGAAAGATGAGTTGTGAGATGAGTTTGTTTTCAAAAGAAATGTAAAACACATTAAGCAATTTCGACTTTACGTTCAAGGGCTATGAAATATACTCAACAGTCCAGAAAGGAGTGACGCAAGGCTGCATTTTGCCCCTCTCCTTTTCAACGTTTATGTAGAACAGGCTGTAAAGGAAATCAAAGCGGAATTTGGAAAAGGAATCACAACCCTAGGAGAAGAAACAAAATTTTGAGGTTTGTCGATGATATTGTTATTTTACCTGGGACTGCAGAAGATCTGAAGTAATTAGGGAATGGTATGGGCACAGTCTTGAAGAAGGAGTAGAAGATGAAAATTAATAAATCCAAATTAAAAATAAAGGAGTGGAGTCGAACGAAGTCAGGAAATACTACATGAAGAATGTAAGTCTTAAAGAAGGTAGATGAATATTTTTACTTGGGTAGTAGAATGCTTAACTTAGGATGGCAGAAGTAAGGGGGAGATACAATGCACACTAGTCCGAACAAGGAGGAATGTCCTAAGAAAATAAATTTGCTCACTTCGAACATTGGTATACGCATTAAAAAGATGTTTTGAAGACTTCTGTCTGGAACGTGGCACTGTGTGGAAGTGGAATATAGGCAATAACTAGCTCAGAAGGAGAGAGAAAATAGGCTTTTGAAATGTGGTGTTACGGAAGAAGATTGATGGGTAAATGGATAGATCGAATCGTGAATGACTAAATACTGAACCGAATTTGTGAAAAGAGAACGACTTGGCGAAATTTGACCAGAGGATAAAATACAATGACAGGACACATCTTAAGACACCGAGGACTTTTTCAATTAGTTTTAGAGAGAAACGTAGGCGTTAAGAACTTGAGGGACAGACCAAGGCAGAAATACGACAAACAAATTAGGGTAGACAGCTATGAAACGATTATCACAGGATAGGGTGGCATGGAGAGCTATATCAAATCAGTCTATGTACTGATGATTCTAACGACAACAAAACAACAACAAGAACATTCTTCCATGATGGTAGTGTTATAAATGAAACTGAATCAAGGTGCAGCAATATTAGGGCTCTCAGAGAGCTCGAGTTGCGATCAATGATATTCTGTGAGGAAGAAGAAGTGAGCTCTCGGATGAACCTACAGTATCTTTACATCGGTGCGTTGACAGATCGACTTCGCAGTACGGGATTGAAGGCTGGGTTGACTCACGATAGATTAGATAGATAGATAGATAGATAGATAGATAGATGTACATAGATATACTACCGATCTGAGCCGGAATTGAACCCACCATATAGTGCTTGGAAGGCTAACGCTCCACCATCGAAGCCATTTAGTCCAACATATTATTATTATTATTATTGAGGATCTTATTTGTCAAGGATATTAAACACTACCAGCTCAGTGAAACATGGAATTCTATGGCGGTTAGCCGCTAGATTTTCTCTGAGACCCTTGCGTTCACGAGCTCAGAACCACATTGAGGCTCAAACTCCCTCCCCCACTCATCCCCAACAGGACGATATATTCCATCTTACCCAGAGCCTGCCGTCTATGATTTAAGGAGAATTAGACTCTCTCTTCGTCCCGCACCTTAAGAGAACGTCCCAGGATTATTACGTTCTGCAATATAACAGACAAAATAAAAGGGAAAGGTTAGATTGATTGCTTTTCGTGCGTCTCCACTCTGAAATAATGTTGAGCCTTTTAAGAGAATTGTAACCTCCTCCCTGAGGCTCGAGATATCGATTGGTAAGCCGAGGATCATAAATTACCACTGGTCGGGCCGATTAGATGTGTGGAGGAGGGGGAGGAAAGGAAATCGCTTACCAGGTCTCGGAGACGTACGCTCTATGCATCTATTTCTGCCCTGACAGGTGGGATAGAGGTGGAGAAATAATAATAATAATAATAATAATAATAATAATAATAATAATAATAATAATAATGAAAATAATAATAATAATAATAATAATAATAATAATAATAATAATAATAATAATAATAATAATAATACATGAATGATATAATGTGTGAACCGAAGCTTTTGTGGCTCAGGCCCCAGTGCGCCGCCTTTTCACTACTGGGTTCCGGGGTTCAAATCTCGGTTACTCCAAGTGAGATTTGCGCCGGACAAAGCGTAGGTCGTGCAGGTTTTTCTCTGGGTTCTCCGGTTTTTCTTGTCATTTTTCATTCCAGCATCTCTCCAATATTATTTCCTTTAATCTGCCAGTCATCAATCATTGCCCCCAAAGGAGTGCGATTCTTATCCTTGCCACTAGATGAGGTCTCATTCATTTCATTCCTGACCCGATCGACTGACTGGAAACAGGCTGTGGATTTTCCTCGATTGTGAACTACATAGCAGTTTTGTTGACACTCAATGAGCATGCTCTTAACATTGTTAATTCCATAGAGCTTCATTTTTGCATGACACTGACAGTTCTGTTTTTTGTAAAGGGCTCTATGGCCAATGTGTAGATTTAGACCTAAAATTCTAATTGTATTCATAAATAATGTCCAAACTCTCGTTTAAGTATTTTAAGTCATTCCCTCACTTCTCAGTTCTTAATAATAATAATAATAATAATAATAATAATAATAATAATAATAATAATAATAATAATGAAAATGAAATGTCGTATGGCTTTTAGTGCCGGGATGTCTCAGGAAGGGTTCGGCTCGCCAGGTGCAGGTATTTCTATTTGACACCCGTAGGTGACCTGCGCGTCGTGATGAGGATGAAATGATGATGAAGACAACACATACATCCAGCCCCCGTGCCATTGGAATTAACCAATTAAGGTTAAAATCCCCGAACCGGCCGGGAATCGAACCCGGCACCCTCTGAACCGAAGGCCAGTACGCTGACCGTTCAGCCAACGAGTCGGACCATAATAATAATATATTACAAAGGAGAGTAGCTATAAGTCTATTTATTTTTAAATATTCTGGCAGTTTGAACCCTATTGCACATGAGTATATTAGGGTCTACTACAGACCTCTAATGATTTTAGTGTTTCATGATTTCGTTGAGCACAAAATTCTCTTGTCATGCAATTGTTATTGAAAATTAAAAAAAAAAATATAGTGTCTTCACAAAGCTGCTACACAAGCACGAACCACTGTTGAGGTTTTCGAAATATTTTGAACTTAAGCACAGATTTTGATGTTCGGGGTTGGACTGCAATTGTTCATGAAAGCTCTTTCATGTAAACGATATACTTTTTCTGTAACTCGCAGAGCACGTCAATTGTGACTAACTATCTAAACGGCTCTTTCTGCTTTTTGCACACATTTGTAGGTTCACGGTTTGCAAACTATGTTGAACATGTCGACGTCCGGATGCCCTGCTTGACCTAAATCCTATGCAGATGATGTGTATTCACTATTTCATGCTTGTATGTTGTCTGGTAGTGTAGTGTGAATATGAAGAGGTGAGCGTTTAAACAGTAAAACCCAGTCCACAATTCAGGGAATTTAACTATACGATGTTAAAAATCCCCAGTCTGGCCGGAAATTGAATCCAGGCCCCCTGAACCGACGACTACTACACTGATCATTCAGCCAACCACCCAGAGTACTTTATAAACGACTAACTACTGATGATCCACAGCCTGTTTCCAGTCATTCGACTGGATCGGGAATGGAATGAAAGAAGCCCCTATCTAGCGGTGAAGATAGGAAATGTGCCAGCTGCCAAAACCTGTCGCACTCCTCTGGGGCAATGATAAATGATTGACAGATGAAATGTTAATGGAGATTGTTCCTGGAATGAAAGATGACAGGGAAAACCGGAGTACCCGGAGAAAAACCTGTCCTGCCTCCACTATGTCCAGCACAAATCTCACATGGAGTGACTGGGATTTGAGCTACGGCATTCAGCGGTGAGAGGATGGTGCGCTGCCGCCTTGGCCACGGAGGCTCCACAAACGACTAATTACTAAGATATTTAAATTAACAATTATTATTTTGTGTTTAACGTTTTTTCTATAATTACAATTTACAGTTATTTACAAGTTCACTCGCGTTGGAGTTTACCAATCGATTATACTCACGATAATAGCACACGGTAACAGACACTTAAACACACAGACCAATGGCTGAAATGACCCGCCTTGGACACGCAACCATTCCGAAACTGAGTGCGTTGAATCCCCGACTGACTTGCTCGAGAATGACTGATTCTTACGAGGTTCGCTCTTGACAGGCTAGCGGGATATTCTAATAGTTTCCAATTCCAGATCACTTTGGGCGCCAGCTCCATTGTTAATCAGTTTCCAGCTTCCACCATGAGCGTTCTTATCCTTCGCAAGCGCTATCGTTTTCCTCGCTGCCTGCCGTCCACATTGTCACCACTCGCTAGCTTTGTCGCCTCTGCAATCTCGGCCTTTATTATTATTATTATTATTATTATTATTATTATTATTATTATCTTCTTAATCTGTTTTCTTAATCTGTTTTCCCTCCAGGGTAGGTTTTCCCCCCGGATTCAGCGAGGGATCCCACCTCTAGCGCCTCAAGGGGAGCGTCCTGGAGCTTCAGACTCTGGGTCGCGGGATACAACTGGGGAGGATAACCAGTACCTCGCCCAGGCGGCCTCACCTGCTGTGCTGAACAGGGGCCTTGTGGAGGGATGGGAAGATTGGATGGGACAGGCAAGTAAGAGGGAAGGAAGCGACCGTGGCCTTAAGTTAGGTCCCGGCATTTGCCTGGAGGAGAAGTGGGAAACCACGGAAAACCACTTCCAGGATGGCTGAGGTGAGAATCGAACCCACCTCTACTCAGCTGACCTCCTGAGGCTGAGTGGACCCCGTTCCAGCCCTCGGACCACTTTTCAAATTTTGTGGCAGAGCCGGGAATCGAATCCGGACCTCCGGGGGTGGCAGCTAATCACGCTAACCACTACACCACAGAGGCGGACATTATTATTATTATTTTATTATTATATGTTTTTCTGGGCTGAGTAACACAGGCGCTCTGGCTTTCTGTGTACGAGTTGGTGAGTTTGATCCCGGCTCAGTCCGGTGGTATTTGAAGATACCCAAGTACACCAGTTTCGTATTGGTAGATTTGCCTTCACTTGCCAGGCAACAATCGGGTATCTCTGCGTCTCCATAAAAATAGTTAGCGGGACATAAAATCAATAGCATTACTTTACAGTTCGGGTTTCTGTAACTAATTTGGATCCAATAATTGTACTATTGTATATGAAACTCAACAAAAAATTAAATATTATAAAATAGGAAGTAACAAATAAAAAGGTATATGCTCTAACATTCGAAATGATATAAATAGATACAATGTACTAAATGAATGTGCCCTGTGCCAAATACGGTTACTTTCCAAAATTACGTGATCTCAATTTCAAGGTTGTTGTTTCTAAAAAAAATGCGTTATTTTTTTATGCATTGGTTTCCACTGTAATTCGATTTACTAAAACATGTTTTTCACGTTTACAAATTCGTCTTTGATTATATATTTCTTGTTTAAATTTCTGTAGTTTCAATTTCATTTGTTAAGAGGGGCTGATAATTAGTCACCACCACGTGCCTAAATGTGACCATGAAAATGACATTAAATAGTGATTAAGATAGTAAAAGTTGTGTCCGGCTCTTTGTCTGAATAGTCAGTATAGTGGACTTCACTTCATAGGATCCCGGACTCAATTTCCGGTCGTGGTGGATATTTTAATTCCCATGATCGGTGACTGGGTACTTGTTTCTGCCTTGACCCATATCTCTTCATTCACACACATAATAGCACACTACCAACTACTATAGAGACTTGGAATAGTGAATACCTTCATTCATATAGGATTGATGGTAGGAAGTGCACCCGACCATAAATCTAGAACAAATCCCCTCCAAGTGCTAACTCAAAATAATTAGGGGAAGAGCAGTGAAATAGTGAAAGTTGCAAACTTCGCCCATAACTGTCTCTAACCTGCTCACTGGCCTGTTATTTGACTTTTAATGGAGATTTAAAGAAAATATCTGTACGTTTCTGTTGGTGACTGCGAAAGGGTTAATCCATTCCGGTTGTAAACTCTGGTTTGTGGCCAAAGACTTGCTGTCGCGCCTGTAGTCAGAGGGAGCGTGGCGACTGTGGTAGCTACCCCATTATCCGCGGCCAGGGACCGTGAACAACCGCCAGTTGGCCAGTCTACCTCAAATTTTGTGAGGCTCCCGCAATTAGCTTTTGTGTGATCGGAAGCAAGGATTTGCTGCAACTATATACAAGAGCACGCCGACCCCCATTGTCATGGAAATTACTAGAATTAATAGCGTGTTCGTTTTCATTTTCTCCTCTCTCTCTCTCCTCTTCTCTCTTTGTCCTACCTTTTCATTTACTGTAGTGGCGGTAGTAATAGTAGGAAAGTTGTATGGCAAGAGAAGGGAGAATCAGGAGCAATGTCAAGTTAGGTAGGGAAACTGGGAGAACGAGGATAAGCCTATAAAGTTGATTGAGCCAATTAAGAGATGGCTAAATCCAATTTTTGCTTTATCATTGTCTCTGATGAATGAATTGTTAGCATTGGTAAAACAGAAGAATTTGGGGTGTGCAATATAATGGAGGATGTATGTATCCACTGGTAGATTTCAACCCCAGTGCCAGGCTACTTCAATCTCTTTCACCTGTTTGTTTTTGTGGACCAGGCATTCAGTCCCAGTTCTATAAATACAAAAATGATTGTTCGTACGTGAAGCGTAAATTGAAAAGGATGTCTCTAAATTATCACTAATACATCCTATGTCAGTTTGCATTAGTTATTTACCATATACTCGTAGTATGTCAAAATAAGGCTTCACTTTAAATCTTCAACAGCTACCGATATAACGGTCAAGCCCCTTACCACAGGATATCGTAACACTCTCAAATATTCTTCTTCCTAATCTGTTTACCCTCCAGGTTTGGTTTTTCCCTCGTACTCAGCGAGGGATCCCGCCTCTACCGCCTCAAGGGCAGTGTCCTGGAGCTTCAGACTCTGGGTCGGGGGATACAACTGGGGAGGATGACCAGTACCTCGCCCAGGCGACCTCACCTGCTATGCTGAACAGGGGCCTTGGTGGGGATGGGAAGGTTAGGAGGGATAGACACGGAGGAGGGAAGGAAGCGGCTGTGGCCTTATGTTAGGTACCATCCCGGCATTTGCCTGGGGGAGAAGTAGGAAACCACGGAAAACCACTTCTAGGTTGGCTGAGGTGGGAATCGAACCCACCTCTACTCAGTTGACCTCCCGAGGTTGAGTGGACCCCGTTCCAGCCCTCGTACCACTTTTCAAATTTCGTGGCAGAGCCGGGAATCGAACCTGGGCCTCCGGGGGTGGCACCTAATCACACTAATCACTACACCACAGAGGCGGACACTCTCACGTATTACGAAATATTTATATAGACGTGAATTTCATTTGTTGAAAAATATGTGGTAGGCTGTATAAGATAGAGTCTCTAGTAATGTACGTGAAATGCCACATACTGTATGTGTATATTGTAATTAGAAATGATAAAGATGTTAAAATGTTTACATTGTTTTATTTATTAACTAGCTGATGTACCTGTGCTTCGCTACGGGATTCTCAGAAAGACTGACTTGGTGGTTTTCCTAACTGAATTCAACATAGGTCATTACAAAAACGTCAGTAGGAATGTAGCGATTGAAAGCAATGTTATGATGTAAACTACTCGATCAAATGAAAAACCGCACACTTTTTCACTTTCAACGAATAGTACTACGGTGCCGATCTAAAAGTCCAAAGTTCCAGAGATGGATTAACCAGGTCGCAGACTGCCGTGAACACTCCTCTGTCATTATTCCGTTAAATATGCACACTACTCATTCCAATCAGTGGCTCAAAGTAGGGATTGAATAGCTCGAATACTATGATGAACCAGTGTGTTACGTACCAGATATATCAGGAAATGTATGAACCAGAGGAATGGCATGCTAAGAAGAAAGTTATCTTACTCCCCAGCTACTTCCCGCCAATATACAGGCAGGCTGTTACACTCGGTACAACCAGGCGAGTTGCCCGTGTGGTTAGGGGCGCGCAGCTGTGAGCTTGCATCCGGGAGATAGTGGATTCGAACCGCACTGCCGGCAACCCTGAAGATGGTATTCCGTGGTTTCCCATTTTCACACCAGGCACACCAGGCTGTACCTTAAAGCCAAGGCCGCTTCCTTCACACCACTATTCATTTCCTATCCCATCCTCGCTATAAGACCTACCTGTGTGGGTGCGACGTCAAACAAATTAAAAAAAACCTCGGTACGCTGCAGTAATCCTATCTATCGGGGATGAGAGGAAAGAGAAGACAAAAAGCACATCACAACAAACAATGGTCAATGTAATGTTATTGTTGATAAAGTATATGAGCTTTCTATATTGCAGGCCTTCACATTAGTTTTCTTTCGACTCTGTGATATTAGGGCGTCTTACCAAATTATTTATATCGTAGACTGTAGTTCCTTATTCTCTCAGACTTTACATACCGATTTTCACTAAATTCTGTTTACCCATTTTCTCGTGACTCGGCGCTGATATGGACATAGTAACAAAAATCCAAATTCATGAATATCTCCGATTATATGCGGTACGGTAACAATGTATAAGACATAAGTGATCGGAAATTTAATAACTTCTTACATAACTACTACTAACTTACGACTTAACTAAAGTCATGTTAGTTATGTAGTATTTATCGATATGACCACTAATAACATAAATAACTTATTTGAGAATTACATTTCAGGCCTTCCCCTAAACTACCATTTCACTCAACGTGAATAAAATAATTTGTAGCCTAGATAGCAGTGGTTCATCACCCGGCTTTAATTTTCAATTTGAGCTGGGATGACCAGGCCGCAGATTGCCATGAACACTCATCTGCCATTATTCCGCTAAATATGCACACTGTTCATTCCAATCAGTGCCTCAGAGTAGGGATTGAATAGCCCGAATGCTATGATGATCCAGTGTGTTACGTACCAGTAGAATCAGAAAATTTATAAACCAGGGGAATGTCATGCTAAAGAAGAAAGTTATCTAACTCCCCAGCTACTTCCCATCAATATTCAGGCAGGCTGTTACACTCTGTACGACTGGGCGAGTTGACCGTGAGGTTAGCGGTGCGCAGCTGTGAGCTTGCATCCGAGAGATAGTGGATTCGAACCCCATTCTCGGCAGCGCTGATGATGGTATTCCGTAGTTTCCCACTTTCACACCAGTCAAATGCTGGGCCTGTACCTTAATTAAGGCCTAAGGCACTCCTAGCCCTTTCCTATCCCATCGTCGCCATAAAACCTATCTATGTCGGTGCGACGTAAATCAAATAAAAATACTCTGTACGCAGCAGTAATCCTATCTACCGGAGATGAAGGGCAACAGATGACACAAAGCACATCACGACAAATAATGGTCAATGTAATGCTATTGTTGATCAATGTTATGAGCTTTCTATATTGTAGGCCTTCACATTTAGTTTTCTTTCGACTCTGTGATTTGTAAAATATTTTATACCATAAACTGTAGTTTCTTATTCTCCGACTTTACATACCGATTTTCATTAAATACTGTTTACCCATTTCTGGTTACTCTGCGCTGATATGGACTTAGTAACAAAAATCCAAAATAATGAATATCTTTGTGATCATATCCAGTACGGTAACAATGTATAAGACATGAATAATAGGAAATTTAATACTATATAACCCTAGTTATGTAGCATTCATCGATTAAACCTCTAATAAGAAATGTTTGAGAATTACCTTTTTGGGCCTTCCCCTAAACTACCATTTCACTCATCGTGAATAAAATAATTTACAGCCTAGACTATAGCGAATTATTTCCTGACTTTGTATACCAATTTTCATCAAGATAGGACTACTAATAACAACAATATTTGAGAATTATATTTTAGGCCTTCCCCTAAACTACCATTTTTCTCAGCGAGAATACAATTATTGATAGCCGAGATTTTAGCAACTTATTCTTCAACTTTGCATACCCATTTTCTTTAAAATACAACCACTAATAACATAAATAGTTGAGAATTCAATTTTAGGCCTTCCCCTAAACTACCATTTCACGCAGCGTGAGTAAAATGATTCATAGCCTAGATTGTAGAGGCTCACCCCCGACTTCACATACCGATTTTCATTAGACCACTAATAACATAAATAGTTGAGAATTCAATTTTAGGCCTTCCCCTAAACTACCATTTCACTCAGCGTGAGTAAAATGATTTATAGCCTAGATTGTAGAGGCTCATCCCCTGACTTCACATACCGATTTTCATTAAATTGTCTTCAACCGTTTTCTCGTGATGCGTGTACATACATACATACATACATACATACATACATACATACATACATACATACATACAGACAGACAGACAGACAGACAGACAGACAGACAGACAGACAGACATTACGGAAAAGTAAAAAGTGCATTTTCTTGTTACTATGGACATGACCGATACAGAAATACCATTATTTTCAAATTCTGAGCAATGTACAGACAAAACTCTTATATATATATAAAATAACTTGTCCTGACTGACTGAGTGATTCATCATCGCCGAGCCAAAATTACTGGACATAAAGAAATGAAATTTTGGGCATAGATACATATTAAGATGTAGGTGCTCGCTAAGAGAGGATATTTGGATATTCATTCGCTAAGGGGGTGAAAAGGGGGTTGAAATTTTAAAATGAGTGCATCTATATCTCAAAACTTTAAAAGTTTACAGATGTAAAAATTGGTATTTAGGATCTTCCTTAAAAATAAAGAAATACGTATTTTTTTGTTTTCAGAAAATCCCAATAGGAGGGGTGAAAAGGGGTGAAAAATGGATTGAATGCCTTTAATGAGGATACTTATATCTCAGAAACTGAAGATATTACAGACCTGAAAATTGATGTTTGGGATCTCCTTTAAAAATAAAGAAACACGTATTTTTTTGTTTTTGGAAAATCCAATTAATGCGAGGGTGAAAAGGTAGGTGAATTTTTAAAATGAGTGCATCTATATCTCAAAACTTTTAAATTTTACAGATGTAAAAATTGGTATTTAGAATGTTCATTAAAAATAAAGAAACGCGTATTTTTTTGTTTTCGGAAAATCCCTATAGGAGGGGTGAAAAGGGGTGAAAAATGGGTTGAATACCTTTAATGAGGATACTTATATCTCAGAAACTGAAGATATTACAGATCTGAAAATTGGTACTTTTGATCTCTTTTAAAAATAAAGAAACAACTATTTTTTTGTTTTTGGAAAATCCAATTAATAGGAGGGTGAAAATGGGGGTGAATTTTTAAAATGAGTGCGTCTATATCTCAAAACTTTTAAAGTTTATAGATGTAAACATTGGTATTTAGAATCTCCTTTAAAAATAAGGAAACACGTATTTTTTGTTTTAGGAAAATCCAATTAATTGGGGGGGGGGGTGAAAAGGGGGTGAATTTTTAAAATGAGTGTATCTATATCTCAAAACTTTTAAAGTTTATAGATGTAGAAACTGGTATTTAGAATCTCTTTTAAAAATAAAGAAACAAGTATTTTTTTTGTTTTCGGAAAATCTCAATGGGAAGGGTGGAAAAGGTTGAAAAAGGGGTTGAATGCCTTTAATGAGGCTACTTACATTTCAGACCTGAAAATTGGTATTTGGGGTCTATTTTAAAAATAAAGAAGCAGGTCTTTTTTCGTTTTTGGAAAGTCCAAATAATGGGGGCTGAAAAGGAGGGTGAATTTTTAAAATGAGTGCGTCTACATCTAAAAATTAAAAGTTTACAGATGTAAAAATTGGTATTTAGAATATCCTTTAAAAATAAAGGAACACTTTTTTTTCTGTAAATCTCAAAAGGTGGGGTGTAAAAGGGTTGAATGCCTTTAATGAGGATACATCCTCAGAAAATGTAGATATTACAGAACTGAAAATTTGTATATGGGATCTCCTTTAAAAATAAAGAAACACGTACTTTTTTGTTTTTGGAAAATCTAATTGATGGCGGAGGAGTGACAAATTGAGGTGAATTTTTCGAAAGACTATATCTACAGAATATCTGAGAAACGTAAAATGTTACAGACTTAAAAAGTGGGTTTTGGAATTTCCTGTAAATGTAAGGAAACATAGGTGATTTGTTTTTGGAAAATCGCCTTAAGGGGAAATAAAAAGGGGTGAAATTTTAAAATGAGAATTTCTACAGTATATATATAAAAACTCCACATGTTACAGAGTGAAAATGGTATTTTTTATCTCTATTGAAAATAAAGTAACGTGTATTTTTAGTTTTCGGAAATACCACTCGGGTGGAAGGGGGCGTGGGTGGTAAGTGACTGAAAATGGTGTTGATTACTTTTAATTAGGCTACTGATATCTCAAAAATGAAGATGTTACAGGCGTGATATTTGATATTTGGAACCTGCTTTAAAAGTAAAGAAACGCGTATTCTCGGAAAAACCAATGAAGGGGGGGGGAGGGGTGAAAGAATTGAAAAATTGACTTAATTGTATGAGAATACATACATCTAATAAAAACTAAAGTAGTTACAGACGTGAAAATTGGTATTTGGATCTCCTTTAAAACAAAGAAAAACGCGTATTGGGGGGGGGGGAGAACCATCTTGGGGGGCGGGAGTGAAAAGGAGTTGAATTCCTTTCATGAGGACACATAGATCAAAAACTGTTAGAGTCGTGATAACTGGTATTTAGAAGATCCTTTTCTATTAAAGAAACAAGTATTTTTTGCCGGAAAATTCACTTGGGTGGGGGTGGGGGGGAAGGAGTGTGAAAGGAAGTGAAAAAAAGTGAATTATTTTTATGGGGATACTTATATCTCAAAACTGAAGGTAATAGACGTGAACATTGGTGTTTGGAATCTCCCTTAAACATAAAGAAGCACGCCTTCTTTTAATTTTTTTTTTGGGGGGGGGGTAAATATACTTAACGGCGGTGGTATATAAAAGGAGCTGAGACCAATTGATTTTACTGTTCATAATGTACTTATAAGGAGCCTCCGTTGCTCAGGCGTCAGCTTGCCGGCCTCTCACAGCTGGGTTCCGTGTTTCAAATCCCGGTCTCTCCATGTGACATTCGTGCTGGACAAAACTCCGATTTTCCCTGTCATCATTCATTCCAGCAACACTGTCCAATATTTCACTTCATTTGTCATTCATCGATCATTGCCCCAGAGGAGTGCTTCGGCAGCCGACACAATTCCTATTTTCGCCGCTAGAGGAGGCTTTATTAATTCCATTTCTGACCCTGTCGAATGACTGGAAATAGGCTGTAGATTTTCGACGTACTTATTCTGACCATAAACCGATCAATTTTAATCTTTCCTGGGTTCGTTTTCAACAGCCATTTTTTTCCGTCGGTGAACGTTCTTAGATTACAGTAGATTCTCCCGGCGTATAAATAAAAATTTAAACACATTTGAAATAAACGATAGGAATGAGATTGACCGTCAAATTGTTCACTTCTATAATAAGGTCAATAATGCACGGAAGTATGCCATTCGTATCCCCAGAAATCCCGCACACTTGCCTACGCGCGCAATGGTGCTGGTCACATTGTCGACAATGACAATGGCAGCAGACGTAATTTTTCCGCCAAGTAGCGGTCATGCATCTTGCTGTGGGGTCCAGAACATCTAAATAATAATAATAATAATAATAATAATAATAATAATAATAATAATAATAATAATAATAATAATAATAATAATAATAATAATGTTCTGGACCGTCGTCAAATGTGCGGACCGCGCTGGAAACAGGTCCTGGCCGGGTAATGACTAAGAATGCAGTCCGGCCGCGGGTTCAGTACCACCAAGGCACCGAAGACAACACCACGCCGGATCTCCTGAAGGATTTCATCCATATTAAAAATGCTTATAGGAAAAGATGGCAAAGATTTAGGGACCCAACTGACCGGGTGGAATACCTGGACCTAGCCCGGAAAGTACGAAATCGATTGCTGGAAAGAAAGATTGAAAAATGGGAGCAAACTTGCCGTAATGTATTACAAAACGAGTCAGATCGCGAATTTGGGCGGAGTCTCGCAGAAAACGAGTCAGATCGTGAATTTCGGCGGATTATGTATCTAAAACAATAAGCATTCAATTATAAATTTCAGTATAATACCGTAGCGAAGCACGGGTATCTTGCTAGTCTATATATATAAAATAACTTGTCCTGACTGACTGACTGACTGATTCATCATCGCCGAGCCAAAACTACTCGACATAAAGGAGTGAAATTTTGGGGATACATTCATATTAAGATGTAGGTGCTCGCTAAGAGAGGATTTTTGGATATTACGTCGCTAAGGGGGTGAAAAGGGGGGTGAAATTTTAAAATGAGTGTATCTATATCTCAAAACTTTAAAAGTTTACAGATGTAAAAATTGGTATTTAGAATCTTCTTTAAAAATAAGTAAACACATATTTTTTTGTTTTCAAAAAATCCCAATAGGAGGGGTGAAAAAGGGTTTGAATGCCTTTAATCAGGATACCGGTACTTATTTCTCAGAAACTGAATATATTACAGACCAGAAGATTGGTACGTTTGATCTCTTTTAAAAATTAAGAAACACATATTTTTTGTTTTTGGAAAATCCAATTAATGGGAGGGTGAAAAGGGGGGAGGTGAATTTTTAAAATGAGCGTATCTATATCTCAAAAATTTGAAAGTTTACAGGTGTAAAAATTGGTATTTAGAATCTTCATTAAAAATAAAGAAACGCGTACTTTTTTTTTTTGGAAAATCCCAATAGGAGGGGTGAAAAGGGGGTGAAGAAATGGTTGAATGCCTTAAATTAGGATACTTATATCTCAGAAACTGAAGATATTACAGACCTGAAAATTGGTGTTTGGGATCTCCCTTAAAAATAAGGAAGCACGTATTGTTTTGTTTTTGGAAAATCCAATTAATGGGAGGTGAAAAGCGGGCGAATTTTTAAAATGAGTGTATCTATATCTCAAAACTTTTCAAGTTTGTAGATGTAAAAATTGGTATTTAGAATCTCCTTTAAAAATAAAGAAAAACACGTTTTTTTTTTGGAAAATCCCAATAGGAAGGGTGGAAAAGGGTGAAAATGTGTTGAATGCCTTTAATGGGGCTACTTATATTTCAGAACCTAAAGATATTACAGACCTGAAAATTGGTATTTGGGATCTACTTTAAAAATAAAGAAACAGGTATTTTTTCGTTTTTGGAAAATTCAAATAATGGGGGGGGGGGGTAAAAAGGTGGGTGAATTTTTAAAATGAGTGTATCTACATCTTAAAACTTTAAAAGTTTACATATGTAAAAATTTCTATTTAGAATCTCCTTTAAAAATAAAGAAACCTGTATTTTTTTCGGTAAATCCCAATAGGAGTGGTGAAACAGGGGTTGAATGCCTTTAATGAGGATACTTAAATCTCAGAAAGTGAAGATGTAACAGTCATGAATATTTAAATTTGGAGCCTCCTATAAAAATAAAGGAACACATAATTTTTTGTTTTTGGAAAATCCAAATAATGGGGGGTGAAAAGGGGGGTGAATTTTTAAAATGAGTGTATCTATATCTCGAAACTGTAAAAGTTTACAGACGTAGAAATTGGTATTTAGAATCTCCTTTCAACATAAAGAAACACGTATTTTTTGTTTTCGGAAAATCCCAATAGGAGGGGTGAAAAGGGGTGAAAAATTGGTTGAATGCCTTTAATATGGATCCTTATATCTCAGAAACTGAAGATGTTATGGACCTGAAGATCGGTATTTGGGATCTCCTTTATAAATAAAGAAACATGTAATTTTTTGTTTTTAGAAAACACAAATAGTGGGGAGTGAAAGGGGGGTCATTTTAAAAATTAGTGTATCTATATCTCAAAACTTCAAAAGTTTGCAGATGTAAAAATTGATATTTAGCATCTCCTTTCAAAATAAAAGAACACGTATTTTTTTGTTTTCTGTGAATCCCAATAGGGTGTGTGGGGGGGGGGGGTGAAAAGTGTGAATAAGGGGTTGAATGTCTTTAATGAGGATACTTATATCTCATAAACTGAATATATTACAGACCAGACAGTTAGTATATGGAATCTCCTTTAAAAATACAGAAACATTATTTTTGTTGTTTTTGGAAAATCTAATTAATGGGGGTTAAACAGGAGTGACAAATTGGGGTGAATTTTTAGAAAGACTATACATCTACTGTATATCTCAGAAACGTAAAATGTTACAGATGTAAAAACTGGTATTTGGAATCTCCTGTTAAAGCAAAGAAACAGGTATTCTCGGAAAATCCAATGAAGGGTGGGGGTGGGGGATGAGGGGTGAAAAATTGAAAAAATTAACTGAATTAATTGTATGAGGATACTTACATATAATAAAAACTGAAGTTGTTACAGACGTGAAAATTGGTATTTAGATCTTCTTTAAAAATAAAACGACGCGTTTGGGGGGGGGGGGGAATCATCTTTGGGGGCGGGTGTGAAAAAGAGTTGAATTCGTTTCATGAGGACACATATCTCAAAAACTGAAGACAATCGGTATTTAGAAGATCCTTTACTATTAAAGAAACAAATATTTTTTTGCCGGAAAATTCACGTAGGGGTGGGGGGAGTGTGAAAGTAAGTGAAAAAAAGTGAATTATTTTTTATAGGAATACTTATATCTCAAAGCTGAAGGTAACACACGTGAACATTGGTATTTGGGAATCTCCTTTAAACATAAAGAAACACGCCTTCTTTTTTCTTGGGGGGGGGGGGTAAATCAACTTAACCGCGGTGGGGTGAAAACGGAGGTGAGACCAATTGATTTTACTGTTCCTAATGTACTTATAAGAGCCTCCGTCTCTCAGGCGGCAGCGCGCCTGCCACTTACAGCTGGGTTTCGTGGTTCAAATCCCGGTCACTCCATGTGAGATTTGTGCTGGACAAAGCGGAGGCGGGACAGGTATATCTCCGGGTACTCCGGTTTTCCCCGTCATCATTCATTCCAGCAACACTCTCCAATATCATTTCATTTCATTTGTCATTCTTTAATCATTGCCCCAGAGGAGTGCGACCAGGCTTCGGCAGCCGGCACGATTCCTATCCTCACCGCTAGCTGGGGGCTTATTCATTCCATTCCTGACCCGGTTGAATGAATGGAAACAGCCTGTGGATTTTCAATGTACTTATTCTGATAATAAACCGATCATTTTTAATCTTTCCTGGGTTCGTTTTCAAGAGCCATATTTTCCTTTGGAGAACCTTCTTAGATTACAGTAGATTCTTCTGGCATATAAATAAAAATTTAAACACATTTGAAATAAACGATAGGTATAAGATTGACCGTGCAATTGTTCACTTCTATAATAAGGTCAATAATACACGGAAGTATGTCATTCCTGTCGCCAGAAGTCCTGCGCACTTGCCTACGGGCGACAATGGTGCTGGTCATACTGTCATCTATGACAATGGCAACAGATGTAATTTACCGCCAAGTAGAGGTCTCGCATCTTGCTGTGGGGTCCAGAACATCAATAATAATAATAATAATAATAATAATAATAATAATAATAATAATAATAATAATAATAATAATAATAATAATAATAATATCTAAATTCAACTAATTTCACCCACCCTATATTATTATTATTATTATTATTATTATTATTATTATTATTATTATTATTATTATTATTATTATTATTAATGTTCTGGACCGTCGTCAAAATGTGCGGACTACGATTGCAGTCCGGCCGCCGGTTCAGTACCGCCAAGGCACCCAAGAGGACACCACGCCGGATCTCCTCAAGGATTTGATCAACATTAAAAATGCTTATAGGAAAACATGGCTGAGATTTAGGGACCCAACTGACCGGGTGGAATACCTGGACCTAGCCCGGGAAACGAAATTGATTGCTGGAAATAAGACTGAAAAATGGGAGGAACGTTGCCGTAATCTCTCAGAAAACGAGTCAGATCGCGAATATCGGAGGGTTATATATAAAACGATAAACATTCAATTATAAATTTCAGTATAATACCGTAGCGAAGTACGGGTATCTTGCTAGTTTTATATATATATAGATTTACATTATTATTTGCATAATTCTTAGCAATGATCGAAATGTTATTGAACCGTGATGAGTGATGTGAGAAGTACAAGATGCGAATGTCGTTTGTTTTTGCGAGAGAACAGTACTACAGCCTTACGTTGGTGACGCTCGCGTAGCCACCTGATTAGTTCAATCTTATTTTCCATCCCTTGTCAGGCTGCATGGCTAAATGGTAAGCGTGCTGGTCTTTGGGTCTCAGGGGTCCCGGGATCGATTCCTGGTGGGGTCAGGAATTTTAACCATAATTGGTTAATTTCGTTGGCACGGGGCTGGATGTATGTGTCGTCTTTATTATCATTTCATCGTCATCACGACGCGCAGGTTGCCTACGGAAGTCAAATAAACAGATCTGCATCTTGCGAGCCGAACTTGTCCTCGGACACTCCCAGCACTAAAAGTTATACGCCATTTCATTTTTTTTTTCATTCCATCCCTTATTGAGTTTAGCTTCCTCCCACCTACGTCTTATATACATTTTGGTAAACTACGTCGAAGTTCGTTACTTTTCCCTTACAAAACCTTCACTTTTTTAATTGATTATCTCATTTTATTAACATCGTTATATTTTTGGGCTGGAGTCTATCCGGAAAACCGACACCGTAGTAACCATGGCAACAGGTATTCGTCATCTATCTATACTAAGTCTTTGACGTCTCCTTCCTCATGTTGTGTCCGTGTTTCAGAACTCTGCCTAATATATATATACAGTATTCGAACCCCACTGTCAACATCCCTGAATATGGTTTTCCGTGGTTTTCCATTCTCACACCGGGCAAATGATGGTGCTGTACCTTAATTAACGCCACGGCGGGTTCCTTCCCACTCCTAGGCTTTTCCTATCCTATCGTCGCCAAAGGACCTATCTGTGTCAGTGCGACGTAAAGCAAAGTCAAAAAACAATAATATATATAAATACATATGCAGTATTGCCCTGTGTGTGAGGGCGGTAGAATAACACCTACGGAAGGAACTTTTACAATAAGAAAATTAACAGGAACTGACAATAAACAATAAATTAAATAAATATTCAGAGACATAATTGTAAAATCAAGAGATCTGCATTTCACTTGTATCAGTGTCCTGATATTGACAAGTAATTCATGCACCTTCATTGGGTTCTACCATTATTTTGTAATTACACGCCACGCTTCCGACCCACGGTAACCCCTGCCTGTCGTAAGAGACGACCAAAAAAGGGCCCCCAGGGACTCTTAACTTGGGAGCGTGGGCTGGTAACCACGGGGCCCTTAGCTGAGTCCTGGCGTTGCTTCCACTTACTTGTGCCAGGCTCCACACTTTCGTGTATCCTATCTGACATCGCTTGTTCTTTTCCTTGTCTTTCTTTGGCCAATGTTTTCATTTTTCGAAGTGTCGAATCCCTTCCGTGTTTTCCCTTTAATTAGTGTTATAGAGGACGGCTGCCCAGTTGTACTTCCTCTTAAAACAATAATCACTACCACCATCATCAGTAGGTGCTAATGGCGCTGTGTTTCAAACGAGTTTGCGCTGTCTTTGATTGACGTTTCGTGTAGGTCACAGCAAAGCCTCTTACACACGGTAAAGTCACCAGAAGCAATAAGTTTTCGTGATCTTTCTGTATTAGTTCAGTATAGTATTATTATACGTCTGGCTCTGTTGTGTAGTGGTTGTGTGATTAGCTGCCACCCCCCACCCCCGGAGGCCGGGGTTCGATTACCAGCTCTGCCACGAAATTTGAAAAGTGAAGTGGTACGAGGACAGAAACGGGGTCCACATAGCTTCGAAAGGTCAGCTATGTAGAGTGGGGTTTGATTCACACCTCAGCCATCCTTGAAATGGTTTTGCGTGGTTTCCCACTTCTTTTCCAAGTAAATGCCGGGATAGTACATAATTTACACGGCTGCTTCCTTCCCTCTTCCTTGTCTACCCCTTCCAATCTTCCAATCGCCCACAAGGCCCCTGTTTAGCATAGCAGGACACGCAGCCTGGGTGACGTACAGGTCCTCCTCCCCAGTTGTATCCCCAACCAAATGTCTCACGATCCTGGACATTTCCCTTGAGGCGGTGGGATCCCACTCTGAGTCTGAGTGAAAAAACAACCCTGGACGGTAAACTGAACATGAAAGAAAGAAAGAAAGAAAGAATGAAAGAATGAAAGAAAGAAAGAAAGAAAGAAAGAAAGAAAGAAAGAAAGAAAGAAAGAAAGAAAGAAAGAAAGAATATTATACACATTTTCATAAGAACGCAGGCTCATTTCGTCGCGAAAAATACTTCATTGAACCTCTACACTTCTATAGTCTAGTAAAGCCAATCGCACTGTACGGAAAAGCATACAGTTGTATGAACACACTCTCTCATCATTTAAGCAGAAAATCATATCCATGACTTCCATATTTTCCATGTAGCGGATTTGTCTGGTGTTTTCTGGCAGATGCTGTCATGGCAAATTAAATGACGCCTCTCTCATCTCTGCGTGACATCTACACGTCAAGCTATACTGCATGTTATGTGACTTTGGACTGCCAAAAGCACAGATTAATTTGACGGCCATCTTTTGATGGCATAATGCGCATTATGTTAGATACCGTACTCCTGCGTATTTATCCTTCTACTTTAAGGTACAACGTGACCCAGAGGTCCGTTAACATTTGACGAGGCAATACTTCACGGAATATTGGCGATAGAGATGTAATAATTGGCACACATGATTGGCATGACAAAGGATTTATTGGTACCAAAATAAAGTACGCAAAATGACCAACATATGGCGCTTCATACGATATACAAACAGTAATCAGCATAACAATCTAGGTTTAGCAAAGACGATGTCTTTATAACACATGCTTAACATGTCGACCGTCATTCATCAACATTAGCTATAGTCGAGGGATAATGTTGTGAACAGCACTGTACAGCATATCAATAGGTATGGTGAGAAATTGCCGTCGCTTGCTGTCTTTTAGCATCCCAAGCGAGGTCGGACGATCGCGATTTCATTTAACCCTACAACTAATAATCACACGGATTAAGGTCGGGGGACTGGGGAGGCCAACCGTAACATGCCGCGATTGCAGGTACATCTGACACCCTCTCTCATGACAGCTCCTTCTATACCATACAGGGGTCTCATGGGGCATCACCGATGTGTTGTTGTCCAGTGCCATCTTTTGGTCTATTTTTGTACTCGTTGTTGGTGTCATTAAAACCCCATGTCATATCAAGCACTTGCAGCTATTTGTACCAGATGCGTTGCTGTCCAGCGCCATCTGTTGGTCTATGTGTGCACTCGTTGTTGGTGTCATTAAAACCCCATTTCATATCAAGCACTTGTAGCTATTTGTACCAGATGTGTTGCTGTCCAGCGCCATCTGTTGGTTTATGTGCGCACTCGTTGTTGTTGTTGTTGTTGTTGTCATTAAAACCCCATGTCATATTATTTGTACAAGACGTGTTGATGTCCATCGCCATCTGTTGGTCATTTATTGTACTCTATTTTGGTGTCAATAAAACCCCATACCATGCCAATCATGAGTGTCAATTATTACCTCACTACCTCCCTTATTCCGTGAAGTATTGCCTCGTCAAATGTTAACGGACGTTTGGGTCACCCTGTATATAAATGATCCCCGTGGGCCAATATGTAACACTCTTTGAGTTATAATGACTCTTTGTGTTTCATGAAAAGCATAATATAATTTTTTTTTTTTTTACCGGAGACTCCCCGGCGCCCATTTTGAATGACGTTTCACATCAACTATTGAACGGAACAAAAAGCATGCAGATCTACCGTTAGAGAGCCGGGCTGAGTGGCTCAGACGGTTGGGGCGCTGGCCTTCTGACTCCAACTTGGTAGGTTCAGTCCGGTGGGATTTGAAGGTACTCAAATACGTCAGCCTCTAGTCAGTAGGTTTACTAGCACGTAAAATAACTCCTGTGTGATTAAACTCCAGCACCTCGGCGTTTCAGAAAACTGCAAAAGTAGTTAGTGGGATGTAAAGCCAATAACACTGTTATGCTACCGTTAGAACCATTATTAATTAGTCAATTAATTGTTTTTATCTCCCTCAGTCATCTCCAATCAATTTTTACGTTAACTAAAAGGAAAATAATGTCAGTGCCGTGATCAAGGGACAGCGTGACTGTCTCTTACCCGGACCGTCCGCGTTCGATCCCCGGTCAGGTGAGGGATATTTATATATATCTGACGGCTGATTTGAGTTAGATAGCGGCCCAGGTTTAGAAAACAAAGAATAACAGCTGAGAGGATTCGACGTGCCGATTACACGACACCTCGTAATCTGCAAGCCTTCGGAATTAGCAGCGGTCGCTTGGTAGACCAAGGCCCTTCGGACTGTTGTGCCATGGGTTTAATGAGGATTTAATTTTCAGGTTAATGAGAGGATGCGCGAATAATGTTATTAGGAAATAAAGTGAAGAAAACCAATGCATTTGATTGAATGAAGATCTTGAAGCAACACGCTACTCAAATATTGCAAAGAGTAAGAGAAATCAAAGATTAGATGAAGTGATTCTAACATTCCCTTACCTTCTTTGCTAACACGTTATGATCAATATAACTCACATTTAGCATTACAAAATTTCTGTTTGTGAACTTCAATATTTACACTGAATTGTGTGTATTTATTATAATGTTTTGAAATAGTTCTGTAATTAATGCAGCTATCAAGCATGAATGTATGAGATGAGAATGGTCTCAACAAACGAAATACATTAGAAATCATCGGAGCTCACTTGAAGACATCTTTTGCAATTGGCTTATGGCTTCGATGGGATAGGAAAGTGCTAGGAGTGTGAAGGAAGTGGCCGTGGCCTTAATTAAGGTACAACCACAGCATTTACCTGATGTGAATATGGGAAACGCTGTAAAACCATCTTCAGAGCTGCCGATCGTGGGGTTCGAACACACTATCTCCCGAATACAAGCTCACAGCTGCACAAGTTCACTCGCTCGGAAAGACATGTTTTTACCTGTAGGTCATCTCGTTATTACTAAATAATTCTCTCCAATATGATCTTACTTGGTGTAGATTTTATAAACAGTGTATAAATGTTAAATAGAAAAATAATTTGATATTAATCGGAAATGACTTTAAAACTCGCAATTTCAAATGAAGCTATGAGAGTATATTTAATACTCGCAGGTTTTCATGGATGTTTTTTTTCTTTATTTTGACCTTCGTCCATAGGACATTCGGCCATCAATAATGTACAATGATAAAAATTGTTACAGAAAAGAGAAATAAAAAGGGACAGCAAGTTAAAAGACATACAAAATAACAGAAATGACCTAGAACAGAGCAAAAAAGGAAGCAAAACACACTTGAAATAAAGACACTTACACTTTAGATATTAACACCAGTTTTTGTGAAGTATGTTGCAATTGCACTGTACACACGTAAGTCTCCAGTTGCCAGTAATAACTGAATATGTGTGGGTAAGGGAACCCGAAGGTGCACAAGGGTAGCGAACAATTCTCTGCGAAAGGATACAGTTCTACTGCACTCGAAGATAATGTGGTTCACATCTCCCGCGTTTCTTGCGGTACACGGACATTGTGCTGATTGTTGAACTCCAATCCTGTTGAGGTGAGCGGGAAATGAAGCATGGTTGAACCTCATCCGAATAATGGTAGTTACTTGGCCTCGGGCCCATCTGACGTCTTGATACCATGGTTTGTGGGGGATAGCTGGTTGAATGCAGGCATAGTATCGTCCTTTGTGTTGAGTAGTCCTGTTCCACAGAGCTGTCCATTCAACATAAGTTTTCCTTCTACTAGTAACATAAAATCAGTACAGGGGAGGCGTAATGAAAGGAATAAGCCAGTACGTTCATGGATGTTTTACTCTTCGTAAGAGCTTCTGCAGTGCAAGATATCTGTGTGTTTGAGTCCTAGTATGGCCTGAGTGACCCAGACAGAATAGCACTGACAAGGCGGGTTCGATCGCTGCTCATTTGGGTGGTATATGATTGTAATGCGATACGACAGCCTCGTGCGTAAAATAACCCGTTTGGAACAAAATTCCGGAACTTTGACAACTCAGAAACCAGTAAAAGTAGTTATTTGGGCGTAAAACCAATAACATATCATTAGACTCCCGAATGTTGTCTCATTTTCAGGTCTTTTTAACTAGTCTATAAATGGTAGGATTACGGAAAAATATGTTTTAATAAGTAAAATAGGAATATAACGAGTCTACAGGGTCCTATTAAGCCTTTATTTCGGTTTGCAATACAGTAGCATTATGAGAGTGTGTGACATGAAATGCAAAATAATTTCATGCCATTTTTTTACTCTAATTAGATAATAAACTTGCAGACATAGACTGAACATTCATTCTCTTTGCTCGGCAGCAGTAATCGTGCAAATAAATAGCTGGCTTCATACAGCAGACGTAGTTTACAAGCTGTTTGTTTTATAGCATACACCTCTCTCTGCAGCACACTAGGATTTTTATTCCACGTAAATTTGCAGGGAACAAAACAAAATCGCATAGAGTACAAAAAATGGAAATTCTACTTTTTTGTATGTAGGAAAAAATATATATTAGCATCACCACCCCCGTTGCCACGTATTCGCTCTTCTCTGTACTTTCAGCATAAAGGGTCCAGTAATATATCCGTTCTCCCCCACTCTCCGGTGTCTCTCTTTTACCACCAAACCTCGTACAACCAGTTTCAAAATACAAAGCGTTTGTCTGTTCCACAGTGATGAAGTTCATGGCTTATTTCACATAAACTGGCCGCCAGGGAAGATATTAACACGGCTGATGGATTATTAAAAGATGTAGTTTTATCATTTTATAACACGCTACAGAAGATTGAAGTATACCCTTAATTATGCAGACCGCAGGCGCTCGACTTGAAAACCTGGTTATGTTACGAATACAGTTTTATGAATACTACTACTCTTCTTCTTCTTCTTTTTTCTTCATGGGGCCTCTAAATATTAGTTCCTAATTAGCGTCCACCGCTAAGATATTTTTCTGCCATGTTTTTCCTTCATTCCCACCTAGATGTACCTGCTCCCTTCACAAAGCTGCAGGTTGTTCTTATTGGGTCTTCTTGGATTTTTTCTCTCTCACCACGTGATAGTCCTAGAGTGGAGAGTCTGATTCTAGCCGGCGCCTCACTTTCGAAAAGTATGTTTTCAGCTTCATTGCATTTCCTACATATATAGTCTCTTATTACTCCGATTCTATGTAGGTGTTTTTTCAGATGGAAGTGTCCTGTCAACAATTCTACTACCCATCTTATATTTTCTCTGCTGAGTTTCAACAATTCTTTGTTATGCTCCTTGTTTGGTCCTTTTATCAGTTCCTTTGCAAGCCTGAATCCCCGAGTATTTTTCCAGTTCTCCATTTGTTTCTTTTGTACCCATTTTACTATGTAGTGTCGGGCTTCTCCATAGGAAATCCCCCATACAGGCTCTGGCCTACAAAATGTGTTTCTGCCCCTTTCCTGGCCAGTTTATCTTTCTTTTCATTTCCTTCTATACCTGCATACTCTAGTACCAATATTATTTTGACAGTGTACTTTGAGAGCTTCAGGAGAAGTGAATGACAATACCAGACAATTCTGGATATTATCCGGACTGCTTCTAGTGCCTTAATGGCCGCTTGGCTATCCGTAACAATGAAAATGTTCTCATTCCTATAGTTCATTCTCATATTTTCTTCAAGACATGTTGTGATAGCTATCACTTCAGCTTGAAAGACTGTAGTGTGTCTGCCCAGGCTCATCTGGATTGATCTCTCACGTCTTCCCCGTTGATCCCTCCTCTTGTGCCCTCCACAGTCCTTGAACCATCAGTACACACACTTTATCTTCTTTTTCAGTATTCCATTTGTGGATATCTCAGTCTTCTTTTTTTATTATCTGGGTCTCAAACGGTTTTTCAAAGTTGTACTTTGGTATCATATGATCAGAAGGCATGTGCAGAACTTCCTCTGTTATTACTGTGTTAATTTTACAGTGTCCTAGATTGGGTCCTTGTGCATTCCAGCACTCTGATTGTGCCAATCTATATGAACTCATTCTAGCCTGTCCTTTCATGAAATTGCATAGTGATGGGTGGTCTAGTAATTTATTCAAGGCTTCTGTCGGCGTAGTTTTCATAGCCCCAGTTATGGCTATGCATGCCATTCTCTGTAGACTATCCAATCTACTGCTGACTTTCCCTTGACTTACTTTCCGCCACCAATGATTGCAGCATAGGCCATCAACGGTCTAATGACCATTGTGTATATCCACATTACAATTGATGGTCTTAGGCCCCATGTCTTATGGACGGCTCTTTTACATGCATACAGCAAGTTCTTGGCCCTGGTTATGTTCGTTTCTATATGTAGATTCCAAGTTAGATTTTTATCTAAAACTACACTTAGGTGCAGTACTTGTTCTTCCATATATATATCATGTCCAAATAGCTTCAGTGATCTCTTTCCCTCTAATTTTCTCCTTCTTGTCAAAGGGACCAGAGTTATCTTGTTCGGGTTGTCTGATAGTTGGTCTTCCCGACACTAGTTCTCTACAAGTTTAAGTGATCTTTGCATGAGGCCCTGGATAACACTCATCACCTTACCTCGTACCACACTCACTAGGTCATCTCCGTATCCGTATGTATAGAAACCGTGTTCGTTGAACATAGCTATGATTTTGTTCACCGCGAGGTTCCACAGCAGAGGCGAAAGAACTCCTCCCAGAGCACAACCTCGGGTGGCCTTAACTGTCAGCGTTTCTTCAAACAGGGTTGCTTTTATCTTCCTTCCGTCTAACATCGATTTAATCCATTTGGCGACGGTTTTACTCACCTTGCTCTTTTCCAGTGCTTTGACCATAGAGTCATAGGTTGTACTGATGAAGGCTCTTTCTATATCTAGAAATGCCGCCAGTGGAATTTCTTTATAGTGTGCGCTTTCCTCTAGTTTACAAACCAACTGGTGGAGTGCTACTTCAGTGGATCTGCCAGGTTTATATGTAAACTGATTTTTATGTAACGTTGAGTTCTGTTGAACCTTCTTCTGATATATTTATCCATAATTTTCTCCATTGCTTTCAGTATGAAGGAGGCTAAACATAATGGTCTGTATGCTTTGGCTTGGGCATAATTTGCCCTTCCAGTCTAAGGTATGAATACTACTTTAGCTTCAGACCATGATTTAGGCACATACCCTAAAGCTAGACTAGCTCTGAAAAGGTCCGTCAGGGCATTGACTAGTATCTCTCGTCCTTCCTGTAGGAGTATCGGAAGTATCACATCTGGCCCTGTAGCCTTTATAGGATGAAACGTGTCGATTGCCCAGTTTACACGGTTATGTTTTATTATTCTGTTGGCACAGTTCCAGTCTGCTCTTCGAGCTCCGGTCTCTGTTCCAACCGTTTCTTCTTCTGTCACCTCGTCAGCCTCAGGAAAGTAACACGCCATTAGTATCTCCAGCGTGTCCCTACCCGCCTGATTAAATGACCCATCTGGTTTCTCCAATGTCCCCATATGATTTATCTGGGTTGCTTTCAGAACCTTATGGAGTCTTGCTGTTTCAGTGTGTGATTCCACTTTCTCACAGAACAGTCTCCAGTATTTTCTGTTTGCTTTCCGTATCTCTAGGTTGTACTCAGTGAGTTTCCTATGATATACGTCCCACATACCATTTCTAGATGATATTATACACAACATCCTAACCTCTTTTTTCATTTTGGATAGTTTATTGTTCCAACACCTTACTTTTTTTGGTGTTTTCTTTTCTTTGGGAGGACAGAGTCTATAATAGCCTCTTCTAATAGTTCCATTGTCTCATCCAATTCTTTCTGTCCTCTCTCGTTAGCTGGAAATGTTTGTACAGCCTTCCCTAGAACTTCTCTATCCCAGTTAGTTCTTTTTGGGTCTCTGTACATTGCAATCCCAAATAGTCTCGCATCTACTGAAAATTCTATGTGATGGTGGCCTGCCAATGATGGTTCCTCCAGCACCTTCCAGTCTAATAAAGTTTGCAGTATGCGTAGTGTTTAGTGTAATGTGTATTACCTCCCTACGATTTTTATTTATAAATGTAGGCTTGTTTCCTAGGTTTAGTATCGTCAACTCAGTTTCAATAACAAACTCTAGAAGACTCACCTCTTGCATTGCAGTTTGTGCTGCCCCATGACGTCTGGTGTGAATTTGCATCTGCTCCAAGGTGTTCGCCTTTCCTCTTGCTTTGCAAATTAGGTTCTCAACTTCTTCTGATAGGGTCAGTTTAGTTGAGTCATATGGGAGGTATGCAGAGCCTATGGTTATTTCTCTGGGCCCCTCCCAATTTCCAAGTTTAATCTTTGCCAGGGTTAAGTCACTTGAACAGTGTTCTTGCAACATAAGACATTTTAGTTTCCTGTTCACAACAAGACATGTTCTGGGTATTTCCGATGTTGTATCGTACATCAGCTTACCTGCTGATTCCGTCACTCCTGCTACTCTGCCCTTGACTACCCAAGGCTCTTGAATAAGGGCCACGTCAATAGCCCCGGAGGGAAATTGGTCACAGCTGAATTTTGCGACCTTAACTGAGGATGGTTTTTCCGAAAAGGACATGACTTCTTCTCCTTATGTTCCTTGGAGGGCGGTTTTCTAGCCGAACTTGATGGCGTGCTTTCCTCCGACCTTGGCCTTTTGGGCGTAGTCATTGGCATAGAGTCTCGCTGATCCCTGTTCCTCGGCTTCTTCTCCACCCAAGTCCCAGCCGCTATCTTGGCTTCTTTTCTCGCCTTCTTCTTTTCCTTGTAGTAGGCACTTGTGCGAGGCGGTCTATCTATATGCATCCTATTTAGTTTAGATGCCGATTTATTCAGGTCTTTCTCAGTTAAATCTTCTGTTTCCTTTTGTCCAGAAGTCTGCTTTCCTGTTGCTTCTTTTGTTTCTTCTTCAGATTTGGAATCAGACTGCCCTACTGGGACTTCTGTCTCCATATTCTCCTCTTGGGCATGCCGCTGGACCTGATCTTCTGGAGCTTCCATAGCTTCCCTTGGTATTTGTTTAAGTGGTTCATTTGGAATGTCCAAGGTTCCATATGACGTAGGGGTTTTGCTCTTTCTAGGGCCCTGAGCGGCGTTCTCACCATCGGTGATGAGGCATTCCGCCAGACTTTGTCCTCCCGCAACTCAGGCTCTCCGTAGCAGGCGCCACGCCCCTCAGCCGTCCATCCAGCAGTCCACCCCTGGCCCGAACCCGACCGGGTTTTTTCCACCTTCAGTAGACCTACTCACGTGGTTCTCACTTGGCATTCCCATGACTGTGTTCACAGCCATGGGTTCCCCTAGGTTGGATTCGCCCCGTTCCCAACCCGCGGCTCGTTTAGGCTACGTAGGGAAAAGTGATGTGTTGGTTCCAGCACACCGCAGTGAGCTTTCACTTCAATCACCAGCCCCCACTTTACCTGAACCACCATATCACCCATGCGGAGGTAATATGGAAGCCTCTCTAGCATGTGTGGGTGAGGTTTCCACTCCCAAGCTTTGGCTTTGGCTAGTAACAATCACACTGCCTCAAGATATTTTCTGGCAATACCAGTTTTTGGTCCGCGAGATGGTATTTTATTTCCCCCAGGCCCTCCAGAGAAGTCCGGAGGGTCCCCTATCCGCCGCCTGTGACGCGCCCGATAGGAGAACAGGCAAGAAAACCCCCACGGGCACTACTACTACTGCTACTACTACTACTACTACTACTACTACTGCTACTACTCTGTACAGCAGATTCTTTTATTTTAAACTGTTTAAGATGATTACTTGTCAATGTCGACATTCTGTTTCATTCAGCAGATAGCAGAGAATTTAGGATCCTATTGGGCCATCTATGGACGAGCTTTAACTATTTTGTCGGGTAAACTCAAGATATGATACCAGAAATCTTTTACAAGCGTACATCGTATGACATGGAGTGTTAAGTGTGGTTATATTCCGTCCTCCAAATAACTGACTTCGTCTGCTGTGCTTGAATCCGCGATTCCCCCACGATTTGCTTATTCCTCCTCCTCGGCCTTTCCCATACCAGGCTGCTCACTTTCATCTCCTGTCTTCCCGATAGCGAACAGTCGTTTGCGGACACTTCATATTTAGAAAGAGTGCCAGAACTTGCTAGGGTCCACCCTTTCCATCCTTCTTACCTATTAAGCTCCGTTCTAGCTGTCATATAAGAACGTTTGCTCTAGCACAGTGTTGAGTTTTTAGTTTGTTTCCTTCTGTTCACCAATATTGTTTGTGCTATTATGTAATTTATCAAGACAAGGAGGGTGATCTATGTGTTTTATAGCGCAGTTGTAGATACATACAATTTGGAATTGGTAAAATTGGTGTTACCACATGGATTGGTTTCAAGCAGTAAACGAAGAAATTCAAAGGAAAATTATGTAGTCCTATTAAAGGTATTGAACCAATCATTGTAACAGAACTTACTAATTTTTAACAGATTTGAAAAATTCGAATAAATATTTAAAAACCAATACGTGCAATTTCTGCTATCAGGGAGAAATTTCGTGAAGCTGAAACTCATGCAGCCTCTGTAGAGGAAGGATCAGGAAATTGGAATGTCGACTCTTCATAAGGAAAACGAAGAAATCCAGCGAAATGTAATAAAATGCGTCGCACTTGCTTTCTTGAAGCCTGAAGATGTCGAGAGTGGATGGATTAGTATTCAGAGTCAAGTTCCGTCGGATGTAAAGTTAACAGAATTCTTCAACAATTTTGTTGTGCAATGGCTGCAGAATGAGTCTATCCTGCTGGTGATGAGGAATTGCTTCAACGTTATACACAGAAAAAAGAATGCCATTGAAGGGTGGAATCATAAAATCAGTAGTAAAATGGGAGGGCCTTGTCCAAGAATAAAATCTCTCATCACCTGTCTAAAGCTGGGAGCGGAGAATTCAGATCATACAGATATGCGATTGGATATAAATACAATGAACTACAATGAAGATGGCAACATGGAGAGGTTTCTTTGACGTAATGCCGTTTGTCCTAAGAATGGAGTAAGGCTAAGAGTCGTTCGTTTAATAAAATGTACAATATGTTGTGAATAAGTGTGTATGTATATGAAAGATATGACAAATCTTATGAATGCGAAATAATTATAAGCTAAATTAATATGTCAATAATTAGTAGTCAGGGCAACAAGTTAGAAAGAGCAAAGATTTATTCTGACAAAGCGAAAAAAGGCCGAGTACAGGTACTTAGATTTGTGTGCGGAGCCACAGGGTAGACCTTCCTCGAGAATAAGAGGGGTGTTCTAAAGGAAAGAGAGGCATGCAGTCCCAGCTGACCCTAACACCGAACCTTTACACACTTGCACAAGTAAAATAAGTACGGTATAGGTGCGTTATTTTCCACCGAGCTCGATAGCTGCAGTCGCTTAAGTGTGGCCAGTATCCAGTATTCGGGAGATAGTAGGTTCGAACCACACTGTCGTCAGCCCTGAAGATGGTTTTCCGTGATTTCCTATTTTCACACCAGGCAAATGGCGGGCCTGTACCTTAATTATGGCCACGGCCACTTCCTTCCAACTCCTAGACCTTTCCTTTCCCATCGTCGCCATGAGACCTATCTGTGTCGTTGCGACGTAAAGCAACTAGCAAAGCGTTATTTTCCGAAGGGCTCGTCTTCTACCGCTTCACACCTGTGGGGATCGCGGGTGGGGACTGTGGCGTACTTGTGGATTTGGCCCTGTTTTACGGCGGATGCCCTTCCTGACGCCAACCCTATATCGAGGGATGTAATCACTATTGCGTGTTCCTGTGGTGGTTGGTAGTGTAGTATGCTGTCTTAATATGAAGAGCAGAGCATGCACTGGTGGATTGCGCGGCGCAAGGGGCAAAAGGCGACGTCGCTAGATTGACCGGAGTGTCGACCTCCACTCGTCGATTTTGAGCTATAGCACTGTCTGTGTCTTTCCATACGCCTGACTCGCTCTCTCCGCTTGTCTCTCCCTTTCCCTCTTGCTCTACAGCACTCCATTATCCAAGCAGAGTTGAGCTGAGCTTAGCCGAGCCGCCCCGAAGCAAAACGCTGGTGCGAACCGAGCCGAGTCGGACCTATGCACGGTGCGCAGAACTTCTGTGTCACGGTTTGCACGCGTGAGATTTCTGGTGTTTGAGAGGCCCTGATAAAGATGAAAGTGTTTGGACAAACTCATAAACAAGTCCCCAAGCCAGAATAATTAATCAGACGCGATTAAAATCGCCGACCCGGCCGGGATTCCAACCTGACGCCCTCTGAACCGAAGGCCACAACGTTGACCACTCAGTCGGACATATGCTACGAAGACTTATCTGTAGGAAATGGTGTCTCAAATCGAGACACTGAAATATTTATAACTCTTCCCAAAAATTTTCGTGTCCGCAGTCAAGGCTACGTATTAAGGGGGTATTCACAATCTTTCAGCTTTCCTATCTGACCTCCTAATCAAAAAATCAGTACTCAGATTATGGATCGTGTGTTCGAGGCTATTGCAATACAAACACTCCTTAGAGATGTCAAACATTGTTCCTTTTTTACAATTTGCTTTACATGGTACCGACAGAGGTAGGTTTTATGGCGACGATGGGATAGGAAAGAGCTAGGAGTGTGAAAGAATCGACCGTGGCCTTGAGTGAGGTGCATCCCCAACATTTGCCTGGAGTGAAAAGTGGAAACCACGGAAAACCATCATCAGTGCTGCCGACTATCACTCGAATGCAAGCTGACAGCTATGTGAACCAATGGGCGCAGCCACCCGCTCGGTATGTGAAACTTGACCATCTATAGCAGGCACATAAAATGACTGGAGGAATATCACGGGCGATGTCTGAAGCTATAAGCTCGCCTTTGGGAGAGAGCGGGTTCGAAGATCATTGTCGGCAGCTCTGAAGTGACTTTTCCGTTATTTACATCATGCTGTAGCTCAGGCCACGGTCACTTTATTCCCAGTCTAGCCATTTCCAGTCCCAACGTCGCTATAAGTAATAAATACTCCTCACGGTTTAGGGACTGGCTGAAGTCCGATAAGAAACTGCCATGTTAACACCACTAACTGGGAAAATGTTGCAGCTAACACCTTGACGAAGGTCCTAAGAATTTTGAGTAGCAGCGGCGGATACTTGAAGCCGAGTAGCGAAAAGCTCGGAATGAGAGGGCGTGACACAGAATTAGCAGCAAATTTTAAAATTTTGATATCGACCATATCTGCCATCACTGTGGAAGAATTTTTTGTTTGAAGATTGGCGTCTACAGTCACCTAACTTGTAGACTCAGCCACTAACACATAACTGACTTTTATTATTATTATTATTATTATTATTATTATTATTATTATTATTATTATTATTATTATTATTTGCTTTACGTCGCACCGACACAAATAGGTCTTACGGCGACGATGGAATGGGAGAGACCTAGGAGTGAGAAGGAAGTGGTAGTGGCCTTAATTGAGGTACAGTCCAACATTTGCCTGGTGTGAAAATGGAAAACCATGGAAAACAATTTTCAAGGCTGTCGACAGTGGGGTTCGAACCTGACTGACTTTTAACAGTTTTATTGTGACTAATGTCTCGTTATATTCAGTGCATGCGATTATGGTGAGGAAACGATGTTATTTTGTATACGATGTGCTAAGTAAGTACAATTAATTGTATTTATTTCGTTAGGTTTTACGAAGGAAACAAAATTAATTTTGACATATGATAACTAAATACTCTTTTGACTACTACCTGTACCCATAAAATACCGTAGGCCAACATGAAAACTTGTTTAGGAATACAGCATAAACAATGAACGACAAACGAACTGTACGGCTGTATTGCCTAAACATAATATACTAACCCAGGTACATTGCTGTGGCTTTGCTTGCGCCTTGACTCTGCATATCGCTGTCTAGTCTTTACAGCACTATCAGAAGTCAGCTGCTCTCGGCTCTTCCCAGGATCATGTCGTTAGCTCAGGGAGCCTGTCTCTATCATCACCCACGTATGCTCTAGGCAATAAAGCTCTAGGAGGAGTGAAACGTAAAGATTTCTACTACCCGTAACCTCACACTAAGTGCGATGTAGGCCTGGTTTCATCACCGTGTGTTAATTACTACCTAACCCTAAGTTTGTTAACTTAGGGTTAATATTTTAACTCATTATTACGAGTCACGGGTTTCACCAAGCTATTTCGGCAGAGGGTTAACTAACACCGTTATTAACCCTCGCCGGAAACAGCTGCCGCATGTCAACGTGGGTCAAACCTTAACCCCTAGTTATACAGTTTTAACTCTGAATTAGACTATTCATTCTGATTCATCAAGGAGTTTTAATTTTAACTCTACGTTAAGGCCGGAATTAAGTTAACCCCGAGTTAAACCTTAACCCCAAGTTATACAGTTTTAACTCTGAATTAGATTATTCATTCTGTTTCATCAACGAGGATTAATTTTAACTCTAGGTTAAGGCAGTGACTAAAAATCAAAGATTATGAACACAACTCTTGTGTGGTTCTTTTGTTTATTTCTTGCGCGGTATTTCGTTTTCTTCCTCCGTTCCGTGGTTGATATTATTCTTTTGTGATCGTGATAGAACTGATTGCAGTGATCGAAAAATGGACGAAGTTCAGAAGAGAAATAAGGGCACAAATTTTTCTGATTTAGAAAAAAAAGACATTAATTATTGAATTAACAACCTAGTACCAAAGCACTGTAGAATGCAAGGAGAATGACGTGTAAAATTAAAAGAAATGGAGGACACATGGAAAAAAATAACAGGAGAATTTAAAAGCGTTGCTCACGCTACAGGCCATCTTGCAACTATATAACGAATGTTGAGGCTAGAATCACTGATTAATTGACAATTGACAGAAAAATAACCTTTGCTGTCTCCGACCATTAAATGAAACGACCTCATGGTATAGAACTGCAATCAATACATTTAGTATACATAGGAGAGACCTGTTTCCGTCAGTTGTGTATTCTAACCTCTAGCGAATTTGATCGACGACTTTAGTGACGACGGTTTTCGACAGTCTATACCTCTTCAGAAATTGTTCCTCAGATTTTGAAAGTCGTTCCTTCTTATTATAGGCCTATTTCTGTTAGGGACGCCATTTAACAAATCTAAATAAAGCAACTCTACATCAAACGCATGATTTTCTGCGGTCATTTTGCTTTTAACCTCGAGTTAACAAGTTTTCCCAGATGATAGGAGGGGTTAACTTAACTCCGGGCTTAACCTACAGTTAAAATTAAACCTCATTGATGAAACAGAATGAATAGTCTAATTCAGAGTTAAAACTGTCTAACTTGGGGTTAAGGTTTAACCCGGGGTTAACTTAATTCCGGCCTTAACTTAGAGTTAAAATTAAAACTCCTTGATGAATCAGAATGAATAGTCTAATTCAGAGTTAAAACTGTATAACTTAGGGTTAAGGTTTAACCCGGGGTTAATTTAATTCAGGCCTTAACTTAGAGTTAAAATTAAAACTCCTTGATGGATCGGAATGAATAGTCTAATTCAGAGTTAAAACTGTATAACTCGGGGTTAAGGTTTGACCCACGTTGACGAAACCGGCCCATAGTGGTTAACACTGTACTTCGTCTCGCCAACTTTACCCTGAGGGAATTATTATGGTGCTCGTTTTCGATGTCGGCTGACTGAACCTCAGGGCCAAATGGATCTCAAGAAGTGGATATGTTGTTTCTTACCCTCTCGATCACATATCTGTTCACATTTTAAAGTATCGCTTTTCAGTATCATGTTGCGTGATGTTAATAATAATAATTTGTAAGGCAGACCCGCCAATGAGGGTAGGCGGCATCTGCCATGTGTAGGTAACTGCGTGTAATTGTGGTGGAGGATAGTGTTATGTATGGTGTGTGAGTTGCAGGGATGTGGGGGACAGCACAAACACCCAGCCCCCGGGCCATTGGAATTAACCAATGAAGGTTAAAATCCCCGACCCGGCCGGGAATCGAACCCGGGACCCTCTGAACGGAAAGCCAGTACGCTGATCATACAGCCAACGAGTCGGACTGCGTGATGTTGAAAAATTCGGATTGTCTTCAGAAGGTTCAATACTTCGAGCAGAACTGCGTACTATACAACAGGCAGTTGAATAGATTAAGAGTCACAGTTGTATTGCACGTATATTGGGCGATTCTCAAGCTGCTTTGAATGCAATTCAAGACAGATATAATTTACATCCGATTGCTGTTAATATAAGATCACGTGTATTAGACTACAACAAGCATATCTGCATGAAATTGGTACGAGGTCATACTGGCACAGAAGGGAACGAGAGACCTGATGAACTTAAGAAAGTTTCCAGGAAATAGTGGGTTCCAGCCCCACCGTCGTCAGCCCTGAAGATGATTTTCTGTGGTTTTCCATTTTCACACCAGGCAAGTGCTGGGGCTCTATCTTAATTAGGGCCGTGATTACTTCCTTCACCCTCCTAGCCCCTTCTTGCCCCATCGTCGCCATAAGACCTATCTGTGTCGTGCGACGTAAAAGCAACGTGTAAAAATTGTCAAGTTACAAAAGAAGCTGCTAGCACCCTGACTCTCTGTTGACATACGTATGACAAGTGCCCTATGTCATTTGTCAAGAAATAATTGGAAATATATACGGAGAATATATGGAGTAATCTATGGATAACTAGCATAAGAGGTCAGCTTACAAGGAAAATGTTCTTTCCGAAGATTCACTATAGAATGAAAAGTATATTAACACATATTTTAACACAATTTGTGTCAGGACACGGAAAATTTGCATCAGATTTTGAGAGGTTTAGAATCAATATCCAGAAGTCCTACAACTGTACTTGTGAAATGCCACAAACTGTTTATAACTTTTCATTCGAAAATTCCATGTTTGAAAGAAGTATACATGCATTAGAAACGCACTTAGATGTGTGTGATATACATTATCAAGCACCTTTTAATGATTTATTTCCAAAAAGTAGCTGTTATAATGCGTTTGCTAAATTTCTCCATTTTATTTATAAGTAATCCTAGTTTCGATTTTTAATTGGTATTTTATATATTAATGTAGTTTCGTTGTATATAGCCCTAATGTACCATGTGTAAAGTAGGGCTTGTGTTTGGATAATCGATAATAATAATATCATGTGTCCGCCTCTGTGGTGTAGTGGTTAGTGTGATTAGCTGCCGCCCCCAGAAGCCCGGGTTCGCTTCCCGGGTCTGCCACGAAATTTGAAAAGTGGTACGAGGGCTGTAACGGGGTCCACTCAGCCTCGGGAGGTCAACTGAATAGAGGTGGATTCGATTCCCACCTAATCCATCCTGGAAGTGGTTTTCCGTGGTTTCCCACTTCTCCTCCAGGCAAATGCCGGGATGGTACCTAACTTAAGGCTACGGCCGCTTCCTTCCCTCTTCCTTGTCTATCCCTTCCAATCTTCCCATCCCCACCGCAAGGCCCTGTACAGCATAGTAGGTGAGGCCACATGGGCGATGTACTGGCCATCCTCCTCAGTTGTATCCTCCGACCAAGAGTCTGAAGCCCCAGGACACTGCCCTTGAGACGGTAGAGGTGGGATCCCTCACTGAGTCCGAGGGACAAACCGACCCTGGAGAGTAAACAAAATGAAGAAGGTAATATCATGTTGAGGCTGACGTAACACTGTAATGCACTCTTATATGTATGTCTACCCCCTAGTCCCGTTTCCTGATATGGGGTCAGGTACGAGGTGAGATGAATATGACATATTTTTACGGCCGGACGTCTTTCCTGTAACCATCCTCAGATAAAAAGATAATGGAGATGAAATGAATGATGGTGAATGAAACTGGATAACGAGGTGGAAGGAATCTCTTGTGGCCAGTGAACAGGAACCGTTCCGGCATTTGCCTGGAAGTGAAAATGGGAAACCACAGAAAACCTTTCTGTGAACAGGCGACGGTGGGTTTCGAACTCACTCAACTCGAGAATGCAGAGCATGGCGCAGCCACTCCGATCAGTGACATCACACTGTCATATTTATACGATCAATAGTTTCGAATACGAAGATTAAATAATAAATAAATGAAATAATTAATTAAATAAATAGCATCTATTCCACATTCCTGAGCATGCTTGGACAACTACTTTGACACACGAAGAAGTACCCGTCGTATGTTGTGACGTATTTAGGATCACTTGACCCTGTAATTGTCCATTTCACCGAGCGCTGTCCGTGAGCATCGCACTTTGCATGAACTCTTCCTTTTCACTTTATAGGCAACAACTTGCTACTTTTTATGACCCTCTCCTTCCTTCTCCCACCTGAACCTTAATTTGAAAGGTCTGCCTGCCTGCTCTCTCAAGGGAGACACATGATGTTCTATTTACAAAATTAGTTTCATGTTCAAATATTGTCTGGGGAGTAGATTTCCTTGTTCATTTTACAACTGCTATTTATTTTATTGTATCTGCCCTTTTGAAGATGTGGAAAGGCAATATTCTTGATAGAATTCTGTTTTGACGAATGGCTGCTGTTTCCAGTAGTAAAATGTTGTATTTGAGTGAATTACGTTCAGGGTATTAATGTCTCTGTGATGTAGTCTCTAGATCCTCGCTAAGCCAGTCGTATTTTGAATCCAATGTATTTCGAAATGGAAAGCCAGGTTGAGTGGCTCAACCTGTTACAGCGCTGTATTTTTGTGACCAAGTTGGCATGTTCGACCCTGATTCAGCCAAGTGGTTTACGAAGGTTCTCAGATAAGTTATTTAACTGGCGCGTAGAATAATTAGGTATTCCACATTACCCCTTCAGTATAAAGTATGAAAACATTCGTAGTTAGATAGATAGATAGATAGATAGATAGATAGATGTAAAAGACCTTCTTGGAACACAAGAGCGATATCTTGACGCTCCGAAAATCGTTGAAAGTAGGTAGTGGGACGTGGAACCACGAATAAAATTAATAGAAATCTAGTATACCGTCAAGAATTCTAACCATGGTGGTGCTGATACAAACCCAGTCGTGAAACCACGAATAAAATTAATAGAAACCTAGTATAGCGTCAAGAATTCTAACCATGGTGGTGCTGATGCAAACCCAGTGAATATGTATTGTATCTCCTCTTTAATCTATTTCGATGCTTATTTATACTGCAATATTAAAATATAATCAATTGCTGCTGACATTATACCGCACCTTTGATTGGATTTTTCAGCAAGAATGAGTTGTGCTGATGGTTAAGCGCTTGTCTTCTGAGTTCATGTTGAAAAATTTGATTTCGACTCAGTCCGGTGGTATTTGAAGAAGAGGAATTTGGAAATTTACCGAACATCTCCGGTAGAAATTATTCCAATTTCTAATTTCTCTTTCTAAAAACGAATATTTGCTTCAATTTGTCCTCATAAATTCTAACTTCATTTTCATATTTTGATCCTTCCTCCTTTTAAAAACTCCATTGAAGCTTATTCGTGTATTAATAATATCCAATGCAACCTCTTCACTAACAGCTCGAAACATACCGCTTAGTCGAGCAGCTCCTCTCCTTACTCCCAAGTATTCTCAGCCCAAAGTTTGCAACATTTTCGTAACACTACTATATTGTCGTAAATCAGCCAGATAAAAATCTACGCCAGACTCGTTTAAGTAAATTGAATGGCATGTAAGAGAATTCATGCGGAAGAATATTTCTACACCTAGGTGTCTCCAAAATCCGTAAAAGTAGTTAGTGGGACGTAACACCCATAATTAAATTGTAGTTTGTACAGCCTTGCTTCTTGTCCCAAATGGAGGGGGTTGATACAATATTTTAACTAAGTTTAAAATGTATTAAAGGAAACCGATATCCGAACAGGGCATGATGGCCTTTTAGGGGCGTTAAATATAAGGCGTCAACGGTCAAACTTTGGTTCCCGGTTCGCGAAGTAGAGGTTTTACGTAGAGCCCTGCACGGGTGCGGATATCCGCGAATTTATCCGCGGATATCCGCGAAGTTATTGTCTTGGCGGATGCAAACTGTATCGCAGTGCGGATAATTTGATGATAATTTTTATAGAATGAAGGTTATTGATATTCATTCAGGCACACTCTTATTTTTGTTTGTGGTTAGGTGACCCATGACAGTGGTATGGGAGAATGGTGATATATAGAGCCTTGAAACCGTAAAGCCTTAAATCTGACCAAAGCCTAACTGGCTCCTACCCGTAATTAATGGAAGTAAAGAACAAACTTCAATACGTCAGTAGGAAATCCTTCACAAACCTGTGACTGTAGGGGTTCTGGTGTCAGGCTTCAAGCCTATTTTACTGTCTTAACAGATCTATCCATTTCAATACCTCAGGTTTAATATACTGTATTGAAATATTTACAGTATCCGCGGATAATCATTCGCGGATGCGGATAGCCATTCGCGGATGCGGATGTGGGTGCGGATGAAAGAAGCGGATGCGATTAATATTTTGTATATCCGCGCAGGTCTCTATTTATAGGTCCAACATGATGGTGGCTCCGACGACCTCACAATGCACTGAACAGGCTTCTCAATTTGGGCGCATTATACGCATCTACTGAATAACTGGAAGATGAGTGATAAGGATGAAATGTTAGAGCTTTTGACGTGTGGACACTCTGCGTCGCGGTCATATAAAATAGCCTCTCGAAGAGAGTGTGTGCCCGAAGGGCCACTGTTTTGTGACAGAGATAAAAATTGGCCTGGACAATAGAGACTGTATGAATTAATGATCAATGTCTTGCCTTTATTAGCGTGGAGGATGCAATATGCTGGCTGCGTCTACAAACGGGTGGAGCCGCCATGTCTGTTTCAAACTCCGCGCTTTTCTTAATTTGACCGAATATGATAGGCCACATCATGCGAGTTCTATTGGAGGCAATATTAATATTTCTACCATGACAGCTGATCGCAGCTGACAAAGAGCAACAAAGAAATTGGTCGCATTTTGTACACTCAGGCTGATCAATTTTATTTCTTCCATAGAACTAAGACTTTTTGGGACGGACTGGTGGGCAGCACCTAGCAAGCATCGAGGAAAGATTTCCCCTCTCTGGTATTTCAGGTATCGTGAAACAATATTGTTCTGTAATTCCAACATCCAAAGCGGTACCGAATTCCACTATCCGCAATCTCAGCACTTAGAAGAGAACATTACCAACTCTGACACTCCTATAGGATTCAAACTTCGCAGGTACATCGTAATACCCCGCCCACTTACAGTATACTAGCAGAATATTGGATGTAGACTATCTTCTGTTTCACATTAAATGTTATCTTTATTTCGCAGATAACCTGTGTGTACCCTGCGTACCACAGAGTAAGGGACTTCTCCAAGTACGTCGCTGCAGCATAATCGATGGAATGACAGAATAGTGATTCGCAGTCTGCATTTTTACGTGTCGCTCTGTAGTCTTTAAACATATTCTTTACGTTTGTCAGTCAGGTTGTGTTTTCTGATGAAATGATGAAATACGAAGTCCAAAATGTGAATGGAGTAAGCAGACATTTCTTCGATGCTCGTGACGTTTCAAATCCCTATGTTTTTCCTGTATGTGCTATAAATATCACCCACAATCTTGTAATTATCATACACAATGAAATATAGCCTACCGCATGTAGAAAAGCAAATAATATACTTAATGTTGTGTCAACTGTTGCAAATACAAATATGTTGTATAACATCTATATTATACATTTATAGTATTTAGTATGTATTGTTAGTGAGCGTTCTATCTATGGACGTTGGATGAAGTTTCTATCATATCGGTTTGAAATTAATGCATGATAGTGTATATGGTCTAGTAAGTTAGACAAAGTTTTAAAGAAATGAAACGAAACAACATGAACAAAAGTGTAACAAAACAAAATTATAATATTTAAAAAACAGACTGAAATGCGAATAATTGTTCTACGATAGACAACGGATATAAATTACCAGTCTTCCACTCTGAAGACCGTGCTAGGGTAAGACGCTTGAACTAGTTTCTTACTTTGTGATATAAACACTACGCACAGTTTGTCTGCGAAAGAAAGGTGGTTCGTAATAAGAAAACAAAGAGGGTGCATACCCTGTACTTCGCTAATATAAGTGGACAGGGTTTTGTGATGTATCTGCCAAGTTTTGAATCTAATCGCAATGTCCGAGTTGATGAAGTGTGGTTAAACGATTAGCTCTATGCTTTGTACTAAAATTAATTATAATAATTAAAATGTAAATTAAAATGTTTCATAAGAATGGATAAAAACCCTAACGGTACAAGTGACATTTCAAAAATGAGTTAAATGCAGGATGTAAATCCGGGAGGATATATCCTTTCACCAGCAAAGAGACACAAGTGATAGCGGTAATATTCTGCGCTGTAGTGATGGGTGGTGTAACTACAAACAGCATGCTTTTTAAAAGTGTTAAGATGTTTAAATGCCTTTTTCTCTGCATGAACAAAATGCTACTTATACCTTTATGGTTTTCGTCCATTCACCTCAGCTCATCACATTACCAACCGACACAGAAATACGGAATAGTGAATAAATCCCTGCACATAAGTTCGTGTCAGGAAGGTCATCAAGGTTTTAAAAGAGGGATAAGTCCTCATGACTAATACAGTCAAAGGTGTGAAAAAAGTGTCAGAAAAAGGTATAAAAGTATAAGTCCAGTACACCGCGAAGTAAATTGTAAACAACAAAGGACAATAAATCATACTTTAAAGCAAATGGAGTTGATATTTTGCCTAGATTCAGACGTGAACATGACATTTAATAATGAAATAAACGTAAATTGCATACTGTTCAAGTTTACATCCTTAGGACAACTGCAATTATTTGGGTCTGGAATTATAATAAGCAACTCAGAACATAGAGAATAGCAGAGAGGAGTGGTACCTAAAAATGAAATATAGAGAGCAGCCTGATATTTTACAAGAAAGTAAGGTTCACCCAATGGTGTTAAAAGTCAGGTTGTTTCACAAATAGGAAAAATCCTCTCAGTTTTAATTACTGCATTGATTGGATGAAAGTTCCTTATGGGGAACATACGTGTTAATGTAAGGAAAGATTTTAATTGTGTAAAGGAGGTAAGGAGGTATTCTGCCCGAAGGCAGGTCCGAACCTCCGCAGAGGTGTGCCTGAGCCGGAGTTTACGTACGGTATGGGTAATCACATAATTGGGATTGTAAATAAAGGGTACAGACAGATCTGTGCGTGGTTATGATGGTATTTAGGGGTTGTAGTAAGGATGTAAAAGAGAGGCATATAAGTCTCTGGTAAGATCGCAACTAGAGTATGGTCCCAGTGCATGGGACCCTGGCAAGGATTATTCGATTCAAGAACTGGAAAAAATCCGAAGAACAGCAGATCGATTTGTTTGGGTGATTTCCGACAAAAAGATAGTGTTACAAAAATGTTGCAAAGTTTAGGCTGGGAAGACTTGGGAGGCAGGAGACGGGCTGCTCGACTAAGTGGTTTGTTCCGAGCTGTCAGTGGACAGATGGCGTGGAATGACATTATTAGACGAATGAGTTTGACTGGTGTCTTTAAAAATAGGAAAGGTTACAATATGAAGATAATGTTGGAATTCAAGAGGACAAATTGGGGGAAACCAAGGGAGATATTCAATAAATTTCCAGTTTCTTTCCAATCATTTAATAAAGGGCTAGGAAACCAACAGATAGGGAATCTGCCACCTTGTTGACTACCCTGAATTCAGATCAGTAGTGACTGATTGATTGACTGTTTGATTGTTTATATTAGAAAATTGCTTCGTATTCACTGTAATATAGATATTTAGGATCGGATAATCTTAATTTGATTTTTAAGGTAAGCTTCAATTTTGTGGTTTTAAATTATTGTATTATTCATCGATTTTGCAATCTCTCTCTCATTTTGAATACTTTATTATAGTATTAAATGGAAATACCACATGTATCATTTATAGAAATGATGTATAAGTTTTAGTGTGTTCAGGCCCAAATATGATAGATTATTTTAATATTTGCGGCTCTATTTATTACTGCAATTTATTAAGCATAAATAAATTCTATAATACTATCCAGTTAGTAAGTATCTTATCTTTCCTATATAAAACTATATTATTCATTAATTATTATTTAAGCCCGAGAATAACATAAACATTTGTGGCTTTGTATCATATTGAGTGCATCTCACCCCAACTCAGTAACATAATGGGGTGAATGCAGAGAAAATTCGGAAATATCCAGACTCAAGACAACTAGCGAAATATTCCCAGTTTAAGTGAGGAACTATCTAACTCACGATGTTCAACCTGAATTTCTGTGATCGAAATTCACCACTAAAGCTTAGGCTCGTAGACTTCCCATGGTACTTGAATTAACACCCAAGTCTATATCGGTCGATCTGCACACTAATAACCTTATGTCTACTGACTTTTGCAGAAACCTGTATCGCCCGTTCGTAACCACCTCAAAACAAATGAATTAGCCGATATCAGAGTAACGTGAATTTCGAAACGTTCTCTTATGGAATAGATTTCAAAGCTATCACGAAACAATTTTACATCCGATCGTATGGCGCACTTCCATCCATCATAGCCGAGTCAAGCCTTGCTTGAAAATGAAATATGATATGAAATATTGGAGAGCGTTCTGTCGTTTATTTAGTTTTTGTCGTTTCAAGATTTACGACATTTTATCAAAGATGTACATATTTTATATGGCTCTTTGATTCTAGTTTCAGGTTCAACAAACGACAATGATTTAGGTTGGAAAGTTTTATTTTTTTCATGCTGATATGTAGCATATAAACTTCGGAAGGTAAATGACCCTAATATTAGAAAATGGCTTCATATTCACTATAATATAAATTTTTAGATTCTGTTTTCATCTACTTGCTTTTGTGTCTTAGTATAGTGTTTCACCGGGCGAGTTGGCCGTGGGCGCGATGCTGTGAGCTTGCATCTGGGGGATAGTATGTTCGAACACGATTGTTGGCAGCCCTGTGGATGGATTTTCGTGGTTTCCTATTTTCACACCAGGAAAATGCTGGTGCTGTACCTTAATTAAGGCCACGGCCGCTTCCCTCCCACTCCTAGGCCTTTCCTGTCCCATCGTCGCCATAACACCTACGTGAGTCAGGGAAACGTAAAGCCAACTGTAGTATAGTGTTTCTGGTTTGCTTTTATTTTAACGGAGAAATCAGCTCCTCCTCTGTATCAGTGGTATTGGGTTAGCCTCTAGATTTTATGTTCGCGCTTGAAATCCGGCAGAAGTAATGCGATTTTTAAGGAGCGGTTCGTGAAAGATCTCTGGTGACATATTTGCTGTTTACCAGACATCATTGATTAAAACTTTGCCATAGATCGCCGAACAGAAATTCGTTTCTCTGTCGTCTGTCAGAGTAACACAAAATGACGAAATGACACGCAGGCATTATAAATAGTGGCAAATCAAAATGCCTGCACATGCTAGCTGGAACTATACGGTTTTTATTATTATTATTATTATTATTATTATTATTATTATTATTATTATTATTTTCTTTTTTCTTTCTTTCTTTCTGCGTTAGGGTCTTCTAGGGACCACGCAACAGTTTCAGTGTTTCATCCTTTGTGTTGCTTTTTCTTCCACCAATACTCGTTCCTCTGCTCACTATGTCTTCTTTTCCTCTGCTCGGACCATTTCAAGCCTGTTTTCTTCCCCTCCCGACCTTGGAATCCTTCCATTTTTAACACTTTCTAAAAATCTTTCTCTATGTTGCTGTTTCTTCTCTTTTATTATTTCTTTCCAAATCTTTATTAACTTCATGAATCCAGGTTCTTTTTGAATTCTTGTTCCACAGATCTGTTCGGTTAACCTGTTGTCATCCATTCTGTATAAATGTCCAAAAAATATCAATCGCCTCTTTCGCATTGCTTCTGTTATGTTTCCTATGTTCCGGTATATTTCATCATTACATTTGATTTCCAGAGTTCTGTAGTTCTTAGCGCACCGAATCCTTTCCGTTTAATTTTTCTTTCTAGTCTTTCAAATGTATTGAACCCTTATGGGTTCAGTATTCTTCCTGTAATTCAGTATTAGATATTCACTCGCGATTAGACATTCCGGTTTGACTGCTGTGTTGTAGTGTTGTACTTTGAGGTTTTTAGATAAACGCTTTTTGGTGTAGATTTTCCTAGTTAAACCGCTTGCTCTTTCCATCATGTGTATTCTTTCTTCAGCGTAATATTCCAAACCATTTTCTTGAGTTGTTCCCTTTATTATTATTATTATTATTATCAAATTGTTTGAAAGCGACGTTGACATAATTATCGCCTTTTCAACATTTCTGAGGTAAAATTTCGAATAAGTGGACTACCACTACACAATAATATACTGTACACCACGATATGTTTTTATGTAGAAGAGAAAGATGAAACAACAAGACTTTCGCAAGGAAACTAGGTGAGAAACTCCTAATACCTTGTAATCTACACTTGAGGTAACTTTATTTCTTGTAGGTATTGTTTTTATGTAGCAACTTGGAGTGATCCTAAATTGCCAGACTTGCTAAGCATAGCAGTTGATTGGGTGTTCATTTCCGTTGCTAAAACGTGTACGATTGGTACAGTTGGTTGACAATTAAGAATACAGAAAAATCATACATGTTATTGATTTACCAGCGTATTAAGGAACGCATTTCTGTTCGGATCACACGTAAAACTGTGGGTCCGTTGGCAATTATCATGGCATCAACAGTAACGTAAAACTATTATCTTGCTTTCTTAAGACATTCTACTGAATCTTTGCTAATCGGTGGTCCGCTTTCTCCATAACTGTAAATTATCTATATTGACAACAAATTATTGTAAGGAATGAAACAGAAATTGAAAGGAATACAATGTAGTGATGGATAAATTAAATGTAAAAGTAATAAGCCCAATAAGTCATTAATTTACATTAAACCACTAGCAAAGAAAAATAAGCTCAGCATGGAGAGCTACAAAACTTTTCAGGAGAGAAATGGCCTCAATTATGGAAGACGAACTAAAACGTGTGAATCGGAGTTTGCTAACACAATGCCAAAAAATAGTGGATGTAAGAGGAGAGCGTTTTCAACATTCCTTGTCACAAGGTACGTGCCTATTTTAATAATTGTAATTGTTATGTCATGTCATCGACGGAGAAGTCAGGATGTTGCGTACTTGTTGCCATGCGACGGAGCGGGGAGTGATGAGTGGACGGCAGTCAGGGAGGCAGGCACAGCGCGCCCGCCGGTCGACCGATGAGAGAAACTCACTGTAGTTAGTGGGACGTAAATCCGATAACATTCCTTACACCTAATAAGAAAGAAGGGCATGCGGATATTAAACTCGGCCACATCCACGGCATGTGCCGACCACAAGATATTGGGAAAAAGCCTAAGAATATGAATTGTTCTAGTTTCATTTTTTTCGATATCGGGATGAGTGGCTTAGTTGGTACAATGCACGAAATCTGAACTACTTCCACGCAACAAAATTTCGGCGTCTCAGTGTTTCCAAAACCCGTAAGAGTAGTTAGTGCCCCGTGAAACCAATAAGATTCATTAATCTAATTTGAGTAGAATCATGCAAATTATGTATACTGCTTCTTCTTCTTCTTCTTCTTCTTCTTCTTCTTCTTCTTCTTCTTCTTCTTCTTCTTCTTCTTCTTCTTGGTCTTTTCACAATTTCTACGGGTGAGCACTTCACGTGGATTTAGCTCCCCTATGGGGAGGGATGTATTCACTGTTGCATATTATTTATTTAATGTGCTGTATGCAAATGTAAATGAAGAGGAGTATATTATAAGTATTATATATATATATTAAGAGTATATTAAGACGAACACAATTACCCATAGGTTTTAATCAAACGCAGTTAAAATCCACAGGCTAGCTGGGAATCAAACTCGGGGCCCTCTAAACCGAAGACTAGTACTCTGACCATTCATTCATGGAGCCGGACTCATAGGCACATAAAATAATTAGCTACCCTACTAACTGGTAACATTCCACATGAAAAGAAAAGTGTTCAAATTAAAGCAGTCCGTTGACTTTCAGCCTCTTATTCCTCGTTACATATCTAGGAGGCTCTAGTGCATCTCTCTCTCTCTCTCTCTCCCCCCGGTGATAAAAAGTGTCGCACGCTTTTCATCTAGATGTGATTCCCTTGATAGAGCCAGCCTCAACGAAGAAGTTATGTATCCTTTGTATGTATCATTCTTTTATGTCACGTTGTTTCGTGCAGTGAAACGCAAAGAATAATGAGTGGTGACCATGTTGCCTTTAGCTTCTACAGCAGGCAACACAAAACTAACATTCTTTTTTTCCAGGGGGAAGAAGACGAAGAAGGAGAAGAAGAAGAAGAGAAAATTTAGACTCTTATTCTGAACATTAATTTGTAATCGTTATACGGATTAAATTCACATATTTAAGTTCAAGTCTATTTTGCTGAACAGGTGGTTTATAAATTTGGAATGTGTGGTGCGTAACTTGAAGGTATTGCTGTTTGCTATTTCTGGAAAGATGCAGTATTTATGCATCGACACAGACATAGACATAAAGCTTCCACCAAAGTCTCAGTTATACGAGGGTCGAGTCATAAGTCGTGGCAATTATATTTTTTTCTCGCGAACGGGAGACAATATGGAAGATCTAAGACACGCATTTAGAAATATAGGGCATGTACTTATGCATAGTGCCTGAAGACAAATTCTGACCTCAGGAGATTCTCGTAGGAAAGTGATTGAACATAGGCCATTGGTAAATATTTATTATGGTATATACAGCAAATACACAAGACTACGTACAAAAGACAGGTCTTCACTGGTTACAGACCTTCGAAATAATCACCCAAGGTTTCCACTGTGCGTTACCAGTGGTACATCTTTGTCCATGGACACTGGACAGCCTCGGCGAGGCAAATCGTCAGTTGATACTCTACTCCGTTTGAACGTCTCCACCCTCCTCACCACCGTTCTATAGGGCATGACATACACACCTAATGCTTCCCGCAGTTCTGCATGGCAATGGCGTGCATTTCTGTTGCGAAGAAATTCTATTTTAATAAACGATCGTTGCTCCTGCTTGTTGACTTCCATTTTGTGACGCTCTCACTCACACACTGCATTTTTTTTTTTTGCTAGGGGCTTTACGTCGTACCGCACAGATAGGTCTTATGGTGACGATGGGATAGGATAGGCCTAGGATTTGGAAGGAAGCGGCCGTGGCCTTAATTAAGGTACAGCCCCAGCATTTGCCTGGTGTGAAAATGGGAAACCACGGAAAACCATCTTCAGGGCTACCGACAGTGGGAATCGAACCCCCTATCTCCCGGATGCAAGCTCACAGCCGCGCGCCTCTACGCTCACGGCCAACTCGCCCGGTCACACTGAACTTGGGGCCATGCTTAGACCCACACTGTTGTTTACATACACCATCTAGTGGCATCATACACAAGTACATACCGTACGTTTCAAAATGCATATCTTAGATTTTCCGTGTTGTTTCCTGTTCGCGAGAAAAAATAAACTTATGACTCGACCTGCGTAGTTGACAGTATGGAAGTTGACCGAATGTTATGAAAGGTGTTACTGGTAGGACCGGTAGCGTTGCAATAGCACTTTCTAGCCCAGTGAGGAGAGCTATGACGAACTACCACACTCCGCATCGTGCCGTGTACGCCTCATTACAGTACTCTCATTGGTTTTTGCGCGCGCCATTTGATATTTCTTTTAAGAACCCAACCAGACTCCGAGCTAACGACATATCAAACAAACAAACAAACAAACAAACAAAACAAGTCAAGTTGGAGATAGTGAATGTGAAGTGAATACAATCGGGACAAAGCCATGTCCAGTGCAGGGCACAAAGGCCTGTAGAATAGTGGGAGGTGAGGGCTCCACTGTCAGGAACCTGGTTACTCGGTTACAGTGATTACACTTTTACCTGGTCACTGTTTCTTCCAGAAATTTACCTGGTCTCGGTTTTGGTGTAGGCTGAGTGAACCTCTGGACCATGTACTAGTCCAGAAAAACATCTTGTTTCTAAGCATTTTGATTTCCTGACGGTGAATTGACCCTACGCCATTCCTGATTGATCAAGCATGCCTTTAACACCTCACTAAGTAGACCTTAACGGAGATGAACTAAAGAAATATTTCTGACACAAACAGTTGTAAAGTATGGGAAAGAATTATTCGTAGTGAAGAGATTAATGCCAAGGTTGGAGTGATAAACTTCTTGGATATGGCCAGACAGGCTCCAGTGCTGTGAATCAATTGAAGTAGGGTCTTTTAGTTTCTGTAACAGGGGACGCGATAGCCGAAACCAAAAAACTAAAACAAGAGAATGCAGTAAGGTAGCATTTTTACATACCAAGTCAGTGGGAGCTACAAACTGACACATACTTTAGAATGAATAGTTCGGATAGGGGGCTCTGTGTGTAGTGGTAGGCAGAAACACAAGATCTTATTGAAAACAAGTAGACTAAACTCTTTCCTGAACTGCTCAATGCCAACACTTAAGAGCTACGATAAATTTGCATACCCCTTTAGACAACCCCGCATATCCCAATTGGTACGCGTACCACACTTTAAATACCAATGACGCAGAGAGTGCCTAACCAACTATGAAACACAGCCACATTCACTTGTTCAAATTCCGTGCCCCTACGTGCGCAAAAAGGTAAGGTTAGGGTCTGTTAAGATGGCAGCAATGGTGTTAGATGCGTCCACATGCTTAAAAAGAGTGAGGTTAGGGTCTGTCAAGATGACAGCTGTCAAAAGCCCGTGGCTTTGTTTACAAACAATAGCACGTGGCCGGTTACGGGGCTATGACGTCATGTGGGTCATTGACCTCGGGTGCTGACTAAGCACAAAAAATGCTGGCGAGGTGTTTTAGAACCCCCTTGCTATACTACTCAACTATGAAACACCGCCGGTATAAAACGAAAGGGAAGAAGAAGTACACCAGTGTAACGATGAATATACTTAGTACTTAGTTTATTTCTTCTAGAGAGGTTACTACAAAGTATAGGTGATCCATATCGGTGAGAAATGGGTACAATATAATAATACCACCACCAATAATAATAATAATAATAATAATAATAATAATAATAATAATAATAATAATAATAATAATAATAATAATAATAATAATAGTAAGTAGCTAGTATTTCATACCAACTAGGTTTCATCATTGATCCAACAATTAGATTTGAGACCAACGAAAACCAGCCGGAAGAGGTCGATGCAGAAAAAAGAAGAATTTATGAAGAAACGGCGGACTTCTACAAGCAAAAATATAAGCTCTCATCCATTTCTGTAATCGGCTTGATGTTAGGTGCTCGAGGAACAATACCTGCATTTTTTGTCAACTTCTGCAATACCTTTGGGCTAAATAGAGATTTTATCTATAACATCGCCATTACCACACTCAAGAAGTCCATCATGATCTTCAAGAACCATGCTTGCGGACCTCAAATAAATGTTTGACATGCCTCACTCGACTGCCTACATTTAACATCATACGAACACATTATCTATTGTATCCACATCCATTATTGTTGTGAAGGTACTCTTTGTCTTTGGGCAACCTGCAGCTGTTGCAGGAAGATTGTATAATAAATAATAAATAATTATACACATATAATGCTGTCAGGTTGTTCTTAGCCGAACTCTATTATATATAAGTTATTTCATCTTACCAGTCACATTGTAACTACACCTACACGTAGCGAGAGATTGATCTCTTGATGACATATAAATATACACTTCTTTACCTTATCGATATACTCATAAAATTGTAACTAGCTTAGTTGACTTACTCTTAAATGTCTTGGGTACCAGCCACTGCTGTTAGTGGCGAGGTTGTAGAACATGTACCTTGTTACTACTCTCAATGTGTGGGTTGATAAGCTCACACATTTGGCAACATACTGAAATATGGACCAGGAAAAGGATATCCTGGTTGCATTCCCACAATGGAGGTTTATTACTGGCAATTGTATTTACTACTGCTATTTGAAAATTTGAACTCTTTTATGTACTTAAAACAAAATTAAACTATACTAACTTACTTTAATTTAAACAAAATTATACCCTGTGAGATTTTTTGTTAAATTTAATGAAAACGCTGTGCATATCAAGAAGCTGTTGGCATTATCGGGAATTCTAATTGATCACTGCTGAATATTCTCCTCATCATGTTACATATGAAAAACATGTTTGGTGCTGGAATTACGTTGTATCTGCTTCTGGAATGGCCCTGGATTCTTTTTGCTGCGGAAAACCCGGATCAGGTTCGTAGCTGCTGCTCGCATTATGTCATCTTCTTCTGTAGCTTGTTCTGACCTACTCCTCTGTTCTGGGTGTGATGACCCATATCTGACGTTCACCAGTACTGATTTTTCAGAAAGGAAGACATTACTGAATGGCCTATGATATTCAGGCGTAATAACTAAGCTGGTTTCAAACATCCTGACGGCTTAAATAAGGAATGTTATTATACAACAGGTCTAATAGAGATCTCAAATAACTGAGGTATATTCTACCAGTATTCAATTCTCGAACATAGTCCGCGAATTGTGTAATTAATTTCAATCATGAATTCTAAGTGATATAACAACTTCTAAGTGCATATATTATACTGCATATAAATCTCCAGAATCTTAATCACGTGGCCACGCGCCTTTGAAAATGACATCCGTAGTCTAACAATAACAAAATTAATGCTAAGGGAAGTCTGTAACCAAGTAGTACGGTCTCAAGGTTGTTCCTGCCCAGAATTTAGCGACCTCAGTTAATTAACATTTTTGGCATTTGGTCCGTTAGACCATGCTGCCAGCTCTGTACATTTAGAAAACATGAAGGTCAAAGAGCAATATCTTTACAACATGGGACCTTTCATGGCTTTGTGACTAATTGGTGACAGAAAGCCACGGTACAGGAACTTTGGTTGGATGAGAACAGTTTAACTACAGAACAAACGTATCACAAAGTGAAATTGGCTTCACTTAAAAATTTGGCTTATTGCTCGATATATATACCGATGTCATAGCTGCTGAACAACGACGAAACGGAAGAGGAAAGTGGAACTTTGAGTTGTATAAGCGTTTGATATAAATTGGTTACTTTTTGTTTGTATCTAGTGCATCTTAGAATTGTATGGTTGAGGTCTGCTTCTTGATTGGGGTCAGAGCGACAATTTGGGTAGTCTGTAACTTTGAGATGACTGGGGTAAGATGCATATCCAAGTCTCATTCTGATAATTGATGTGATATGGCGGCGAGTTAGAGATAGTAGATGGAAAGCGACCTGAATGATCAGAATACTGGTCTTCGGTTTAGAGGACTCCGAGTTTGATTCCCAGCTAGCCTGTAGATTTTAACTGCGTATGGTTAATACCTCTGGGTAATTGTGTTCGTCTTAATATACTCCTCTTCATTTACATACAGCGCATCACAAAAATGTTCACAGTGAATACATCCCTCCCCATAGGTTTGGTGTAAGGAAGAACATCCAGCCGTAAAACTGAGACAAATCCACGTAAAGTGCTTACCTCTAGAAATTGTGAAAAGACCAAGAAGAAGAAGAAGCAGTATCCATAATCTGCATGATTCTACTTCCAATTAGATTAATGAATCTTATTGGTTTCACGGGGAACTAACTACTGTTGCGGGTTTTGGAGATAATGAGATACCGAAATTTTGTTGCGTGGCAGTAATTGAGTTTTCGTGCATTGTACCAACCAAGCCACTCATCCCTGTATCGAATATGAAACTCAACGAATCTACAGCAATTCTTGGCCTTTTACCCAATTTCTTGTGGTCGGCACATACAGTGGATGTGGCCCAGTTACATATCCGCATGCCCTGCCCTTCCCAACCTGAACACATCTAATGGACTTCCCCATACGTAGCTGGTCTGCCAAACACTGCAGAATTTAAATAGAAAGGAGAAATGGTAGGGAATGGACCCTTCTGAGGGCAATTGTCCATGGTGAACAGCTAGATTGGGACTGTTTGACACTATACTGCTAATAATAAGAGTTGGCGTCTGACATTTCTTAGAGGGAGGTCCGTTTACTGCCTGCCGAGGCGGGATAAGGGGAGTGGCTGTGTGGTTGCCATGGAAACGAGGGTGGGGCGACTGCGGTTGCCATGGAGATAACACTTCAGGGCAGCTCGCTTTGCTGGGAGTTGCCAAACCTGTCACTGTCACTGATAAGAACCTGATTGTTTGTATAAGAGTGATCGCAAATGGGACGACACCGCCTGGCCAGGTAGTCTACAACAGATCACAGCGGTCAGAATGAAGGAGGGAACAAGTGAGCCGGAAGCGAGGGGTAAGAGTATGTAGAAAGGAATGCTGGAATGTGGCAACATCGTGAAATGGCACGTGCAGTGCTCCTCCCTCCAACCTTACCTGTCAGACGCCAACTCTTATTATTAGCAGTATAGTAGCGATTGATAGGACACCGTCAACACACCTACAGTCCTAGCTGCTTCGTAAATGAAGAACCACGTGCATAACAACTCCTTTCTGAATTCGAATTATTCTCTGACAGTTGTGTAGCATGGGAAGGAAACAAAAGGAAGAATTACAAACAACCCCGGACAAAGTCGGTTGAAATTCTTTATCTAGCATGGCTTGTCTTAAAGTCTCCATTTAACGAGTAGCAAGAGTCCTCTTCGCCACACTATTCCTATGTAAAGTGAAATCCGTAAATATTAAGAACTACTATTATTTAAGGAAATTCTTCTACAGAACCGTAATGCAAGTTTGAGAACTCTCAGAACTCGACATTTATGTTGGAATCTCTCTCATTAGTGTAAAAATACGCACCTTTATTATACCTACATTATAAATTCACAGGAATTACATGTAAATTTTCTATACACGTTCGAGATAGTCTTGCGAGATAGAGGATATTATGAAATACAGGGTGTCAGTACGGTAGTTAGGTATAGAAATAATAATAATAAAAATCCACAGCCTGTTTCCAGTCATTCGACCGGGTCTAGAATGGAATGGATAACTTTATGGTGCCCAGACTTGGACCCTAACAGAGAACACCACCAAAAAACTTCAAACTTCTGCCCAAAATCTTGACAGACTGCCTAACACTGAAGTACTCGAACGCCTGAACAAGGAGCCAGATGTCATGTACAACATCAAAAAGAAGAAACTTGCGTACCTTGACCATATCATTCGAAATGATAGACTTCTTCAGCTTATCTTATAAGGTAAAATTGAAGGAAGGAGAGGTAGAGGAAGAATTAGAATGTCTTGACTACGGAATCTACGAGAATGGTATGGGATCACCACTCCTACTCTCTTCCGAGCTGCCGTAATGACAGCCGAATTCCAGTGAGGATGTACTACGGGAAGATTAAGAAGGAACTGAGCAGTGGTGGCCGGTGAACTCTCATCTTTGAGAGTAATATCTGAACCCCCAATAACCTTATTTTCAAATAAATTAAAGTACAATATAGTCAATACAACAAAAGCCAGTAGAGCTTAAGCCTTCTGAAACTGAACGATTAATTGGTTCATCTTCAACTTTCTGACATTAAATTGGCTACCTCTGAATACATTCTTCATCGTCTTCCCTTTTTAATCTGGAGTCGACGGGATTTTGGGCAGAAGTTTGAAGTGTTTTGGTGGTGTTCTCTGTTAGGATCCAAGTCTGGGCACCATAAAGTTATCCATTCCATTCTAGACCCGGTCGAATGACTGGAAACAGGCTGTGGATTTTTATTATTATTATCTGGTTGTGGTGGTGGTGGTGGGAGTGGGGGCACGGTACCTTTTCCCACAAATCTTCCTTTGCTACCGACTAGTACCACCACACTCATTCACGTCTTCTGCACGAAAGCAAAACTAATTCATTGCTGTCAAACTTCACAAAACGCGGGATGCTAACCAGACGCCCAATTTCAATCAAAATTCCTGGTCTCAGATGTTACATTTCAACGTAATTATTTATTATTTTTCTTCTTAAAGGGGAAAACAAGGTCATGAATTATCATTTATTGTATGCAACCATGGAGATGTCTCTGGCGCATGCTCGTATAGGGGTTTGTGTGGACATCTTCACTGCTGCACTGATACGGACTCTGCCCACGTGAATGCCTCGTCCCGCACCCTTCCACCCCTCGACACCGTCGTCCCGTGCGCTTCCCCCTTACATCTCAACTCCCTCACCGGCACTATATTCTCGGGCGGAAGTTCGAGAGTCCGTCCCTGAAAACATTTACTAGTAAACTGCGTGCTGATAACTTATTGCCGAACAGTCTTCCTTATTGAAATGAGAATTAACACTTTTACAATTAAATTTAATTTTCTTAGTATTATTTGAGTACAATATTTGACTTCAAATGTCGAGAGAAAATAAAATAATCTGTTTGTTCTCTAGGGAGTTCTTAAGGGCAGGCCGCTACTAGAACTAAGTCCATCGATGATCGGCATTCTGTCACGTTGGATTATCCTAGCATAAATCAGGGTGGTTACAGGTCTTAAAGCCGCACAAGAACTGAGTCTAGGTGCCCCGTCTAATCCACGTTAAAAAGGGAAGACGATGAAGAATGTATCCAGAGGTAGCCAATTTAATGTCAGAAAGTTGAAGATGAACCGATTAATCGTTCAGTTTCAGAAGGCTGTCATATCTTAAGCTCGTCAACAAAAATATACAGAACTAGCTGTAGTACCCGGCGTTGTCCGGATAGTTTCTGAATGTTTAACTTTAAGATTTGTATTACCAGTTAGTTATGTGTGAAGTGAATTTTTATAGAATTCCTTTTTGACTGCAGATTGATATGTTACGATCTATTATGCAGTTTTAGAATTATTTAGATGTGTTTGATTTCAAGTTTTAGATTATTCAATTTTCGAGTAAAACTTTGTCCTTATGGAAGCTCGAATTGACTGGGAAGTATTTGATCCCGTTAAAAATTAATAAGTGATGACTATATGTATTTAGCCGTCGCACTATAGATACGATGTACAGGATTTCAACTATCAATGAGACTGTCCCACTCTCACTCCCCACCCATACGAGATAAAACTCTGGATTGTCACCATTTATCTCAGTGACCCCGAAAACTGTAGATACGACACTATTTTCGATTATTTTAATATCTCACCCCGCTCACCCCACTCCGAAGGGGGATGAACATGAACTTAAAAAATTCGGAGTGTCACTATTCATTTCAGCGACCACGAAAGCTCTGGATTCAATACTATTCTAGATTATTTTTATAACTTAAACCCTCGCCCCCTACCCACAAGGGTGCTAGGGATTTCTTACCCGCACACGGTTTGTCTCCTGATACAAAGCCATAAGTGTACCAAATTTGGTTGAAATCAATCCAGTGATTTCGGAGAAGATGCATGCATACATACATACATACATACATACATACATACATACCTACATACATACATACATACATACATACATACATACATACATACATACATACATACATACATACTGAACCCTTTAGGTCCATTATTGAGGGATACCTACCTTTCTTACCTATCAGCAAAAATTCATGAGATCTGTCTCTTGGGTCGTATCGGGTTCTTCGTCACTTGCTGAGGTAAAGGTAGAGTTCAGTAATTCTAATCTATCTACTGGAATGAAAGGTCTATTTAAAATATGTCTATTTATTCAGGAAAATTTCGAAGCATTTTGGTATGTCAACAGTATCATAGAAGTCAATTGTGTCCACTGGACACCACAATCATTTTTACATAAACGTCAGAACACTGGTGTGAGACTTTAACGTAACTGCCTGACGGGCATTCATACTATAAACCATTGTCTCAATTATTAATCATTAAGAAAGGAAAGTCTGGAAATCCTTAAATTCGGCTTCCATGTGAGACCACATGTACCATCATAGTGATTCGTTATTGTCCAGCCCTCGTAACACGAACTCTGGACTCTGGGTATAATTAAGGCAGTCCAATTGGTGTGTGCCACACAGTGGTTCTACGGCATGGACCCTTAATTGAATCGATGTGCCCTGCGTCCATGTCATGGACCGACATCTAATCTTCTAAGTTACTTTAAAGTCATTGTGGATGATGACCGCAAGGAAATGATGCTACAATGGCATATGGCCCTAATCTAAGTCACTGAGGTTGATGACCCCTGACCATCCAAATTTCTAGGCTGAAGGCTAAACACAATTAAGTTACATCGGTTGATGACCAAAGTTTCCACTTTACTATCCCCAGCACATTCACTGCTCAATCAATCAAAGTTCAATAATTACAACACTAGCAATGCTCACCAACTTTGTGGCAGTAAAATCCATTTCCATCGGATATGTCCCTTTAATCGTTACTTTATATTTTAATATTCCCCCAGAAAAACAAACTAAAATTTCCAGAATGCATCTCCAAGTTATTCGCTTGATTAAAGTTATTTCAAAATGCGGTTTCACTGTATTTAATAATTAAATAAATTTAAATGATTTAACGAAATGTTAAAGATCAGTAAATTTTATCTCCGCGGACTCTGGTTTCTTCACAAATTCCTACGCAGCTGTGATGTAAATTCAATATTGCGATGTTTATCTGGCTGGAAAAGAATTGTTACATAATTCATGTCCAGTTATATATCTTGTCTCGTGATCTCACACTTTTAAAATCTAATCTAGTCCTAACCGTTATTAACACTTGGATATCCTAATACTCTACGTAAAAACCAAACAACTCACCATATAATTACGATGTCATATCTCGTCATTACCATTTATGAATTTTGCACGCCCCTCACAGACAAACCGATCATCACAACCATCGCTCTATATTTTGGACAACCCTGAATTTGGTTACTCTGTTCCTTATACTCAAAGTTCGTGATTTCAAATGTTCATTACGTCCCCAATTACAGTATTTCACAATACTCAGATCATTACCGGCTATGAATTTCAACTAAATCCAGCATTTTAACATTCTCCCTGGCCGAGAAATACAATACAGTCTTAATTCCACGCCTGTCCCGTTATCACAGTTGAGGCCTCTCACCCCCCAAGTTCGCTTGGCAGTTACATGAAACACCCGGTTCGTTCTACCTGACTGACTTCTCAAAATGCTCTCTTTAAACTCTGCCGACATAATTAAACAAATACGATATTCTAACCAACAAAATGCACAGATTATGCTTCAAGATGCCCACACTAATTATACGCTTCGCCTATTAATACCGCTATGGATTTCTATGAATTTCTTCCCATTCCCAACATTATAAATATACCTCGGGCCATCGTGTCCCGGCTTCAATGACAGGACTCTAACCTGATTCGCACATCTCATGTCAACTCATATAAAACATTCCTCGGGCTTCCGTGTCCCGGCTTCAATGACAGGACTCTAACCTGATTCACAAATATCAACAAAACTAACCTCTGTTTCCCAGATCCACAATTATCATCGACAAAGAACTGGAATAAAATCCTTACTAGAAATCTCGACGTCTAATATGGCACAATGCATTACTCATGAATAACTTCGCATAAATGAGATCGTATTTAATAACTTGATTTTTACGAGAAATGACTGAAACATTCTACTAGATCTTTTATTGTCAGTCAGACACAGTTTAAAATGGGCATAGAAAAACGTTTCTCTCCGTGACCAAATTCATCACCCTAGGTTCTCACCCGACAGCGCGCTTCCACTCGATTGAAAATGAGTAACCATGGATTATTATTATTAACGTCAAATTGCAGACAGGAAAAATTTACGTCGACTGAACATCTTAATTTGGCATCACAAAATATAGGCAGTACACTCACACGGATGACGATCTACATTGGACGTGATATCACTTCGGAACCCTATTCAATAACTTTTTACAACATTATACGGAACTCGCAAGACTTCAAAAATTTATCCAAGTGGAAAATAAAACAAATGACTCTTTTAGTCGTACTCTCACATTTACAAAACTTAGTAGGGGTGACCACTGCGTCGTATATCCCCATTCAAATACACTTTTTGAAATCATGAGACAAGATATAAGAGGTAGTAAGATGGAAAGTCACCTACCTCATGTAGTCATAGGGCTCACCTGCGACCCTGGCATTTTATTTAGCCATTTTTACATTCATGGCTTTACAAACCATTTTTATATATCTTCAGGTTTCCTGGAATAAGGCACTTGTTTGTTGAGCGCACACGATAGACTATAATTATTTCCGCACACGAATTACTTAATCACATTAGAATTTATTCATTACTTTGACCGTCCTATCTGGTACAATTATTTCACTCAAGAAAACTATCTCCTCATGGAGACAAGACCTAGCCACAATGGCTAAAATCTGCAGTTGAACACAGTCTACTTTCGTTGGTTTGATTTCGCAGAGCAGCTCAACAATTTTTCGTCCGCTTTGTATCACAAATGCCGGAGAAGGAGACTTCGTCATGGCGTCCCTTCATATTTATAGCAGTTACCCCCTCTCTTCGGATATCTCCCTTTGCCGCCAAGAAAATTTCTATAAATTTTCTGACTTACCTAAACTGTAATTTCAAGAGTTTTGAAAGTGACTACATGCTTGCTACATTTCTGGCGGTAGTGTTCATGGACATTTAAAATTTTTACGGGTTCGATTTGTGAGACGATTGACCTCCCTTGATAGGCACTATATTTTTGACTTGGCTTGGGTCACGCCATGTACACGCGCTTTGAAATAGTTCACAAAAATGACTTGAGATTCTTCCGCCGTTGACACGTGTGGCTGACGTCACGTACCCCAGAGCGTGGGACAGAAGGTAATCACCCCCTCGTCACGTGTCAAATCCATGCTATCAAGAATCCAACTTTTAGTTTAATTGTTACATTATGCATAATGTTCTTAGGGCACAAAGGTCATGGGTTCAATACATACATACATACATACATACATACATACATACATACATACTATGTCTTCTGGTATGGGCTAGAGCAATTTTGTTACTTTCATTGATCTGTCTCAGCTTTATCCTCGGCTTTGACAAAATGAAAGTGACTGAGGTATGAGTGATGCTAGTAATGCCATTCCTTTTGCAGCCAGTCCCTGCTATGAATGGTGTGAAAATATTGTTCACAGGGTCAGTTGGTGCATGCATTTCAGTGGGCTTGGCAGACTGATATGTAATAGCAACTTCTGGCTCGGTGAGGAAAGCAACAGGGAACTACATCACTCCTCATTTCCATAGTACGTCTCTTCAGTGATGCCTAGGCCATCTATGAAAGCCGATGGCGGAACTGTTGAGGATCCAACCAGCCTTCGGGCTGAGGACTAAACATACATACAACGTTTTTATACTTCACCCCTTTACATCCCCGCCCAAAGGAATCCAGTGAGTGTCTTACACTCGCAGGACTCTTTTTTCCAGATAGTAAGTCATGCGTGTACCAATTTTGTTTGGCAGCTATGCCCAAATGTACATGCATAATCTTGCTGCTGTAGGATCCTGGAGCTGACGTTGCCATGGTTACGGCAGTTCATTTCTTTTATCCGATTCCTAGACCAGGGGTAGTGTGGTGCCAGTATCTCCATAAATGTTGGTTTTGAGGGCTTAAAACATGGTTTTCGAGTCCGTAGGACTTGCCGAGTTTTGTTCGTTGCATCAAGGGGCTTAAAATGAGCTTTGTCTCGTCCTTGTACGACAAATTCGATATTTAGCCTACATTCGCCTGTTATTTTATATCTCCCCCCCCCCCCGAATTGTTTTGAAAATACAATACAGCCTATAGCACTCACGGATAATGTATCTTTCTATTAGTGAAATATCTTTTAGTATCGGTTCAGTAGTTCCTGAGATTAGCCATTACATACAAACGAACTTTACCTCTTTATATATTAGTATAGATTAAGACATAATGAGAGTGTTCACGAATGTCTGATCACAGAAATTTCTCCTCAATAGAATTTCAGTATCTAAGGAATGTTTCTCCGCTCTGTCGTGTGTTACAGTCATCTTCCTCTCACTCTGTCTCAGTAGTAAGCTGTTTGGTGAGGAGAGTACAGGATTAGCACCCAAGCAATCGTCCTTGGGCACGCTCAAAGCTGATTACAACTTCAAGTTTCCACAACAAGGCGGGCGCTCAGCGCAGCAAACCAACTGAGAAACACAGTGTGTTCATCTTCACCCTGTTCCAAACTTGTGAGAGAAGAGCGCATTTCTCCTGACCACTGGCGATGAGAGGATTAAATAAGCTCATTGCTCCTTCCTAAGGAATTACCGGGATACAACATTCACCGGTGCTTAAACGGTAGCATTACTAGTAAGGCGCTGTCATGTTTCTCATTGGAACAGATTATGTAGGCCGCTTAGAATATATTGTCACACTTGTATGGCTGTATGGGAGCTTGTTGTGAGGAAAAAGCAGAACGAAGTATTTTAGAGACACATTTCGGTGTCCGGTCACATCTTTATCGTATTCTCATCTTTGTTATTTTCACTAGAAATTAAATTTCCTTTTATTTATTTATTTATTTATTTATTTATTTATTTATTTATTTATTTATTTATTTATTTATTTATTGATGTCTTTATTTGTGGCGAAGTTAGGACTCTTGGCCCTCTCTTACACTTAACCACATTATGCGGCTTGATAATGCATACAAACTTAATATTCAAACTTAATACACTGTATATAATATAATAATATAACTTAATACAGACTAAAACTAAAAGATCAACATCCTAAGTCTAAAATGAACAAAATAAATTCAATATTAACTACTCTACGTGGAATTCATATAATATTACAGTAATTTATGCAAACATTTAGGAACTATTTGCTCAAGACATTCACTCATGCCTTCACACATAACTACATAATATAGCCTACGTATTCAAGAGGAAAATCTTTAGACTGGCTTTTGAAGGTAATTAATGAGGAACAATTTCTAATTTCAGGGGATAAAGCATTCCATATTCTAGCGCCGGACACAAGGAAAGAATTACTGAAGGCAGATGTATGATGTGGAGTTATTGCAATTGTTGACCCAAAACGCGTGTCACGGTCATGACAGGAAGATAGAAAACGGAAATTACTGGAGAGATATTCAGGTATATTTCCAGTCAAGAGTCGATAGATAAGGATTGTTCTCTGCTGCTCTACTTTTAACCAAGAAAGTTGTGCATAAAAAGGGGATACATGCGAGGCAAAATTCAATGGAAAAATAAATCGAATGCAAGAGTTTAAAGCTCTCTGCAGTTTCTTATTTTGTTCACTGGTAGCATCCACCAACACAACAATACAATAGTTAAAAATTGGAAGTATCAGTGTTTGAACCAGTCTTATTTCTAAGTTCATAGTTAATACGGTCTGGGGAATCTTAAGGGGATGAAGTGATGAATGAACTTTCCTGCATACAACAGTGACATGCTCATCCCAGTTTAAAGTTTCATTTATATTGACTCCAAAGATGTTTACTGATTTACGTAATGGAATAGCAACGCCATGTAGTTGAATAACTGGAAGTTGTAGACTATGTAAATGGGTAGGCAGTTTTCTCTGCCCTAGTATGATAGCTTATGTTTTCGTTGGGTTGATAGAGAGAGAATTCTCAGCTGATCTGCTCTAAGTTTCGGTACATATTTTCAATAGCTGCCCTTATGTCATTCACTTGTATGTGGCAGTAAATTTGAAGGTCGTCGGCATAGAGGTGGTAGTTGCAGTTTTCCAGCTTAGAAGATATGTTATTCAAATATAAAATAAATAACAGTAGGCCGAGTATAGAACCTTGTGGCACGCCATTAACTTTGTACTTCTACTGCATTCTCTTTTCATTCACGACAACACACTGTCGTAGGTTATGGAGGTAGGAAGCGAACAAATTGAGAGCAGCGTGGCTAAGATGGAAATAATGCAATTTCGCTATTAATATGTCCGTACTGATAGCGTTAAAAGCACTGCTGAAGTCTAGGAGAATGAGCACGGTCACTTAGAAGAGCAGTAGATGTACTATGTCTTTTTAAAATCCAGAATGGAAGTGATGAAGTAACAAATGGTGCGTCAAATACTGGAGCAGTTGTTCAAGCATGAGTTTTTCTAAGACTTTCGAAAGTGAAGAAAGTATACAGACAGGCCGATAGTCAGATGGAGAATTTACTAGAGGTATTTTTGTACTGGAAACATTAAATCATCCTTCCAAACAGTTGGGAAATAGCCTTCCGAATGACATGAGTTACACATGTGGGTTTAAATTGGCAATACCACATCTATCAAGGTAACGACGAAGGATATCGGGATGCCATCCACTCCGATTGCTTGTGATTTGATTGATGTTAGTTTTCTCCTTATATCAGTTTCATTTACTTCACGTAATTTGAACAAAAGCTGTTGTGATAATGGAGTAGATTGAAGATAATTTATTGTTTTTTGTATAATATGAGGATGGGTACTATAGAGCGTTCCAACCTTAAATTGCAGTACAGCAGTAATGGGATAATTCCGTCTCTTTCCTTCTCCCATATTTTGCGGGTAGCGCTGTCCCACTCTAACGCAGCAGGTTTGCCAAATATCCGTAAATCAGAATGTTATCGGTTAAAATGGATGAATATCGTGTTATGTACAGAATTTCAAGGCGCATTTGATGACGTTAACAAAAACAATGTAAAAATAATAATTTAGTGAGAAAATGGTAATAAAACGGAAAGTTTCGCCAAATGCAAAATCTTCATTGCATAGAACTTATCATGTCATAACTCCTATTTTATATTCAGTATTTTCCTAATTTTTTCACTGCTGGTAAATAAACATTTCCGCTCGATGTAGGTAAGTTTATTTTAAATTTAAATGATAACAAACTGCAGTATATGCGTTTATTTTCAGTCATGTTAAGGGAATTTTATGTGCAGGCACGAAGTCAGTCGCTGGCCAGCGTCTCTCCTATTGAATTTGCATGGGGGGTCAAAGCGAGGCAAATGGTCTTCAGATATGGAAGTTATTTTTAAAACAATCCAGAAGTTCTTATCTTGCTTAGTTCTTAATTTGTGACAGGAAGAATATCTCCTTGAATTTTGGTTTCGCGCGGGACTCGGCTGGCTGTCTGTGTGGCTGGCCGAAGTGCCGGTAGTGATCTCCCAAACATGCGCTTTTAACATTTCCAGACAGTCACATGCAGTGCAGTGCTCATTTCGTCAGTAGTATGTATAGTAGCGATTAAATATATATCAGTGACATATGTACAATTCTTGAGGAAAAGTGTATTTCGTTTGTGTGGTTCGTGAGTTCGTGCTCGTGCCTGGGGATCTAATTTCGAAGACAAAGTGCAGAAGGATCTTGGCGTTGTTAAAGCAAAGTAAACGGTCTTCAGATATGGAAGTTATTTTTAAATCATACCTCGAGTCCTTATCTCGTTATCTCTTAATTTATGACAGGGAGAACGTCTTGTTTGTTTATGTTTCACGAGTGACTCGGCTGGCTGAGCTTTTAAATATACTGACAGCCGTGTGCAGTGGTGTTCATTTAATCAGTATTATAAGATTGATTAAATAAAGATCAGTGATATATATATATATATATATATATATATATATATATATATATATTTAATGGCGTGTGGCCTCCGAAGAGGCCGAGTGCAGGTCTTTCGAGTTGACGCCGCATAGGCGACCTGCGCGTCTATAAGAATGGGGCCCTACCTGGGATGAATTCTAATGCTGAAGACGTCAAACACACCCAGCCCCCGAGCCATTGGAATTAACCAATGAAGGTTAAAATCCCTGACCCGGCCGGGAATCGAACTCGGGGCCCTCTGGACCAAAGGCCAGCGCGCTGACCATTTAGCCATAGAGCCGGACAAGTTCAGTGATAAATGTATAGTTCTTGAGGACAAGTGGATTGTGTTTGTTGAGTTTGTGTACTCTGTGTAGTTGTCAGTTCGTGTTCGTGCTCGTGCGTGGGGGTTCTTAGTTCGAGGAAAAAGTGCAGAAGGATGTACAATGGATCGTAATATTAAAAAGAAACGTTCCGTAGGTAAACTTATGGAAAAAGAACGCAATATTATAATTAGTGCCCTGGATTATCTTTTAAAAAGTATGAATATGAGCAGCGCAGTCAGTGAAACAGCTAAAGCTACAGGTTGTTCCGAAAGAACAATCTATGCCATAAGGAAGGAACATACACATGGTCATTTGCGAACTCCCGCAAAAAAAAGCATACAAGAGAAGGACGGCAGAAAAATGCAAGGAAAATTAAATATGACGAAATTGTGCGAAGTGGAGTGCGTCGGGTGGTTCACTCTCTTTTATTTGCTAATATACCACCGACATTGAACGTGATTTTGAGTCGGATAAATGGAGAATATTCTTTGCCACGATTTTCCAAAACTACGTTGTATCGCTTCTTACATGATATAGGCTTCCGCTATTTAAGACGGGATAATAAAGCAGCTTTCATTGAAACCGATGAAATTATTAATTGGAGGCACAGATATCTCAGGGAGATAAAACGTTTGAGGGCACAAATTAAAGCTATAATTTGCACAGATGAATCGTGGATAAATATTGGGCAGACAGTGGCAAAAAATGGAAGGATACGACAGTGAAAAGTGCAGAGCAGGCCGCCATTGAAGGGGTGAGTTCGGGACTTAGGCCACCGAAACGCCGAGGACCGTGATTTGCCTTAGTCCACGCGGGTTATGAGCACGGTTTTGTTCCAAATGCTGAACTAATATTTTTATGCCATAAAAACATAAGAAATTGGGCAAATTACGTGAACGAAGTAAAGAAAAATGAAAGAGTTCTGTGGAAAGCAGACGAATTACAGGACGGTGTCGACGATGAAAATTTTTTAATACGACTTTCTTCATCGTCCGGATCCTCCTCAAGTTCATCTCCCGAACCCGGTTCATCCAAAGCGGGAACATCAGGCCTTGCAGAAATGATAGGTGTACGTCCAATGTCTGAGAGCAACGCCAGTGATTAAGGTATGTTGTATTTATTTTACCATCCTAAAAATATTAATTTATGAAAGAATGAACTTAAAATTACAAAATTACAAACGAAAAATGTGGAACTGTGATACCCTGTTTGAGTCACACTCGAGCGTGATCTTCATGAGTCGATTTCGCAACAGCGCGCTCCATCTACGCTGTACTGCAATTTAAGGTTGGAACGCTCTTTAACTATTTATCTAGTAAAGTGGGCATTTAATTCATCTATATTTATGTCATGCGTATTGGAGTTTGTAGTTTTCCTCCCAATACCTACGGATCTGAGTTGTTGCCAGGTACTTTCTGTGTTCAAGTTACCGGGTAATTGTTGGAAGTACGCATATATTTTGTTTCCGATTATTTGTTTAACGCTATTTCTAAGCACACGGTACATTTCAAAATCGTCGGTTCATAATGTCTGCTTGTAACATCTGTGTAGTGCATCACGTTCAGCCATTGCGGACTTAATGCCCGGTGCAGGTCTTTCGAGCTGACGCCTTATAGGTGACCTGCGCGTCTATGAGGATGGGGCATTACATATGACGAATTTTAATTATGTATACGGGACACACACCCAGCGTACGAGCCATCGGATTTAATTAAGGTTAAAATCCCCGAGCCTGCTGTGAATCGAACCCTGAACCCCTTGAACCAAAGACACGCTAACCATTTAGACATTCAGCCGGACCGTATTAGAATGACAGCGTTGGACGTAACTGTTATTATGAACCAACTTTCGGGTTAGCTGAGAATTTTATTGTCGGACTACTGAATCGTTTTGAATAGCCCATTCACGAGAAAGGTTTCTCTCGTGTGGGTCGGAGGCGATAGAATTCACGCACGGTATCCCCTACTCGTCTTAAGAAGCGAATAAAAAGATGAACTTCGGGACGTGGATTGGCAAACAGATCCGGTAACTAAGCCTGGCATTACTGCACCGTGTGCCTATCTCCTCGCTTTCAGCTTCCTTATTGGACCTTACTTAGTGTACTGCCATTTCTTTTTTTTTTTTCTATTTTGCTTTACGTCGCACCGACACAGATAGGTCTTATGGCGACGATGGGAGAGGAAAGGCCTAGGAAGTGGAAGGAAGCGGCCGTGGCCTTAATTAAGGTACAGCCCCGGCATTTGCCTGGTGTGAAAATGGGAAACCACGGAAAACCATCTTCAGGGCTGCCGACAGTGGGGCTCGAACCCACTATCTCCCGATTACTGGATACTGGCCGCACTTAAGCGACTGCAGCTATCGAGCTCGGTCTGCCATCTTCTGACTCCGAATGTATTAGATTTGCGATGCCTAGGGAGTCATATTTAAGCCCACCGAGGCCCTTCCCCTTCTATTGCCTTCTTCGAAACGTCGGATCTCATATTTTGCCTTTGTAATTCGTGTTAAGAGGAGATAGTTGCCTGATTGTACTTCCCCTTAAAACAATTACCACCAGCGAGTTGGCTGTATGGTTCCGGTCATGTAGATTTAAGCTTGAATTCAAAAGATGACGGGTTCAAACCCTACTATCGACAGCCCTGGTTTCCCATTTTTTACACGAGGTAAATGTAAAGCTGCACCCTAAGGCTGCGTGCACACCGAGCGCGCTTCGCATAATGTGTCGCGTGTTGCTCAACGCTAAGCGTCACGCTAAGCATAACCAGGGCTTTGTTCCTAAGCCAGGTGTTCACACTGTCCGCGCTCTGCTGCGCTGAACGCCTACCTTACAGCTAAGCGAAGCGCCAGGCAACGCGCAGTGTTGGTTAATTGCTTAGCTTTACCTAGCTGGTTCTGAAGTTATGGAAGAAGGAAATTATTCATTCAGTATTTCAAAGAGGAGAAATATGGAACCCAAGACACAAAAACTATAAAAATGTAACTGTTTTGCAAAATAAGTAGACTTTAAGTATCTACAACAGTTTTATCGCATTCCTACAGTAAACAAAAATACAGTAATATCACGTCTACTGTCACACATTACTGGGCTTAACATTGTGACAGGATGAAATTGCGTATGGATTTTAGTGTCGGAAGTGTCCGAGTAGAAGTTCGGCTTGCCAGGTGCAGGTCAATTGAATTGACTCCCGTAAGCGACCTGCGTCGTGATGAGAATGAAATTATTATGAATACACACATACACCCAGCCCCAGTGCCAATGGAATTTACTAATTATGTTTACAATTCCCGACTCTGCCGGGAATCGAACCGGGAACTCCTGTGACCAAAGGCCACTACGTTAGCCACTTAGCCATGTAGCCGGACACTTTGTGACAAAGTGCATAGAATTTCCCAGATTCTGTCATATCGGTTTATAATTTTGCCAATGAAGAATGTCACTCGACAGGCTAGTACTGGGCTTGGAAGTAAATATTTCTGGTTATGAATTATATTTGTCACACATTTATTGTGTATGCTAATTGTAACAATATTACAAAATACTATTTATAATTATTATTATTATAAAGAGCGTGATTTAGCCGGAAATTCAATGTCCACGTGTTTGCTGCCCGATGCTCCTAGAGAATTGGGAAAATTGAAATTCTCCCAATACGTTTCGCTACTTATCGCCATATTTCAGTTGCAAGGTTTGAAAGGTCAAAGGTATTTTTTGTCAATGTTTAGTAATCATAAAATTTATCGCGATAAAGTCTTGCATCTCTGTACAAAAGATGGAATTCTCCGAAAGTAATTCGTTCTTCATTAAATTTATGAACCCACTTTCGATTCTTCTTTCTAATTTTGAATTTTAAGTAACTGTTATCCATCAGTAAACTGTTTCTAGTGCACTTGGATAACGGCATTCGTTTGTTACCTCCCCCAAAAACGCCTCGCGCCAAACTAAGCTGAGAGCAAAGCGTAGAGTTTTCGGTGTGAACAGCAAGCACGCCTTGCGCTGTGCATAGCGTTTCACGCTACACGCGACATACTATGCGAAGCGCGCTCGGTGTGCACGCGGCCTAAGGCCACGACCCAGTCATAGCTCTCTCCTACCCCTTTATCACTGAGAGCCTGTCTGAGCTAGTACGACGTTCAAACACTAGTAAGAAAGAAACCAATAACAATAACCACCGTCAACACCACCACCACTACCACCACCACTACCACTACCACCACCACCGGCGAAATATCATGATACTCCGGTACTTCAAAGGAAAGTTTAACAAATAGCAGCTATGACAGACAAGTGAACACGCTGAGAGCGAGTGAGTGAAGTTAAGAACGACCTCCGAAACTGTGATTATTTATTTCAGGTTAAGAACTTCTGGAGCTGAGGGAATGCAGTGTTAAAGGATAGAGCTCTTGGTTCATTGCAAAGGCGCGTAGGCTTAATATCGAAAAGCATAACTGCAAATATTGAAAACTACGACAGAGAATTGTTCTACAGTATTCATACCTCGTAAACATTTCGGCAAGATATTTAATTTATTTATTTATTGATTTATTTATTTATTTATACATACATACATACATACATTATCATTATAGACTGTTATGCCTTTCAGCGTTCAGTCTGCAAGCCTCTGAGAATTTACTAATAATAATAATAATGTTAATAATGTTATTTGTTTTACGTCCCACTAACTACTTTTTAAGGTCTTCGGAGACGCCGAGGTGCCGGAATTTAGTCCCGCAGGAGTTCTTTAACGTGCCAGTAAATCTACCGACACGGGGCTGTCGTATTTGAGCACCTTCAAATACCACCGGACTGAGCCAGGATCGAACCTGCCAAATTGGGGTTAGAAGGCCAGCGCCTTAACCGTCTGAGCCACTCAGCCCGGCGAGAATTTACTAAACGTCGCCACAATCCTCGATTTGCAACTAGTCTTGTGGCCTCATTTAGTTCTATACCTCTTATCTTTAAATCGTTAGAAACAGAGTCTAACCATCGTCGTCTTGGTCTCCCTCTACTTCTCTTACCCTCCATAACAGAGTCCATTATTCTCCTAGGTAACCTATCCTCCATTCGCCTCACATGACCCCACCACCGAAGCCGGTTTATGCGTACAGCTTCATCCATCGATTTCATTCCTAAATTAGCCTTTATCTCCTCATTCCGAGTTCCCTCCTGCCATTGTTCCCACCTGTTTGTACCAGCAATCATTCTTGCTACTTTCATGTCTGTTACTTCTAACTTATGAATAAGATATCCTGAGTCCACCCAGCTTTCGCTCCCATAAAGCAAAGTTGGTCTGAAAACAGACCGATGTCAAGATAGTTTTGTCTGGGAGCTGACTTCCTTCTTACAGAATACTGCTGATCGCAACTGCGAGCTCACTGCATTAGCTTTACTACACCTTGATTCAATCTCACTTACTATATTACCATCCTGGGAAAACACACAACCTAAATACTTGAAATTATCGACCTGTTCTAGCTTTGTATCACCAATCTGACATTCAATTCTGTTGGATTTCTTACCTACTGACATCAATTTAGTCTTCGAGAGGCTAATTTTCATACCATACTCATTGCACCTATTTTCAAGTTCCAAAATGTTAGACTGCAGGCTTTCGGCACAGTCTGCCATTAAGACCAAGTCGTCAGCATAGGCCAGGCTGCTTACTGCATTTCCACCTAACTGAATCCCTCCCTGCCATTTTATACCTTTCAGCATATGATCCATGTAAACTACAAACAGCAAAGGTGAAAGATTACAGCCTTGTCTAACTCCTGTAAGTACCCTGAACCAAGAACTCATTCTACCATCAATTCTCACTGAAGCCCAATTGTCAACATAAATGCCTTTGATTGATTTTAATAATCTACCTTTAATTCCATAGTCCCCCAGTATAGCGAACATCTTTTCCCTCGGTACCCTGTCATATGCTTTCTCTATATCTACGAAACATAAACACAACTGCCTATTCCTCTCGTAGCATTTTTCAATTACCTGGCGCATACTGAAAATCTGATCCTGACAGCCTCTCTGTGGTCTGAAACCACACTGGTTTTCATCCAACTTCCTCTCAACGACTGATCGCACCCTCCCTTCCAGGATGCCAGTGAATACTTTGGCTGGTATACTAATCAATGAGATACCTCGATAGTTGTTGCAATCCTTCCTGTTCCCTTGCTTATAGATAGGTGCAATTACTGCTTTTGTCCAATCTGAAGGTACCTTACCAACACTCCACGCTAATTTTACTACTCTATGAAGCCATTTCATCCCTGCCTTCCCACTATACTTCACCATTTCAGGTCTAATTTCATCTATTCCTGCTGCCTTATGACAATGGAGTTTATTTACTATCCTTTCCACTTCCTCAAGCATAATTTCACCAACATCATTTTCCTCCTCCCCATGAGCTTGACTGTTTGCAACACCACCATGATGATTTCCTTTTACATTGAGAAGATGTTCAAAATATTCCCTCCACCTCTCCAGTGATTCCCTGGGATCTGTTATGAGTTCACCTGAATTACTCAAAACACTGTTCATTTCCTTTTTCCCTACCTTCCTAAGATTCTTTATTACTGTCCAGAAAGGTTTCCCTGCTGCTTGACCTAGCCTTTCCAGGTTATTACCAAAATCTTCCCATGACTTCTTTTTGGATTCAACAACTATTTGTTTCGTTCTGTTTCTTTCATCTACGTACAAATCCCTGTCTGCCTCGGCCCTTGTTTGGAGCCATTTCTGATAAGCCTTCTTTTTACGTTTACAAGCTGCTCTCACTTCATCATTCCACCAAGATGTTCGCCTTTTCCCATCTTTACACCCAGTTGTTCCTACGCATTCCCTTGCTGTTTCTACTACAGCATCCCTGTATGCCACCCATTCACTTTCTATATCCTGAACCTGCTTACTGTCTACTGTTCGAAACTCCTCACTAATCATATCCATGTACTTCTGTCTAATTTCCTCATCCTGGAGATTTTCTACTCTTATTCGTTTGCAGACAGATTTCACTTTCTCTACCCTAGGCCTAGAGATACTTAGTTCACTACAGATCAGATAATGGTCTGTATCATCGAAAAATCCCCGAAAAACTCGTACATTCCTAAAAGATTTCCTGAATTCAAAGTCTGTTAAGATATAGTCTATTATGGATCTGGTACCCCTAGCCTCCCATGTGTAGCGGTGAATAGCCTTATGCTTGAAGAATGTATTCGTAACAGCTAAACCCATACTAGCACAGAAGTCCAGCAAACGCTTCCCATTCCCATTAGCTTCCATATCTTCCCCACATTTACCAATCACCCTTTCGTATCCTTCAGTTCTATTCCCAACTCTCGCATTGAAATCGCCCATTAGCATTATTCTATCCATGCTGTTGACCCTGACCACGATGTCACTCAATGCTTCATAAAACTTGTCAACTTCATCCTCATCTGCACCCTCACATGGTGAATACACGGACACAATTCTTGTCCTAATTCCTGCAACTGACAAATCTACCCACATCATTCGCTCATTTACGTGCCTAACAGAAACTATGTTGCGTGCAATGGTATTCCTGATAAAGAGCCCTACCCCAGACTCTGCCCTTCCCTTTCTAACACCCGTCAAGTACACTTTATAATCTCCCATCTCTTCCTCCTTATCTCCCCTTACCCGAATATCACTTAGTCCTAGCACATCCAGATGCATCCTCTTTGCTGACTCAGCAAGTTCTACCTTCTTTCTTCCATAAGCCCCATTAATATTGATAGCTCCCCATCGAATTCCATTTCGTTCGCCAAGTTGTTTCCAAGGAGTCCCTCGCCTGTCAAATGGGAGTGGGACTCCATTACTCCCATAGGTCCGAGGCTTGCTTAAAGTGTTCTGAGCTCGGTAAATTCATGAAGCAGGATGCTGCCCTACTTGCACATAGTCCAAGTGAGGATCTCTCCTCTAACGGGTTATGGACCACCGGTGAATTGTGTAGTCCTGGCCGCCTGAGCACAAGGAGGGCCCTTTTCTCAGAATATGTCCGAGATGCCCACTCCCATTCCATAGCAACTGGTATCCCGACTCTCAGGACCACTTACTAGGCCACTCAGCCGTTGCCCATGGTTCATGAACTAGGACGTGACTACAGTAACCCACAAACATGAACCATTTATTTATTTATTTATTTATTTATTTATTTTATTTACTTATGTTATTTATTTATTTATTCCTGACTTAAAATTTTGGAAAAGTTAAGGCTCACAGCCCAATCTAACACTTAACCACTTTCAAGAATAAAATTTAAAAATGTAAACATGAAAGGAATTCTACAAAAATAATTCTACGGAAAGACTTGCTAAGACCAGGTTACAAATCAGTAAGGCAATAATATTGACGATAAATTAATAAAAGGAGTAATAATAGTCTTAATAATAGTAATAATAATAATAATAATAATAATAATAATAATAATGACGACTGAAGTGCACTGTAGATAAAAGAAAACCCATTCACACACAGCATACACACGATTACTCACACAATTCGGTTAAATGGGCCAAGAAAAATCTTCCGGCAAGTAGATATTAATTTATGAGAGGAAGTAAAGAGCCGAATGTCCATTGAGAGTGTATTCCAGAGACTCTATGCAGTAACTAAAAAAGAATGATTGTAGGAATTCGTTGGATTTAGTGGAATTTCAAGTAGGGAACCAGTACGCCTACTAATATCATGGAATGAGAAAAGGAAACGAAAATTAAAAGATAGGTAAGTAGAAGTGTTCGTCGAAAGCAGTTGGTAAACAAGTGTCATTATAAAATTCCTTTATTCATTTATACGTAGCTATCCCAATGGTTTGAAATATGGTGTAACATGAGCGTCATATCGTATACATGAGTTTTGTGTTCGTTGAAGTCACGAAGCTTGTTCAGCATTTAGATTGACTAGTACGGTATCACAGTAGGCTAAAATAGGAAATAGGAGTGCATGGATTAATTTTAATTTCAGGATTTGAGGAAAAGCATCCTTGTGACGTTTCAGGGGATGTAGAGCTCCATGAATTTTTCTACATACGTTATTTACGTATTCATTGAAGGTCAGATTCTCGTTGATGGAGATTCTAAGATTAGTTACATTTTAAGGTACGGTACAGAAATGCCATTGATGATGATTGGAGGAGGATTGACATTGCTTAATCCATGTAATAATTTAGAGTTTCCTACGATAATACTTTGTGTTTCATGAGGATTTACGAAGAAGTGGTTGCTTTTAGAATAGGCGGTCTTTCAGTATCTGATTTAACATGCTGGACTGTTTCATGTAAATTGTTCATACTGGTGTGTTTGTATATCTGCAGATCGTCAGTAGTTATAATACTGAAGTGTTGACGATATGTTATTAATATGCAATACGACAATAAGGGCCCTAGAAAAGACCCATGAGGGACACCGGGAGATCTTACAGCCAATTGGGATCCTTAAACGTTTTCAAGTACGCACTAGGGACGATTTTCCAGGTGCAATTTTAAAATAGAGCTACCAGGCCGATATAAAGAGAGTGGAGCTTGGAAAATAGTATGTCTATACTAAAGTCAAGGAATGTCATTATCGTCACCAGGTGTTTGTCCCTGCTTGGATTACGTCAAGGAGTGTCAATATCGTCACCAGGTGTTTGTCCCTGCTTGGATTACGTCAAGGAGTGTCATTATCGTCACCAGGTGTTTGTCCCTGCTTGGATTACGTCAAGGAGTGTCATTATCGTCACCAGGTGTTTGTCCATTGCTTGGCTTACGTCAAGGAGTGTCATTATCGTCACCAGGTGTTTGTCCCTGCTTGGATTACGTCAAGGAGTGTCAATATCGTCACCAGCCGTCTGTCGATTGCTAGTCTTATGTCATCTGTTACCCGAAAAAGGTAGTCGTAATACTGTGTCCCTTTCTGAAGCCAGATTTCAATGGGTCAAAAAGAGAATGACTGGTTAAGAATTATACTAGCTGCTTTTGTACAAGTCGTTCAAGAACTATCGAGATAGGTGGAGGAATGGAAATAGGTCGTTCATTAGATTTGCTATGATTTGCTTTAATATTGGGGTTACAAGAACATCCTTCCATGCAGGTGGAACGTCCCTGTGGTTAGACAGTAGTTCACAATGTGGATAATGATCTGTAAAATAGCGCCAATAATGTTTTTACATAAACTATTGTGACTTAACTGAATTCAAAAATACTCTTTACATCATTTACACTGGCAGGGTGAAACAAGAAATTATGTTCGCTTTTTTGAGGGTTCACTAATTCGTTTATTTAGATGGATGTGATTTTGAGGTTGAGATTCCTTACTTACGAAGTGAGAGTTAAGTGTATCGAGAGATATAGTTGGCACGTGAGGCTTCTAACATTTTCCAACTCCCATAGTTCGAAGTTGGTTCCAGGTGTCACGTGCATTTAAGTTTCTTGTTACACTTTTAACGTGATTAAATTTGCTGTTGTGAATCAATTGCCGTGTTCTGTTGCGTAACATGAGGTACTGTTCAGAGTATGTTTCATTATTTGTTTCCTTGTATCGGTGGAATATTGCACCACGGTGAGTCGTTGTTTTTTTATGTCGCTAGTTAACCAAGGTGCAGGCGAGCAAGTGACTTTAGTTTCCCTATCTGGAGCATGCTTGTCATAATTATAGTCCCATAAGTAGAGAGTTAAATCTTATCCCTTTCATGCATGTGTCGTGTAATTGCTTTGTATCTTCCCACGGTAAACTGTACGCGTCATTTTGGAGTTGTTGTAGATCGGTATTTTTCAGATCCTAGTAACTAATGTATTTAGCTTTGTACTTTGGTACACGTGAAGATTAGCAGAGGCAAACTAAGTCATGAGTTGAGATTCCTGGTACAGGAACTGACCGTATTTAAGAACGTTATGCGGGTTATATGTAATCAGTCGGTTAGTTCCAGTATGGCTTGTATGCCTTAAGTGTATGATCATGATTAGTTGCACCTAGTGGTAAGATCGTCATGTCGACGGAGTTAAATAGGTTGCTGATTCAGTCTGATTTGCTAGTTGGGGCTAAGATACTTGTGTTAAAGTCACCAAGAAGTAGAATGTGCTCGTAAGTTGGTACTGGTTTGAGAAGGTCAGATTCAAGGTTGAAGATGTTAGTAACATTCGGTGGTTTATAGACAAATTCTGTCAATTTTTGACAGGGCAAAATCCACATGTGCGACACAGTTTGCTGACCGCACAAGTGTGGGAAAAGCGGTGAATGTAGAAGAATGTACTACTATACCAATAACCACAACTACCAAGGCAATCATGCCAATTCAGAGTACATTTATCCTTCTAGTTTTGATATGGCAACGCTGCAGACTTCCCGAGAACTGAGACAGAGATTGTTTTAAAAGCTGCTCGATAGGCTGAGGATTGGAGGCAATTGTTGAAGGTGCAAGAGGGTTAACGTCATCTTGGAATACACTCAGATCAGTGACATTCGGGAATGCCTTGTATACCATAGTAACAGCCTCCGAGACACCAGTTTCTGACCTGCTTCAAGGGTAGGTGACACATTCCTGGAACAAAAACTGATAACTATGGCTCAGGAGTTGAAGACCTAAAAGTTTCCTAAAAGTCACCTATGAAAAGATCTGAAAATATCCAAAAAGGACATAATAACTGGTAAAACGGACATATAAACGAGATTCAAATTAATTCATAATATTATCTTTAAATATATATTTAATATAATGTTCAAACATGTAAAATTCTGGTGGTATGTTGTTAAAAAATATATGAGTGAAAATTTTCAGACATTATACATTTTTAGATCAATATCATTTAAAAAAGGAATTCAGCGTTGTTAGTACTTGCAGTATTTGGAATGAAATATTTTTTCCTTCTAGAATGAATTCAGTAACCTTCAACGGACATCGTGGAGAAATAAACTGCAATTAGTATAACGGGAATCATATTTGGCTTAACCACACAAGGGTTACAGAAATTGGAATTCAGAAAAGTTTCCTCAGCTGGCTTTGCAGTCTATCACAATAGTCATCTCTAAGTTCTTAGTTGTAAAGGATCGCCGGTTTACAGACAACACGTTGCGAAACATCGAGAAACTTCTCTCCACATCAACAGATATTAAGGGATCATATTTGAAGCAAGTGACATCTTTCTTCAAAAACTCTCACATAAATATTTTCTCTTTCGATATTTCAATTATCTTGTACATAATTTTATACCCCTGTTTTTCTCAAGCAGTGGCTTTATTCTTTCATTTCATTTTTATTTAATTTTATCTCTTTTCAGATATGGTTCAAATATATATTTACTAGAGAAAAGGTGGAAGAGGTGTTAGATGAAGTAATGATTAATTCAATTGAGAATGTGCAGTAAAAATGTAGTCGAAAGAAGGTGGAACTTGCAGAACAAGTCGGTAAGGCATAATAAAGGACCAATAAGCTAAGAAACGCTGAAAAAGGCAAGAACGGACAAATAAAATCCACCATTTTCTGACCCAGAATGTACATATATTATGCTGGGTCACGTCTTCGGACACTGGAAAAATAAAGGATTTTTACTACTGACAACATACATTTTGACAGGTACACGCAGATAATTACATACACATACGTTATATAATATTCTAACTAACATTTTAGTAAATACACATAATAATAATAATAATAATAATAATAATAATAATAATAATAATCTATATAAATAAATTCATAATTAACGTGTATCTGTTCATTGACTATTTTGGCAAAATTTTCTTTCAGTAATCCGTTTCAGGTGTAATAATGACCCTCTGCATATTTTTTAGCATTGGTGTTTGTTTGTAGGTTTGTCTGAGTTCTTATGACTTGAAAACTAGTGGATATATTTCTACCAAATTTCATATTTAGAATCCATCTATCCTTGGATAGATTTTAGGGACAATATTGTTTCTAAATCCCTGAACTTATTGGAGGTTTCTACGGAAACCGTGATTTTGTACTTCCACAAATATACACAACCAAATTTAATAGAAATCTAACTGCCTTAACGGAAATCAATTTCTAAATCTTCTTTCTCATGTGCAACATTTCGATACGACGGTTAATAAGGGATATATAATTAACGGACCGTTTTTCAGACGAAGTTCGAGCGGACTTTTAAATACGGGCACGTAACTTCTCATGAATTCATGAAAGAATCGTGAAATTCCAGTACAAAGAACGGGTATACATGCTAGCAATAATAATAATAATAATAATAATAATAATAATAATAATAATAATAATAATAATAATAATAAAATTCGACTGGTATATAGTTGAAAAAATTAGCCTAAGTAGGGTTTTGCTAAGGTACTCTACTCCCAGGCTTTAACTGCACCTGTCGGCGAGTATTTCAGAAATAAGGAGATAAAAGAGCGTGTAGGTTGGGTGGGATTTGTGAATACTATACTACTATATTAAGAATTTGTCATAACTTGAGAAGTCACATTGGAATAAACAGTTAAGGAACTAGGCTAGAAAGCTATTTCGCACTAGAATCTACACACACAGGGTGAGATGCTACACTGTGGTATTTTTCGTCTGCTAGAGAGAGTTCAGCCTATTCACTGTTTTATGTGGTGTTTGGTTTCCCCCCTTTTTACAACAATGCGTTCCTGTGTGGTCCACACATTTTCCACTCCAAACCTTTCTCTACAGCCGCCTTTAATATATTAGTGCGAGCCGCAGTCAGGTCCTCCCTGATTGATAATCCACTGCCTGCCAGCCTGCGCTTGTTACGGAAAACTTTCTCTCTTTTCTTATAGGGTGCTTCTCTTACAATTCGTTTTACGTCGCACCGACAAGGATAGGTCTTATGGCGACGATGGGATAGGAAAGACCTGGGAGTGGGAAGGAAGCGGCCGTGGCCTTAATTATTGTGCTCCCCCAGCATTTGCCTGGTGTGAAAATGGGAAACCACGGAAAACCATTTTCAGGGCTGCCGACAGTGGGGCATCTTCCGGTTGCAAGCTCGCAGCTGTGCGCCCCTAACCGCACGGCCAACTATCCCGGTCTTCCTATAACTGACAAAGTTCACAGTGATAGTCCGGTAGAAGAGACACGAGCCAGCAGTCCGTCTGCTTGGCTGAATGGTCAGCATAGTTGCATTCGTTTCAGAGGGCCCCATGCCCTAAATTAAGATACGAAGCAGCATTTTCCTGACGTCGAAATAGGAAACCACGGGAAGTCATCTTTAGGGCTGCTCTAAGTGGGGTTGTGAGAGTTTAGCATCCCTTAAATGCATGCTGGGAGTTCACGGAAGCAACTGCTTCAAGAAGGAATTACCTGTTCTGTTTGTTGGAATTGTCGAAGACAGGATATACGTTTGCTTCAGAAGACTACCATGTCCAGGAGCCAAAATACGTTGAAAGTTGTATGGAGTTGTTCTTTTATTTAGAAAGTAATGTGAGAGATCCAAAAGGATGACGTTGCTGCTCGTTGCTACTGATGAATGAGTTATGAACCAGGGACACGGGAGTCCGAGGGCTGCTTAACAGATCCATCTCTGTCCTGAGCTTGAGATATCGCATTGTAAAACAGCCGAGAGGTGCTCGTATATAATCTGAAGCGCTGGTCGCCTGACACCTTGCAGCAGCCCGAAAGTTATGGCGTCATCAAAACACGGATGACACATACACAACGTCTAGAAGGGAGCAAAGTCATGACGTGTTAGGGCCGAGTCCCTCTACGAAAGAAGACGTGAAGTAATTTATCACTATAAAAGGAATATAGTTCTTATTCTGAGCATATTTTCTGGAGTGTAAGAATTGAGGAAAATGAGATGTGGGGGGTGCCGGGCTATATCCGCAGTACGGCTTAAATGCCACTTTACTCTGGCTTTACCCCAACGTGATGAGGATTGGCATATTAATTCTTCTAATCGTCATGTACTCTGATGGGAAAGGTCGTGAATTGTGCAATGGATTCCCTTGGCAGTTGCATCAAGAAATTTCAGTACTTATCCTCATTACTGTGTTCGGAAAACAGGCTTCTTCGAGTTGAGTGCGTTTGCATTATGTGTTACAACCTTCAAGCAGTATTATTTGCAGTGTTATTGGCAATAAATTCATGGACTACTATCGAATTACCCATACCTTCCTGTACAATTACCCGGAATGATAGGAATTTAGCCGAAATATTATAATTGCACTTAAGCAGCGAGCTAAATGGCCGTGCGTATTAACGCGCTATAGCTATGGAGCCACCGTCGGCTGTCTTGAGAATGGTTTTCCATAGTTTCCTATTTTCACATCCAGGAAAATCCCGGGACATGTCCTATTCATAGGATACAGCCAATTCCTACCACCCCATTTCCCATTCATTTCATCCTCATTAGCTCTTTAGCTCAGGTTGGTGTTAGGAAGGGCATCTTGCCGTAAAAGCATGACATATAAATTCATCTCACCTCATAGCCGACCCCATATCAGGAAATGGACTAAGGGGTAGACATACTTACAATTGTAATTAAGCGAATTGTTTTGAAATACTAAATAAATATAGCGGAAGTAACATTTACTTCGTTGCTTAGTTACTTTGATAATCATTTTCAAAATGTGTTATACTTCCAATTTTACCTTAATATCCCGGATCTGGCAAAGTCTCCTCTCAATGTACGTCGATCTACAATGGGTTTGTATATGATCCGTTTTCAGTCAAGAGGATAAACCCTAGTTAGTATATCAACAATTACGGTCATGCATTCTGGCAAGTACAGTCATACCCTTCTTAGACAATGACAAATCAATGATTACGAAAATGACAGTAAAAGTCCTAGATTCCGAAGAAAATGTTTCCTGCCACTATTTCATTCAGATTTATTCCTTGATGCACTGGGTTTTGAAGTTGAGATGCTGAATAGGAAGCAAGTGCCCCGCTGTCTAAACCAGAAAGGGAAAAAAAACTGTAGGGCACTTCATCGGTATCAAATCTTGACAGAAGAAGTATTCTCACGCACATTTTAGAGGTCGTGATATCACAGTGATGTATATCCGGGATTGGATGTCCTAAAGTCGATTCTCATTACTACACAAATGTTATCCTTATTAAAATAATGTTCGACCGGGGATAAAATCCACTAGATATAGTGATCGCAGAAATAATTGGGAGAAACTGACGAAAATAATTATAAATAATATGTTTGTAAGTAACAATACTGGCGGATAAATGTTGAAATCTATAATTATCCCTTTTCAAATTCGTTTCTGTAACGTAAAATCTCATTCGAAACACCCGCACCAGGGACAATGATCCTCCTGATTATGCTGCTTCATAGTTCTTCAGTAGTGCGTGCTCGAATACTACTACTGTGCAAGCAAACTGATGTGACGCTGATTTTTACGCTGCCTCTGTGTCAATTTCGACGTTCCGCTTGACTATTGCTGACTTTTAATTAATTCTTTGAAGTAAGCACCGAACTGTAACAAGAAATCATTTATATGCCGATATAATGACGAGGCGAATTGACTTTCTTTTCGCCCTATATAAATCCAAATTTTCCTATCTGATTTAAACTCAGATTCCTTATATTAGGAGGCCACTCGTTCATTAAGGGAGCTATTATACTTTTAATACGCTGAACTTAAAGAGGAGATACACGTTTTCGAGTAAATATTCCATTCGGCATTTTTTCTTTGTACACTGCACTTTCCTCTTTAACGTGACGAGAAAAGCATGTTTGTATATTATATTTATATGAATATCATGTTCTTGCCATTTTCCTTTGACACGAGTAATTTTTTCTGAAAATAATTAGCAATGAAAACGTTACGAAAATATATTCGGAAGGTAACGATTAAGAAATATCTGACGGGTTAGAGAGCATGTTGTGAAAAATTCTTCAAACTATTTCAGCAAAGGAATCATTAAAATATTCAATTAACTGTAATTTTTAAACTTCAAATCTGTATTATTTGCAAAAATTGGCTAGCAACATTTGAAATAGAAATTTACAAATGGTTATTGGTGTTTTTAAGAACCTGAGCATTACTGTCTAAATGAGCTACAAAAATTTGAATTTTATTGAATTTAATATAGCGAAAGGTTTACATCTCCCCTCCCTCTGGTAAGAGACAGCGGATTGCTGAAATTTCGGCCTGAAGAGGCATTCATTAAAGTACCAGTATATCAGCTGACCTCAGTCTCTCATATTAAAGAACCCTTGAATTCCAACCAGCTGCGTCATAATTCCACCTCACAAACTTGTGCTAGGAGGCGAACACCTATCTATCTATTTATTCCACAGGACCGCAGGGAGGTGAGAATATGGTAATGTTGAGAGTGAGTGGAGCGCTGTACGTGATCAGGCACACCGTGGTTGTAGAGCTCCCAACTGCGGTAGCAAGACTGTATTATGTTCCGCTACTCATATGACAATGCCTTCAGACTCCCAAGTGATGGCAATAACAATGGCGGCTTATATGCCAAGATCTGAATTGGGAAGTATGGCTTGTTTGGCAGCGTGCTATTATTATTTGACAGAATCTGTCAGTTACGTGTGAGCAAACGCGCTCAATGAGGGGGATGACAGATTGTGTGTTCAGAATTCACTGAATATCATTATAATGCATGAATTATGACCGATCAGCTCGATGGACACTCTATGAATATATATGAATTAATGAGCCTATATATTTGGCATCACAATTATTTCTCCCTCTAGCTTTTAAAAATTTTAAATAAGAATGATGCGGCAGAGTTGGTAACAATTTCCCCATTAACTCCACGGAGATGCATTGTTCGCTGTGCAGGTGGAGCATTGTGAAAGGACATAAAAAGTATTTCCATGCCGCGTGATCGACCTGCTTACGAACTCCAATATACAGGGTGTTTTGAAGGTGGGTTGCAGTAAATTACGGAGGTGATGGTATGCATCAAACCAAGAAACAAATGTCCCACAAACATGGGTGATTACCATGACCGTAAGAGTAGGATATCTCTACTGTGAGAGGCGATTAAAAGGGGCTCCATGGCTTCTCAACGTTGGGAGCATGGGTTGATGACCACTGGGCTCTTAGCTGAGTCCTGGTATTGCTTCCGCTTGTGTCAGGATCCTCACTTTCATCTATCCTATCAGACCTTCCTTGGTCTTGTTTTTTCCGACTGTATTACAGTATTCGAGGCCTAGGGAGTCCTTCACTTTCACGCCCTTCGTTGCCCTTATTTTTCTTTGGCCGATATCTTCATTTTTCGACGTGTCGGATGCCTTCCAAATTTCTCTCTGATTAGAGTTGTATAGAGGATAGTTTTCTAGTTGTACTTCCTCTTAAAACCATAATCACCACCACCACCACCACCACCTTCTACTGTGAACTCTGTATGCATCAAGATGATACAAGATGTCCTACATGTTTGTACTGTATGAACGCTTTTCACTACAGGAGGTGCTCACTGTCATCTCGATTCATTATAACGTGGGCTGATGACGTGTGTGTTAGGCTCCTTTAAACATTCATCGGCATCACCACCAGCCATCATTGTAATGACAATTAATAGAAATAGTAAACATTTACTCATTTCTGAGAGGATATTAATTTCAGGTCACATGTTTGTAGGACTTTCATTCCTTGTTCTGATGCATACCACTTCCTCTGTAAATACTGGATAATTTATTAGCACACTCCTTATAGAGTAGTCATAACTTAATGTTCCTAATTTTATGGACATGTTCCTTCTTAAATATACTTAGTGGAAATTATAATGATTTATGAAATCGTCTAAAATTCCAAAATTTAGGTTTTACTAAAAATTCTATTACAGGAAATGTTAGAATGGGACAAAAATAATCATACAATTTATGATCATTATCTTTATTTTATTAATATAACTATATTCAGTCTGTCGAAACACGTAATATAACACTATACCATAGCTGTAAAAATTGAACAGTTGTACAGGTGTCCTTGAAAGTAGATCCAGTATTTACAGAGGAGGTTGCATGCAACAAACGAAGGAAAATAAGGTTCTATAAACCCTTGTCGCAAACACAATATCTTCTGAGTTATTGTCTGCTACCACTATCATCACTTCACAACATGTGCTCGATGTGACCGCCACCCATTGCGGTACAGCCTTCCACGCTACGTCGCTTGGAATCACGCATTAGTTGGAACACCCCTGGCGGTTGCCGGATTGCATCAAAGGAATTGAACACGCGTTCTCAAAGTGTATCTACATCATTTATTGGGACCGCAAACACCATGGTCTTTACACGTCTCAAGAACCAACAATCTAAGTGGTTAATGTCAGGCGAACGGGCAGGCTAATGTATTATTGGCTCTCCCCGACCAATCCATCGCCCATGGAAGATTCATATTAGGTATCACCTAAACCTCAGATGAAAATGGGCCGGTGCTCCATCATGCATGTACCACATTTGCAGTCATTTACGGCCAATGTTTAAGTAGGAACGTATTTCAGTAAATACGTAAATACCCTAAATTATTATAACATCGTTATCATTAATAGTAATTGTAGTGGACCATAACTCCGAAGTTTGCGACCAATGTTTATAGGACATTTTTCCTTCGTTTGTTCCGTGCTCCCTCTTCTTAAAGTTTGGAACCTTATTCAAGGACACCCTGTAATTACAGGTATGTTATAGTGTTACATACGTGTTTCGACGGCCTGATAAACTGTATGTAATATTAGCTGAGACGACACTAAAAAAGAACTGCTTCCTCCTTGAGAGGAAAAGGAATTTTATTATGACATGGAAAATGGTCTGCAAACTTGAACGGATGCACACGACAGCTAACAAATCTTCATAAGTTTTCTGTGACTTGTTTTCATTACAGTGGCTTCTTTGATGAATGAGTGTTCAAGTGGAATGAATATTACGCTATTTATTAAGTTCTGTATTTTTTCTCCCTCGAATAACGTTAGAATGTATTGAAAATTTATGAAGACCTAGTCTTTTGATGTTGTAGTTTTATTAAGTTAGGGATGTGAAAAGCGAAATTTAGGTTAGTGTGTAGAGACGAAACTCGTTCCAAAAGCGATGTGTAGATAAAACTCTGTATATTAACTAGCCGAGAAATATGTAAAAAATCTGCACCTTCCTTTTGGAACGTAAGTATTTTTAGCTGATCATGTTTTGTAATCATGTTGGAGGACAAATGGTATTCAAAATATACTTACGGATATTACGCTCTAAATGTATAAGGTCGCACCCCGCATAACATAGTGATATATTTCGTCTATAGAAGGATATTTAATGTGCGTGTCCAGTAAATTTTGTTGCATGTATTATGCAACATTTCCGTCAAATTTCAGATTTACGCACTCGCTAAGTACACGTAATATATTCACTTCCCAGTCTCTTCAAAATAAAAAACGGAAACGTAATCAGAAAGTCATTGTGGTATAAGTCTCTTTTAGAATCTCAGTTCAGTAAAGAAATTTAGTATATTCTAAATGAATATGTCGTATTTCCCTCCATGAAGATTTTACTCGCTAATGGAGCATGGTTTATTATGAGAATAACAGGCTTGACTATGCCTGAAAAAGACGGATAACTTAGAGCTTAGTAAGACTCGTTTTTCAGTCATTAAAATGTGAATGCAAATGAGGATATAATGACTGTTGTAAATAGAGGATTATATATGGTATTAATTCATTTACAAAACCTTACAGAATAACACAACAATATATACGTATTTACGGATGAATTCACCAGGGATACTACTAGAAGAATTGTTAGGTCTGGCATCATTGCCTACAATACTTCATGTCACCAAATTAATGATCAATATTGTAGTGAAACAGGAAACTGGGTTATGCAGTGGCTATATACTGTATATGTTTTAAGCCTTTTGCATTACAGATATATTTTAATAGATTTCGCGCGATGTATTTTTGATCGTGAACTCCAGAAACGTTGAGTACTGAATGTGTACATCACTTCCAGTTGAAATTTAATACAATCACCCAGCGGCATCAGAGACCGGAGGACTTGCTCTTCTTGAGAACATCGGAGTCTACTCGGACCGAGCAAAGTTCAGACTGTCTAGGGCTTTAGAATATCCATGTTGTGCCATATTTTAAAGAAATGAGCTTTTCAGACATTTTGATGCTTGGTCGTTGACCAGGGAATTTGGACCAAGCATTGTTGACACAGCAGCCAAATGGAATGCAATTGTTTTTTTAATTTTTTATTCTATAGATTGCTGAACAATAAGTAAATTTATTTTTTTCCTTTTACCTACCATGTGCCTAAAAATATCTCACAGAATATAACATTTAGTCAAAACTTAAGGATCCGTAATTTGTATTAGGGAAAAGTTTAGGTATGTCAGCCTCCCTTAAGAAAATTTGCAGTTACATTCATGTTAGATGGATTATTATTTAAAAAATATTATCTGCACTATGAATTGATTTTTTTTTTGTAAATGAATACCATGTGAGGAGACACCTTTGATTCGTAATTTTTGTCACTCATTTGAGCGATAAACAATGGAAATTAAATCGTAACATATACGTCCTCTTTGTGGATAATGATTCTCTCCTTTGTGTCAAGAGGGGTGGTGGATGAGCCGGACAGTGTATGAGGACGTAAAATGGATGGAAACAGGACGATATAACATTACATTTGCAATCACCATTGAAATAGGGGGAGGAAAAAAGAAAAAAAGAAGATAGTGAATGTAAACAATAGCAGACTATTAGTGTTACCAACATTAATCGCTGTCCATTTCCCTATTGAAAGTATTTGAATTGAAAACCACCTGTGGTGTTGACAGTGACAATCTAACAATAGATGCTCTGCTTTACTGTAGCTTCTCTTCAAGTGATGGAATGGGACGGGGACACCTCAAACTAATGATTGGTGACGAAACTTTATTTTTGTGTCCGTTAAAAATTATGAACGTGTGATGAAGAGCGTGTAGCAAGGAAGAGATTGGGCGATTTAGAGGGTAAACAATACTGTTCAAAGTATGAAAAGTTATTTGTCGTGGTGAGAATAGAAATCGGTGTATTCTATGGTAACGGAATAATTGTGACCTCATCCTGTCGTATAGTACAGCGGTTCAGTTATTCACGAGAGTTTCTTCTGCTTCTGCAGTGCGCTAAGCTTTTGCAGGAATTTCTTCTTCCTCATTTATTTCTTCCTTCTCCAATTTTGTAATTCACAATATTGCATGTACCCTGCTATATCTTTTACAGGTTCTTAAGTTGACATCATAGCGACAGAACCTCGAGTTTTACAGGATATCTGAACCTCATGGACGTGAAGTTTCATTTTAGAAGTCCAGTGTTCGTTGATATGTAAGGCAGAAGCCATCACGCTTTCCACTGTGTATTAGATGTACGTCGTTATCCAAGTACGACTACAAGCCGCGAGCAACAAATATGACATTTGTAAGAATAGCAGAGGCTTTCGTTTTGAACAAAAATTGAGCGAGTAGACTGTGAAATTCGGGCCGTGCAGCTCTTATCTTGCTTTCGGGGTGTGGTGGGTTTGAATCGTATTGTCGGCAGCCCTGAAGATGTTCTTCCATGTTTTCCTATTATCAGACTAGGCAGATGCTGTGGCTATACCTTAACTAACCCCCCCGGCTACATCTTCTCCATCCTAGCTCTCTTCTATTCCATAAAATAAAAACAGAACAAGAAGTAAATGTCCATGTGACTGTTAATCGTTTTGCGTGGAATCAGAAAAACAGGTGTAAGTCATTTCATTTTACGTAATTGACGAGTTTAACAGAGACATCGGTTATGACATCTCGGTCCCATTGAAGCTTACACATAGAGTTTCTGAGAAGGGGTAGAGGCCTGTATTTCCAAAATGAGGTTGATGGCTGAAGAAATTCGCATTTTACAGAAAGCTTTGGTAAATGATTTTAGCTGCCTGATAATGCCGGTGCTTATAATCAGTGATGGCCGAGTGTGGGTAGCCAGAGATGATGTGCTGTATGCTCTATGTTTTTTTGGCTATTTTTTTTTGCTAGTGGCTTTACGTCGCACCGACACAGATAGGTCTTATGGCGACGATGGGACATGGAAGGCCTAGGAATGGGAAGGAAGCGGCCGTGGCCTTAATTAAGGTACAGCCCCAGCATTTAATGTCGAGATAGAGGAAGAGACTAAGGCCAAAGAAGTAATAAAATTTACGTATGATAACAATGACATTTACAATAAGATACAAAAGTTGAAAACTAGAAAAGCGGCTGGAATTGATCAGATTTCTGGGGATATACTAAAGACAATGGGTTGGGATATAGTACCATATCTGAAGTACTTATTTGATTATTGTTTGGCCGAAGGAGCTATACCAGATGAATGGAGAGTTGCTATAGTAGCCCCTGTGTATAAAGGAAAGGGTGATAGACATAAAGCTGAAAATTACAGGCCAGTAAGTTTGACATGCATTGTATGTAAGCTTTGGGAAGGCATTCTTTCTGATTATATTAGACATGTTTGTGAAATTAATAACTGGTTCGATAGAAGGCAATTCGGTTTTAGGAAAGGTTATTCCACTGAAGCTCAACTTGTAGGATTCCAGCAAGATATAGTAGATATCTTGGATTCTGGAGGTCAAATGGACTGTATCGCGATTGACATGTCTAAAGCATTTGATAGGGTGGATCATGGGAGACTACTGGCAAAAATGAGTGCAATTGGACTAGACAAAAGAGTGACTGAATGGGTTGCTATATTTCTAGAAAATAGATCTCAGAGAGTTAGAGTAGGTGAAGCTTTGTCTGACCCTGTAATAGTTGAGAGGGGAGTTCCTCAGGGCAGTGTTATCGGACCTTTATGTTTTCTTATATATATAAATGATATGAGTAAAGGAGTGGAATCGGAGGTAAGGCTTTTTGCGGATGATGTTATTCTCTATAGAGTGATAAATAAGTTACAAGATTGTGAGCAACTGCAACGTGACCTCGAAAATATTGTGAGATGGACAGCAGGCAATGGTATGTTGATAAACGGGGCTAAAAGTCAGGTTGTGAGTTTTACAAATAGGAAAAGTCCTCTCAGTTTTAATTACTGCGTTGATGGGGTGAAAGTTCCTTTTGGGGATCATTGTAAGTATCTAGGTGTTAATATAAGGAAAGATCTTCACTGGGGTAATCACATAAATGGGATTGTAAATAAAGGGTACCGATCTCTGCACATGGTTATGAGGGTGTTTAGGGGTTGTAGTAAGGATGTAAAGGAGAGTGCATATAAGTGTCTGGTAAGACCCCAACTAGAGTATGTTTCCAGTGTATGGGACCCTCACCAGGATTACCTGATTCAAGAACTGGAAAAAATCCAAAGAAAAGCAGCTCGATTTGTTCCGACAAAAGAGTAGCGTTACAAAAATGTTGCAATGTTTGGGTTGGGAAGAACTGAGAGAAAGAAGAAGAGCTGCTCGACTAAGTGGTATGTTCCGAGCTGTCAGCGGAGAGATGGCGTGGAATGACATTAGTAGACGAATAGGTTTGAATGGCGTCTATAAAACTAGGAAAGATCACAATATGAAGATAAAGTTGGAATTCAAGAGGATAAACTGGGGCAAATATTCATTTATATGAAGGGGAGTTAGGGATTGGAATAACTTACCAAGGGAGATGTTCAATAAGTTTCCAATTTCTTTGAAATCATTTCGGAAAAGGCTAGGAAAGCAACAGATAGGGAATCTGCCACCTGGGCGACTGCCCTAAATGCAGATCAGTATTGATTGATTGATATATTTGTCTGGTGTGAAAATGGTAAACCACGGAAAACCATCTTCAGGGCTGCCGACATTGGGTTTCTAACTCACTATCTTCCGGATGCGAGCTCACAGCCCGATATATATTTCTGGGACAGCGGCGGCAGTTGTACGTGACAATTGTTGGATGATTCGAGATGAACATGTGGTAGTTCCGTGTAGCAATTACTTGATCTAGGATGGCCAAAATAAATCCTTGTGTTTCAGGGAAAAGACCAGACAGAGTAGGTCAGTCAAGCGTGCGGCATAGGTTTGTCTAGATGAGACTGATCCAATTCGTGGGGGTATTACCTGTGATGAGGTTTCTGCTTACCTGCGGTCATATTCATCTACTTTTTAGGTGTGGTAGATACAGGCATTTTCGGCGATGATACATTGAGAGGTGTGTAGTCTTTATCAGCTCTGGAAACAGCTTGATGAAGACATGATGTTTCAGCTGTGAGGTGGAAATATTCTTGTAGACTGATATCTGATTGTTGTGTAAATTTACAATGGATAAGAATCCCGTACCACCTTTCGATCTGGGAGTGTAAGATGTTCGGTTGCAGATTTAGGATGATGCAGATGGTACTGGTTGAGTGAGACTGTTTCGTTTGTAGGTGCTGAAGTTCTGTTTGGGTCCAGTTATTGATGCCAAAGGAGTATGTGAGCAGTGGTATGGTGTACATTTTGACTGCTTGGGTCTGGTGTTTAACTGTCAGTTTCGATGACAGTACATTGGTGAGGCGTGCTATACACTGCTGTGTGACAGTTCTCTTCATGTTGGCATGTTTCATATGACTGCTGTGATTAAAACCGTGATATTTGTGCATTTCTTCTTCATCCAGCTGTTGTGTGGGTTCATTGCTTAAACTATAAGTTGGCTCTTGTGCTGAATAGGATCGTCTGAATACAGTTTGGATTCCTGGTTTATCCAATCCAAACTGCATGCCTATGCCTGAAGTAAAGGTCTTGGTAATTGCGACAAGATGTTTTTGATGGGGTATGTTAGAGGCATACAGCTTGTCATCCATATGCAGTAGATGGATTTGTACTGTATAGCTCTTATTGCTTGCTCTTAATGTTAAATCCATACTCACTTATGTTCAATAGGTGGGATAGTGGATTTAATGCCATGATGAACCATAATGGACTCAGTGAGTCCCCTTGGAAGATCCGACGTCGTATTGGTACGTGTCATGTTGTAACATTTCTGTTTCCCAGGTAACGTGGGTGAGATGTTCCAGCCTGCCATTTCTGTCTTCAGGAAATTAGTGATTGAGGGTTCAACTTTGTATAGTTTCATAACATGTATGAGCCAAGTGTGAGTTACTGAATCAAAGGCCTTTTGATAGTCAATGAAGCACATGTGTAGCTTCCTGAATTTTATGTTCTTGGTCGAAGGCCACGATGTCATTAAATATTTGCTCATTGCTTCTTCTTTTTGTCTGCTTCTAAGCCAATGGCCGTAGCCGTTTTGAAACACCGGATCCCGTGAGATCTCCGAAGTTAAGCAACATAGGGCGTGGTCACGAGTTTGATGGGTTGCCACGCGCTGTTGGTGGGGGGTAAGGGAATGGAGGGGCGGAAAGGAACTGGCCACCCTACCGCACGTAAACTCCAGCTCAGGAACACCTCTGCTGTGGTTCGGACCTGCCTTCGGGCAGAATAACCCTGACCTGACCTCTGCTTCTAATAATAATAATTATTATTATTATTTAAAGTCACAAATGAGACTGAGGAATCTCAATGGACATAACGAAAACTTGTTCTAACCCAAATCAGATGTGATAGAGTACTATAAACACCAAGCAATATATCTCTCTGGCGTGGTAATTAGACGGTATCAAATGATCGCTCTAAGTTTGCAATGTCATTAGTCTGTTGTGTAAAGATAATCGTTTTTAAGAAGTAACCCTGCATTGGAAGCGCTCTACGTGTGTCAGAAACGCAAGATAAAATTGAAAACCGCTCTTGTCAGTTTTGAAAAATAACACCATCGAATTTAGTATTGTAACTAGAGCCTCCGTAGCTCAGGCGGCAGCGCCCCGGCCTCTCACCACTGGGCTCCTAGGTTCAACTCCCGGTCACTCCATGTGAGATTTGTGCTGGACAAAGCGGAGACCGCACAGATTTTTCTCCGGGTACTCCGGTTTTCCCTGTCATATTTCACTCCAGCAACACTCTCCAATATCATTTCATTTAATCTTTCATTCATTAATCATTGCCCCAGATGAGTGCGACAGGCTTCGGCTGGAGGCACAATGTCTCTCCTCCCCGCTAGATAGGGGCTTCATTCATTCCATTCCTGACCCGGTCGAATGACTGGAAACAGGCTGTGGATTTTCATTTCAACTTAGTATTGTAACTGATGACTTCTATGTATAATACTCAACGACTGAAAATAAAGAAGACGTTTTCAGTAACAAGTTCTAAAGCTCAATAAGCGTGTTTCTCTGGCATTTTCATGCCATTAAAATATATGTATTAATCTCATTAAACCACAGCCACACAGATGTGCACCTCGACGTATGTCTACCTATGTTACGTCAACTAACACTGGAGGAATACTTTTGTAAACCACTTAGTTCATGAGCTGTTCAATGATGGCAGCTTACATCAGGTCAAACGATGCTGGAGGGAAAAAATCAGTAATATCAGGATATACAGGATATCTTCCGGATGAATTTGTATTTTAATATCTATCGTTTCTTTTACCTTCTAGATACCTTGTTGCTTGATGACTACACAGTTGCTTATATAACATATCCCAGAATATTGTAATACCATGTTCATATTGCATTACACATATGTGTATGCCTATCACAAAGTTTCTGTAAGATGAATTATCGTTGAAATGCTAAATATGAGTACTTACATCATTTATTTTTAACAAAGAAATCGAAATAATGTTAACTTGATTTAGTCTTGGAAATGAAGACGTTCAATTCTTAACTTTATAATATTACTTTTCCTGTAAGTAAAATAATGGTTGGGAAATAACAAATTATTGTTAAAGATACGGGATCTATCATTTTTTCCTCCCACGAGAGAAGTTATTTTTGATTCCCTTCAAATCGAGCGCCGATTCTATCGTGTGTACTTGCGGTGGGGTGTTGGGGTCGATAATTGATCCTTATGTAGACTAAATCTGCTCCTTGCTCAGTTCAGTTTCTTGTAGTGCGGCTGTTTATGGAAGTGCTGCTTCTCAAATCATTACACACAAACAATCGCTGCACACAACTCTTGTTTTTCAAACTTCGCCCTAAGTATTGTTAAGCACAAAAGCCGTTGAACGGGGCTCGTGTGTTGTTCTTGCCAACTTCTACTACTAATCTACAGACAACGAGGAGTTTGGGGAAAATGTGTTGTTGGGGGAGGGGGTTGGAATGGTTAGAAGCTTTCCGGGCCAGTGGAGACAGCCTTACTCACTGGTCTGCTATTCGCTAGATCAGAACTGAAATTGTGTACACTTTTGCAGGTTTTCAGTATCAATCTTTGAGAAGGGTCCACATGCCAGTTTTAGTAATGGATGTATTGCTGACAAAATAATTAAACAGCACATGTCTGAACAGACTATACAGGTCTTTACTGTAGTGAAAGTTTAAGACTATGTTTGTAAATGACCACAAGAATTGGGAAATGCGAAAGGATTCAAAGTATAATTTTTTCTTGGTTATTGCAATGAATTAACCCTGGATTTTTGAACAAAATAGTGCATATTTTTATTTTGCTACGTACATATTTAGTTTATAAAATGTATTTACATTGACTGTACTTTGTTACCTTAGAATACCAAGTTACATTCCTATTCCTCGATACTACATCTTTGTAAACGTAACTACATTTTTCCAGAAACTGTCTAACGTAGAGACCTAAAATTCTAATAACTAAAATTACGTACGTAGGTCCATTAGTTTAAAATATTATTACTTTGAAAAAATCCCGAAAGTTGTATGTGAGCGATAATTATTTTCTCAAATCTATTTCAATTAGCAAGTTGATTTTTCTTAACAGGCTGTTTTAAAAAACTCAATTCTATGTTTGTGAACACTTTGTCGGTAATTGTACTGAATATTGAATAATTTGATGAAATTTCAGGCATATTCTTTATCTTCCTACTTAAAAGTATATTGAGTGACGAAACTGTAGAGTAACGAAGATCTGCTTTCTAAAAGTTAATGGAAAAAATTAATAAGATTTAAAAGCAAATTTTTAAAGAATAATATTTGTTCTTTGTTTCAAACACTTCTCGTTTGGGAAGGAGTGGTGTATTCTGAATACAGGCACATTCCCTCTCTACCAGAAATAAACGTGCTACTTCTTTCTAACTGCAGATGAGTTCATTTTGGGAAAGCTTGGGAGGTATTCGATTCCCGCTCAGCTTAGTGGTAGCTGAAGGTACTCAGATATGCCAGCCAATTATCGATATATTAACCAGCACACAAAGGAAGTCCTGCGAGAAAACAATTCCGTATAAGGCCACCTTGGATGTTATGCCGCAGCCTTTCCTGGCAACATATTTCGTGAAGAAAGCATTCAAGTAGTTAAGGAGGCAAGAAGCAAGGGAAGACGAAAAATATTGTGGAATTTGGGATATTTTTCTTCCCATCAGGACAATTCGTCTGGAATTGTTCGGGATTTAAGTCAAGTCTGGTTTCATTTCAGCACAATTCGGCTACATGGTTGAATGGTTAGCATACTGCGCTTCGGTCCAAGTGGTCCTGGCTTCAGTTCCCGGTAGCATCTGGTATTTAAATTAATTCGTTTGATTTATGAGTGAACTATTCCATTCGTTACCTCACTGTTGAAATTGTAAGTTGTATGCACTTATGATGAAGTCATTCCTGATTGTAATTATGTCTGATTTTACAATGCCTTTCTTTTATAGACCTTATACAAATATTTCCCGTCCGGTTTTTATACATTTTTTTGCAACCGTGTGTCTCTCGTTAATTTTACTATCACAATCGCAGTCGAGAGACATAATAATTTTATTAAGCTACAGAAAAACCATTACGTTGGCGTTTTATTACTTAATAAATGATATATATACACATCTATTCGAACAGTACTTCTGGTAGCTTTGTATATACTTCCGTTGACGTGATGAAACCGTTCAATACCACGTTATTAGACATATCGAGAAGCCTAGTAAGGTATATGTGCCGTTTTCCACATCAATTTATGAAATATTTGGTTGCAAATAGCATATTATGCCCTGTCCGGGATGCGGACGACGCTGCGATTACGCGTAAGGAGAGAGAGAGATACTGTGAATACAGCGTGACCTTGGCATTACCTCCGCTATCGTGCAAGAGAGTTAACGATACGATGCTGCGCTTAAAATGCTGCCTATGTTGGAAGGCGTGGCTAAGTTACTGGGTTTCAACCTAAGAACTGTAGATTACCATCATTCCCTGTCTGTTTCTTGGATATCAATCCACAGATATCGCGGGCTCACTAATAATAATAATAATAATAATAATAATAATAATAATAATAATAATAATAATACCGGGCGGTACACTCCTATGCCGCAGTTTTAAATCTTGCGCCTATAAATCCTCCTCTACAGGAGAAACCCTGAACTTTAAAGACTGGATCAACTCATAAGTTCTCAGAAGATGTCACTACCATAAATTTTGTGATTACGAAGTAGTCAGTACTGTGTGGATTTCAACTTGTTTTGTTTTCCATTGATCAAGAAGTGTGGACATTCTCTTATAAATGTCTCTACACAAAAAAAACATGATCATGCACCCTGGTGCGAAGTGAAGGAACTTTTTTGAAGAAATTTTGTATTCATAAGTTTTATTATTACTAAATTTCGTTCTTTCATTTGTGGGTTGGCAATATTAATCCTATCTTTCCGCCAGTTTTGAAGTTAGCCAATCAATTATTTCTGTAATTAATTTTTGACCAATCGTGTATTTCTTCTTCAATTTTGATGTGTAACTTTTAGCTAGCCAATAAAAGCCTGTGGGTGTGGCTGTTTTATTCATGAAAGGTCTCGAATATTCGTCAAGGGTATAAAAACTGCTCATTTTCTTGTCTCTCGGCCACATCATCAACACTTAATTTAGTGTATGGACGTGTAGCAGGAGGCGGGAAGCGCCTCTTTCTTCAGACAGCAGTTCTTCAATAAGGTAATGGCCGCCTAACATCTTTACTTCTTGCTAGTTCAGCAGTTTAACCCGCGGGGAAGGTCCGAAACCTTTACTATGTAACCTGTCTTCAACCATGTAATTTGCCGTCGCTTTTGTAAAACTTCATATAACTTTAACTGTAAATCGGGGATAGAGAGTGCTTTACCCTCTCGAGCTCCCCTTCATTTTGATTTGAGGTGACTACGTTTTCGTAACCGATTTTCTACTATTCCTTAATGTGATAAATTTATTCTGTATACGAGTAACCTCCACAGTTTGGGAATAGCCCCTGTTCCATCGGCCTTGGGCCTCTTAGGTTTTAAGAAGTTTCATTCAGGAGTGCAAGTATACGCCTCCATTCATTTTGTATTTTGGGCCATTTATTTAACCTACTCTTTTTCTGCTAAGGCCCAGTAGATTGGGTACAAGATACCTCGTTTCACTGGTGTAATTTGTGCCTTGATGGCAAGTGATTGTAAAGTATGGTATGCCTTTAATAGGCTTGGCAAACTGAGAGCGGATCAGCTCTTTTATGTATTGGAAATGTGCCTCTAGGAGGCTTGACATTGCTAGACGGGAGCAAGTGCTCCATGTAATTAGGGGATTTCTGCCCTTTGGTAATAGGTGTTTGTGAGCTGAGAGCTCAGGAAATGTAAAACTTGCGGCTTGAAGCCCAGCTTGTTAAACTGTCTCTAAATCTTGGCTTTTCCTGGTCTTGTACCTGAGTGTCGGTTATTTGTTGACTTGTCGTTACATGTTAAATTTTCAAATTCTATGTGAAAATTGTAAGTTTTGCTATTTTCGAAAATATAACCTTTAATGAAATTTTAATTCATATCCCGGCTTTGCGGATAGACCCATTCCAGCCCGCACTTTCTTTCACCTCTGCATTCCACGGGTAGCCCCGTAACAATAATAATAATAATAATAATAATGAAAATTCGTCGCAACCACCGGAAAACTACATGAGAGGGATCAATAAACTCCGCATAATTTGCAGTATCTAATAATGTAAAAACGTGATTTACTTCTCGATTCTTAATGACGCTACTTAAGATACCATCGCAGTGATAAAGACCAGATGGCCTTTGGGGTTTTTATAACTCAGAGCTGGGAGTTCGCATCACCCCCCTCCACACCCACCCCTACGTGAGCCTAAAATCCAAAAGACGCAGTGTAATTACCGCGAAGTACGCGATCCTATTTGAATGAAAATAGTTCAGTGGATCGAGGGTGCAAAGAGCTACAAATTGAGTATCCTTTCGACTCTGGAAGATTATTACTAACGGAGCGATTGTGTACAAGTGGAAGGGGCCTTCCTTTTCCATGGCGAACTCCACTAGTGGACGCTCAGTTTGAAGGATAGGTAAATTCATCTTTACCGGACGAGTTGGCCGTGCGCGTAGAGGCGCGTGGCTGTGAGCTTGGATCCGGGAGATAGTAGGTTCGAATCCCACTATCGGCAGCCCAGAAAATGGTTTTCCGTGGTTTCCCATTTTCACACCAGGCAAATGCTGGGGCTGTACCTTAACTTAGGCCACGGTCGCTTCCTTCCAACCCCTAGGCCTTTCCTGTCCCATCGTCGCCATAAGACCTATCTGTGTCGGTGTGACGTAAAGCCCCTAGCAAAAAAAAGGTAAATTCTTCAGTATCGCGATCTGTAGTGAACGGGGCGCGAGTGGCGAACTTCAGGCGTATTTATCGCTACATCTCGAGTCTATGTCAATACCAGGAGACCTCTGTGGGGTCACAGATTCTGGAGAGCTTGGAGTGTATTTATTGTCTTGTTTACCGCGAGAATGCTCCACCGTATTATATATTTTATTGTTTATGCCTAGTGTAATTGTGTGGTGATTCATTTTGGAGTTACAGGCTCACCATCGGTGTAATGTCCACATTGTAAATATTAGTAATAAGTTTGTCACCCTGGGATACACGTGTATTTTGGTAGCGTGGTAATGTGTAATGTGATATTTTAACAACCATTAGTAATAGGCGACGGCGGGATTTCATGACTGGGTAATGTGATGTTTGTGGAACATGCTTATTAAATACTATCAAAATCATGATCATATAAGCCACTAGAGATGTCATTGTCATCATGTAATTCACAATAACAAGTGGATGGTATATCTGCCATAGAGCAAAGAAGGTCATTGACCCGTGTAATAACATGGATATCCAAATGATATTATCAAGTGAAAGAGAAAAGTCCCTAATACTGTATTTGGCAGTGGATTTGCAATATATGCAGTGTTGAGTGGTTTCGGCTTGGGAATGTCAGAATTCAATTCAAGAGTGTATAACGTACTTATGAGGACATTAAATGACATTACCCATGCGCTAAGTTTAGCATCTTACAAATTGCCACGCAGGCAATTATTTGGCAGCTCATCTGTGTACAGAATTTGGTAAAAATCAATTCTTATTATTTCATAGATTAATGCGTTCCTCTTGCTATAGTGCCCTACTTTCAAGATATTTATGTACATGCCCACTTCATTTTGCCGGACAGTACCATGGTCCATTTGCTCTCGAGCGTAGCCGTTGCTTTGAATGAAAGTAGGGAGCTTGAAACTTCGATGCTCCGGTTTGTTTCTCCGAAGTTCTTCATTCATAAGATTTCCTTCCGTAACATATTTGTGAGGTAGGATTTTTATACTTAGTACTCTGTCCATGCCCGGGACAATAGAGTATTTTGTTATTAAGTGTATGTCCATGAGATCCCCTATAGTACACTTCTCGACCGAAAATGTGCGGTATATTATACGTAAGAATTTATTTTGTACTTGCAGAACGTACCAGTCGTTGACGGCCCAATAGTTGGCGATGTCAATGACTTACGTTTGTACTCCTCGTTGACATGTAATTTTTAAGCAGCAAACTCCACACACTATAGTGCCCAGTCTGAATTAGCAAGACCTACCAAGAACTGGGCTAATATCCAAATGCTCAGCACAGCAAAATTCCATATATTAACTAGCCAGGATTATTAAAGTAAGCTCTTCCCTTTTGGTCGACTTTGTAATCAGGGTCTTAGATTTATCAGCTGATTCCTCTTTGTGTTTGGAGTGTGTATTTTTTTATTGTTCATGATAAAAACAAAATAATGTGCACGAAAATATATATACGGAGAAAAAAATGAGTATTTCAGTGAAATTACATTGTTTTACTACGTAAGTTGCGTAATTCTTAACAACTAACCTAATAATACTAGGTAAAATATATTATAAAAAACTAGTAAATTAGCTAATTCAGGATATAATTCTTTCGATAGTGGTCGTTAAAGCCGTGCTGAACGCAACTGTACGTATTGATGAATCCACTAACAGCACCGAAGGCAGGATTAGTACTAATTTGATTTAACTCTACGTGCTTGGAATAAAAATTACTAATGCAGTGTAGCTCTAATTGATTCGTTAACCTCAATGGTAGAATACGTAAATTACACTCAACGAACATTTCGACTACGTGTACATTGCAGATGCGTAAGTGAAAGTTGTACGTGGGTATCATCAAGTCAAGTGAATCCATATATTTTTATATAAAAAAGAGAGACACGAAAGGTAGGAATTTTTAAGTTCATGGTTGTTATTGCACTGTAAGGAAATGGTGCAGAGCGCATATCAGACCTGTTATTGTAATGAGCATTTGTTCTTTCTGTCCGATGTCCTATGTTTAATTCGTAAATTGAAGCTAGATCCGTGAATGAAATAAGGGACCAAACCAAAACCAAACCCCAAACCCCATGGCACTACAGCCCGTGAAGGGCCTTGGCCTACCAAGCGAACGCTGCTCAGCCCGAAGTCCTGGAGATTACAAGATGTCGTTTGGTCAGCACGACGAATCCTCTCGGCCGTTATTCTTGGCTTTCTAGACCGGGACCGCTATCTCAACGTCAGATAGCTCCTCAATTCTAATCACGTAGGCTGAGTGGACCTCGAACAAGCCCTCAGGTCCAGGTAAAAATCCTTGTCCTGGCCGGGAATCGAACCCGCGGCTTCCGGCTAAGAGGCAGGCACGCTACCCCTACACCACGGGGCCGGCAATGAAATAAGTAGTGTCTTCAAATTTATCAGCGAAGCATTTTTATAGGTTTGAAGAGGGAATGTTTGTACAAGAAAATTCTATACGGAAATTTAAACTCATTTGTCCTTTTAAGTTGATCGATATAGGTGACAGTAACAAGTACTTGAACTCGTGAGCAAATCCGGTACCGTAACTTTAAAGTTTTTCAGTCTGCCGAACACTAATCATAACACGCAACATACCTGTATCAAACACAAACAAAGAGTGACATGCTTCGTTCTTGAAATAAAAGCAAACGATTCTGTCAAATCTCACCTTTTTATTTTTTATCTACGTATTACAACGTTTACTAAAACAGCCATGTCGGGTCCGTCTGGCCGTTCTACTGGGCCAATTTGCTACCTTCGTTTCTTATTCTCCCCGGAATAACCCGCCGGTGAATAATCGGGTATTGATAGGTCTCGAGTTTCGGTCAATTTTGGGTAATCCTAAAATTAAATCACTAAATGACTGTACTGAGCGGGTTTTTAACAGTTAAGGAGCAATAATTTTACGGAAAGATACCGGTGAAATTAAACGATTAAAAATGACAGGCGTCTATACGCAAACCTGCAATTTCAACTAAACTTCGTATTAAGAGAAATACTGTGGGGGTAAGACATCCCTGAAACCCGTAGGGGTATTTGAATTTGAATTTATTGATGATTTACATGCCACTGAGGCTGAAAAGCCCCTTTATGTAGCGTCTTCGTATAATACAATACAGGTTTATGAACACACTAACTACATGTTTATAATATTAAAATAATAAGCTAAACATCAAAAATGAATATATATATATACCAAATCCAGTAAAATTAAAACATACATTATATAATAAGTAAGAAAGTAAATCATTAAGCCCATTTGTTCTTTTAGACTACATTGATCTAAAGAATATAAAGCAAAAGCAGAGAAACAATTTTCTTCTAAATATATATATTTCTGATTGTTAGACACAAGAATGCCTGAGGTCAGCCTCTTGTGTACTCCTTCAGAAAGGTAGATGTTAAGGACTGCTTTAGTTGAATACAGTTAATGTTATTTGCGAAACGGTGAAGATTAAAGACGTTAAAGATACGTGATGCAGTATAAACAAGGGATTTGTTCAATTTAGTTGTACGATGAAGGGGAATTTGAAGGGTAGTTTTATTAAACCTATTATCTCTGTTATGTACCGACCCCATAGGTTTAAATACATTATAAAGGTATGATGGGGTATTCAGTTTGAGATCTTTTGTGCGTAGCAACAGCTACTGAGATTCCCGACATTCATGGAGTTTCAACCATTGTATTTGTATGTAATAGGGTGTTATGTGTTCATCACGCCTGGCATTTCTCACGTAACTAACACATGCGTTTTGTACCCTCTGTAGTTTTATGTTCAAAGTTTCAGATCAGTCGTTGTATACGACTTAATAGTCAATTATAGGGAATATAAGACTTCGGACAAGTTGTTTTCGTATGAAAGGTGGTGTACATGACACGTTACGTTTCAAAATATGCATGGATGACACACCTTTTAGGATTATATTTGACGTATGATCAGACCAGGATAAGGTTCTGAGGTGAGAGGTGGGAGTGGTATATAAAAATAATTGAATACGACCTATATTTTGTTCAGTTTTCGGGCTCGCTGAAATGAATAGTGATATTCCTGATACCTTTTAATCCTCCGTCGGCAGTGAGCGTGAAAAGGGGTGAGTAGGATAGTGTCCAAAATGACTGAGATAATGGATGCATGTGTCTATGTTCCAGCATAGTTCTCAACCAAACTTCGTAATAAATGACCTACCATGTGAAGAAAAATACTATGGGGGTAAGGCATACCTAACACCCCTTCGGTTCGGGGTCGGGAGAGATGAACGTGACAAATCATCGAAAACTAACATTATTAGTGTATAATCCATTCTTTTGGATTGGCTAAGATGAGTTATTGTGACACTCTGGATGCCATTTAACTCCAAATTCAGCCTCCAACGCCATGGGGATCAGAAGGGTTGAAAACTGAACTGTCGAAAATGACCGAGATTAGTGTCGAATCCATTCTCAGGTTCGCAAGACTAATTGCTACAGTCCTAATGACAGTAGGAATCATGTACATCATATCTATAGCGTGACGCATAATCATATACAATTATTATTCTTCATTACTTTTTCTGTCCAGCTCCATGGCTAAATGGTTAGCGCACTGGCCTTTGGTCACAGGTGTCCCGGATTCGATTCCCGGTAGGGTCGGGAATTTTAACCACTATGGGTTAATTCCCCTGTCACGGGGACTTCTTCATCATTTCATCCTCATCACAACGCACAGGTTGCCTACGGGTCAAATTAAAAGACCTGCACCAGCCCCGTTCATTTCATTATTTTTCTGAAAGGATATTCTTTTTCCCAGACAATATGGGCTGCGAAAAGAAAACCGTCCACGCTAAACAAAATTATCTGAAAATTAAAATTAAACATACAATAATAAATCTTAAACTACAAAATAGTTTTTAAGATGTCAATCAATGTCACAATAAATAAATCCACAAAAAGTCACTACGCACATAATTAATAGGAAATATTAATCCCAAATATAAACATTAAATAAAGTACCCGGACAACGCACCGAGCAATTTCATATCAAGATACATTATCCAACCATTTGATAACTAATGTTGCGGAGCAGCGCGGGTTCTCTAGTTTTCTTTAATTGATGAATTCTTTTTCTACAATTGTCTTTTCGCCGCACCGACACAGATAGGCGACGAGAAAATTGTTTAGAAATGTAGAAACATTCATATACAAATTCGGTTTATATCGTTCAGTAATTGAACGTTGTAACTTACCTTAATGAAGATGATTAAACCGGAAGCGCTATACACACAGATACACTATACATGAATTTCAAAGCCCAGATGGAGAAACTCGAGCTAAAAGAAGGAGAAATTCTAAGAAAGATTATAGGACGAAACTTTCAGGATAAGAAGATAATATACATCAAGCGTGAATCACTCTACAAGAAAACTGAAACACTTTAAAATACGATCCGAAAATGAAGGATACATTTTTACGGTCATCTTATCAGAATGAACTCTAATCTACTCGTACTAACTCCGTAACCGCAAATTAAACCCCAACTAGTTTAAATAAACTGAAAAAATCCTAGTAAAATTTTAAATGACAGAATATTCACTAAAGATCTAAAGCAATAACTAGAGGTGAAAGTTTAAGGTTCCAAGACAAATATATATTAAAATGTATCCTCAAAAAATCACCATTTATCCACTTCCTTAACCAATAATAATAATAATAATAATAATAATAATAATAATAATAATAATAATAATAATAATAATAATAATAATAATAATAATAATAATAATAATAATAATAATAATAATAATCGTATGGCCTCAGCTACCGTTTGCAGACATTTCGATTTGACGCCATCTGGCTGTCTGCTCGTCAATTTCGACGTTCCGGTTTACTCTGTCTGCCATCTAGCGGACCTACAGTAAACCAGATCTCTCTTGGGCGTCTATGGCTGAGATTTAATTAATTTTGTCGGGTAAATACCAAATGTATCACCAGAGATCTTTTACATGCCGACATCGTACGACATGGAGTGTCGAATGGATTTTTTTCCGCCCTTCAAAAATCCGACTACCTCTGCCGGGTTTGAACCCGCTATCTTGGGATCCGGAGGCAATAAAAACGGGAATATTTAAATGGAATGAAACCTTAACTTTTCTTCTACTTGTCTCTGCAAAAGAGGCTTTATTGGCAATAAGTGTATCGATTACGGATGAAGCCAGGTTGGGGCTGTAGGCAGGATGGTCTAGGTCAGGGATGGCGAACCTTTTCCAACTAGTGTGCCAGTATAGGTCTGGATTATTATTCCCACTGTCTACTGTGCCACTTGTTGTTTTCATTTGTAATGGATACAACCCCCGCCCCCGGCCCCACCGCCACCACCGACTTCCATCCCTAATTCCAAATTATGTTTCATAATATTTTATATTGTACAATACCAGATACATGTCACTGCATATTTCATAGTGGTATTTTGCCAATACCGCAAAAATACTTAGTAGCTATGTCATTTATGTTAGGTTCATAACGTCTTCACAACGTTCATTGCAGAAAAAAGTTGCTTGCAGGCGTATGATGACCCAAACAAAGTAAGTAGCGCTGTAGCAAGTTTCTTCATGGCCGAAAGTGTGGGAAGCTGTTCAACTGTTCAAGTATTAAGTTCTCCTGCTTCTGGAGAGAGTATTCACCATCAACAGCACACTCAGTTTTCACTAATGCTTCATCAAGTTGTACGAACTTTTTAACCCATACATGCTTTCTTAAAATTCAGTCAACTCCATTTCTAAACTCTCAATATCTAACCACTAAAAAAACCTAATTTGTGCAATATGACGTTTTGAAATAAAGTGCGATAGTTTCTGCAAATCTCGAAATTGGAATAATTTTTTGGCAACTATTTGTCTTATAAAGTTCACAATAAACAGTTACTCACTAAGAATAATCACACGATGCTGGCAACCACACACAAGCCAAACTTCACTAATTCACTGATGTGTGTAAGGGAATGGCTCGTCGGCGACTTCCGGACCTGTCAGCGTTGTAGTGTTGCCATAATGCACGTTTGAATGGAACTAGAATTTAAATTTTCGGTATTTATTTCTTGAACCTAAAACACTATGACTATACGATGCACGAGATATGTATAGTCTATAGTATAAAACGTACATAAAAATTTTAATATGTCCATGTGGCGTGCCACCGAAATCGTGTTCGCTTGTCACCTAATGACACGCGTGGCATAGGTTCGCCATCCCTGGTCTAGGTGGTTGATTTCCTAACGTGGGGGGCGACAGTGTGTGCTGCCAATTACTGTGCCACGCACATGTATTTGCAGGTAGGAATTAACCGAAAATAACCTGGACTTCTCTCCAGAGGTGTGAGTTGCTGCATAACAACACCGGACCACACGTATTCGCATGAATCATTATAGCGTTTCCGGTAGGGGGTACTGGACCATCTTCCCTACTGCCCTGACCTGGTACCTATTGATTTTCATCTTTTCTGACCGTTGAAAGAGCAGCCGGTGGTAAGTGATTCAGTGACGATACGTCCGTTCAGCATGTCGTCATGGCGTAGCTTCATAAATGGATACAGATTTCTTCCATGCTATCATCGATGACTTGGTGTAGGCCTACCGTTGGACCAAGTACTTTGACAAGAGTGGAGACTACGTTAAATGGCAATGCGCGCCTGTGCCCTTCTTAGATCATCCTGTGAAATAATATTTATCTGTGCAAGCTCTCGTTATATTATTTTTGAAGCTATCTTATATGTATGTATGTTATTTGTTGCCTTAGTCCTTTGTTACCATCTGTATACTCATTCCAAGACAGACTTTTGCTGAGATATAAGTACGACAGGTTCTTAGTGCTCGCTAACGAAGTATAAAATAGGGTTGGAATTGTTCAATAATAATATTCTGGTTTGTTTCTGACTTGTTTACTAATACGGTAAGAAAATGAAATAAAATGACATAACGGGTTAAAATGAAGTTAAAGTATAAGTAAAACGGCAATACATTAGTATCTTGATTTAATTGTTTACGAATCTTTCAAGCCTTAGTAATTGCACCTGCTTAGGTAGCTGTATCTTCCGACTGCTCATTGTGGGAGCCCCTGGAACGTGTCAGTACAGGCTACCCGTGTTACTGCAAAGTTGTTTATGCAGTAGCTGCTACTTTGTTCAGGCGCTTGCAGCTACTTAGAGGTGGATTAACTTTCAAGATAAGTACACTCGTGTCCCCATAACACTAATCGTTACGCTATGGAGGCGGACAGCTTTCAAGATGTCGGAATAGAGTTCCAGTCATTATAGAGGAAGGTGAAAAATATATTTATCAACTGACGAATTTTCAGCATTTTAAAGTGGAATTTATGGTTTGAATATAATCGTATATTGGCGTCTCTCATATTATACCATGTGCTATTTCCTTTCCGATTTATTATTTCTTTGACTATAATATACTATTTACGATAATATCACCTATATTGGTACTTACAGGTAGTAATAAGTTAAATTAAAAAGTATGCATGTTTCAATTTCCACTTACATGTAAGTATTTTCTCTTTACCGATTTTTATTTTGCCATACTTCACGTTTACTTTTCACCTTACTTACTATAAGTAGATAATCTATGAGACCTTATGCTCAAATGATGAAAAACACCAATCTAATTATAATCAGTAAGTGAGATTAAGTATATTCTTTGATTTGATCAACGCAGATAACGGCTGAAATTAATTCTTCTCCCTTCTACTTCTTGTTATTCTTCTGCGAGTGCCGTATCTGTAATCGTACATTGGCGATCATTCAGACTATCAAAGTTCAGTACTGCGCGGAATAGACAGATGGTTATTTGACCGAACGAACATCTCAGGTTTTGTAGCCAAGAAGACTGGGGTCTCCCACTACCTCTCTTACCCTCGATCTTTTCTTGTATAATGATTGGAAGGGTGCTGTATAATTTCGAGTGTCTTATTATATGGCCGAAGTAGGAGTGTTTCATGGTCCGAACATTCCAATACAGTTCTCTTTACTCATTCTGGTCAGTACCTCCTCATTCTGCACTTTGTCTACTTAGCTGATACGAAGCATGTGACGGTAACCCGCATTATAAATGCTTCTAATCTTCCCGTAGTTGCTTTTATCATAGTCCAGACTCGACTCCATATGCCACAACGGATAACATAGCACACATACATTTTTAGATAATAATAATAATAATAATAATAATAATAATAATAATAATAATAATAATAATAATAATAATAATAGTCTAGCCCCTTCCTATCCCATCAACGCCATTAGACCTACCTGTGTCAGTGCGATGCAAAGTAAATTGTATAAAAATACCATTGTTGGTGAGTTCCCAGCTGATGTCGGAGGCATTTGAATCTGTTATAATGCTTCAATTCTGTGCCATTGCTTATTGTAACAAAGTGGTGGTACTGTACACCTCTATGTTTGAGAAAATGTATTTTCAATTTCGCATTTTTTCTTTACAGAGTATGCTTTCCTCTTTAACCTGGTGAAAAGGATATCACCACTACATGGTTGTAAATTCACGTGTATCGCTTGCTACTTCCCACTCTACCATAAGTTTGTTGCACATTTCTATTCTTTAATTTTAATACGTATTTTTCTTAATAATTAAGAAAATTGTTGAAGATAATTGCATAACATTTTCAATGGTTGTGTATTTTATTTACAAAACCTTCTGAAAATTCTCTTCCTTGAGAGTAATAATTCAACTTTTAAAATTATTGCTTAAAACATTTTTTTTTTACGTCGCACCGACTCTGATAGGTCTTATGGCGACGATGGGATAGGAAAGGGCTAGGAATGGGAAGGAAACGGCCGGGGCCTTAATTAAGGTACAGCCCAAGCGTTTGCGTGGTGTGTAAATGGGAAACTACGGAAAACCATCTTGAGGACTGCCGACAATGGAGTTCGAACCCACTATCTCCCAAATGCATGCTCACAGTTGCGCGCCGTTAACCGCACAGCCATCTCGCCCGGTCAAATGTATTACTAGTGCGCATCTTAGAAAAATGTAATTGTATAATTATAGACCTTGTTGTTGATCATTTCAGCACAAGAATCATGTAAATATTCAATGAATTGTTGTATTTAAAGAGCCAGTTCCATTTCGCTCGGAAAAATGCGAATTTGATAAATTTTTTCAAGGTAATTACTGATCTTCGTAAATATGTAAACAGTATTTTATAAATGGTAATGAATATATGTTGAACATTGCAGCAGTTGGTTTAAGTATCATTTATAGTTGCTGAGAGATAAAAAAGTTGAATTTTACTCAAGTAAATCCAGTAAAATGTGCACCTCATCCAAGAATGGCCACAAAAAAATGAAATTTTGATACTGCAAGACACTCCAAAATTTGGGGCACATGGTGGTGTCTTCTTTTTCGTGCGCGGCCTCTTGCTTTACTTTTTCTAAATAATAACGTTTCTCTAGAATTCAAAATGTTCTACAGCCCGATTTACTTCCAAATTAGCACGAGAGTGCTTGTATATGTTGTCCACAATTTTGAACTTTCAGAGTAAGTGCTTAGAACAAATGTTGGTGCCGCTTATTTACAAACATTTTAAATTATAATCATTTAATTAGTAATACTCATAATACCAAAAATTACTCCACTGGCGTCCGTAAGCTTAAAAATAAAGTTTTAAATTGAAAAACAAGTGGCGCGGCTGGAGATTTTTAAGAAAGAGCGTATTTTACGAAAAATGAGCCGTAATTCCAAAGCAAACTGCTCAATATAAATTTTGTTTCATACATTTTGATTACGTTATCTCTCTCACCAAGTTTGTAAATAAGGCTAAAATTAACGATGATTCGGTAGGGCTCGTCTTAAAGAACTTCTGTGAGGTAAAAGTTCTAACAACCAGGCATACTTTAAATGCTATAGAATTTGAAAGGAAACTAAATGAATAGCATAATTTTTGAAAATTGCTGTCTCAAGAAGGTAATATAAATACAAATATCAGAGATATCAATATTTCAGATTTTTCTCTTTGCTTTCTTCTGTTCTGTGACCCCAGAAGTTTATGAAAGTAAGAAAACAGGTTACTGTATGGAAGTATGAATTTTATGTTCACTTCTTTTAGCAATCTTTTGTTCTGGGCATGGCCCATTGGATGTCCCAGTTCAGCGAACCGCTCCTAGTAACTCTGCTAGAAGCCGGAGACAGCGTACGGAGATAATTCTCACGATGTATATATATTGATGGGATGGGCGAACCACACGACCAACCAACCGAGCGACCAGTAAATCGCCCGATAAGACACGTCTAATTCATGGCGGCTTTTGTTTTATCGTCGTTCCATCATAATTGTTTCAACGGGACTCTCTCCCCCTATTACAGGGATATAATGTTACATCAGATAGATTCGGACACCCCCAAATGCGACTGGTGATGGATGGTGTGTATGTACGTTCGTCTGCTTGTCTCTGTGATTGTGTGTAGGATTCAGTGCTCGGACCGTTTCTAGGGTTACTCGTGCATGTCAGCGATCTTATTACACCAACGTTTTTATTTAATTTTTCTAAAGTTTAGGATCTAAGTAAGAATTCTTTTATAATCGTTTTGTAAAGCGCGAGGAATGGGATGGGAAATTTAGTTTTTCGATCTCAGGTCATGACGACTTTGACGGCTACCCTGTCTGCTCATTGAGCTAGACACACAGAGTTGTACAGGCCATGAGGGTCCTTAAAAGAGTGACCTACGCACTGATTGGGATAGAGTATTTAGCTATGTGTCCGGCCGCCTTTAGTCTACTACTCAAATTTTATGTAGGCTGAGTGAACCTCAGGACTATTTTCCTCTCTAGACGTTATTTTCCTGTGGATGGGGGCAGTAGAAGACACCCCGTGGTATCTCCTGCCTGTCGTAAGAGGCGACTAAAAGAGGCCCCAAGAGCTCAGAACTTTAGAGCGTAGATTGGCGACCTCGGGGCACTTAGCTGAGTCTTGGCATTGGTTCCAATTACTTGTGCCAAGGTCCTCACTTTCATTTATCCTATCCGACCTCCCTTGGTCAAATTTTGTTCTCTTTCGACCCCGATGGTATTAGAGCATTCGAGGCCTGGGGAGTCTTTCATTTTCACACCTTGTGGTCCTTGTCTTTCTTCGGCCGATACCTTCAGTTTTCAAAGACAAGTGTTGGATCCCTTCCATTTTCCTCTCTGATTAGTTTTATATAGAGGAGGCTTACCTAGTTGTACTTCCTATTGAAACAGTAATCACCACCACCACCACCATCACCACACTCTAGACGTTAATATATCGTCTCTAATTGTCTCGTGGTGCTTTGAACTCATGTATTTTCATGTGAACCAATCATCCCTTTACCAGCGCATACTGTGTAGCGTATTATACATACAAGGTGTTTTAATTTACTCTGTAACCTGAAATAATTCTGAGACAGACAAGATATTGAAGAACTGATTTCACAGGATTTTTTCCACGTAGGGGACTCACTAATCGAGAGGGAAAATGTACTCCAGTAAGCTAAGAAAATACATTTTAAATGGATCTTATATAAACCGGGTGCTCCACCAGCCCCTTATAATTCATGAAGGTACGCAAGCTACCCAACACTGATGGTACTTTAATAGTGCTCTGCTTGCTACTGGTATGTCAGCAACGTAAAACGGTATCGACTTGCACAGTAAAAAGGACTATATGCCATCTTTGCGCCAAGGTAAAAGGACCATTCCACAAACATGATGTTTATGCATTCAGTCACTCTTGTCCTGAGTGCTTGTAATGGAGCGTCCTTTTTCATTGCCTTGTTATAAACTAGGAGGAGCATCATAGATAAAACTGGTTTTAGGTTCCTGTACCAATGCTTCTAGAGATATTAACGACATAAGTATTGGCAGGGCCCTTGCTGGCGAGGCCTAGTGATTAGTATGCATTATATCTTCTGGTTACGATCACTATTTTGGCTCAGACTCATCCTTGGCTTTGGCGATATGAAAGTGACTGAGGTACGAACGTTGCTAATGATGCCGTTCCTTATGCAGCCAGTCTCTGTTATGAATGGTGTGCAAATGTCACTCATAGGGTCGGTTGGTGTGTACGTTTCAATGGGCTTGGCAGGCTGGTATGTAATAGTATCTTCTGGCTCGATGAGGATACCAACGGGAAACTGCATTCTTCTTTTATCTCTAGCATGCATCTTGAGCGATCTGTCCCATCTGTGGTATCATTAATGGATGACATTTATGACAGCGTAAAATGCGGCAGTCTCTAGCGGGACTTATTCTCGAACCTTCCATCGTATATACACATGTGTGTTTTTGATGCAGCAGCCAGAAGAATGTAGCGCGAAAGTGTGGTGTGGACCGTTGCACGTTGGTGCCTTTGCGCGTTACAGTTTCCTGTTGCTATACGAACACTTCAAATGTTGGTGATTGTACGAGGTGAAGGACGTCGTCTATAAGAATATCACCCCGTGTGCAATGTCACAGTTCTTACTGGGTTTCTATGACAGTCATCGTACAGGAAGATCGTCTTCAGTTTTTCTACGCTACTGTACACTAAAGTACCTGATAGAACTATTAGGCGTAGACTATAGTACTAACACATATCAGTGACTATCACAGCAACCTTGAGCAGTGTACTGTACGGTATCTTAACGTATAGAGACATGTATCTACAGTGCTTATGCGTATGTCAGAGACCGTGTCCCCTCGGCTAAACATATCCGGAAGTACCGACCATCGAAACGTGAAACAAACTTTGTTATGCATAATTTTGCGCCTACTTTGAAATTTGGCAAGGAAAATACGTACGTTTCATTAAATACTGTATATATTTTCTTAATTTACTGGAGTGTATATATGCTCTCAATTAGTGAGCCCTCTGCTCGTAAACAGTCTCGTGAAATAATTTTCTTTAATATCTGGTTTCGTCTCGGAATTATTTGAAGTCGCAAAGTTAGATGAAGCATTCTGTATATTCTGGTTAGCCGAGATGGTAAAGGCGAGCTTTGTTCACCCGGAATGGCTTGGGTTTGATTCCATGTCAAGAAATAAAAAAGAGTTAGAACGAGTTTTTCACTTCTGGAGAGGCAATATAGTATTGAGTTTCATTCAGCCTCCACTAAACTGAAACAACAGATTCATTTCTGGGGGGAAAGACAAGTGCCGAGGTTAGAAAAAGTGAGATCGTTCCTGACCTGTACAGGCATGGTCTTGGCTGTTATATTTATGACATAAATTCAGTGATCGTATCTGCCATTTTTATATTTGTATCGATTTTTGACCAAAATCATCGGTATGATGTTACAAGTTATTCCATGAGATGTCCTGCAAAGCACATTTTGGCATGTCAGTACTTGGGTAAGTGACCGCGTGATATTTCATGATGACGGAATAGAAAGGGCACGGCGACTGTACGGTAAAGAGCTCGTCATCATTAAGACTCGTCCCTTACCTGTCGGGCATTTATTAGGTCATCCACGTCCGGTCGTTGATATGGTTCTAAGCTTGCTGGTTATTCGTTTTGCTTTTTTATAAATTGCGCAATAATCCTGCAACCCCTGTCGTAAGTGTACATTCCGTGTACAGTAGCCCGATGAATATACAGCTAGGTCTGTATTGTATTTCGGCCGACTGTATCGTAATAATAATTATAAAATTTCAGGTTACTTTATAGTGTAAATACACCCAGATTCTGTTACTCATCGTGTGTCAGTTACAAGCAATAAAAGGACACAGTTAGAGTGTATGATGTATAAGATGAAATAGCCTAACTTGTCCATGGTCGAGCTGAGTAGCTCAGACGGCAGGAACGCTGGTCTTCTGATCCCAAGTTGGTGGGGTCCATCCGAGCCCAGTCTGAAGATACTTGAAGATGCTCAAATGCCACAACCCTGTGTTGGTAGATATATCGCAGTACAAAGAACTCCTATGGGAAAGAATTCCGGCACTACGATGGCCGCAAAAGTAGTTGTAAAAGTTACTGTTATTATTATTATTATTATTATTACTTGTGATGGTGGTGATTGTTGTTTTAAGGGGAAGTACTAATGGGCAACTATTTTCTCTTTAATCAGAAGGGAAGAAGAATGAGTTTGGAAACTTGGATGGGGAAAGGCCACGAAGCGCCTCGCAAATGTATTACGGTACTGGTAGAAAAGGATCAAGAGTTGACGAAAAGAGATAGGATAGGATAGATGATTGCATGGAGCTTAACACAAGTTAAGTGGACAATGGTAGGACCCTAGGCTAACCCACACTCCCAAGCCGTGGAGTTCACTTTATTCACCTCCTATGACAGGCAGGGCGTAACCGTGCCTTGGTTCTACCGCCCCGATCCCAGATGGGTTCTTCTTCTTCCTCTTATTATTATTATTGTTATATTGTCTATGAATATCGGGATAGACTTACGCGGGACTACGTAAGTTGAGTTCAGTACGTTTCACGACCGTAAAGGTGGTTTGCGGGACTGCATAGCTATCTTATCACTACTGTTGAGGAAGTTGTCGTGCGGAGCAATATCAGATGTCCAGCAAGTTCTTTAAGAACTTCTGAAAGATCATATAGAAAATGATAATAATGATTGTATTTGAGTGACTAAATAACAGATTAAAATTTAGAGAAAAATACCATCACCAGGCGTTTGTAACATAGAACTGATGTGTGAGGAACTTAGATATTTTAATATACTAGTTTCGTCGTACCTTTGGTTGACGTAGTTTGTCCAACCAAATAATAACAGAGAAGAACTATTGACAAGTAGAGTAGGAAGAATGGGCAAGTGATTTAACTGTACAAAATGAATTCCTTCTGAACTTAACTTGGCAGGTTCGATCCTGGCTCAGTCAGGTGGTATTTGAAGGATCTCAGCCTTGTGTCGGTAGATTTATTGGCACCTCAATGAACTGCTGCGGGTTTAATATCCGGCACCTCGGCGTTTCCGCAAAGCGTAAAAGTAGTTAGTGGGACGGAATGCCAGTAACATTATTATTAGAAAATTAATTATTTGCCATACAGTTTACCGTTGAGTTCTTATGTATTTCTTTAATAAGGTACTTATTGTTATATCTTTATACTAGCAAGATACCCGTGCTTCGCTACGGTATTATACTGAAATTTATAGTTGAATGCTTATTGTATTAGATATATAATCCGCCGAAATTCGCGATCTGACTGGTTTTCTGCTAGAATCCACCAAAATTCCCGATCTGACTGGTTTTCTATTATTTTACGGCACGTTTCCTCACATATTTCAATCTTCCTTTCCCGAAATCGACTTCGTACATCCCAGTCTAGGCTCAGGTATTCCTCCCGGTCAGTTGGGTCCGTAAATCTTTGCCATCTTTTCCTATAATCATTTTTAATATGGATAAAATCCTTCAGGATATCCGGCGTGGTGTCATATTGGGTGCCTTGGCGGCACTGAACCCGCTGCCAGACTGCATTCTTAGTCATTACCGTCCAGGAGCCGTTTCCAGCGCGGTCCGCACATTTGACGACGATCCGGAATATTATTATTATTATTATTATTATTATTATTATTATTATTATTATTATTATTATTATTATGTCTAGCTGGAATGGCTGATGACAGGGAAAACCGGGATATCCGGAGAAAATCCTGTCCCGCCTCCGTTTTGTCCAGCACGAATGTCACATGGAGTGACCGGGATTTGATCCACGGAACCTAGCTGTGAGAGGCCGGTGCGCTGCCGCCTGAGCAACGGAGGATCCTTATAAGTACATTAATAACAGTAAAATCAATTGGTCTCACCTCCTTCTACACCCCACCGCCGTTAAGTTTATTTACCGCCACCCGCCCCCCCCCAAAAAAAAAGAAATTAAAAGAATGCTTGTTTCTTTATGTTTAGGGGAGATTCCAAACACCAATGTTCACGTCTATTACCTTCAGTTTTGAGATATAAGTATCCCCATAGAAATAATTTACTTTTTTCACTTCATTTCACAATACTCCCCCCCCCCTAAGTGAATTTTTCCGCAAAAAATACTTGTTTCTTTAATAGTAAAGGATCTTCTAAATACCAATTATCACGACTCTAACTTCTTCAGTTTTTGATTTATGTGACCTCATGAAAGGAATTCAACTCCTTTACACTCCCGCCCTCCAAGATGGTTTCCCCACCAAAACGCGTTTTCCTTTTTTTTTTTAAAGAGATCCAAATACGAATTTTCACGTCTGTAACAACTTTAGTTTTTATCAGATGTATGTATTCTCATACAATTAAGTCAATTAATTTTTCAATTCTTTCACCCCCCCCCCCCCCCTTCATTGGATTTTCCGAGAATACGTGTTTCTTTACTTTTAAAGAAGATTGCAAATATCAAATTTCACGTCTGTAACATCTTCATTTTTGAGATATCAGTAGCCTAATTAAAAGAATTCAACACCATTTTCAGTCACTTTTACACCCCCCCCACCACCACCACCCAAGTGGTATTTGCGAAAACTAAAAATACACGTTTCTTTATGTTTAATAGAGATTAAAAATTACCATTTTTCACTTCTGTAACATGTAAAGATTTTTAGATATACTGTAAAAATTCTCACTTTAAAATTTCACCCCTTTTGAGTTTCCCTTAAGTGGAGTTTCCAAAAACAAATCACCCATGTTTCTTCACTTTTATAGGATATTCCAAACACCCTATTTTTACGTCTGTAACATTTTACGTTTCCAAGATATTCTGTAGATATAGTCTTTCAAAAAATTCACCCCAATTTGTCACTCCTGTTTAATCGCCATTAATTGGATTTTCCAACAACTAAAAATTACGTATTTCTTTATTTTTAAAGGAGATCCCATACACAAATTTTCAGTTCTGTAATATCTTTCATTTCTGAGATATGTGTATCCTCATTAAAGGCATTCAACCCATTTTCACCCTTTTACACCCTTCCTATTAGGATTTACAGGAAACAAAAAAATACGTGTTCCTTTATTTTTAGAGGAGATTCTAACTACCAGTTTTTACATCTGTAAATTTTAAAGTTTTAAGATGTAGACCCACTCATTGTAAAACATTCACCCCCCCCTTTTCACCTCCCAATATTTGGATTTTCAAAATAAGGAAAAAATACGTGTTTCTTTACTTTTAAAGTAGATCCAAAATACCAATTATCAGGTCTCTAATATCTTCAAGTAGCCTCATGAAAGGCATTCAACCCATTATTCACCCTTTTACACCCTTCCTATTGGGATTTTCTGAAACAAAAAGAATAGATGTTTCTTTATTTTTAAAGGAGATTCTAAATACCAATTTTTACATCTATAAACTTTAAAAGTTTTGAGATATAGATACACTCATTTTAAAAAATCACCCCATTCCCCCCCCCCATTAATTGTATTTTTCACAAACAAAAAAATACGTGTTTCTTTATTTTTAAAGGAGATCCCAAACACTAATTTTCAGGTCTGTAATATCTTCAGTTTCTGAGATATATGTAGCCTCATTAAAGGCATTCAACCCCTTTTTCACCCCTTTTCACTCCTCCTATTGCGATTTTCCGAAAACAAAAAATACATGTTTCTTTATTTTTAATGAAGATTCTAAATACCAATTTTTACATCTGCAAACTTTAAAAGTTTGGAGATATGGATTCACTCATTTTAAAAATTCATCCCCTTTCACCCTCCCATTAATTGGATTTGCCAAAAACAAAAAAATACGTGCTTCTTTATTTTTAAAAGAGATCAAAAGTACCATTTTTCAGACCTGTAATATCTTCAGTTTCTGAGATATAAGTACCGGTATCCTGATTAAAGGCATTCAACCCATTTTCCCGCATTTTCACCCTTTTTCACCCCTCCTATTGGGATTTTCTGAAAACAAAAAAATACTTGTTTCCTGATTTTTAAAGAAGATTCTAAATACCAATTTTTACATTTGTAAACTTTTAAAGTTTTGAGATATAGATACACTCATTTTAAAATTTCACCCCCCTTTTCACCCCCTTAGCGATGGAATATCCAAAAATCCTCTCTTAGCGAGCACTTACATCTTAATATGAATATATCCCCAAAATTTCATTTCCTTATGTCCAGTAGTTTTGGCTCGGCGATGATGAATCAGTCAGTCAGTCAGTCAGTCAGGACAAGTTATTATATATATATAGATTATGTGCTTTGTGTCCGGCTCCATGGCTAAATGGTAAGCGTGGTGGCCTTCGGTCCAGAGGGTGCCGGGTTCCGTTCCCGGCCGGGTCGGGGATTTTAAACTTAATTGGTTAATTCCAATGGCTCGGGGGCTGGGTGTGTTTGGCGTATTCAGCATTAGAAATCATACCAGGTAGGGCCCTCATCTTCACAGGCATGCAGGTCGCCTAATAGGCCGTCTGCGAGAGAAAGACCCACACCTGGCCATACGCCATTATTATTATTATTATTATTATTATTATTATTATTATTATTATTATTATTATTATTATTATTATTATTATTATTATTATTATTATTATTATTATGATGTGCTTGTGCTTTGTATGCGCCAAATACTTTAGAAGTATTATTTCCGTAGGAAGCAGAGCTGATGATTATTCGCATGAGAGGGAGGCACTATCTAACGTCATTAAACATTCATTAAGGCCAATTTTGCTGTAAACAAATATTTTTCTTTTATTCCTTTTAAAATGTAGAGCAATACGGAGAGAGAGAGAGGAGGGAGGAAGGAGGCGCTCATAAATATCGTCGAGTTTGTATCACCAATTACGTTGGGGAATGCTTGGAAGGTAGCTGGCAACTTATTAAGCACAGATGGCGTGCAGACGGCAAGAATTCACTATCACGTAAGAAGTGTGTTGGTTCCAATTGAATATCCTTTTTCAAATCTGTGTTTAAGAACTGGGACGGTGGAACCACAACGGCTGGGCCACTGAACTCGGTCCTCTCTCTGCAAGTGAGAATTTGTTCTCCATTCACTTACAACGTTTCTTTACCAATAGATATCCAAATTCGTTGCAGATATTTAGTAGACATATAGATCTACTACATGCACACTGGTTTACAGACGAACTTCTTGTGGCTTAAGTTTTTTATTTTGATGATAAATGTGTAAAATCACAGTATTATAGTGTCAACAAATGCAAAGCGATAGGCATTTTGGATAGTTTCCAAACCGTGCGTAAGAATAAACACAAAAGATTCTAGTCCGATTCTCGGGGTCTCAAAAGATTTAGGAACATGTTGAGAATGTGGAATGAGGTTCAGAACTGCATAAAAATATCAGAAGAGACGTGAAATTAAATCCATACTTTTCTAATTAATAATAATAATAATAATAATAATAATAATAATAATAATAATAATAATAATAATAATAATAATGTCCCCATTAACTGTATTTACGGTTTTTGGAGACGCCGATGTCGGGGAATTTTGTTCTTCAGGAGTTCTCTTGCTTGGTAGTAAATCTACCGACACCACGCCGGCCTACCTGAGCAATTTCGAATATTTGCACACTGAGCTAGGATCGAACCCGCCTACTTGGGATCAGAAGAGAAGCGCTTCTACTAACTGAACCACTCAAGCGCATTCGAGAAGTGCCCTTCTGTTTTTGCTTGCTTCGATTCCCTCGAAGGCTTCTTTCCCGAGAGATTTCGGTTATAAATGCATGTAGAATATTTCACGAGTGTTTGAAGAAAATATTTTCCAACTATTAATGAAAATTTATATTTTTTTTGGTGTATGTCAATATAAAGTAAACCTGAATGTTGCGTTATACGCCATTAACATATGATTTAAAGTATTTAAAATATTAAGTGGTAATTTTTTCCTTCTTTCTTCTTATTCTTCTTCTTGTTCTTCTTCTGTGCGAATGTGTCGCTTAGGACCGCGCGGAATAAACATTTCTTGATCTTTTCCCCTTGCCCAATAGTTCTTCACTTAATCGATTTTTGTTATTTCTCTTCCACCGACCAAGTATGTCGTGTCGGTTTCTTCTAATCTTCTTCAAATCCCCTTGTGTGAATAATTTTCCTGACTGAATTTCTGTCCTACAGATTTGGTGATCGTAATTTAGTGGAGTTTTTCTCTACTTGCTTATACCATTTTGACCTCAATATTTTCCTTTATTAATATGTTTCAAAATACCTTGGTATTATTTGAACTAAATTAGTTCTGTATATCCATTATATTACTTCTTAACATAAAGTGAAACAAATTATTTTCATTCTTTGTAAATTTTCCGAATTTTGCTGTATAAATAAAGAATTGTTGCATTTATGACTACTGACTTTGTGGATATCAAGGATCTTGTTGACTTCTGAAGTATAGAATAAGAACTATCTGATGAACGCTGTTCCTTGACTGCCTTTATGTGAAGAATTATTCTGATGAAGGAATTGACAATTAGCCACCTGGGATGTGGGACACTTCTTAAATCTCTGTCAGAACATTGAACCGAGCTCGGTATTTTTATTTGGGAAAGTGGTATCTTACCCAGTACCCCATATCAGCGTATTCTCTAAATGAATATACAGAATACTTTCATTTGCCAGTTATGAATGACCAGCAGCTGATGAGATAATATTCATTTTTGATACATAAACAGATAATGTAATTCACCACACAACTAACCACCACAGAAATACGCAATATAGTGTTACATCCTTCCACGTAGGGTTGTCGTCAAGAAGGGCATCTGCCCGTAAAACAGGGCCAAATACACACGCGCTCCACAGTTCGCACCCGCGACTCCACAGGTGTGGGAAAAGCGGTAGAGAAAGAAAAGAGGGATAGATATTTTAATTCCAAATTTTGGAAGTAACAAAATGTAATGAAGAAATATGAATGGTGGTAGTTGAGAGATTTTCCAGCTGGTTTTTACACAATGCCATGTGACGCAAGTCTGACTTACAGTAAAATGAATAAAACTTCAGATAGTCAATTAAATACAATTTTGTTTACAAGTGGCCGATGATATAAACTGATCAACTGATTTTATATTTATGGCTGTTATGTTGTTTGTTGCAAACTATGTTATCTGACTGGTTCCTAAGCATTTGAATGGTTACTCATTTATATAGCCCGGCTATGCGCGTACTGTACCACTCCGTATGATTCCGTTCTGGCCGACGTGTGCGCTTATGCCAGTCATAATTATGATTCCGAGCACAGTGGGTTGCCGGATTATTAGGGACACTGGATTCCATAAACACTCTCCTTGTATCAATGTACGTAATTCGCCAAGTAACAATAAATTGTGCTCAGTTCTGGGATTTACGTGAGCATTGTTGAAACAGCATTACCACAATAGCAAATAAGCAGCTGAATATAGAAGAGCTGAGAATGGTATGGCAGAAATCGTTGCGGATTAAATAACTGGTTAGATGGTTAGATAGCACGCCAAATCGTCCAGAAACACTCATTGAACTGATGTATTCAGTGAGAAATCTTTAAGAGATACGTAGGACAAAAGGTAAAATTGCTTCTCCGAAGATTATTTCAATAGTAAGTAACTCAATAGCATTTTTTAAATTCTGACTGAATACTATTAAGATAGATGTCTCCATGTTACCAGGGCCGAAGACCTAGATGTTAGGACCCTTTAAATAAAAATTATTATCCATGTCACCAAAGTTAAAACGTATTACTTGATTTACGTTCACAAAATATCAAAATATGAGTATTAGTAAGTGCCCAGTTAACTTGGCAACCCAATTTGTGAAGTTGAATTATGAGAATAGTAATAATGGTACAGTTCAACGCCATTCGAATTCCTATTTTCAGTGATATCAAACAAGATAACGTTTCAAAACGTTTGGTCGTACCGGTATTTAAAATTTCGTACGCCATATAAATTCTGCCGTAACTGCCCTTCCTAAGTACAGCAATGGTACCCTTATGTCAGGCGGAAGATTTTGTATTCTGTGATGCACACGCTATGAATCAAAATTTACTTTCGGAAATCGATATCAAGCAAATTAAGAAATGCTTATGTTTTCGACCCCAAAGTATCTTCGTCTCCAACAGTCGTGCAACCATCATCTCGATCAAAGAGAGTAGTTTTTAATGGAACCCCATATGTTTAGTTGGAATTGATATTTATGTGGTAAAATCGTCGATTATTCTAAAAGATTCAACTTTAAACTTTGGGCTCATTCCTTGCCGTGTTATTTTTTTAGGTTTCGCAACCACCTCAAGCATTCGGATAGGATCTTTAGCTCGAATGTAAGGACACGATGTCGTTACACTAACGTTCCGATGTATGCAGTCTTATTTTTAATTTTGTTTTGTTATTTTCTTTACGTCGTACCGACACAGCTAAGTTTAGGGGTCTGGGATACTTGTTTATGTACATCCTCACGATTTACTACATGCATTTCTCTCTCGTTAAATCTTTGGATATTTATTTACACTTTGTAATGACGATGTCACGTAATTTTGCTCTTCTCCGTGGTTTTGCAGTTCCCCGTTTAATATCTTAACACCGGGCGAGTTGGCCGTGCGCGTAGAGGCGCGCGGCTGTGAGCTTGCATCCGGGAGATAGTAGGTTCGAATCCCACTATCGGCAGCCCTGAAGATGGTTTTCCGTGGTTTCCCATTTTCACACCAGGCAAATGCTGGGGCTGTACCTTAATTAAGGCCACGGCCGCTTCCTTCCAACTCCTAGGCCTTTCCTATCCCATCGTCGCCATAAGACCTATCTGTGTCGGTGCGACGTAAAGCCACTAGCAAAAAAAAAAAAAATATCTTAACAAGTGTGTATAGTCAACTTTTCAAATCTACAGATATCTTTCCGTTCCACATATTTTCATTTGATATCTCTTTTTACAGTAACGTGGGCAAATTCTTTCCTCGCAGATCATGACAAACATTCCACAAAACCGTCCAATATTGCAAGTAGAGTTATTTTTATGTGTAATCACTCGCGTTTTCCATAATATTAATCCCTTCTTTCTTGGCTCAACGGTTAGCATACTGGCCTTTGGTTCCGAGGCCGCTGTGTTCGACTCTCAATCAGTCTGAAGTTTTTAAATGTTTCTTGGCCAGTTCGTATAGCTCGGAGACTAGATTATTTTAATACAAATACACTTCTTTTCATTTAAACACCACAAACAACACTGTTAACTACCACAGAAAGACGCAATAGTGAATACATCGCTTTACTTAAGGTAATAATAATTTCGTGTGGCTATTTCTAGCCGAGTGCAGCCCTTGTAAGGCAGACCCTCCGATGAGGGTGGGCGCCATCTGCCATGTGTAGGTAACTGCGTGTTATTGTGGTGGAGGATAGTGTTATGTGTGGTGTGTGAGTTGCAGGGATGTTGGGGACAGCACAAACACCCAGCCCCCGGGCCTTTGGAATTAACCAATGAAGGTTAAAATCCCCGACCCAGCCGGGAATCGAACCCGGGACCCTCTGAACCGAAGGCCAGTACGCTGACCATTCAGCCAATGAGTCGGACTTTACTTAAGGTTGACGTCAGGAAGGGCCTATCGCCGTAAAAATGGACCGGCTCCATATGTAGTGCTGTCCTGTAAAAGAGCTAGGAAGAATATGAATAAGATAATAATGACTTTCGTATTGTGTTAATGAGCCTCCTATTGAATGGGAACAGTAGCTATACATCCTCCACGAGACTTGTCAGAATTATTAATCACTAATATTTATTAATTCGGAAGTCATTCTTTAGTAGAATGTATATTCAGTTATCCGGTACTCAAAACTATGCACTATGGTTTTGTGAACAATTAAGGCAACATTTTCCTCTGTGTAGTGTTTGTAAACAAGTACAGTACTATAAAAACAGTACCACTCTACTGTGGGCAGCAGCTGTATAATATGAATACAGTCTTTGATGAAACTTTGTTCGAAACATCTACGAGTAGTCTACCCCCATTCTTGGTAATTCTCTATCCTACTTGATTGGTCAACGCCTAGATTTGCAAGAGTATCCCCCACACGTTGAAAGTGAGCTGTTATTGAGCTGTTATACAAAGAGTGTAATCTTACAAGTATGAAGCAATGAGACTATAATGCAGATTCGTATATATTGATTATCGAGACTAGTATATTTAGATTAAATATATATATGCAATTTCCTTTGATTTGTATGTCTCTACAAATTTGTATGGAGAAAATTAAAAAATCCTTCAGTGATTTGAATATAGTATCATGATTTGCTGAACCATTCGTTTATAATGAACGAATTGAATAACGCTGCCTCCAAGTGAAAACTATTGAGGAAATTTGTTGCTGACAGTGTGGAGTGTATAGAAGGCCAGGTACTCTGGTAGATTTTTTAATAACATTGATTTCTTCGGACAATATAATCTCGTCGTCTCAATTGTCCTCGGCAAGGAGCAATTAATTACAAAAGCACTGACAAAGCACACCTAAAACAAATCAGTAATCTTCCACGGTAATTGACTCAAAACTAATAGAACACTTTTAACAGATTACAAAAGAAATTACAGTCGAAATAATCAAGATAACTTATGTACTTTTTCTGTCTTATAAATTGATCTGCGTTTAATACAATACGGCTACCGTGTTCAGCATATTAGTAACTGAGTAAATGGGCCCGTTTATTCTGGAGAAGTGAATTATTGAATTATTACACAAATTTAAAAATATCATTCACTTGGTCAGAATCAGTAAAGACATGCTCACTTTACCTGGAAGGACGTAGATTCGATTCCTCATCAGGAAGTTTAAACATTTAAAACGAGATTGTTACTTCTGGAGAGACACATGGGCCTTACGTTCACTGAACCTACACCAGAAATGAGTACCAGGTTAATTCCTGGGAGCAAAGGTTGCCAGGCATAGAGTTAATCACTTAGTGCCATGGTTACGGATAGTGTTTTTTCCCTCCATTCCCCAAAGGGCGCTTCGATACCTCCACGGAGATGATTTATGGTCAGAAAATTGCTGTATCCTTTCCTCCTCAGACTTTTTAATCTTAATTTTTTATCTCCCAATCGATACGAACCGTGAATATTTAAGAAGGGTTTAATTATAATGCTGGCCATAATGACGTCATTCCTCTCGGTTTCCCTGTTAAATAATAACACTTCCAATCCCATCCACAATTATTTATAGATGAACGAGTACAGGAATTACCTATATCGTTTATTAGATGGACTTCTGAAAAGTTTTGAACATAATGCCCCAAGCCCTAAACTCAACAATTATCACCAAAGTCTTTGATGAAACTTTGTTCGAAACATCTACGAGTAGTCTACCCCCATTCTTGGTACTTCTCTATCCTACTTGATTGGTCAACGCCTAGATTTGCAAGAGTATCCCCCACACGTTGAAAGTGAGCTGTTATTGAGCTGTTATACAAAGAGTGTAATCTTACAAGTATGAAGCAATGAGACTATAATGCAGATTCGTATATATTGATTATCGAGACTAGTATATTTAGATTAAATATATATATGCAATTTCCTTTGATTTGTATGTCTCTACAAATAAGTTTACAGTATATAGGCTCCTTTTCATCTTCTCTATTGTACCGGTAGTATTTTGCAGCTGTTTACGTGATCACATCTTGAACTGAAGGTTAGACACAGTGAGTCAAGCAAGCACACGAACAAGTAACTTTGAAATGAATCGTGACTGTTTATCATAGTCATAAGTCAAAATATCTATAGGCTCTATTGGTAAGTGAAAACCAAACCATCGGTACGTGAATTTCAACTTCGAAACACTCCCTTGATCAAAGTGTAGAAACAAATTCAGTCATAATGCCCATTAGGTTCAAGATGTGTCAAAGACGGCTGAAAGTGAACAATATTCAAATGAGTTTATTTATTCTATGTTTCAGCAATAGCCACGAACCCTAAAATTCCTCTTGAAGGAGGTTTTCTTTTGCAGTAATGTAGAGGTATGATCTGTGTTTCATATATAGACGCTTCATATTCTATTCCTGGCTTGTCGAAATATTAAAATCTCTGTTTAAATGTATAACAGTGACTTTGAAACCTCGTGACAATGAAGCCAACTGGTTATGAGTCAGACAGTCCAGCAAATACAGCTCAGAGAGTCGCCGCGCTGAATACGTGACATCACAATATCTGAAGGTTAACGGATATAAGCTCCTTAAAGGGCTCCATATGCTTCGAATAACTTATTATTATTATTATTATTATTATTATTATTATTATTATTATTATTATTATTATTATTATTATTATTATTATTATTATTTCTGTGTCTTTAAACGCAGACTGATGTTCATGTTATTCACTGTACTAAAGTTTCCTTTCATCATCTAACAGAACATTCTTCAATTCCTTTTTTGTATGGTATGGAATGACGGAATTATCGTAATAAGGAAGACTTTGTGGTCCGAATGTTAGGTTGAGTTAGTCTGGTCCTAATATTCTTCCCCAACATAATATCAAACTGTGGAGTTCCTGGGAAAAAGAGCTTCGAGGACCAAATTTGGACGAGAGTCCAACATTTAAAGATCCTGGAGTCAGAAGCGTAATTATGGCTGCGTTATCTAATCAATTCATTTTCTCAGCTCCAAATGCCACAATGAGAATTATTAATTCTGTAGAATAATTTGAAGAAAACTGAATACAACTTAAATTTCAGTGAGGCAATATTATACTTCAGTTTTTCTCTGTTTTTCAAACAATGAAGTGTTACACACAAATTTTTCACATAGATTCACGCCTGTTTGTCATTATATTTAAAACTAATAATGACAGCATAAATGTCTGTCATCTAGCCTCGTCAGCGAGGTATTTAATACGTGGCTGGATTTACAAATTTCACGTACGACATTCTAGTAATTGTTAAGCAGCTCTGCAGACATTTGTTAGTTATTCAGGATTTTAATCTATCTTTCATAGAACTCATGTTGGAGAAAGAAATTTCTTTGCATACTCAAACATTGTCAGCGTACGTTTTTTGAAAAAAAAAAAGTGTAAGTATTTGTACTGTTTGCTGTCAACCGAATATCATACATTGGTTTAAATACTTTCCTAATGTTTTTCTTTTTACATCGTAAATCGCAAATTGTTTTGAACTCAGATTAGGTTCGGATTTAACGAAGTATCGCTCCGCTACCACTAATTCACACATCCTTCCAGGAATTTATTTTCAAACTTTTTAGTTCTGTATGATTAGCATATGTATTCGTAGGTGCATTACCTTATCGCAAACGCAAATCTTATACAGTGTCTTTGCATAATCCATTCTATTGGAAATCTGAGTGGCAAACTAATGACAGTGGAATATTTTTTTCTTTTTCTATTTCTGGAGATAATGTGAAATACGTTCCCATGCCCATTGATTATTACTTCATTCTCATTAGTTGCAGCGCCTATACTGATAGTGTACTACGTAGCTTGCTTCAATTTATGTAATATTCAGAACCGCTAATGACCCAACCGTCTGCCTCCCACTCATTTATAACACTTTCAATTGAAGCCAGGGTAAAAAGAAAGAGGTAGGCTATGTAGGCCGTGTTGGACCAATCAGAGATCGTTACACAAGGCAAGAAAGCGACGGTTCCACAGCCCCCAGTTTTTAAATTTATAACGTACACAGCAAGCGGCTCCGATCCTATCTGTTCTATAATTCTTTCAGCGACACACTGGAAATAGCATGCAGAGAGCTGATTATTAACGAGAGATATGGCGCATTGTGGATATTTTCAAGCTTGCCGTTACAATTGCAGTGTTCCTAACAACTACTTTTACTTCTCCCCTCGTTCATAGTGACGACATATTGATTATTAAACCTCTGTTTAGTTTTACTTTTTAATGATATATCCTGCATTCCTCAGGCCATTGTTAATTTCCTTTACGCTGTAATTTTTTATAAATAGTTGCCTGATGCACCCGCCTAGTTATAACTGTTTGCTGGTTGACAATTTTTGAAGCGTGTTCCTTCAGAATGTTAACTATGTTTTAGATTGATTGATTGATTGATTGATTGATTGATTGATTGATTGATTGATTGATTGATTGATTGATTGATTGATTGATTGATTGATTGATTGATTGATTGATTGATTGATTGATTGATTGATTGACTGATTTTGGCTTCACACAACGAATTCTCAACGCTAGTCCGCACGTTCAGATATTGTCGTCCGAATATTAAACAAGTGAAAAATAATGACAATTCAAAATTAGCCTTACAGTCCTTCTGTGGAGGATCCTGTGGAGGAGTTGACATTGTAAATATATTCTTCTTCTTCTTCTTCTTCTTCTTCTTCTTATTATTATTATTACATGTTTGTTTTTACGGAATAAACCGGTTTCGTTTCTGGACTGACTATGCCTTAGTATGGTCTCTCCCATCACAGATTCAATTTCGAGATAATAATACCAGGAGAATGAACGTGTACATATGCTCATTTGATTGACGTTTTTATTCTCTTGCTCTCTCTGTCTCCAGCCAATCAATGAAATTCACGCTGGGAAGACGTTGGATGAAGAGGAGAACTCATACCTGGAAACTTCTTCAGCATATCGCAGTTAGACTTCAAAAGCTGCACGTAAATGGATGGAGGTATACCTATATTCAGCGTGGCAAATGAACATTTAAGATTGGAAATTAAGTAATTGGATAAAAAAAATATTGGAAAGGTGGAAACAGACTTAATGTTCCACATGCATTGCTAGTTCCGTGTACTTCTACACATTTGTTGTTACTTTTGTCTGAAGATAATAAGTGTTTAGGCAGATAACCTCTATGAGAAATGCAGTCTTACCAGCCTTGTCAGCAAAGAAGAGGTCTGGTTTATTTCTGGCGGTGACGTCCATTATAATATACTTTTCCTAAAGGAATATGTTCAAATTGCTCTTGCTATGTATTTCCAGTAGGTAGAAGATGATGGACAAAATTTCGTTGGCTCATTTTTGCTGTTTGAGCGTGTTGATATTTGTAGTCTGAATTCGCCACTTGTGGACACCTTTTATAAAGTAATACATGTTTAGTATTGACCTGTAACAGCGGTGACAGGTTCATGTTACATTTAATATTATTATTATTATTATTATTATTATTATTATTATTTGGATCGTGGCGTGGGTTATTGTAGTCACGTCCTAATTCGTGAACCATGGGCAACGGCCGAAAGGTTGTGAAAACTGTTCGCAGCATATTCTGGCCGTGGTTGATCGATATTCATGAAGCATGATTTCTTTGTACGCTATATTCTCGTTCATCACATTTTCACTTCCACTTAGAAAACCGGGAGAGTTGGCCGTGCGGTTTGAGACGCGCGGCTGTGAGCTTGCATCCAGGAGATAGTGGGTTCGAATCGCACTGTCGGCAGTCCTGAAGATGGTTTTCCGTGGTTTCCCATTTTCACGCCAGGCAAATGCTGGGGCGGTACCATAATTAAAGCTACGGCGCTCTTCCTTCCAACTGCTAGGCTTTTCCTATCCCATCGTCGTCATAAGACCTCTGTGTCGATGCGACGTAAAGCCACTAGCCAGCCACTTAGGAAAGCAACTTTATTTGATCCGTTAATGGTTTGATGACATCACTTTGCCTGCTAATAATAGATAATCCGTATCTCATATTGTTTTCTATTCAAAAAGGCCTCTTCCTTTTGTTGATTCCATCAAACTTCGCTTCCGTTTTCTAACATAGTCTTGAGTTAAACGGTATCTTTGGAATAGTTTTTAATAAGCGTCTCGTACATTTCTCAAAACGGTCCTTCAGTATGCGATCTCTTTCTGAAAACATTAATAACTTTGGTGTACATTGTTTCCTGTTTTATTAATTCGTGACTGTTTTTTTCACTGGTTGCACTTAACACTGGGGATTATTGCAGTGTATATGTGAAATCATATTTCGTGCACGAATTTTCATTTCACAAGAGTTATTTCCATTGTGTGCTTCTGATGTCGCAAAAAATAAATTGGGAAGATTTGTATTCAGTAAAATAAAGTTGTTGCTGAGTTTCTTCATAAACAATAAGGAGTGAAGCTGATAAAGGAGCTGACGGATTCAAATGCGAATTCTCAGATTTAAGCTTCTGTGACTCAGGCAGCAGCACGTTGGCCTCTCACCGCTGGATTCCGTGGTTCAAATCCCGGTCACTCCATGTGAGATTTGTGGACAAAGCGGAGGCGGGACAAGTTTTTATCCGGATACTCCGGTTTTCCCTGCCATCTTTCATTCCAGCAACAGTCTCCAATATAATTTCATCTGTCAGTCATTCATCACTGCCCCAGAGGAGTGCGACAGGCCTCGGCAGCCGGCGCAATTCCTATCCTCGCCGCAAGATGGGGCTGCATTCATTCCATTCCTAACCCGGTCACTGACTGGAAAACAGGTTGTAGATTTTCACTCTCAGATTTACACTGTTATGAAATGTATGACATCACCATCATAGGTGTACTTATCCAGTACGTAGTATCTACTTGATTTGAATTCCCTCTGGGAATTTTAATGTAGGCACATTGACAGATTCCAAAGCATTAATGAAAAATACACGTTGTTGCCTGACGCTTGTATTCGTAGCCTGTATTCCATTACATGTGTTAATGTGATCGCCGAATGAGTAATCCAATCTCATCAGTTCATCAAGCAATATATCACCGGTTTCAATATGCAAATCGGTAGGGGAAAGAATCGTGATCAGTAAAGTCTCGAAAGCCCATTCTTTTGATTTCAAGTAATCAGTAACGAAATAATTACAATCAGAACTATATAAGATGATAATTGCAGGTAATAACTCAATGTCAATAGTAATGTCCTCTTCGGGAGAGTTAAATTACAGAAAGGAAACTACAAACCACCTAGCTTCCATTTTATTATATTAAGTATATAATTTGAATTGTAAAAAACTGGAATTACAGCTAAGAACTTAATTTAGATGTCAATATTCTTCTCAGGAGAATACGCTATGATGTACCTTTGAAAATAAATACCAGAAAATACCAGCTCTCAGTTCTGTATGTATGCAATAAGAACTGCAATAAATTACAGCTATAGGAGAATTAATTCTAAAAAAAGTAAATTTCGTGTCCTCGTCCCGTGGTGGTTTAGCTCTTTTCATGCGCATCATCAATGGAATAGAGCTGCATTTTTCATTTCAGCAATTTCTCAGCTCTAGTGCTGATCTTAAATTTCTGGCAGTGGTGAACCAGGATCTCCGAGGATGTCAGACAATAGTGCTGACCGTCACACTAGGGAAGTGGACAGGATAAATACTACAATCGCTTTATAGGGAAGAGTGTTCGCATTAGCGGTAGAGATTTCGATACAATGCGCCTCCGTGCAAGCGAGATCGAGTTAGCGCGAAATGAGAGGCAACGATATCCTCGGACTTACTCATTACTAGCAAATTTCAAAACCGTCCCCTGGCCACAGGAATTTGAATTTAAGCTAGCATACAGACCTGTTTTATCAATCCAACCAGTCAAGGTACCAGACGTGCAAAGCCCACGCAGTATCTGCGTCAGCAGTGTGCTTGAGGGGTATAGGAAACTGTGTAATGTCCGTCACTGAATCTGATGACAACAGCTGTGGTTGTGACGGAATATTAGGGCACAACTGTGTTTGTGTTTGGATATGTCTTTTACCAAGCCTACTATCTCATGTTCCCCACGTTTGCAGTTGAGCGATTGTGAAATGAAAACCTACAACCTGTTTTCCAGTCAGTGACCGGGTCAGGGATGGAGTGAATGAACACCCCCCCCCCCGTCTTACGGCAAGGATAGAAGAAATTGTGCCGGCTGCCGAAGCATTGTACTCCTCTGGGGCAATGATTAATGACTGACAAATGAAATGAAATGGTAGTGGAGAGTGTTGCTGGAATGAAAGATGATAGCGGAAACCGGATTACCCGCAAAAAAAACCTGTCCCGCCTCCGTTTTGTCCTGCAAAAATCTCACGTGGAGTGACCGGGATTTGAACCACGTAACTAGCGGCCAGAGTCCGAGTTGAGCGATAGTATTCTCTGAAAATGTACAATTAATATCCTTATGTGGATTATGCCAGTATTAGCTTTCATGCGAATATGTTTCTTTTCAAGCGAAAGAAACATATTTCCATTTTTCTTCATTTAGTTCCAAGGACACTAACTTACTTCATTGCATGCAATCACCTTCCTTTGCTGATGCATGTGTGAAAATACTCATGTGCAATAAAACTTTCAATATATCTTGCGGTGTGAAGATTGTGGACTGCTTTTAATTTTTAACACAAAACTTGTATTTTTAAAATAGCCTTTTAGCTACAAATGACCTCAGTCACATTCTGCGACACAACTCCCTTTGTGACATCCTTGACGGAAGAGTTGCTAGGAAGAGAGAAAGAGGGTTTTTAAGAGAGTTTTCAGTAAATTATTGAAAACCACGTACTGTACGTGTTACCCAGAGTTGAAGCCATTATTTCAAGAATTTCGGGAAGACATTCCGAAGTTTTAATATTTTTCAGTTAGATAGAGACGTTACCTTTTTCCCTTTACAATATAGAGGAAATAAGTTTGCAAAGTTCGAACTTCATAGCCTGCCAGGAAGTCAGTAAATATCCTCGGACAAACCCACAGTTGGATAAAGAGCATGATGGATTTGGTGGTTAACACTCGTAATTCAGCTGAATACCTGATATACGTGAAACGAGAGAAGACGAAGTGGAATAGGTTGGAAGAATAGTAGGAGCAATTTGGCACAAATGGAGTAAAAGCATTCTTGGCTGAGTTTGGTCCCCATAGTTTCTAAGTGCGCATCGCATCTTTGCGAGTTAAGTTTAGTGGAGAGGACACTGTGATCAGAGCAGTGGGTTCGCTGATTGCTTTTTACCCGTAGGGAACCATTTGGTGGATTATGTAGTTGAATTTTCAAATGAAATGTCGCGTGATTTAAGAGAAGCCATCTGGCTTTAAATTACACCCTAAAACACAAAATGAACCAGAGTGGATCCAATAACCATGAAAACAGCTTTGATGAGTTGAAGAAAGTCTTGTAACGAGTTCTGATCACCAGATAATTCTCAATGTGTAATAATAACAATAATAATAAATAAATACCTATATTGAGAGACATTAGGATGTACGAATTTCCCCCGCAGAAAATCTTTAATGCACTTTTTGCCCATCACATAGGGGTGTTGTATTTGAACGTCCTCAGATATCACCGAATTCATCTGGATTCGAACCCAGCATCTTGGGGTCAAAATGCCAATGACTAACCAGATATGCCACTAATATATTCTCGTATAGAAAGAAGCGATGAATGCCTGTTGTTGATAGTGTGATCCTGCATATTTTCTTTACACACATCACATAAATATCTCTTAGGTTCCTAATGCTCTTAATAACAGCATTGCTTTTCTACCTCCAATCGTATGAGACTTACTCTTATTGCAATGGGAACGTCACCTGTAATTTGTTTACCTATTAAGGCTCAATATACCTTTTTCTTTGTTTGCATGTTATTAAAACAAGCAGACAAAGAGATTAGTTAATTATAGTATATTTATCATCAATATTCATGAAATCCTCAGTGAAATACATAACTTACGTTGTTATATGAATAGGACATTGGGGACATGTGGGAACATTTTTAATTTTTTTTGATTCCTCATTCATTCATTATTATTCTCAGTATTTTAGAGCGAGTTGTAAAGTACGGAAAACTTTCAAGCCTTTTCGAAACTCCTCACAAAGTACTGAGAGATATCTTCAAATACAATTGATACATTGAAGTGTTATTCCAGTGGTGTTAGAGATCAAATGTCCAGCGACGCCGGATTGTAAACTGGAATGATACTTTGTTTCAGATTATGGGCCAGTTCATGGTTTCGAAGCAGCACTTCTCTCAGTAGAAAGTTCTGGATTTGTAAGTCCCTGAATCACCGTCCATTTTGTTCGAATAGCTAACATACAGTAAATGATGGTCTATGGGGTGGACAAAGCCAATGGTATAAGACCTCTACTGTTTTACCATTACTTTAAGTAGGACTACTTCCTTACTCTTCAATTCTTGTTCTTAAAACTGGCTTTCTGGTATTGTTAACACTGTCGCCCCGTATGAGGGAAACGTTTTTGATCTAATAATATTTAACTTTAATGGTTGCATCGATCTAACAGGCGCATGTTTATTATTATTAATTCATACTGTACTATAATGTTCATAATATGAATACTAATGTACTATTCCGTAATAATAATAATAATAATAATAATAATAATAATAATAATAATAATAATAATAATAAAATCTTAACGAACGTATGTCTGTACATTGATCGATTTGGCAAAATTTTCTTATAGTTATCCATTTTAGGAGAAATTATGAGCATTTACTGACTTTTTAGCTTTGATGTCTGCTTTTATTTTTGTTTTAATTTTAGTTCTTGTCACTGAAAAACTAATCAACATACTTCAATCAAACTTCAAATAGAATCAATCTAACCAAAGACAGGTTTTCGGGCCCATACTGTTTCAAAATCCCTGAATTGACTAGGGTTTATAGAAAACAGAAATATTGTTTTTACTCTCTCACAAAATATCCGTAACCACCCTTAAAGGAAATGTACCATTCCTAACGGAAATCTATTTCTGAAACATTTCTTTCATCTACGCTTTTTCGATAGGATGGCGAATAAGGGAGAGAATATTAACGGAATATTTTACAGTGTAAATCCAAGTGGACATAGCCCAAAATCTGTTGCGTGTAGAGCTGATTTCTTATGATCAGAAAGATATTCGACATATTAAACCAAACTTCATATTTATAACCCACGTATCCAAAGGTAGGTTTTAGAGCTCCTGTCGTTTCAGAAACCCAGAATGAACTGGGGTTTGTAGGAAGACCGAAACTGTGATTTTGTTCTCCCACAAAACACCCATGATTTACCTTAATGAAAGTCTGCTTTTAATTTTTCCCGACTACACTTTTTCGATAGGAGGATTAATAATAAGCGCATTTTCTCCTAAATCAACGATTTTATAGTATAGTATATCAGCCCGGATCCTACAGCGTTGACTGTGAAATGGTCGGCTGTAGGAAGCATCAAATTCGTACAATCATACCCCAGAAGAGGAGGACACTAGAGAGCCACGTCCGGAACGTAGTTTCCTCCTCCTGTCCACCCTACTGGGAAAAGGCAGATGAAGGGAAACACGGATCACACAGTGAGGTGTTTATATTCTAAGTACAATATCTGCGTACAGGAATGATGTAATTACCAAGAAGAAACTTTTTCTAGTATTTATGTTTTATGTTTTGTATATTGAGAATTTGATTTAAAATATTTTTCTGAAATTTGACATTAGCAAATCCATGTAATACCTTTATAGTAATGAAACATTTGCATCACCTGCCGTATGCACCACATTTAATAAATTCGATGAAATTTAGTCTATGTTCGTTAGACGTATTCAGGATCATCACAATTGATTTTGACGAACACATGCCACTCGGTGAAAGAGCCACAAATGTTAACTGAATCCAAATAAATAAAGGTATAAGGAGTCCGCTGTCTGTAATTTTGTTTGTGTTGACAATTTATCAGATATTTATATCCGATTTAGGTCAACTCAAGACCGTATTAGTGGCTTTAAGCTTTCCTGCCTGCCTGCCTGTCTGTCTGTCTGTCTGTCTGTCTGTCTGTCCGTCCGTTTGTTCCAACATCACGGTGAAACGGCTAGAGAAATCTTGGCCAAATTTCACATATAGAGTATATTCATCCAGTGGAATATTTAGATATGCATATTATTTAAAAATAACTGAATAGAATGGGGTGTTATAGGGAAAACACAACCGTTTTCTGCCATTCTGTCCTATACTATTGATTTTATGTAAAATCTGTGGACTACATGTGAAATGTCCCTTTGTTATAAATAACTTTTGTTATGAGCATAATTTCACTTACTCTTCAAATGACGGAGAAAATTACTACTTTCTGTGGGTTTCATGCTCTGCATTGAATGGTCGACTGACCGACAACGAACCTACCGGTTACCCTGGGAACGTCTCTCGCTGCTTGCCAGCAGGAAAGTAACATAGGCTGATGTCATGTTCGTCAACATTCCTGTAAACTTGTGGTTGTTCCTTGCGTAGAAGGCGTGAGAGACGTCATGCTGCCATTCTGCGTGATATTTGCGGAATACCGTTGGAGGTTACAAACGTCGTCGATTAGCTCTGAAGGGGCTGTTAATATTTGAACCATACCGCGAAGTTTAGCTCATGATTTCACATCGTATGGCATTTGCTGTACATTTTACTGCATTTCAAGTCTACTTCCGTTTTACGCTTTAATTTATGTCTTGCCTCTTTAGGTTTAATTAATAGCACTATAAGTTTTCATATTATATGTTTACCTAAGAATCCCTGCCCCTAAATTCCTCCTCTGTTACTGCCTCCTTATAACGTAACTCATATCATCACAATTTAGTGAGGGACATTTCATTTTACAATACATCCACTTGGTATGTACAAATTTGTCCCACCCGGATGTCCTCATTTATAATCCTATTTTCTATTAATTTCAACTTTCTTAAGTGTAACTATTTCTTCCTTAATTACTTCGTATGTATGTGAGCGCTAATCCAGAAACCCGGACACTCTTCTCTTTAAGGAAAAATTCCAAGCTGTTCAAACGTATAACTTTTTGGCCCCGAAACATATCGACATATGCAGGCAATTTCAATGAACGTGCAGACTTTCGTTTCGGGATAATTGGTGGCTAAACGCTAAGTCGTATCACAAAACAGAAAGCAAAATCGGTTTTCAGCTTGGAGAGTTCTACAACTTTTGTCCTAAGACATATTCTCGTATCTCGATTTCTCAATTTTAAGTTAATTTTGTACTTTTTACAGTTATATCTTATCGTTTGGCACACTTATAGGAAAGATAGAATTACCAAATACGGTAGGCACATTGACACGACCAGTGGTCATATGTTAGCCAAATTTTATGATTCTAGCTGCTAAAAAAGTATCCGAAAAATAAAATTAAGTGTGAAAACTGAACCCAAATTTCACCCTATTTAATGTTTCTAACTCATTATAAACCGTAAATATATGAGATACGAGAAAATTCCATAGGAACAACCATGTATTACACGAAAAGTGGCTTCTGATGAGGGAATCCGTTTGTAGATATGACTTACCGTTTAAAAGCAGTAACTCTCGAAATGAAAGTCTGCATTTATAAACGTGCCGATGCTTATCTGTATAAATAAAGTTCTAGGGGGTTCGCCGTTTGCAATTTTGTTTGTTTTTCCAATTTTCAGATATTTATCCGATTTAGGTGAACTCAAGATCCTATCAGTGGTTTTTATCTTTCGTGTATCTTTGTCCGTCTGTTCCACCATCACGGTGAAACGGCTGGATAGATCTCGACCAAACTTCATATATAGAGTATATTCATCCAGAAAATGGTTGATATATGCATATGATTTAAAAATCATTGAACATAATTCGGTTTTATAGGGAAACCACAACGTTTTTTCAATTTTCTCTTATATGATTGTTTTTCTGTAAAATCCGTAGACTACATGCGAAGCGCCCCTTATACGTGGGCCGTACTATATTGTTTTACACTTATTTTTTGTACGTCCGGATATGGTTCACATTTCACATTTTAAGGTGGTGACGTGTAACTAGTGTCTTGTTTCAACGTTTGGTGGTAGCACACGCCCAGAGACCAACGAATGCACTCGTCATAGCCATTTCCTTACAACACTGTCAGCGTAGGAGCAGACAACATGGAAAGCAACCGTTAGGGACAGCGCTATACGACTTCGTTCCTATGGAGAGAAGGCAAGACCACTGGAGAAATTTATCGGCGCTTGGTGGAAGTCTGTGGAGAACATGCGCCGTCACGGAAAACAGTTTACAGCTGGATGGAAGGTTGGAAAACAGGGCGCACATCGGTGGACAAGGGAACCAGTTCTGTAAGATATGTGACAGTTTCAACACCAACCAATATTTCCCGGGTCGAATAGGCTATCCAAGGTATCAAATGCATCACATTTCCGTAAATGGGTCGTGCACGGCCACTTACAATTTGGGAAGGTGTCACCCACGTGGGTGCATAGACTCTTGCCTGGAGACGAAAATCATAGGCATGTGGACGTGAACTTTTGTAACGCCATGATCAAGATGCAGCCGACTTCATGTCTAGACTTGTGACTGGTGATGAGACATGGCTCCATTACCATAAGCCACAAACGAAACAACAATCGATTTAATGGAAGCATAGGTGCAGTCCACCGCCAAAAAAATGTCGAACAATGTTCGGGAACAAGAAGAAACCTGTGCGTGGCCGCCGTCTTGCGGATTTTGCAGAACTGGACACAGCTGTCAAGTCACGAGTACGCAGCAAGCACTCCGAAATAATGGTTTCAGGAAGGTCTGGAGAGACTGACACATCGATGGAAAAAGTGCATACAGTTACAAAGGGATCATGTTGAGAAAGTGGGCGTAACAAAGGATGTGTAATGTACTTCATTTGGGTAGAAACAATAAAGTGAAAAACAATATAGTACGCCCTTCGTACGTTACACCCTTTGGTATGAGCATAATTTTGCTTGGTCACTGGACACTCTTTCCTTTGTGGGAATATCCCTTGCTGTTCAAATTATGTATTACATTTTGGCTCCGAAAAATATAGAAATGTGGAGGCAATTTCAATGACGGTGCAGACTTTCGTTTCGTGGTAACTGCTTTCTAACCGGTAATTAATTTCACAAGGCAGATTACATAATCGCTGCTCAATTTGAAGAGATCTTCAACTTTGGTCCTATGTCTTGTTGTCGTATATCGATTCTTTATACAGTAGAATCTCGTTAATTCGAACTAATTGGGACCAGAGTCTGTTCGGATTACGAAATTTTCGGATTAACCGGAAAATATTTTCTAATAATAATGTTATTGCTTTTACTTCCCGCTAACTACTTTTACGGTTTCCGGAGACGCCTATGTGGAGTAATTATCTCCCGCGGGAGTTCTTTTACGTGTCAGTAAATCTACCGACACGAGGCTGACGTATTTGAGCACCTTCAAATACCACCGGGCTGAGCCAGGATCGAACCTGCCAAGTTGAGGTCAAAAGGCCAGCGCCTCAACCGTCTGAGGAAAATAGTTTCTACAATACAGTACAGTACATACTGTAATTTGAAATGTCCATACTTTAGCAGTTACATTAATAAAATACTGTATAAAATTACAGTAGGGTAGTTAAGAACCCGTAGAGGAGAAAACGACTAAAACTAGGTTAAAAGTTGTCTCCTAAAACTGTTAAAATACGGTAACGGGTTACACTTTTGCATTGTTCCCGGGATGCGAAGAGCTGCTTGTGATGTTTAATAGTTCTGCCGCTCTCTCATTGGTAGCGCTGCAGAACGTGAACCCTTGACTCACTGATTGATGTTTATGAGACGCTGGTTTGATAATGCGTCTTCGAGTAGGTTCCAATCACTACGGCAAAAGAAACTAACAGACTTTATAAAGATAAACGACCAGTAACTGAACTGGCGTATAGGCTTTTAGTGCCGGGAGATTCCAGGACGGGTTCGGCTCGCCAGGTGCAGGTCTTCTGATTTGACTCCCGTAGGCGACCTGCACATCGTTATGAGGATGAAATGATGATGAAGACAACACATACACCCAGCCTCCGTGCCAGGGAAATTAACCAATGATGGTTAAAATTTCCGACCCTGCCGAGAATCGAACCCGGGACCCCTGTGACTAAAGGCCAGCACGCTAACCATTTAGCCATGGAGCTGGACAACGACCAGTGATTTATGGTTTATGATGTGTAATTATGTTTACATTAAGTTATTCTAGTAAAATATCACTAACAAAATGCAAGTAAATCTTCAGTCTATAGCATGTTCTTTATTTCAATAAGGAGATTTTTTAAAAATTGAATATTTCAGTTCGGACTAACCGGACTTTCGGATTAACGGGGTTCGGATTAACAGGACTCTAGTGTACTTTATATAGCACAGCATTTCTCGGTTACAATCAAATCTCTCCAACTCCATTGCGACTGGCATTAGGGAGAGGGGTCTGTCATTATAATGAAAACTGTCCATCTCTATTGTGAATGGCCGCTGGCAAGTGAGCCTGCCGTTATTGTAGAAACTCCCGAACTCGATTGTGAACGGCAGTAGGAAAATGTGGCCTCCCATTATCATCTAAATTTTCCCAACGTGCAGTTTACATCGGAAACAACGTATTGTGTGTTCCTCGTTTACTTACTTGGATAGCGCTATGAGGTGTGCAATTATGATTTTGACACCAGGCAAATGCTAGGGCTGTACCTTAATTAAGGCCGCGGCAAATTCCCTCCCACTCCTAGCCCTTTCCTGTCCCATCGTCGCCGTAAGACCTATCTGTGTCGGTGCGACGAAAAGCAAATAGCAAAAAAAAAAAAAAAAAAAAAAAAAATCTTATTCAGTGCGTGTGCAGTAACTTAAGTAGAACTATGTATACAAGTTATAGTACCGTAGCGAAGCACAGGTACATTTGCTAGTATTTGAATATAATTTTTACCTTCCCTGAAATCCCTGTAACTGCAATAAACCTTACCGTGGCGTCATGAGCAACTATGATTTTATATAACTTCTAAAATTGGATGGTGATTCGGCGACAGCCCGTATATTCACAATATTTGTAGCACGCAATGAAATAAAACTTTGTAAAATGAAACTCACTTCGTCTAACAGTTCATCTTAAATATTTTGATTTATTTTCGGATATTCAGTCCGCTCTAAATGTGATAACAATCCACTTCTCTTGCTTTCTAAGAGACTAACCCATCCTCAGAATACGGAGAGACCGAGCTCGATAGCTGCAGTCGCTTAAGTGCGGCCAGTACCCAGTAATCGGGAGATAGTAGGTTCGAGCCCCACTTTTGGCAGCCCTGAATGAGGTTTTCCGTGGTTTCCAATTTTCACACCAGGCAAATACCGGGGCTGTACCTTAATTAAGGCCACGGCCGCTTCCTTTCAATTCCTAACCCTCTCCTGTCCCATCGTCGCCATAAGACCTATCTGTGTCGATGCGACGTAAAGCAAATAGCAAAGAATAAGGAGAGGATAAAATTACGAACAGGTAAGAACTGTTGAACTTGTCTTCCGATCTCCCGAGGGCAGGACAAAGGATTTAAACGTTTTTAATAGAGATCTGCAACAAATTTTAAATTTTCTTTCATGCTTATGCCATCTAACTGCTAAAGGCGACAGTTATAGGATCGGTTGGTTTAGTGCCCATATATATTTTCTCAAGACTTAAACTGTGGTAATAACTAGTTATCTGTAGACTCGTCCTCCTTGCCAAAACAATGAATATGCATTTGAGAAATTTTGAGTTATATGCAGTTGAATGTCTAAGTGGAACTTAAATATCAACAAATTAAAACATTTAAATTATTTTTCTGGTTATCAGTTCATATTACGAGCACAAATGTAAATGTACAACATTGTTTTTATCCTCTCCCTCTTAAAACTTGTAACACATTTTCTTATTTTGCCATTACGAAGTAGACAATTCATACATTGCCATGGCTCTGGCCCTTACATTTTTTACCATGCCAGAACAGTTGCCTGTTCGTCAATCTGGCATAATATAGGTGGAACGTTTCCATTGTTTCATCTAATTAGTGTTGTTCGGAGGGGATGGTTGCTTAGTTGTACTTCCTCATGGAACAATATTCAGCGAACTGCCAAATCGAGCACAGATACACGTAAGGAGGCGATATAATGTAGTGCATAAAAGAAAGCACATATACAACTCAATTCTTGCGTAAGTTATGTCTAAGAGAGAACAGTTAATTTGCCTGAACACTGCAGTGAAACACGGCAGTATGGAACAGCTCAATTCTTGCTCTGGGCATGTTCGTGAATGATAACGCTTTAATGCGTAACATGAGCCAGAGAAGGCCAACGTCTCAACCCACGTGAATTCGTTGCTATGTGATATTTCCACACACATTATCACGAGTAACTCCTTGAACAGAAATTTACTGTATTAATATTTTACACAGTTTACTTAAAACTATTACTGTACCATTATTTAAGTTGTGCATTAGAGAGTTCAGAACTTACTGATAGCAGTAAGTTTTCCTAGTCACTAAAATACAGGGACAGTAACATTCTTGTTTAGGGTATTTTCATGACGGTGAAGTAAGTTTGTCTAATGACTTAAGTACATTATATGGAACAGAACAAATCTTGCTTAGATCATGCTCATGAAGGTCGAAGAAATGTAAATTTGACTAATTACTAAAACACGATAATATTAAAGCATAAATTCTTACGTTCAGCTAATCGGTTACCGTAATGTTAATAATACGTAGAATAATACAGAACCATTTCATTCAAACTAAAGCAAACTAGACTTATCTCTATGATGCTGCAATTTCCATATCTGGAAGTGTTCTAAGAAGATCGTACAGCGTAGAATAGTTAGTCGATCAAAGTTAGTTAGGAGTGTAAGAAGGAACAGTCTTATTCCTGGCCGTATGTGTGCTTACTGAAGACTCAATTACTCCAGTACGTTGTCTCCGCTAGCCGTAAGCCACGCCTTAGCCCTGTCCCATCTCTCTATATATTGTAGCCAAACAACTTTATAGAGCCGCAAGGAACTTGGAGAAGCAGCTGCGCCCCGGATTTAGGTGGTACTCAGCTGTACCATACTTACAGCTATTAACATCCTAATCAGGAACTTAAAAATAGACGAGAATTATTATTGACATAGCATTGTAGTGCATTCGATATTCTCAAAGCTCTGTGTTTCAGAACTCATTAGCAAAACACAATTAACGCTGGTTCTAATGAAATTGTGTTTCTCCGAATCTGTCACATAAATACAGAACTGGAGAGCAATTGTTCCTGTTATATCTTAACTTATGGCTTCTTTCCTTAAAATGTATCCATATCTATCCATATCTAGCCATAAGAAACGTTTGCAGTTGAATCATCATTAATTACATATGTACTCATAAGTGTATTGATATCAACGTTTGTCGCAATAGTCTTATTCACGACATTGTTTTGCCTCTTGTTAAATACTGAACAAAAAATATGAACAAGGAAAAACATACATAGAAACAAACTAACGTTTTGTGGGTAGAATATTATTTGTAACAACATTAAATCGTGAAATTCAAAGCTCATAAATGTTTTGACAAAAGACCGTTTAGACAAAATCGAACGAGTTATTATTATTATTATTATTATTATTATTATTATTATTATTATTATTATTATTATTATTATTATTATTATTATTATTATTATTTATTTATTTTCTGTTAAGTGTAGGTAAAATTTATGGATGGTGGAAGGAGAAAGGGCATAGCCCCACATACACAAAAGTGCCTCCATCACCACTTAAAAATACAATATTCAAATATACAATTACATTCTACATAGTGTGTTTATTTACAGTTACCGTATTTACAAGGCATATTTACATAATACTCACAAAATCTGTTCAACATTCAAGTAATTCGAGAGAGAGAGAGAGAGAGAGAGAGACAGACAGACAGACAGACAGACAGACAGACACACACCCGTGCGATTAGGACCGCGCAGCTGTGAGCTAGCATTCAGGAGTTAGTGGGTTTCAATCCTTTTACGGCAGCCCTGAAGATGGTTTTTCGTGGTTTTCCATTTTAACACCAGGCAAATGCTGGGGCTGTACCTTAATTAAGACCACGACCGCTTCCTTCCCACTCTTAGCCCTTTCCTGTCCCATCGTCGACATAAGGCCTATCTGTGTCGGTGCGATGTAAAGCAACTCGGACCGATTAGCCGTCCGTCTCCGTAGCGTAACGGTTAGTGTTATTAGCTGCCGTCCTTGGGGGCCCGGGTTCGATTCCCGGCACTGTCAGAAATTTAAGAATGGCAGGAGGACTGGTATGTGGTTGAAATGGTACATACAGCTCACCTCCAATGGGGTGTGCCTGAAAAGAGTTGCACCACCTCAGAACAGCGACACGAGTTTACTTTGCCTATTAACCACGGTAGACCATATAAACTTAACGCCTTAACGATCATGGCCAATGAATAGGCTTTAGTTTGATTTTTATTTCTAAATGGCTATATTAACCCGGCGCTGGCCGGGTAGTTTACTGAATGTTTGCTCTTAGAATTGTTATTACCTGTTACTTATGTGTGAAGCTAATGTTTGTCGATTTTTTTATTGTGACGTCGATTCATATTTTAAGAATTATTTTGTATTTTACGTCGTGCTGACTACGGTCGCTTGGTAGGCCAAGGCCCTTCAAAGTCTGTAGTGCCGTGGAGTTTGGTTTGGTTTTTATTTTGTATTTTAAGAGTTGCTGTTATGTGTTCTGCTTAGTTATAGATTATTTTGTTTCGCGATAATTAAATTAGTCGGTCAGTGTGGACATTTCCTTTATTTCACTTTATCACCCCCCCCTTCCCTTGTCGATGGGGACTGAACTTGAAAGCATACGGAGTGTCACTATTCATCTGAGCGATCCCGAAAAGTATAGATTCGATACCAACATTATTAGTTTTCGATTACTTTTATTCTGGAACATACCCTCCGACATTTTGGACATTTATATATTTTCTTTATTACACGATATCACTCCACCAACTCTCACTCACCCCATTGCCGATGGGGTTAAACTTCAATTTAAAAGCATCCGAAGTGTCACAATTATTTTAGCGAATCCGAAAACTATGTATTCGACACAAATACTGATCGTTTTCTATGATGTTTCTATGCAATCCCCTTCCGTAGTGAATCTACGGCTGTCTTGCCGCACAGAATGTTATAATCTTGGTTATTTTGGACATTGCTTTACCCCTTCTCACCCCGCATGCCGATGGAGGGGGGGGGTTTAATCCACTTAAACGATATCCAGAGTGTCCCTGTTCATCTCAGCGACACCGGAAGCTATGGATTCGACTATAATATTGGTCGTTTTCGATTATATTTACGATTCACCCCATCCCCTGCGGGTTGTAGGGGTATCTTACCCCGTCAATATTCTTACCCCGCGGGTTCGATCCTGGCTCAGTCCGGTGGTATTTGAAGGTGCTCAAATACGTCAGCCTCGTGTCGGTAGATTTACTGGCACGTAAAAGAACACCTGTGGGATTAAAATCCGGCACTTCGGCGTCTCCGAAAACTGTAAGAGTAGTTAGTGAGACGTAAAGCAAATAACATTATTATTATTATTATTATTATTATTATTATTATTATTATTATTAATCTTACCCCGTCAAAAAATTTTCCAGATTAATATGCACGTTAGAGGTTTCACGTAAATAACTGTAGTGAGTGTAGTTAGCACGTTGTTTTCCGTAACGTGTTACGACTTTGTATCACTAGAATCTAAAAGGATGTTGAATATATTATTATTATTATTATTATTATTATTATTATTATTATTATTATTATTATTATTATTATTATGTTTATTATTATCATTCATTGGTTGCAACTGTAAATGATGTTGTTTGAGTCATCGGTTCATAGACTGGTTTGATGCAGCTTTCCATGCCACCCTATCCTATGCTAACCATTTCTACGTAACTGCCGCATTCTACATCTGCTCTAATCTACTTGTTATATTCATACCTTGGACTGTCCCTACCGTTCTTTCCACCTACACTTCCTTCAAAAACCAATTGCACAAGTCCTGGGTGTCTTAAGATATGTCCTGTCATTCTATCCCATCTTCTCATCAAATTTATCCAAATCGATCTCCTCTCACTAATTCGATTCATTCGTGCTTCGATCTGTCTATCTAACCGTGAGCATTCTTCTGTAGCACCACATTTCAAAAGCTTCTATTCTCTTTCTTACTGAGCTAGTTATCGTCCATGTTTCACTTCCATATAATGTCACGCTCCAGACGAAAGTCTTCTAAAGCATCCTTCTAATTCCTGTATCAATGTTCAAAGTGAGCAAATTCCTTTTCTTGAGTAAGGCCTTCTTTACTTGTGCTAGTCTGCATTTTATGTCCTCATTACTTCTGCCATCGTTATTTTTCCTGCATCACCTGACTTCCTTCGACTGCATTCCATTACTTGAGTTTTAGATATTTTTTTTGCTGCTTTTTTTACGTCGCACCGACACAGATAGGTCTTACGGCGACGGTGGGACAAGAAAGGGCTAGGAGTGGGAGGGAAGCGGCCGTGGCCTTAATTAAGTTACAGCCCCGGTTTAGATGTTTTATTTACCAAGGTCGATAGCTGCAGTCGCTTAAGTGCGGCCAGTATCCAGTAATCGGGAGATAACGGGTTCGAGCCCCACTGTCGGCAGCCCTGAAGATGGTTTTCCGTGGTTTCCCATTTTCACACCAGGCAAATGCCGGTGCTGTACCTTAATTAAGGCCACGGCCGCTTCCTTCCAATTCCTAGGCCTTTCCTATCCCATCGTCCTTATAAGACATATCTGTGTCGGTGCGACGTAAAACAAAATAGCAAAAAAAAAAAAAAGGTTTTAGATTTGTTTATCTTCTGCTTGTACTCCGTACCCAAGATTCTGTCCACACCATTCAGCAATTTCTCCAGATCTTCTGCAGTCTCAGATGAAATAACAGTATCATCAGCAAATCTCGGGCTTTTGATTTTCTCTCCTTGGATTTTGATCTCTTTCCCAAAATCCTCTTTGATTTCCTTTACTACTTCTTCTATATAAACATTGAAAAGTGGGGGGAACAAACTGCAACCTTACCTGAGTCCTTTCTGGATTGCTGCTTCCTTTTCAAAGCATTATATTCTTATGACTGCAGACTGATCTTTATACAGATTGTAGATAATTCTTCGTTCTCGGTATCTGCTCCCGATCACCTTCAGTATCTCGAATAGCTTGGTCCAATCAACATTAACGAATGCCTTTTCAAGATCTACGAACGTCCTTCTTAATTCGATCCTCTAAGATCAGACGTAAAGTCAGGATTACTTCACATGTTCGTACATTTATTCTGAAGCCAAATCGATTGTCTCCCAACCCAGTTTCAACTCGTCTTTCCATTCTTCTGTAAATAATTCGTGTTAAAATATTTTAGGCGTGAGATACTAAACTAATCGTGCGGCAGTTTTCACACTTGTCATCATGGGCATTCTTGGGAATAGGTATAACAACATTATGCCAAAAATCGGATGCCACTTCTCCTGTCGCATATAACTTACACACTACAGTAAATGGACTAACCTCGACATGCTGTTTTCTCCTAACGCAGTCAGTAATTCAGAGGGAATGTCATCAATTCCAGGTGCCTTGTTCCTATTTAGGTTTCCCAATGCTTTGTCAAATCCTGACCTCAAAATTAGGTCCCCCACTTCATCAGCATCAACAGCCTCTTCTTTTTCCTAAACCATCATCTACGTCTTTACCATGATACAACTGTTGGATGTGTTCCTGCCATCTTCCTGCCTTGTCTTCTTTCCCTAGAAGTGGTTTTCCATCTAAGCTCTTATTATTAATACACATAGTTTTCCTTTCTCCAAAGGATTCCTTGATTTTCCTGTGTGCAGCATCTACATTTCGTAGGACCATACAACCTTCAACATCCTTGCACTTTTCCTTCAGCCATTCTTCCTTAGCTGTGCTGCACTTGGCTATCCACTTCATTCTTTAATCGTCTGTGTTCCTTCTGCCCTCTTCATCTTTTTCATTCTTGTACTTCCTTCGTTCATCAATCAGGTCTAGTATCTCCTGAGTTATCCATTGATTCTTAGGTAATCTCTCCTTTCTTCCTATCATTTCTTCAGCAGCCCGAGAAACCTTATTCTTCACGAATGTCCATTCTTCGTCTATTGTGTTTCCTTCAGTTTTTCATTTAGTCCGTGTGCAACATGTTCCTTGTAACAGTCCCTGGCACTCTTTTCTTTCAACTTATCTAGATCCTACCTATTTAAATTCCTTCCTTTCTTCTATTTATTCAACTTCAGGTGTCATTTCATGACCAACAAGTTGTAGTCAGAGACCTCATCTGCTCCTGGGAAAGTCTTGCAATCCAACATCTAGTTTCTAAATCTCTGCTTGATCATAATGCAGTATATTTGATATCTTCCATTGTCTTCAGTCTCGTCCACGTATACAGCCGTTTTTTGTGGTGTTTGAACCAAGTATTAGCAAGGACTAAATTACGATCGGTGCAGAATTTCACCAGATGACTTCCTCTTTCATTCCTTTGTCCAAATACAAATTCTCCTACTGTATTACCTTCTCTTCCTTGGACTACCACTGCATTCCAGCCTCCCATCACAATTAGATTCTCGTCACCTTTTACGTATTGTACTAAATCTTCTATCTCTTCATATATTCTTTCGATTTTTTCATCAGCTGCTGAACTAGTAAGCATATAGACCTGCAGTATTGCGGTGGTCATTGGCATGGTGTCTATCTTGACCACAATAATCCTTTCACTATGCTGGTCATAGTAGCTCACCCGCTGTTCTATTTTCTTATTCATTATTAAACCAACTCCTGCATTTCCCCTGTTTGATTTTATGTTGATATTTCTGTAGTTGCCTGACCAGCAATCCTGCTCTTCCTGCAAACGTACTTCCTTTATATCAACTACATATAACTTTAGTCTACACATCTACCTTTTTAGATTCTCTAACCTACCACAACGACTCAAACTTCCAACATTCCACTCTCCAATTCGTAGAATGTCAGTATCCATCTTCCTGATGATTGCCCCCTCTCGTGTAGTCGCCACCGGAAGATCCAAATAGGGGACTATTTTACCTCCGGAATATTTTACCCGGGAGTAAGCCATCATTAGTACATCATTCATACAGAGAGCGCTGCATGTTCCCGGGAGTTAATTACGGCTGTAGTTTCCCTTTGCTTTCAGCGTGTAGCAGCTAAACCATGTTGAGTATTATTACACGGCTATATCAGTCAATCATCTAGACTGCTGCCCTTGTATCTTACGAAATGCTGTTACGCGCCTTTCGATTAACCATACGTTAGTCTTGTCTCTCGACATATACTCATCCGATATGGTTGCGCCTGCTGCTCGGCTCTCTGCTTCATTGGCACAAACAAGCTTCCCCACCACGGCAAGGTCACATGGTTCGCAGGGGAGGTCACTGAAAATAACAAAATAACTTGAAAATATGGCTTCTCTGAAACCGGTGCTTACAACATGACATTAAAGTAGAAATCGATATTTTTCTAACAAAGTTTTTAGTTTAATTTAATTTTACATCAGTTCCCAGTCGCACGAACATCTTAAATAATTTCGCCTATCGATATCCTTTCTAACTGTAAAATTAGATTATCGGCCAATAAACGAAATAATCCCTGAAAAAAAAATGCCATGTACAAATAGTAATCTCTTTGACTGTTTTGTGTGGGTGGGTAATAAATAGAATGGTTCGGTTTTGTACGTTATTTGTTGGCACTTCTCCAGTGTTCTGTTGTTATCTACCTCCCCAATAGATCAAGCTGGCTGATGGTGGACGGACAGTCCTAGCAAGCAAGCCATTGCACTGCCAATATGCGAGTAAACCCGTAACGAGAACAGATTGCTGTTGTACCGAGGTGACATAATGGCATTGCCACCAACCCACTGCTCCATGTCGTCCCAACCACACATCCGTCACTGTGCATGCGTATAGAGACCATCCACACACATTTACACGGTGGCACTGATTTTAATTTTTTTGTACCCTTTGATAACTCAGACGACCTGTACCTCATATTTCTTCTAGTCGGTATATCAAATTCCCTTGTTCAAAGTATTTAGTATACATGTGGTTCGGCTCCTCGGCTGAATGGTCAATGTCCTGGCCTTCTGTTCGTAGGATCCCGGTTCGATTTCGGTCAGGTTAGGCTATTCTTCTGGCTCATTGACCTAATGTTTGTGATTATCTCAGTACACATCCGTACACACCACACTACCAACCACCACAGAAACATGCACTAATGAATACTATACATTCCTCCACAGTTACACATCCGTACTACAGTGTGCGTGTGTGTTTCACTGTTACTCGATAAGAGCTTATCATAGTTATATTATTGGAAAACTTGTGCATGGAATTTTTGGTCGTAAAATGTTCAGATTGTAGGATTTATTATATCCTAAATTTTGGTATTAAAAGTAAATAGAGTATATTTCTGGATATCAATTATATACGGAAAAATAGTTCACAGTGCTTTGTAAACCTGTATTATCTACTGAATTCGAAATGGTCAGAAGTAATATAACGAGAGATCGAGAATTTATCTAGAGAAGATCTGGAGCTCGGGTTGAATTTATTGTGATCATTTAATGAATAACCACAAAATGAAATAAGTACTGATAATCAAGTGTGTAAATATAAAACACGATATAAATGTTACGCTTTTCAGTCTGTCTAAACATCTTTAAGAATAAATAAAATTCCGAATATATTTTAAAAAGGAACCTTAATTTCAGTTTTCCTGTATACTACTTTGTTTAACTTTTAAAAATTTAATTTAATGTTTTCCTGTAATTTATTTTTTAATTTTTAAAAACTTAATTTCACTTTTCTCTTGTAATATTTTGTACCTATGCAATCTGTTGTATGTTTATTAGGCATTATCTACATTTTATTGATTAATGAATTAGCTTCGATACAATGATGAAAGTACAGTTAAAAATTATGAGTCAAAACTTTTAAAAAATATTTCCACTATAACAAAATAACTCAAATGCATTGTTATTCACAATCTATCCGGAGAACAAAACTTTCAGCATGGAAATATACCTAGGCTACTGTTTTATATTTACATTTAAACGCAGTCTCCAAATATGTTGGCTGTCGGTTTCATAAGAATAACATGGCTATATAAATGCAATTTTGAAGACAATTGAAGCACGGTATTGCAGTAAAGAAGGTTCATATGGAGATGTTTTAGTGCGTTATACTGATACATTTATATAAAAACGAGTATACATATGTACGATAATGCGAAATCAATCATTTTGTTACGAAGTACAGATGTTGATTGGTGATACTCCTATACCGAATTGGTCTCTGGAGCCAAAACCTGATTAGTCAGTTAATTGCAATGGATGTTGACGAGCAAATTGTCTTTGAAATTTTCAAAATAAATTTCTTCATTGATATATTTATGATATTTCCAATATAATTATATGACACTTCTAATAAATTTCGAGACTACCTTTCCGTTACTAAAACACATGTTTTCTGAAAATGTTATGAAAATTCATACATTAGGTAAAAATACCTGACCTTCTTCCAGACTACCAGGTGAGTTGTCCGTGCGGTTAGGGGCGCGCAGCTGTGAGCTTGCATCCGGGAGGTAGTGGGTTCGAATCCCATTGTCGGCAGCCCTTGAGATCGTTTTCCGTGGTTTCCCATTTTCACACCAGGAAAATGCTGGGTCTGTACCTTAATTAAGGTCACGGCCGCTTCCTTCCCACTCCTAGCCCTTTCCTATCCCATCGTCGCCAATAAGACCTATCTGTGTCAGCGTGACATAAAGCAACTAGCAAATATATATATATATATATTTCCAGACTATACCCTAAAGGCTGCACATATACATACCTATTCGTAATGCAAAAGTGTACGGGTACACATAGCCAATTCGTTGCCGGCTGAAGTTTCATTTATTTGTTACTGGTATTTATTTTACAGGTCTATGTTACATTATGTGTACTCACTGATAGATAATCTGTTTAAGAAACGTTCAATAATACAGGTGCCAGTCTTAACCCTTTGAGATCCAACCGTCCTTTCTGATTCTGCTAAATCAATTACCGAGCTATTTTACTTGAAGATATGTACCTTGATCGTTTTTCTCCCTGTTATTTTGCTAGTTTGAAGCTGGAGAATTTTGTTATAAATCAATTAAAGCTTTTGATAATTTTCAAGGAATCAAATATTAGAAAAATACTACAAAACACACAGTTCTTAACTTGTGTGTTGCTATTTGGTGTTTATACCAGTTTAGCAAAGTATTCTTCATGTATGTATGCGATTCGATATTTTTACTTCATAGAATATTCTGATTCCATGTTCTAAAAGGAATCCACATGGTTTAAAAAGCTGGTTGAACCTGTTAGTTGGTCATGGCACAGTTTTTCCTGACAGCAATGTAAGGGAATCCAGTTATGCAATCAGGTTGTATTGTCACTCTAAGAACTCTTGAATTTGTAGTCTATATCATCAGCAGCAAATAAATAAATAAATAAATAAATAAATAAATAAATAAATAAATAAATAAATAAATAAATAAATAAATAAATAAATAAATAAATAAATAAATAAATAAATAAATAAATAAATAAATAAATAAATAAATAAATAAATAAATCAGTGGTTTTAAGCAAATTTACAAAATACCCAGGCGAAGATAAAAGGTTATTCATAGTTATTCACTCTGAAAAACTTAAAACAGACTGAAATTTCTAACACAAATTCACTGAATAAGAATATATTTCTTGGTGAAAGAATGCAGTATTTAATGGTATGGTCAAATGTGTTTTTGATAAGCAAAGTGAATGTATTCTGCCCTCTAATTTACTCTGGTCAGTTTATGACCATCAGCGTCACAGTGGGGCTGTTCGCTGAGAGGAGAGGGTATAGTTGTGCGTGTCATAAGCCTCTAAGGGAACATAGGGAAGCAATCAGAGTGCAATTCATGGTTTAAAATGTAATCTGCTGGAATACGCTGAAAGCTGGTCGTTGTAATTCATGGATGGCCTTGTTTTACGGGAGGGAAAAAATTCCATTCTATAGCTTAATACTAAATCCTTATTCCGATGTTTTGTTGGTCATGGAGAACGTGCAGGAATAGACTTTTGAAATGCGATGAGGAAGCTGATTTTTTAAAATCACTCGTTATATGGATTAATATATTTTCTTAAATTACGAAGTGCCATATGTTCTAGAATTGTTCTTGAATGCCCTCTCTTTTAAATGAAATAAAACATAGCTTTTTTGAGTTAGTATGAAAAGACGAAAATGACAGTTAAAACAATCACCCTTCGATTTATTCCCTCGATGTCAAAAAATATATTTTAACTTGAATTTGAAGCTAAATGACATATGAAAGGAATGCAGCTCAGCTAAACATCGACGGCACGATAATTTTAATCGTTGTATATAAAGTGTTAAAACAAGAGGATTGTCCTAATAAATGTTTACCGCCCTATTTCTGTGACAAAAAGCAGGCACTAAATAGTCACAGCACTGTATATACAAATTGACGAATATAACATAGGACGTGAAATGGCGAAATCAGATGTATTACTTCTCAGCTCCATCATGAAATTACGGGTAAAATAATAAGTATACATGCATACATAATCATTATAGACCGTTATGCTTTTCAGCTTTCAGTCTGCAAGCCTCTGTGAATTTACTAAACGTCGCCACAATACTCTATACGAAACTAGTGCTGTGGCTCCATTTAGGTATATACTTCTTATACCTATTTAAATCGTTAGAAACTGATTCCCACCATCGTCGTCTTGGTCTCTCTCTGCTTATCTTACAGAGTACATTATTCTCCTAGGTAACCTATCCTCATCCATTCGCCTTACATGACCCCATCACCGAAGCCGATTTATTCGTAGAGCTTCATCCATCGAGTTCATTCCTAACTTAGCCTTAATGACCTCATTCCGAGTACCCTCCTGCCATTGTTCCTATCAGTTTTTTACCAGCAATCATTCTCTGGAAACAACTTGGCGAACGAAATAAAAAATATACGTAGGAGGAAGAAATTAAATGGTTATAGTTTAGGTATCTTCGTTGGCTTATAGTACATGAGTGTGGAGTCATGACAATGGAATACAGCTGTGGCTGACATTGCTCTGACAGGTTGATCACTCTCATTTCCCATATCCCCTTCCCTTGTTCATCTCTTATTATCTTTCGTATAGTTGTGATTGTCGAATGGAATAGTGAGCGGGTTTTTCACGAAGGCGGCCGCAGTGCGAGTCCTGGCCGATGCATGCGAGATTTTTAAAATGAAACTTACGTCCCTGTGGTTTGATTTCTGCGTAAAATTGGAGGTCCTGTGTCTGTGATCATGATACCAGCTGTCACGCAAAACTACAAGCTCACTTCATTTGCTTTGCCTTGATATTTTTCTGATCGGCAACATATGATTTGCGAGCCCTAGAGAATCATCCATCCTTCAAGGTCCTTCCATTTCTTTGGCCAATTAATTAATTAATTAATTACTTCATTCATTCATGTCTGACTCTTTACACTCCTCGTACGATTAGTGTTAAGAGGGTCCGATAAACTCGTAGATTGCTCCATTCAAATAACAATCACTACTAGTATTGGCACCATGTAGTTCGATCTATCGATACATCACAACTCAATTTGGAATATTTCAAATCCTTATGAAAACATTTCATTGAAAAGTACACAGAGAAGTTATTTCTCCATTTTATTTTTTCGCATGAAACGCATTTTCTAGTTTATGTTTACGCTGCACTGAAATCGTTAGCTTTTGCAACGTAGGAACTGCGATAGATGTGCCACCTAATGAGATGAGAATTCAATACTTTGAGACTAAAGAAACTGATTTGCAATCGGTTGTGAAATTTACAAACTGAACGTTTACTCTATATAATTATTTCTTATAATTAGCTGCGCATTTGACCGGAATTTTAATCATTTAATCATTTTAATTCGAAAATCCATGTTTAGCTATGTTAGAATACACTGTACTATGAAGAACGATAATAATTGAATAAAAATATATGTGACAGATTATTCTAGGTTGGAAGAAGCGATTGTAAAATAATCAATCCTACAAGAAAGGACACTCTGGCGTAGGAAATTGGAAAGATATAATTCACGCCACTTGCATTGATAAAGTGTATAAAACATTAAGCTTTTAGCTTGTTCATCGAGAAAAGTTGTTGAATCTTAGAGAATTATGCAAGCTCAATGAAAAGCAGAATAAACTGTGCATGGCAAAACTTTATGTTCGAAAACCAGCTCCCTCACATGCTTCTTAATACTTCTGTTCATCATAGTTTTCTTTGCTTACCTAGGCATGAAATACAGTGTGATATTGACATTTCTCTAGTGCGAGATAGAAGCCTTTGCTGATTTAAATGAAAATCTATACTAACATTGTAAAGAGAGAAAGTTTGTATGTGGAGGCTAATATCATGAACCACTCAACCGATTTCAGTTATTCTTTTACCATTAGGAAGTTTATTTCCTCCAGATATAGTAGATTGTACATTATAACAAATAGTTTAAACAAGTAGAAATCGGAAAAAAATGTACCAGGCCCTTGAAAAGAAATACGTTGCCTGAACTGTTAGATCAGATACTGTACTTACTGTCCAGTTTTAAACAACTGAAGTTCATACGCATTTTGACATAAATAGTTCTTAGAAACAGGGATCATCCGGAATATTTGTTTCACGAAATACTGTCATGTAACAAACTTTGTGACGTGATGTTACCTAGCAACAGTACCTTGATGACTGAACAAACCATCGATCAGTATAAAGAGAGTTGCTCAAGCCGTGGATGTGTACGACATGGCCAAATGTCAACATTTTACATCCCAGCCTGCACGCTTGCTGGGTAACATTGCGTCACACATTTTATTGAAAGACATATTTATAGATCATTCGGTTTTCCGATGGGGAAATTCAATAACATTTTATTCCTGCCCCTTACTATTTTTCATAATAAAATACCTGTCTATATTTTGGCGCACGCTTTATCCGAAGTAAGAAGAAACAACCACCGAATAACGAAGAAACTCTTATTCGCATGAAAAAGAACATGAATGATTTAGAATTAACTTTCTTACAAAACAGTTCATATTGATTTTTTCGTAAATCTAATGGTTTTTCTGGTAATTTCACATTTACTTGTTGATGGAACATTTAAAGCATATTGCATTCGGCAGATAATGAGTTCGAACCCCACTGTCGGCAGCCTTGAAAAGGGTTTCCCGTGGTTTCCCATGTTCATATCAGACAAATGCTGGGGCTGTACCTTAATTCAGGCCACGGCCGCTTCCTTTGCTCCTTCCTAATCTATCGTCGCCATAATACATATCTGTGTCGGTGCGACGTAAAGCAACTTGTAAAAATAAAAGAACATGGAGTTCGGATGCCTCACTCGTTGATCATGGTAGAGCTGATTGTTTTATGCTGAAAATCATTATTGTTGTTCAGTAATGGTGCGAGAACAATATAGTGATGCTTTTACACTCTGCGAGGGGAAATATCGTAAAGGTGGAATGTGGCGGACAATGAAAGGGAAATGTATTCTTTGACCCTTTAAAGAGAATAACACTGCCTGATATTTTCGAAGTGCAAGAAGTACTCGCTGGCTACGGGAACTGACACGCTAATTGCACTACTCAACAAAGTTGTTTTTTTTTTTTTGTTTTTTTTGCTAGTTGCTTTACGTCGCACCGACACAGATAGGTCTTATGGCGACGATGGGATAGGAAAGAGCTAGGAGTGGGAAGGAAGCGGCCGTGGTCTTAATTAAGGTACAGCCCCAGCATTTGCCTGGTGTGAAAATGGGAAACCACGGAAACAACAATGTTTTCATAACATGCACAAGAATAACTATTTTCAGGTAATTTGAATGTCCCGATTACGAAAATAGCCTTGCCTACACGTCACATTATTTATAGACTTATACGTTGTATTTTGTAGTTAGCAAATCGTATCAAAATATGTTAAAATCTACCCACTTTGAAAGAGGTTATGTTGTATCTTTTACACAAATTTTTATAATTTCAGATCTTATAAAGTACCATTTGAAATATACTTTATCTTCTGTGGTTTGAGTGAGCGTTACCCTTCGCGTTTTATTGCCCTTATTATACGCCTGCACGGAGGGTAGGCACATCCGGCTATAAGTGACTAATGGAAAGAAAAAATGGTTGTCTGCCGTTGTATTGTGAAAATACGGTTGCTTGCTGTTGTATCGTGATACAAGAAACGTTTAGTTATGATTGTGGAAGTGTTGTGAGCGGTACTAGTTACTCTGCAATAGTGTTAAATGGATCTCAATCGTCGTTCACGTAAAAATTCTCCAAATAGCTTCTGCTATGTTTATGGGAAATTAACTTTGAAATCACAACGTCAATCAATTACAGACAATGCTAAAACAGCATATTACTTGTATTTTGGCTGTAAAGTAGGCGATCACGATAAAAATAGGGCACCGTACGTGTGTTGTGTAACGTGTTTCGGGAAGTTAACGGAGTGGTTGCGGGGAAAAAAATAACTATATGTCTTTTGTTATTCGAATGATTTGGTGACAGCCTACCAGTCATCTGGAAAACTTTTACTTCTGTATTACCAAAATAGAGGGGTTTTCGAGGAAAACTAAGGGTAACATTGTGTATCCTAATCTGCCATCAACCACAAGACCCGTGCCACATTATCCAGAGCTTCTCGTCCCTATCCCTTCCCTCAGTCGGGAAGATTATGTTATTCGAGAGGCACACGAACAATCAGTATCCTCAGACTATGATTCAACTTCCGATGATCCTACCTACATTCCCGAACATCATAAAACACCTCATCTGATACGACAGGCAGAACTTAATGATCTAGTTAGGGATTAAGGTATTTCCAAGTAACATGCTGAATTATTAGGTTCTATATTACAGGAATGAAACATTAGCAAAAGTTACCAAGATTTCAGTGTTCTGAAAACGAAATGATAAAGTGAATACTTAATTTGCAGTAGAAAATTCTGTGTGTGCGTGCAAAAATATGATCGGGCTGATTGATGAATTAGATATTGAATACAATCCAGAGGAATGGAGACTATTAATCGATTCATCAAAACTAAGCTTAAATGTATTCTTATTAAACAATGGCAATACGAAACCTTCCATTTCAGTGGCTCATTCAGTCGCTATGAAGGGAACTTATGAAAACATGTCACTGTTATTTTCGTGTTCAGCGCATGCAAATTAGTTAAGATCAGACTATTTTATTAATGTTATGGGGAAAAAGTTCAAATTTGTTGAGTAGTGTCCTTATAGATGCTGAAGAGAAAGAGATGAAATATGGCAGAGTAGTTGATCAGAGTCACGTTATTATTGGATCTTGTACTGTTTTACCAGCAGTGTTCAAATCCAATTTCTAATTCCGACTTCAGTGTGGTTGGAACCGTGCGTACTGCTAATTAAATCAGTACAAACTCCTGGAACTCTATATTACAGCCTCTTGCATTCGTGACTGGGTGTGAACAGATTAAGCCTCACCAGATTAGCAAGTAGGACCTTTAGAACTCTCCTACCGGGCGAGTTGGCCGTGCAGTCAGGGGCACGCGGCTGTGAGCTCGCATCCGGGAGATAGTGGGTTCGAATCCCACTGTCGGGAGCCCTGAAGATGTTTTTCCGTGGTTTCCAATTTTCACACCAGGCAAATGCTGGGTCTGTACCTTAATTAAGGCCACGGCCACTTCCTTACAACTCCTAAGCCTTTCCCATCCCATCGTCGCCGTAAGACCTATCTGTGTCGGTGCGACGTAAAGCAACTAGCAAAAAAATAAAATAGAACTCTCCTGTTTACAGACCTTCAGAGCATTTCCTTTCAACTAATTCCGTGTTTTAGACTAGCTTCCTGATGACCTCCAGTGTCCATGTGAACATAAAATGGTGAATGTCCGTAGGCGACTTCATTTATAGAGTCACTGCGCTGAAATAACACGTATATCTACAATGTTCAGAGTTCCTAATGTGCGAGTGTGTATGTATATTTGACACCAAAATAATTTACTCAGGTATTTGTGCAGAGCATGGACCCCAGCCGAGTGGTCAAAGTAGCGGCCACCGACGAGTGGCTCCAGATGTCTGTACTCGATCATGTATAGAATCTTAGTCTCGTCTGGTTAATTTCGCTACCTCGCTAGTTGAATATTTGTGGTTGTATCCGTCGTTCACTCCGCATGCGTCTAGAATGTACTAAGCACCTCTACAATTGCCTGTTTGCAACTTGGTATAGTTTCACATTCCTTAACATTAGATCATTAAATACTGAGTGTAGCCATCGTCACTTTGTTTCCGCTCTGATTCCCTTATTCTTATGACTGAGTTCATTATCATCGTCTTAGATATCCTTCTTCATTCACCTCAGATGACCCCACCATTGTTGGCATTTATTACGCACAGGTTCATCCATCGAGTTCATTTCTGATAATATGTATTTCCTCACTCCGAGTATACTCCTGCCATTGTTCCAATCTGGTTGTAACTGCAGTCTTTATCGTGCTTTCATATTTGTTACTGCTAACGTGTGAATAATTGTAACTTCTTCTGTCCTCGACTTTTCTCCCAGCTGAGCTGCGTGCAGCGTTGGGGTGAAATAAATGGGTCGTAAAATCTATCTAAAATTAACTTAAATCAATAGGGCAGGTTCTAGAATACATATTTCGTAAATGAGAAGTCGTGGAAATAAAGGGTGGAACAATTTATTAACAAAATAGCATGATAAGAATGATAAATTCCCAAATAAAATATCAATTTACAAAATTTGGAGTAAAATTTGTCGCCACAAAATGTTAATTGAAACACGTGTCTCGAACCCAAATTCAAACATTGTGTGTGGAAATACGGTGGTATTATTTTATTTTACGGAGGGATCGTTTAAGTTCAATTGCGGGTGGCACAAAGCCTCGATCATAATCGTCACTTTGCATGACATATAATTATAGACTCGCGCATCTTAGCCTGCTTAAACAAATCCGATCTATTCGGTAAACAAACAATAAAACATTGACTTGGGACTGGGACATATACCCCCAAAAGAACACTGAATTTACTATCACGGGATCCGCCCGGGTAAACTGAAGAGAAATGGACCCTCACAACAAAAAATTCATTCCGCGCTGTAACCCATTTATACAACGCTGCACAATATACCAACGGACAAGAAATACACGAAACAAACACACACGGTGCAATAAGACACACCCTGAAGGGAAAACATATACATTTGATGTTATCGTCTGAGATCCTGGTCTCAAACTCAAGACCTCTGTGGCTCTGGATGTTATCAGCTGTGTTCCGTACGCAGTGCAAGTATTCACCTGCTAGAATTATTAATACCAGCTGAGCTGTGGGGAGAAAGTAACCAGCGGAGATATCTTTAATGCGAACAGAAATAACGGGATCGTGTGTCCGCACCAATTCATTCACAGCGACTCATGCAGTTGACATAGAAGGTATATCTCTATCTGCTTCCCTTAACAGACCTTTCTCCATTTGGCTTACGGAACGAGATCCAACTGTCGTCACAATGATAAAGAAAGCGACGTGCTAAGCCCCCTTTGTATTCCACACTGACACACAAACAAAATTGTATCACATAATATGCCGCATTCAGGGCTCACATTAACCTGTACTTAACACATACATCGCATCTCTCTAGAGGATAGCTTATACTCATTAGGGCTCCTCGCGCCTCGCATCTAGAATACACACAGGTTCGGATCTTGGATCTCTCTAAGCCTATTATCTAAGCCTCCTCGCGGCCAATTACACTAATATATGACGGCGTTAATACACACATATATCTGGACTCTTTCTGGCCTTGCATCTACCCTCTCTAGGTTCTAATCTCACACTCTGCTACGGGTCAATCTGTTGCATTGTTATCTAAAAGACCCTCGCTCATTTACAGCGGTGAAAATATCTCTCTGGTCTCGTTGCAAGCTGAAAAACATGCTCCGAGCACATCATTCACATCCTAACGGTATTAATTATCTGGTATTCGATGCCGGGTTCTCCGTTAGAAATTCTAGACTTGAGCTGACCTCCAAATCTATCTGACGACAATGACATCAATACAACCCTAGCGTCCAAAATGGCGCTTAAGAAGTCTACATAAAAACTATTACACTATCATTACCCTCAAACCATTTTAATCAAAGCTAATAAAACACATGGCTGTCACGTGTTGTCAGCCCCAAGTTAAATTCATTAATCTAACTTGAAATAAACATGCTTAAGGCATTGAAACTTACATAAATAAATATCTACATTATTGAAAAGGCCCTGAGTCGAATATATATCTACAAATCATGATTAAATTGCAGTTTAACTCATCTGATATCCTTCGCCATCCCCTCAGCTTACCATCTGAGGCTACGTTGTGGAATTAGCACATTCTAGAGCTGTGCACGTTGAATCTTGGAGCCTGGCACTCGACACCTGGGAACGCCATTACAGTCGCCACCTTCTTCTGTGGATCATCTGCAAGTCTAAGACAATGACATCAATACAACCCTAGCGTCCAAAATGGCGCTTAAGAAATCTACATACAAAACACTTAAAAACTATTAAACTATCATTACCCTCAAACGATTTTAAGCAAAGCTGTCGCGTGCCGTCAGCCCCAAGTAAAATGAATTAATCTACACTTGAAATAAACATTCTTAGGGCATTGAAACTGAAATAATTAAATATCTACACTATTGAAAAGGCGCTGAGTCGAATCTATAACTACAAATAATGCTTGAATTGCATTTTCTCGGCATACCATTCGGAGCTACGTTCTGGAGTTAGCACGTTGAATATTGAAGCCTGGCACTCGACTCCTGGGAACGCCATTACAGTCGCCGTCTTCTTCTGTGGATCATCTGCAAGTCCTGGAAACTGGATGCTACAATCAAATATTCCTCTTCTCTGCCTATTATGGATACTCACTTAATGCCGCGACCTAGGCGAGATTGTTGTGGTAAATCTTCTACGTATGATGTGAGTTCGATCACGAGTAGCTATTAGCTGTATGAAAACCCGGTCACAATAAGTTTATTTGGCAGCTAACTCTCCGCGAACCGCACTCAATTGACGAACTTGATCTAGTTAAAGTATCATCTACTCACAGTACAAGCTCGGGCAGCTAGTTTATTTCCTATCTAAAACTTAGTAATTGCTTTGTTTAAGGCACTATGTTATAGGCACATTGTCTCGAGGTTCGATACAAGCGACACGCACTCCGCACCGGTCTTTCAGTCACTAGCCTCTTGCTCTCATGGCTGGCTTCCCTTTACAGTATTTGCTCGTGTCCGTCAGGGTCGGTATATCCCCGGCCTCTATACAGACTATCTTTGTGTACCCGCCGCGTCTCCTCAACAGCTGTTTGAATTTCAGTGAGGAAACCATTAACTTGCTTGCTTGTCACCGCAATGGTGCAAATATTTCTCCATAAATCAAATCAATATAATTTAGTGCTCAACAAATGATGAAACTGGCACTCGTATGAAAATAACTGCCGGGCCTGAAGTGCTCATATTTGGCTGCGTGAATTTGGCACTATTCGCTTCACGTGACAAATTCATACCTCTCTGTCACTGTCTCGCGATCTCCTTTCTCTCACTCTCCCTCGCGTGGGGACGCTCTTACGGGGTCTACGCAAGTAAGTTTGAAATGAAACTTGCTTCCCGTTGGGGTCTACACAAGTAATCGCAAGCACTGCAGCTTGCACTACGGGGTTGCCTCCTCCTACAGCACGGAGTTCGAGCTCTGCATGGTGCTCTATTTGAATATTCCAATTATATAAATTGATGCTATATGGACCGTGATCTGGTGATACGGTACAATATCTCGAGTCTTATTGAGGTGCATTAGGAGAGATACGTGCCTCCAGTTTCTATAAATCCCTGCCTTTGGCTTTCATTTAAAAATTAGGTTCGTAGTGAGGAATAATAATTTCATGTCATTGATCGAGAATATCGTATCAGCAAAAAATACATTTAACTTTTTTCAATCGTAAAAGTACCCAGCCTTACGTCCCAGCGTGATAACGCGTGCATCAGTATCAATCAACAAATTAATCTAAAAAGCCACCTAATCGATACTTTATTTCTTTTGCCTTTGGCAAACTTAAAAATACATTAACAAACACAGTACATGTTTCGACCACTTAGTGGTCATCTTCAGCTGTGTATAAAAATCTTAGATGATAACATTTAAAAGCAAGCACATTGGATCTTATAATTATATCCCATGGGAATCCAAAAACTATTGTTCTAGATGCTTTAAATGAATTTGAAAGATGGGGAGGGGTGGGGGTGGGGGAGGGTTGGGGGTAAGGAGATTTATGTGAATGATACTTAAATTACAGTATCGTTTACAATTGTGTTTAAAAAACTTAAATGATGAAAAACATATTTAAAATATTTAAAAGCGTCTATGGTAAAATTATTTTTGATAAAATTAAAATAAAAATACTCTCCAATCGGCGGAATGAAATTATGTTTCATTAGTGGGGAAATTAATTTTGATGTTACTATTATATTATTCTTTTCGTTTCAGCCATCTATGAATTTGTCACGTGAAGCGAATAGTGCCAAATTCACGCAGCCAAATATGAGCACTTCAGGCCCGGCAGTTTTTTTCATACGAGTGCCAGTTTCATCATTTTTTTCATCATTTAAGTTTTTTAAACACAATTGTAAACGATACTGTAATTTAAGTAGCATTCACATAAATCTCCTTACCCCCAACCCCCCCACCCCCACCCCCCCCCCCCCATCTTCCAATTCATTTAAAGCATCTAGAACAATAGTTTTTGGATTCCCATGGGATATAATTATAAGATCCAATGTGCTTGCTTTTAAATGTTATCATCTAAGATTTTTATATACAGCTGAAGATGACCACTAAGTGGTCGAAACATGTACTGTGTTTGTTAATGTATTTTTAAGTTTGCCAAAGGCAAAAGAAATAAAGTATCGATTAGGTGGCTTTTTAGATTAATTTGTTGATTAAACTCATCGATACGGCCATGAAGTGGACAGCTTGCAATCAGTATCAATGTCACGCCTTTCCAGACGCTCGCTAGTACACTGTTGAGATACCACTATAAGCTTGCCTTTTAGCACAAAGTTCTGACAGTGCCCTAGGGAATACATAGATACGATTTTTAATATAATACTCTCCAATCAGCGGAATGAAATTATGTTTCATTAGTGGGGAAATTAATTTTGGTGTTATTATTATATTATTCTTTTCGTTTCAGCCATCTATGGGCTGCGATTACGCAACTTCCATTGCTTTCTCAAGTTCTTTCTCCTTCCTCTTTCGCCAGTATTCCTTCATCCGTTGGCTTGCTCGTGCTCGTTCTTCTGCTGAGAATACTCTATTCTTCCTCGTTTTCTCATCTGCTAGGTCCTTCATCTCCGCAACTCTCTGCCTGAAGATTTTTCTGTTTGTTATATCTTCTGCCGTGATCCCACATTTTTCTAAATCTCGGTGGACTTCTTTTACCCATGTGACTTGTGTCTTCCTGTTCTCCTGGAAGATGAGGATCCTGTTGGCGAGTCTCTCTGATCCCATCCTTTTAATATCCGTAGAATGTCAATCTCCTCTTTTTCATTGTGGTGGTGATGTTTTCAAATTGATGGTATAGTTCTTGATTTGGTCTCATGCGAAACGTAAACTTGTTGATGTTTTTGTGGGCCCAAGAATCCTTCTAAGGAATCTCCTTTCTTTCTTTTCCAAATCTGAGAGTCGCTTCGTGGCTGTTGTCTCAGCTGCGTACAAACATTCAGGTTTGACAATCGTGCTGTAGTGCTTGAATTTGGCCTGGTAGGTGTTTTGACATAAACTAAATGCAGTTTCCATCTTTCTTGCACGTCCTTGAATTTCTGCTTTTTCATTAATGTTTGGAGTCAAAATCTCTCCTAGGTACTTGAATTTTGTAGCTCTTTTAATGTCACCGTACTTGGTCCTCATTGTCCAGGTTGGCTCAGTGGTATTTATGTCCATATATGTTCATGCGTTTTTATTTATTTATTTATTTATTTATTTATTTATTTATTTATTTATTTATTTATTTATTTATTTATTTCCGTCTCTATTGCTAAATGGTTTGTGTGGAGACCTTCGGTCCAAGGCGTCGCGGGTTCAGCTCACGGCCGGCTCGGGTATTTTATTCTAAATTGTTTAATTCCGATAGCTCGGCGGCTGGGTGGTAGGTATCCCGTATTCTGCACTGAATCTATCACAGATAGGGCCACGGTATAGGAAGCCAAGAATAACGGACGAGAGGATTCGTCATGCTGACAACGCGTCACCTTATAATTTGCAGGCCATCGGACAGAGCAGCGGTCGCTTGGTAGGCCAAGGACCACCAGGGCTGCTGTGCATTGAATTTTTTCATCATAGACGGAAATATCGCCTGTAGACGTCAACTCGAAAGAGCTGCACCAGGCCTCTCCGGAGGTCACATACATTATTTTTGATTTTGATATTTGCTTTACGTCGCGCCGACACAGATAGGTCTTATGGCGACAATGGGACAGGAAAGGGCTAGGAGTGGGAAGGAAACGGCCGTGGCCTTAACTAAGGTACAGCCCCAGCATTTGCCTGGTGTGAAAATGGGAAACCACGGAAAACAATTTTCAGGGCTGCCGACAGTGGGGTTCGAACCTACTATCTCCCGAATACTGGATACTGGCCGCAATTAAGCGACTGCAGCTATCGAGCTCGGTACATACATTATTATTATTATTATTATTATTATTATTATTATTATTATTATTATTATTATTATGTTCGGATGTCCAGCTCCATGGCTAAATGGTTAGCATGCTGGCCTTTGGTCACAGGGGTCCCGGGTTCGATTCCAGGCAGGGTTGGGAATTTTAACCATCATTGGATAATTTCTCTGGGACGGGGACTGGGTGTATATGTCGTCTTCATCATCATTTCATCCTCACCATGACTTGCAGGTCACCTACGGGCGTCAAATCGAAAGACCTACACCTGGCGAGCCGAACATGTCCTCGGACATTCCCGGCACTAAAAGCCTTACGCCATTTCATTTTATTATTATTATTATTATTATTATCATTATTATTATTATTATTATTATTATTATCACAACCGCGTTCAATTTCCTACATCTGTTGGTTAACATTAAAATTTGAAATCAATGTTTATGACTACTACTGGCGATCAAATACAACTGAATTGCGGCACATATGCTCAACTATCTTGTGGGCATCAATACTTGCACGCATAAAACTGTGTGAATGTTTGTGTGCGCTAACACCCTCCACACACATGGGACTGAACCAACGAACCACCACAACCATACACCATCACCACATATACCAGCATCACCACGGACAGGGGATGCGAGGGTAGTATGGAGCGTTATGGCTCGAATGTGTTTTATCGGCCTGGCGTGATGTGGCCGAACGGTGCGGTCTGCGGGGCGTGCAAAATCGTAAAAAGATCGACGCTGGCATCGCATTTTAATTGGAAATGTTGTGTCTCCCTCCCCCGTGGGGGGTGCCTACCCATCGATCCGCATCATTGGCGAGGGTGGTAAGGCCACTACCACACACGACTCTTGAATGCTGATAGCACTGTTATAGCCCGGCCAGCTGGCTTCATTACGGTAAACTCGGCCGGGGGTTAACTCAAATTATGATGCGTGCCACGTTCTTCCAAATGAACGAAATTAAAACTTACTGAATCATATCTAATACTACTACACCGGCAGCAGAGATACTAGGACGATAACAAATGGCCATGTCTAGCTTTCAGTTATTTATGAATATAAACACAATTATTCATAACAGTAAAAACCTATTGTCTCTTGGACGAAGCAGCCTATGGTGAATTGTTTAACATTATTATAATCTAAAGGGATTTGGGGTGCTCCATCTGGCCAGTGTCGAAATGGCCGGTTTTGTGTTCCTGTATGCATGATTATGATATTACTATACCTCGCACGGACAGAAGTAGGTCCAATGGTGACGATGGGATAGGAAAGGCCTAGGACTGGGAAGGAAGAGGCTGTGTGCTTAATTAAGTTACAGCTCCAGCATTTGCCTGGTATGAAAATGGGAAACCACTGAAAACCATCTTCAGGGCTGCCGACAGTGGAGTTCTAACCAACTATGCTTGATGATGCTTGTTGTTTTAAGGGGCCTAACATCGAAGGTCATCGGCCCCTAATCAACTATAACCCAGATGCAAGGTCACAGCTGCGCGCTCCTAACCGCACGGCCAACTCTCCCGGTTATGAAATACTAGCGGAATTAATAGAATCCTAACAGATATGTTGAAGTCTTATCTCAATGGTACCTCAAAACTAACACAGAAATAGTAATAACGTCGTGTGTTCTCCGGAGAGAACAAGTGTAGGTGTTTCGAATTGACGCGTTATAGGCGACCTGCGCGTCTGTGAGGATAGGCCATACTTATGATGAATTCTAATGCTGAAAGTAGCACAAACCCCCAGCCCTCAAGCTATCGGAATCAATCAGTGAAGGTTATAAACCCGTCCCGGTCGGAAATTGAAACCGGGACCCCTTGGACCGGGGGCCAAACAATTTATCCATGGAGCACCGGGTAAGTTGGCCGTGTGGTTAGGGGCGCGCGACTGTAAGCTTGCATCCGGGAGATACCGTAGTGGGTTCGAGCCCCGCTGTCGGCAACTCTGAAGATGGTTTTCCGTGGTTTCCCATTTTCACACCAGGCAAATTAATTAAGGCCATGGTCGATTCCTTCCCACTCTTAGGCCGTTCCTCTCCCATCGTCACCATAATACCTGTCTGTGTCGGTGCGACGTAAAGCAAGTTGTATCCATGGAGCCGGAAAACGTAAAAACAGACAGGTACCATAGATATAAGTGGGGCTCCGATTTCTATAACGTATAAATTAATATATTTATTCATGTTTAGTTTTACAAAATTAATTTACGTTAACTATATTTCTAGCTTTTGTAAAACGATAACATGGTTTTTACTGGAACTATATAGAGACCAGATATTCGTTGAAATGCCTAAAACAAATTGTTTAATACAAGTTCATTTCTGTGTCTTACGGTTGTGTGCAACTTTGATAATTTAACTATATTTGCCTATTGTAATGTATGATGCTTATAAATTTCTGTTAGCGTTATTTTACGAAATTAACATTGTTTTGCATTGAAAATAGCTAAACTGAGCTTTATAGTTTTCAAAGTTCCGTGACACACCATACCATGCAATAATCGGACTGCCCTGTTCTTGTAGGTCTGGTTACTCCTTTATAATTTGCTGGGATGGTCGGGCGTTGTTGTCCGGTTATCCCTCCTGGTGAAAGAGTGATTCATCATTTGCCACATTCTTTCGTATTGTTAGAAAGTGTCGAAAGGGTTTTATGTAACCTAAATTCTTAGGAATTTACGGACACAGAGGTAAAATGTATATTTCCACTGTATATTTTCAGCCTCCCTCGCCCCCGCCACTAATCAACGACAGATACAAAATGCCTACATTTTCTCTGAGTGCCTTCAGTTCGCTTCTTTTATGCACCGAAAGCTGGTTTTTCTGCAATTGTTGTGACAGTCTCCAGTGGTTTCTTTATGATATTTACAGTGTAGTTATTCCTTCATGCCTAAAGAACTAATAAAATTAAAAACTCGAAGTAAATAAATTCGTACCGAGTTCTATAGCTGCAGTCACTTAAGTGCGGCCAGTATCCAGTATTCGGGAGATAGTGGGTTCGAATCCCACTGTCGGCAGCCCTGAAGATGGTTTTCCGTGGTTTCCCATTTTCACACCAGGCAAATGCTGGGGCTGTACCTTAATTAAGGCCACGGCCGCTTTCTTCCCACTCCTAGCCGTTTCCTGTACCATCGTCGCCATAAGACCTATCCGTGTCGGTGCGACGTAAAGCCAATAGCAAAAAAAAAATATCATAAAAGAATTTTCTGGTGACGTGCTTTTAGTATTGCTCTGTAAAGTTCAAAAAAAAAAAACTATTTTAATGCCAATTTAAAGTATTTTAGTAGCAATGGTAATGCGTATTTACATCATTTTTAGTACCCAAGTGTAGTGCCCGTTTTCAAGATTTTTAATATCAATGATAGTTCCCATTTTTCAAGATTTTTAGTGCCAATGATGGTGCATATTTTCAGGATTTTTATTGTCAACGATAGTTCCTACTTTCAAGATTTTTAGTGCAGTGATGGTTCGTATTTTAAAGAAATTTAGTGCCATTGATGGTGCCTATTTGCAAGATTTTTAGTGTCCATGATAGTTCGCATTTTCAAGACTTTTAGTGCCACTGATGGTGCCTAATTTAAATATTTTTGGTGTCAAGGATAGTTCGTATTTTCAAGAAATTTATTCACAATGATAGTTCCCATCCTTCAAATTATTTTATTGCCAATGATGGTGCATATATTCAAGATTTTTAATGTCAATGATAGTTCCTATTTTCAACAATGGTGCCAACGATGGTGCATATTTTCAAGATTTTCAGTACCAATGATAGTTCATATTTTAAACATTTTTAGTGCCAATGATAATTCGTATTTTAAAGATTTACAGTGCCAATGATGGTGCTTATTTTCAAGATTTTTAGCGCCAATGCTATTTCCTATTTCAATATTTTTAGTGAAAATTATAGTGCATAATTTCCAGAGATTTTTAATGTCAATTATAGTTTATATTTTTAACATTTTTGGTGTTTAAGATAGTGCCTATTTTTGAAGGTATATAGTGAAAGCGATAGTTCGTATTTTAAAGATTTCAGTGCCAATGATAGTACGTATTTTCAAGATTTTTAGTGCCAATGGTGATGCATACTTTCAAGATTTTTATCGTCAATGATAGGTCCTATATTAGAGATTTTAGAGCCAATGATGGTGCTTATTTTCTAGATTTTAGTGATAATGATAGTTCCTATTTTCAACATTTTTAGTGAAAATGATAGTGCATATTTTCAAGAGATTTTAAATTTCAATGATTGTGCCTATTTTCAAGAGTTTTAGTGTAAATGATAGTGTCTTTCTTTAGTTTTATTGTGCGAATTTCAGTGCCTATTTTAAGGAATTTTGATTCCGACAGAAATGCATATTTTCAAGACTTTTAGTGCTAATTATAGTTCATATTTTAAAGAGTTTTAGTGCCAATGATAGTGCATAATTTCAAGATATTTAGTGCCAATGATAGTGCATATTATTAGATTTCTAATGGCATAAATATTGCCTATTTTCAATATATTTAGCTCCTATGAGAGTGCCTATTTTCAAGATTTATAGTGCCTTACTTAGTTCCGATTTTCAAGTTTTGTTGTGGCAATGATAGTGTCTACTTTTATGCTTTTTGATGCCGATGAAAATGGATATTGTAAAGATTTTAGTGTGTATTATGGTGCCTATTTTCAAGATTTATAGTGCCAATGATAGCGCATATTTTAAATATTTGTAGTTACAATGACAGTGTCTATTTTCAAGAATTTTGGCGCCAGTGATAATGCATAGTTTGAAGATTTTAATGCCTCGGATGGTGCCTGTTTTCAAGATTTATAGTGTCTTAGATAGTGCATTTTTTACAAAGTTATAGTGCCAAAGATATTGTCTATTTTCAAGAATTTTAATGCCAATGATAACGCATAGTTTGAAGATTTTTAGTGTCTATGATGGTGCCTACTTTCAAGATTTATTATGCCAATGATAGTGTATATTTTCAAGAATATTGGTGCATATAATGGAGCCTATTTTTAACATTTTAGTGCCAGTGATAGTGCATACTTTCAATACTTTTAGTGCCACCGATAGAGCATATATTCAAGATTTTTGTGCTAATTATATTGCCAAATCTTTTTATTGCGAATGATAGTGCATATTTTCACGAATTTTAGTGCTTATGGTAATGCCCATTTTTAAAATGTTTAGTGCTAATGGTAGTGCCTGATATGAATATTTTTAGTGCCTTGTTGCTTTGCCATCGTACTAATTTTGTACTTAACTTCTGGTCTTTAGTCACATAAATAGAAAATTTATGTACAAGAATGTTATTGGTGACATTGTTCTAGACACCCATGACAGCCACAAGTTTTGTGGCGGTAATGGCAAGTGACTTTTTTGTGTATGATTATTTTGGATTTTTTTTCCTTACAAATATACTGTCGTTAAATGAAATTGGAAAGTAATTAGTTACGGGAGGAGAAAGTTGTCAAAATAAAAAAGATTTTGTTAGGAATATTGAACAAGTTGGTAGCGCTGTTTGGACCGTGTAGCTGTTAGCTTGAATTCGGGAGATGGTTGACTCAAACTCTACTATCGCCAGCCCTTAAAGTGGTTTTCCATAGTTCCTTAAGTTGCTATGAAAACTATGGATAAATTTCGGTGGCTCGCTAAAAGTGGACCATATTTTGCAACATATTAAGGAATTATAATAAAATGTCCCTGTTGAAAGAACTTGATCCATCATGAACCCTAAATGGCAGCTCACGATTTACTAAATAATAAACAGCATCAGTCAACCATCTTGATATTTTTTTCTCTTCATTCTAACCTGTTCATTATGCCTGCTGATATCACTTCTGCGCCGGTCATCAAGTAATAGGTCCATTCGCTATTTTCTGAAAAGCTTCAGCTGTAAAAATTAATGAAAATGGATCTACAAGTTTTAATGTTTTTGATGAATACTAGATAAATGACCAAGCGTCTTGGGAAGGTAGCGGCCGTGACCTTAAGGTACAGCCCCAGCATTTGCCTGGTGTGAAAATAGGAAACCGCGGAAATCCATCTTGAGGACTGTCGACGGTGGGAATTGAACCTACCATCTCCCGAATAAGGAAAATATTTTTTCCAGCTGTTCCCTCATACTTGATATCGTAGCTAGGATTGATTCTACTTTATTAGAAATGGTTTCGCTAGTTTTCCTCTTAAATGCTATTAATCTTTTGATTAAATACTGATTGAGTTTTAATACTCTCTCACCTCGCCAGATAACGCATTTTGAAAATTGTATTCCAGCACCTTGGCGTCTCTTAAAATTAATGATACTTCAAATGATATTATTATTATTATTATTATTATTATTATTATTATTATTATTATTAATTATATAAAATTAATTTAGGTAATTATCTGTAGGCTGTCGAGAAGGGTGATAAGTATTTGGGAAAATCCTGTATCGGTTTTGAACAGTGTACATTTTATTTTTTCTTATCATTCATTAGTATTGTCACGTATTTAACTTATATGCTTTCTTTTCAGCCCGGAAATGATCCGTACGCGTTCGTTGAGTTTACCGATCACCACGCAGCAGCAGCGGCGCTGGCGGCAATGAATAAGCGCCTGTTCCTCGATAAGGTAACGTTTGTGTTATTTTAAGCATGAGAACTTGTAGTGTTCAGATTTCTCGTGTGATAATTTAATATGGTTTTGAATGATTTGCGAAGAAGTAATACGAACAAGCAAGAATCTCGCCCACTAATTCGTACACTCAGTTACACTGGTTATAAGGTAGAATTTCCAAGCACTATATTTATGGGGTCCTTGACTTTAACATCACCATAATTCTACACGAGCAAATAGTAGATATAGCAACTCAAAGATGATATTAATCCCATTCCCATTCCAAGAGAACATCACTGTGACTAATATTCATGACATTTGACCAAAATGTTAAGCATGACGGATGAAGTGCAAAATAGCTCCTTGTTCTCCATTTCGTTGTAAGGGAAATATAAGAAGTAAAAGTGTAGATTTGTGGATGAAAATTTTGGAATGTATTTTATGTTGTTATTGTTGTGGTTACGTTTACTTCATTTCAGAAGCCTGGAGCGTCTCTGACATTCTATTTCGTCAAAGTTTGAATACTTTAAAAGTTTAACAACACCCTTTCAGTAGTGTGCTTTTTTGCTGGTAGTTAAACGTCACACTAACATATACAAGGATTTTCGGCGACGCGAGGATGGGAATGGGCTAGGATCGGCAAGGTAGTAGCCGTGGCCTTGATTTCCCTGGTGTGAAAATGAATAATCATAGAAAACCATTTTCAGGACTGCCAACGGTGGGATTTGAAACCACCTTCTCCCGAACGCAAGCTCACGGCTACACGACATTAACCTCACGGCCAACACGTTCGTTTTGTGTGTGTGTGTGTGTGTCTGTGTGTGTGTCCACTTCTCAAACTGGAACTTAAATCCACCTATTGAGTTGTGTGCGTGATTCAGGCTGCATAGCTGTTAGCTTGCATTCGGAAGGTTGTGGATTCAAGCCCTGTTTTGGGCAGCCGTGAAGATGGTTTCCTGTGGTTTCTCCCATGCACAGCAGGCAAATGATGGGGCTCTTCACGGTCGCTTCCTCCCAATTTTTAGCCCCTTCCTATCCTGACGACATCATAAAATCCTTTCTCGGGTAGTGCGATGTTGAATCATTAGCACAAGAAAAACAAAATAATATAAGTCCTGCGTTGTAAAATAATATATTATTGTTTTCTTACATGGAAATATTGTTCCGCCTGAAAGTACAATTAAGTGATCATATCTTGGAAATATTTACACGCGACACCTGTACTTTTGAGCAGGAAATTTTTCCATGCATCTTGTATACTTGCGAGCAGAAAATCTGGCCCATACACGTAATATTTGCGCATTTACCTAACTAACAACTGCGCCCACTCAGCCCTCACTAGACCGAGTAGAGCAGGCCTCCGCTTAACAACGGTTAGCTTTACTAACATTGTAGCTCTACATTAAGAAGACGGAGAGGTTGGCCCCCACCGTGGGCTGTGCTGAGAATGGTTTTCCATGGTTTCCATTCTTCTGCATTAAGGCGAATGACGGAACAGTTCCTATTGAAGGCCACGGCCGCACCCACTTTGCCTTCTCAGCAAATCACATCACTGATACTAATCTCCCTGCCGGGCTGAGCGGCTCAGACGGTTGAGGCGCTGGTCTTCTGACCCCAACTTGGCAGGTTCGATCCTGGCTCAGTCCGGTGGTATTTGAAGGTGCTCAAATACGTCAGTCTCGTATCGGTAGACTTACTGGAACGTAAAAGAACTCCTGCGGGACTAAATTCCAGCACCTCGGCGTCTCCGAAAACCGTAAAGAGTAGTTAGTGGGACGTAAAGCAAAGTAACATTATTACTAATCTCCCTGCCCTGAGGGACTGCGTTACCGTCTAGGTGGCCTGCCATACCCTGTCTGGGTATAATGGATACGAATCTCCCTGGCCTTAGAGACTGCGTTACCGTCTAGGTAGTCCGCCATACCGTGTCGTGGTATAAGGGATACAACTATCCCTTGGATGAGATATTGCGTCATCGTCTATGTGGCCCAGCATACCGTGCCTTGGTATCATGGATACAAATCTCTCTGGCCTGTGAGACAGCGTTAGCGTCTAGGTGGCCCGCCATACCCTGTCTTGGTATCACGGATACGAATTTTCCTGCACTGAGAGTTTGCGTTATCGTCTGGGTGGCCCGCCTTGCCCTGTCTGTGTATAGGTTGAAACCCTTGACCTCCATCCCCTTCCTTCTCTCTGTGAGTGACTTCAAGTAAATCCCGAGTAACAGATATGAAACAATGTTGCATTCGATGTAAAATGAAGGAGGAATTACAAATACCCACACTCCCACTTGATTAAACTTGTTGCAACTGGAGTAATTAACGAGATATGGGTAAACTCAATGCAATTATGACTAGAGACGGGGAACTGAACCCACGTTCTTTCGGGTGGTAAAATTTGTAAGCCTTTATCACCACAGCTAAGCAGCCCCTAATTGTATCATATTATTACAAAATTACAATTGCGCTTGATAATGATATTTCTTGAAGTGTTAAGTGCTACTGGTGCTGCTTTGTTGTATCGAAGGATACGAAGGATAAAACAGTGAGCGACTGCAGACCTTTGAAATGTAGGCGAATCGCAGAATGTTCAAGATCCTATGGGTAGACCGCATTACCAATGTGGATGTACGCCGTTTTGCCGGGAAATCACGTGAAGTCTTGGCCTCCACAATACGAAGGAAAGCAGCCCATTTCGATCACATCTTGCGAAATGATAAATATAGCCTCATACAACTGATCACAGTAGGCAAGACAGAAGGAAAACGTGGAGGTGGGTGTGATGATTATGCTGGACGTGGAACCTCCAAAAATGGTCGAAAAATGGTTTGACATCTTTTGGGCGAAACCTGTTCTTAGGAGCATGCAAGTTGGTAAAGGATATTGACACTCGAGAGGACAGAGCTGTTTGATATTTTATTTTATTGCAAAACTAAATCGTCGTTCCTACACAATGTGAGCCAGTATTTTTGCACGCCATTGTACAGTTTTTCCTTTAATGGTATTTCCTTTGAGGCTATAAGTTTCACATTACGATTTTGCACATAGCATTGAGTCTAGTAGCGTACTTGACTCGTTTCCTTATTACTGTGGAAGCGTGCTCAGTGAAGAGAAGCGTTCTGTCGCAGGAAGACGGTACGAGTCACCGTTTTTGTCAATATTCTGTCTCACTTATAGGCTGTGTAATTATTGTGTCACGTACTGAGCTCTTGTTTTGCGTGCCACTGAGTTTCTCATAACTTCCAATCAAATTAGACGGGGAAAGAATCCATGGCCTCCGTGGAAGACGAAGACGAGTTAAGTTTAGAATAGAAGAGAAGACAAAAACAAGAAAGAGGAGACTTGTTGTCTGGTTGGCTGAGAATACAAGGTTGAAGAAATTCGCCTTAGTTTCATTAAAGTTTCTAATTTCACGGTAGCTCCTTGCTTGGCTTAATATAGAGTAGCGATGTGTCTACCTGTCCACTGTGCAAAGAAGATTGGACGTTCCATTCCAATGTGCTATACTTTTCCCTTCCTCTTCTCGTAATGCCTACGCTGTGGAATTAGATTCATCTTATAAACGTTGAGAATTTGAGCGATGGCTTTGATACTGTTTAGTTAGTTCAGCATGGAATGTAGCTGCCTGTTTCCATGTTCCATAAAGTAGTTCATGTTAAAGGATGAAGTCGATTTGAATACCAGGTATACATTTATGTGAAAACCTCCTCCTAGTTCAGTTCAATAAGTCTCAAATTTTAACTTATCATTACATTGTAATAATAATAATAATAATAATAATAATAATAATAATAATAATAATAATAATAATAATAATAATAATAATAATAATTTAAAAATCATCTCAGTTGTATTTGTAGGGAGCGTGATGGTCGAGTGTTGCTATCACTGGCTTCGCGACCTGGGCAATGCATGTGTTTTTAAAAAAATGTAAAGTCGCATCTCTCTGGTTCAGGTTCCACTTAAAACTGAGGGTATATGGTTATGATCATGAAGTCAACACTTCACTGAAACTAGATACAAGCTTGCTTGCTTTTCTGTGTTTTCTATGTTTGGAACAGCAGGAGCGGTAACAATATGAAACATTTCTTGAAAGAGCTCAAACTGCTCACTTATCTCATAGGAAAATTTCAGAATCCCTCAGAATAATGGGAAAGTTCCTTAAGAGAGTGACGGTTGTTGTTTTGAGGAAAGGCTTAGGAGTTGGAAGGAAGCGGCCGTGGCCTTAATTAAGGCACAGCCCCAGCACATGCCTGGTGTGAAAATGGGAAACCACGGAAAACCATCTTCAGGGCTGTCGACAGTGGGATTCGAACCCACTATCTCCCGAATGCAAGCTCACAGCCGCGTGCCTCTAACCGCACGGCCAACTCGCCCGGTAAGAGTCGTTTATGCTTCAGGGAAAGTGTCATATAAGATGTTTCCAATTTAAGGAAGTAATAGTAATAAGAGTTATCGTACCGGTTGATAAATCATTGGAGGCTCTTTAATAGAAGTCAGACGAGGATTTATGAAATAGCCCCATAGATTAAAATATAATTGTGTAATATTCAGAGCCGTCCCGCTAAACCCATGAAGGCCGTTGAAGGAGTAGAAAATAAAAACTTCTAATATTCGTTGTGGTGGAAGTACAACAATGCAACCAACCTCCATTAACAATAATCAGAGAGTATAAATGGAAGGGATCCGACACTTGGAAGGATATCGGCCAAAAAAGGCCAGGGCCACGAAAGGCGTGAAAATGAACGACTCCCTAGGCCTCGACATCTAATATTGTGAGGGTCAGGAAAGGATAACAGTTGACCAAAGGAGATTGAATAGGATAGATGAAAGGGAGGAGACTGGCACAAGTAAGTGGAAGCAGTGCCAGAACTCGGCTGAAGGCCCCTTGGTCGCCAACCCACACTCCCAAGTTAAGAGCCCCTGGAGCCCCTTTTAGTCACCTTTTCTGACAAGCAGGGTGGATGTTATTCTACCAACCCAACCCACAGGGGGTCTAGAAGTCTTAACCTCTGCACTTACAATTAGTAAGTCAATTGTAATATAGAGAACTTAGCTCTATACCTGGCCGCCTTTACCGCCGGGAATTAACTTGCTACTATAAGTTGAATGATGTTCAGAAGCATGTTACTCTCCAGAAGTGGAAATTACGTTTCTAAATGTATAGTCTTCCTGACGGGGAACTGAACCCACGTTCTTTCGGGTGGTAAAATTTGTAAGCCTTTATCACCACAGCTAAGCAGCCCCTAATTGTATCATATATTATAAAATTACAATTGCGCTTGATAATGATATTTCTTAAAGTGCTACTGGTGCTGCTTCGTTGTATCGAAGGATACGAAGGATACAACAGTGAGCGACTGCAGACCTTTGAAATGTAGGCGTATCGCAGAATGTTCAAGATCCTATGGGTAGACCGCATTACCAATGTGGATGTACGCCGTCTTTCAGGGAAATCATGTGAAGTCTTGACCCCCACAAAATGAAGGAAAGTAGCCCATTTCGTTTACATCTTGGCGAAATGATAAATATAGCTTCATACAATTGATCACAGTAGGCAAGGCAGAAGGAAAACGTGGAGGTGAGTGTGATGATCATGCTGGACGTGGAACCTCAAAAATGGTCAAAAAATGGTTTGACATCCACGATAGGGCAACCCTGATACCGCAGAATCAGAATTTTTTAAAAAATGAAACCACTTTTCCCTGGTCGAAAATTAATAATTCATATGTCTCTCGGTCATGGCCACCCATTAATGATTCGTAATTTCAGGTGACTGTCGGCCATAAGACATAGCCTGCACGGTTGCTAGGTAACATTGTATGATTCATATCTTACATCACAGGTGGTGGTGGTGGTGGTGGTTGTGGTGATTATTGTTTTAAGAGGAAGTACAACTAGGCAACCATCCTCTATATAACACTAATCAGAGGGAAAAATAGAAGGGATCCGACACTTCGAAAAATGAAGATATCGGCCAAAGAAAGACAAGGGCCACGAAGGGCGTGAAAATGAAAAACTCCCTAGCCCTCACAAACCTAATATCGTCGGGATCTGTAAAGAACAAGAGTTGACCAAGGGAGGTCGGATAGGATAGATGAAAGTGAGGAGTCTGGCACAAGTAAGTGGAAGCAATGCCAGGACTCAGCTCAGGGCCCCGTGGTAGCCAACCCACGCTCCAAAATTCAGAGCCCCTGGGATCCCATTTTAGTCGCCTCTTACGACAGGCAGGGGATACCGTGGGTGTTATTCTACCGCCGCCACCCACAGGGGGAACCTTACATCACAGCCTGCATGGTTGTTAGGTCACAAGTCCTTCACACGTTTTGTGACTGTAATTTCGTAATGCGAATTTTCAGATGTTCCCCAGCCATAAGACATATTTATGTCAAGTTATACTCCATGATTGTTGCCAACCTTATGTGAGGAGACGGCACCCGACGACGAATCAGATACATCTTAATGACGCCAGGTGGCGGAATGCTGTCCCATAGGAGTTCGTAGAGTGCTGGAAATCAATAGCATAGATATTTGGTATTCGGATACCATGCAGTTCTACCGCTCTCAGTCGAGATCGAACCCGCTATCTTGATAGAAGAGAACGAACGTCTAGCAGAGCTCCTCAGTAAGATCAGAAATGACAAATATCTACGTGCATTAGCGACGACACCACTGCTACACAGATTTGCAGACGATGATGAACAAAACGTCCAGTGTCATCTACTTGAAGTTACGAAAACAACAACAACAATTATTACTACTACGTCGACAGAAACTCAAAACCAGTTTGTTTACCGAAAGATAGGTGGACTGGCTTAAAATCTGGGACTGTTACCCCACGAAAATTAGTCAACTTTATTTCTCCTCTCATTAGTACGAAAACTAATCCTGTCTCAGAATTTCAACTGGCTTATTAACATATGCATAGTAGGGTTCTTCTAACCCTAGAACCACAACGTGGGGTCGTGGGCGATCCGCCTGACTACTAAACCGATTCTGTCCATGCGCCTCTATGATCAAGGAAGCTGATACTTCCAGTACCTTCAGTGCTTGACACATTCTTGAAACGAGTGGTTGCATTATTTTCTCCCGCTATTTATATTCAAATTAATAGGCTCTTGGGTCGCATGTGACCCCACGTTGTGAGTTGTGTAAAGTATTCGTCTGTGGTGAACTGTTTGTAGTGGAGTGTTTTATTGGTAAAGTTATCAAACAATTGCACTGTACAAAGACTTTTTTGCTATTTGTTTTACGTCGCACTGACACAGATAGGTCTTATGGCGACGATGAGTGAGGAAAGGCCTAGGAATGGGAAGGAAGCGGCCATGGCCTTAATTAAGATACAGCCCCTGCATTTGCCTGGTGTGAATATGGGAAACCGCGGAAAACCATCTACAGGGATGCCGACAGTGGGGTTAGAACTCACTATCTCCCGAAAAAAGTTCAAAGCTGCGCGCTCTTAAGGGCACCTGTACGTGAATTATTTTCAAAAAATTGAATTTTTGATTTTCATGTATTATTATTCTTTGGAGTTCTCTCTTTCAGAATATATATAGTTTATATACGTTAGCGAGCATATTTTGTCCTAAATGTTGTTTTTAAGAATGTCTGCGCTAAGTAACCAAGCCCCTTTAAATGTCAAACATTTGAAAGTGTCATAACTTTTCCACCAGTAAAGATATCGGAAAGCGGTAAGTAGTATTTTATCGAAAGCTGCCATGCGTAAGAATTGATTGCTCTTAGACCTGCCAGCCGCAACGTGCTAGGTTGTAAACAGAAGCCAGTATTGTATTGTATAGTAGCGTGCATGAAATTCTCTATTTGTATACATCCAGCATTTGCCTAGAGTGAAAATGGGAAACCACAGAAAACCTACTTCAGGGCTTATTAAAACTGTACTATGGCTTAGCTATGAGGAGCAACCAGGGTAATTTGGAAGCTATGAGAAAATCTGTATGGGCTAGTTTAATTCACAAAGCATCAACTGTTGACCACCCACAACACGTGCTATATCCTCCAGGTCCAGACTTCTGGTGTGGTACCAGATAACAAAGACAGAGGGTAAAAGGTTATTGCCATAAACATTCATTACCTTATGTTGTTATTGAAGCCATAAAACCTATTTATATAGATCTTAGTGCCAAAAATCTCTTGGGAAAATGTTTACATGGACGAACACAGAGCCCTAATTAGAGTTTCCATCATTGCATTTGGGAACGTGTGCCAAAAAGCGTATTTGTAGGACTTCCTACCCTAAAAATGGGTGTATTGGATGCAGTTATCTACTTCAATGCAGGTTCTGTATCCAGATGTAAGGTACTGGAGTCTTTAGGAATATCTCCAGAGGAAAATATGGCCTCAGCATTAGCTGCAGTTGATCGTCGTAGGGTAATTGACGCTGAGAGGGCTGTATTTGAAAGCTCTAAAGAAGCCAGAACAAATAGCAGAAATAGGAAAATACAGCGGGATGATGAGAGTGTCCTAAATCATGAGGAATATAGAGCTGGAATGCATCGAGACTCTAAGGGTTGGTCACAAACTTAAATTTTTACTTTAATTGGCTCTCCTGAAAAGTTGTATTTTTTAAGAATATTTATTTTACTATCTCAGTAACCGTTAATGATAGAACACTGAAATTTGGCACACAGTTTTAGTGTGCTATTGTCTGAAAAGTAGACTACAATCATGAACGTAGCTCTTTATTTATGAAAAATAGACCATAAAATATTCAACAAAATTTATGAAAATTTTAATAACAATTTTAGAACTTTTCCCAAAAAAGAACCATTTTACTGCATATCATGATTGTAGTCTACTTTGTAGCTACATGCTGTGGGTAGCATCTGTAAAAATATCATTCATATCCCACAAGTAGTTTCCGAGTGTACCCTTCCGATAGCTTGGAGTGATTTTGCAATCTTAGAAAACATCACAAGAAATAAACTCTCATAAAAAATTAACAATGAATTTTAACCAACAATTAATGCTATAACAACAATTTACAATGTTCATTCATTGCACATAATAATATTTGTCCACCTAGAACAAGTGTATCTGTTCAAATTATGATGGCAAATATGGTGATTTTACACTATTTTACTAAGACGGAAAATGATCAAACGCTCAGATTTCCTGAAAAATCTTGCCCTAGGACTATGTGAAGAGCGTATGAAGACTAGAATGGTAAACAAGAGGCTTCCAAGGCAACTCAGAAATGACATTCATAAAGTACTTGGTTATGATGAGGAGCACAGTGATGTTACTGCGCCAATTGGGTGATGACCTGGACGATGTTCTTTTGATAACAAAGATACGTACATCATATTGTGTGGTAATACAGTTAATTACTTTCTTATCTGAACTTAACTTGCAAAAATATAAGTGATTTCTTTAAGGTAAATATTGCGAAGATATATACTATAAGACACTAAATATTTACGTAGACAGGTGCTTAATATTCAAACCAACAAAAAACGCACTTTTAATCAAATTGTTCTGTAAAGAATATTACTTGACATTTTGGTAAATCTCTTTATATTTTTAACTGAATATACTCAAATATAAGTAATTTCCTTATTTCAAGTAGAATAAATGTTATTCAATGCCTAAATAATTTGTTCAATATTGGGTTGTAGGTGACCCCACGTTGTGTTTCTAGTTCCAAGAAATGAACGTTGTGGTACTAGGGCTAATCTGCATTCCCATTTGATGATGAAGGAGAAAGCTTTTGATGCTTCATGTGATTCAGAGATGACTTGTTGGAATCCTGATGTGGGGGTGGTGGGGATGATAACGTTCTCTTTAAATGGGTTGTTTCATAGGGTTACATGACAGTTCCTACACTGACACTTGCATACACTGCCAAAATTACTGACACTTCCCCACAGCCCTTGGACATGGCTACCTGATTAACGACTGACAGTTCCACACAAATCCCCCCCCCCCCCAAGGCTACAGCGCGACTCCCCCCCCCACAAACTACCACCCTCCGCCCCATATAATATTATTATTATTATTATTAGCCTGTACTGTTTAAAAATCTGGTAAGGTCCTTGGCTATGACTGCGTAGGGCATAGTCAGAGAAACCTGATAGGGTAATTTGAAGAAAGACGAGGAGAAGAAGAAGAAATTAAGCACACTTTCCTGTTGATAGTGTTGTCCAAGAAGGTGTGTTAATAAAATCATTACAGCCTGCAGTTTCATGAGCGTTGTGCATCCGAAGCAGACACAAAGTAAGTATGGCTGTCTACCCGTTAATTCCATTTCCTGATATGTGGTCGGGGATATTTTTACAGCCGGATGTCCTTCCTGACACCAACCTCCATTGAGGAGCTAATGAAGGTGGAATGAATGATAGTGAATGACATTGGGTAGGACTGTGATCTACTATATGAATAGGAACTTCCCCACCATTTGCTTCGAAGTGAATTGCGCAAAATCATTCTGAGGACAACTGGCGGTAATTTCGAACCCACAGAGCTTGGTTCCATTGCCGTAGCCACGCCTCTTTGTCGCAGCAGCACCAATGAAATGGTAAATTCAGAAACGTGTGAGGTAGTGCGACTTGTTTCTGCCTCCTTCATTGAACAGAGAACTGGCTAGTGTACAGCAGGCTACAATGACCAATATCAAGTGTGTACAGCTATTGTGTCCGACTCCATGGATAAATGGTTAGCATGCTGCCCTTCGGTAACAGGGGATCCGGGTTCGATTCCCGGCAGGGTAGGGAATTTTAAACAAAAATTGGTTAATTCCCCTGTCACGGGGACTGGGTGTATGTGTCGTCTTCATCATCATTTCATGCTCATGCCGACGCGCAGGTCGCCTACGGATGTCAAATCAAAAGCCGTAGTCCTCGGACACATTCCGGCACTAAAAGCTATACGCCATTTCATTTCAGCTATTGTTATCGCTCTAACCCTTTCAGACGTTACTTTCTACCCAATGGTATGGAAATTCAATTTTCAATAAAATAGGGAACATTCTACAAGAATATATTTAATTGTTGTAGATAGTTATGGAAGTTCATATATAGTTTATTCTGAAATTTGTAATTGCCAACTTTTTACTACATATGATTATATGTTATATCAATGGTAAATTAAATTCGAGATTAGTAGTTGATACATAACGCAAAATGGCATTTATTTACTCATTAAATACAAAGTTTTGTTTGGTTGTGTGTGCAAGTGTCTGCTCATTTCCTCTTCGCCATTCGGTAAGTCATGATATATCTGAAGTATAGTACTATGTTACCAAATGAATAGCAGTAAGTCCAGGATTTTTACAAGGCATTTCAGAAATTGCAAAGTGATTTAAATAATAAAGTAAACACAAAAATATATACGTTATGATGGACACTGGCTTTGAATGCGTTAAATAAAATGCACTGTTTAACAAACGATGCGTTAATCGAACTACAATCAAAGAAGACCCCAGTCATCAAGCAGTTTTAGAAATGCTGGAACCCTGATTCTGTTGCCTGTCTCTTGTGCATATCAGTTGAAAATATTGTTGGATAGCCACTTCAGTCGTACCAGCCTCTGAAAATGAACGGCACCACTTCGGACTTCTATGTTTCCAGTCCAGCCGGTTTCCTCCCGTCGTTAATGAAAATCTACGGTAGCTGGCCACACTTTCATAAAACTGTCAGAAATTTTCAGTCATCATATGCCAACGTGGCGCAGTGGATCACTTAATAAATTCCCGCAATTGCAAATATAGCATTCAAACCAATTCACGGAAGTTGAGAAATCCTTAATTGCTGAAATATTTCTCCTTCCGAAAGTTCACTGTCATCAAGTAGCATCGAAATGGAAGACACGTTCGTCGGCAAGCGATCACTTGTTTCACCCACCACACTGTAAATGACAGTTAGCTGCGATTAATATTCAACTACTACTGTTTGAACAGTACATCTCTAGTATGGATATATTCATTCAAAGCACCTAAATTACATTCTTTTAAATTTTCTGTACGTCGCCCCGAGACAGAGATCTTATTGTGACGACGGAATAGGAAAAGGCTAGGAGTAGAAAGGAAGCGTCCGTGGCCTTAATTAAGGTACAGCCCCAGCATTTGCCTGGTGTAAAAATGGGAAACCACGGAAAACCATCTTCGGGACTGCCGACAGTGCGGCTCGAAGTCACTATCTCCCCACTACAAGCTGAAAACTGCGCAGACATTCATTCTGTTATTACATTTTTGACAGCGTACATAGAGTGAAAGAAATGATGAAAAGCAAGGAAGTCCATCTATAGAGTAAATTGTGTTTAAAATTATCAAGAAAATGGGTATTGATCACACCGAGCTCGATAGCTGCAGTCGCCTAAGTGCGGCCAGTATCCAGTATTCGGGAGATTGTGGATTCGAGCCCCAGCATTTAGTTGGTGTGAAAATGGGAAACCACGGAAAACCATCTTCAGGGCTGCCGACAGTGAGATTCGAACCCACTATCTCCCGGATGCAAGCTCACAGCCGCGGGCCCCTAACCGCACGGCCAGTTCCCCCAGTAGTTCTTGTTTTCTTATTCTGATCGGTATTGTAGATGAAGTATTACAGCCCTGTGCTACAGATTGAAATAAAATGTATAGGTCATACGGACATGATTATAGAGACAAGTTTTGCTTACACGTCTGCGTGGAAATTATGAGCTTTTTATCCCTGTTTTTTGACTGAAGAATCGACAAACGTTTAAGGAAAATATGCACGAGTAATAATATACAGTGTAAAAAACTACAGACCATAGTAGATATACGTCAATAAATGCTGTTGTCTAGCCAGGATATTGGAGTGTCACGTGGTCAGCGTCACGATGTTATTACCGAATTGTTTAATTCCCCTATTTTAGCTCGCGAGGCTGAATGAAACCCATTCCATCTCTCATTTCCGGATTTGAGTGATCATTTGTCGAGCACTCAGCCTCCACATAAGAAGCTGGTACGCCACGGGCCTGGATGTAATAGCATACAGCGACTAATATGAGAAAGTTAAAGATAATTTTACTGTATCTGACGGTGCATTAGTAGAAAATAATTTCTTCAGTTTACTAGTTTCTGGAACATCAGTGGTCCACTTTATACGATCACAGATTTACAACTCTTTCTTTGTTCTGTATAACTCGTAGATCTTCTTACTGTTGAGCGGTTCAGGGGTTGGCAGCATTGAAGCGCAGGTGGCAAGAAGGCGAGAAGGCGGCGGGCGGGTCACCAGCTTCAATGCTGATTTCCCTCAGGACTTCTTGCCGCTCTTTCCTTCTCCCCGTCGCCACACAGAACCTCCTGTAGCACTACACAGTGGCTGGCTGCCCGGCTACCTGCTTTCTCCTCGTGAGGCCAATACAGGCAAATGAAAGGGAGGATGTCTCGTTTTCATCTTAGTTACTTAGCAACCTACAGTATTTTTTTTTCCTCTCTCTGTTTCGTTCACCAAAGCAAGCCACGAAGAAAAGAAAACTAATAATTCTCTCCCTTACTCACTCCGTACAGGTTAATAGCAGCTCACCCCATTATCAGGCTCTGCTTCCACCCTCTTAACGACTCCACATAACCCCCTTCCTCTATGGCACACATGCGCGCGTGCGTGTTTTGGTGTGTACGTGTATATAACCAGTGTGCCGTCATCGTAGTCTTCGCCAACTTTCGCCCCCTTGTTCTTCCTCCATTCCTTCATATCTTGTGCTTCTACCAGTAACCCAACCACCACTATTACAACCGCACAAAAATAATAAAAGAAATGTGAAAAAAGTAAAAGATAAACAACGCCATCGATTTTGCAATTTTCGTTGGAGCATTTATAAAAGGTTCTCCTCTCGTTTATGGATTGCTTTTTGTTATCTCCCTTTAGGACAAGAACAGGAAAGAAGTCCTGACTCGGAGAGGGAGAGAAAGAGAGGGGTTCATTTTCGTCTTGGCAGGGTGTTTCATCTTTAGCTATCCTTACCATCTCATCTTTGTTGACATTCCTTTAACTTATAAATGGAATTACTGTATCGATGGAGGTAGACTACGCTAACACCAGTACATATAACACAATCCATCAAAACCTGTGAACAGTCTCTGGAAAACCTTCTAAATGTCTATTGCGTGAAATTAGGGAGACAAAAAATAAGCAAAGGCTTCTCGTTACTAACCCATGAAGGCCCTTGAAGGAGTGGAAGGTAAAGTTTACCACTATCCACAACCTCATTACTCAGTGGCATAGAGCGGTTAGCCCTATTTTTGGCAACCTTTGCTTCCTAGAATAAGCAACGTGCTCATTTTCTGTGTGAATCTCTTCAGCAGTGGAAATCTCGCTTCAAAATGTTTATCCTCCTGACGGACAGTCAAACCTGCGTCCTTCCGCGTCAACTAGACATGTATTTATCGCCTCGGCTTGGGAGCCACTAAAATGGGAGGAGCAGTGCGATTGAAATTCTACGCCCTTCCTACTGTTGAATAGTCACGAGCCTTAGTTTATACCTCTGAGAAATGTGCAATAGGACGGTGTTCCCTCTTTGATATTTCATTAAAGATCAATGTATACGATTTCATACATGAAACTGAGCACTGAAGGAATTTTTAATACTAGGTGGGAATAGGAGACTCTCTACTACAAAACATCCAGAAGGCAAGACTGTTGTGTTTTGGTCATGTAAAAAGGATGAGTGCCAGCAGGACTGAAAGTGAAGTAAAAGGAAAAAGGCACACCCAGAAAAAATGGATCTATCTAGCGAAGAAAGATCTCGAGAAGAGAGGACAAGATTGGGAGAAGGTTACGAGAGAAGTGGTTCATGGACAGACAAAGATCGAAGGATCTCTTATACCACACCCGGGCGACTGGAATTGGTCATCGATGATGATGATGATGATGATGATGAGGAGGAGGAGGAGGAGGAGGAGGAGGAGGTGTTTTTAACTTACCTCTTCAGAATAATCATGAGAACGTTTTATTTTTTGTTCGTTTTAAAAGTAGCTTTCAATCTGATAAAAATTTACGAAGTTAAATGAACATTAAATTCGAAATTGGCGGGATAAATGACTGAAAAAAGCGAATATGAAATGATGTAAACGGTAAAAGCCAAACCCAGAGGAAAATGGACCGATCTAGTGAAGATAGATGTTGAAGAGAGTGGACAAGATTGGTTACGAGAGAAGAGTGGTTCATGGGAAGATGTCATATGTATAGACCGATATGCTGAATGTCGTGAGTTCAAATCGAAGGAATATATCTCGGGTCAGTCTAAAGGTATGCTGCTCAAATACATCATCCTCGTGTCGATGAATTTACAAGTACAGAGAAAACGAAATCCTATGGTACAAAATTTCGGCATTTTGGTTTCTCAGAAAACCGTAAGAGCGGTTAGTGGGATTTAAATCCAATGACATTTTTATCAACATAAATATTTCTACTTTTAATGTTGAGTTATTGCGCTAATGCAATAATAAATTTATGTCTTAAGCGAGTAATATCTAGCACTGGGCGAGTTTCGTGATAATCGTTCAGTTGCGTTTAGGGGCACCGGACACTATTTCAATAACTCATCATCTCGAATGTAACCACCGGTGCATAATTGTTCGGAACTAATAAGTTTTATTTTCCTAAATTGCAGCATTATGTCGAATATGAGGCACCGTCATTCGTTTCCGACGCCAGTGGACGTGTAAACCGAAATTGTTATTTCTAGATTTTATTGCTGATATTAAATTCAGCGGTAAATCATTAGTGCATTATAACTAAATTTTGCCAAGTATCGTCGAGAAAATATACGAAGGTCGTAATTTTACAAGGAAAACTTTCAATATTTTCACCTGATGAACAATACATGCAATTTTATTATATGGCTCTTCCTAGGCTGATGCAGCCTTTGTAAGGGAGGCTCACCAGTAAGGATATAGGAAACTGCATTGTGCTGTGGTGAGGAGAATAGTGTGTGGTGTTTGAATTTAAGGGTTGTTGGTAACAGCATAATACCCAATCCACGAGCAGTGGGCATTCAACATGCTAAGATTTAAATCCCCTAAGTGGCCGAAAATTGAGCCTGGCGCCCTCTGAACCCAAGCCCACTACGCTGACCATTCAGTCAAGGAGCCGGGCACTTTCTGAACATTAAGATGCACTTAACCTTTCTTGTAATCAATTAGCTTTTTCCCTGTAAATATTTTTAGGAACAGGGCATTCAGCTCAAATACCCTCCCTGATTTGTAAACAACATAATTAGTTGCTCTGTTCAAACACAGGTCGACTGGTATCTGACCAGACATTTAATTAAAATTGAGCATAAAAGTAGTCCGCCTCTGTGGTATAGTGGTTAGTGTGATTAGCTGCCACCACCGGAGGTCCGGGTTCGATTCCCGGCTCTGCCACGAAATTTGAAAAGTGGTACGAGGGCTGGAACGGAGTTCACTCAGCCTCGGGAGGTCAACTGAGTAGAGGTGGGTTCAATTCCCACCTCAACCATCCTGGAAGTGGTTTTACGTGGTTTCCCACTTCTCCTCGAGGCAAATGCCCGGATGGTACCTAACTTAAGGCCACGGCCGCTTCCTTCCCTCTTCCTTGTCTATCCCTTCCAATCTTCCCTCCCCCCGCAAGGCTCCTGTTCAGCATAGCAGCTGAGGCTGCCTGGGTGAGGTACTCGTCATCCTCTCCAGTTGTATCCCCGACCCAGAGTCTGAAGCTCCAGGACACTGCCCTCGAGGCGGAAGAGGTGGCATCCCTCGCTGAGTCCGAGGGAAAAACCGACCCTGGAGGGTAAAGAGATAAAGAAGAAGAAGAACATAAAAAGTGTTTAATTTTTACCTTTTTATATGAAGTATTTCGTCTGACGAAATATGCGTTTCTCATGAAGTTATGTAATCCATATTGAGTGGCTCAGATGATTAAGTGCTAATTTTCTGAGCCCAAGGTCCTGAGTTTCATCCTGGCCCAGTCTGCTGGCATAACATGTGCTCAAGTAGGCCAGACCCGTGGCTATATATTTACCAGTACAAGAATTAACTCATTCGAGACCAAATTCTGGCATCTCAGTGTCCTCAAAACCGTAAATGTAAATATTTGGAGTTAAAAATAAGAACATTGTAATGAATTTATATTTTGCTCAGTTCCGAATGCTTGAAGAGCATGTGGTAGCTGTTCCAGTCCAATAAGTATATTTTTAAGCACACTGTTCTATACACTCACATTTTCTCGCATAATAATAATAATAATAATAATAATAATAATAATAATAATAATAATAATAATAATAATTGTAATTGTATGGCCTCAGCTACCGTGTGCTGACATTTCAATTTGACGCCATCTGGCTGTCTGCTCGTCAATTTCGACGTTCCGTTTTACTCTAGGCCCTCTAGATGGCAGACCGAGTAAACCGAACTCTCATGGGCGTCTATGGCTGAGATTTAATGAATTTTGTCGGGTAAACATCAAATGTGTCACCAGAGATCTTTTACATGCCGACATCGTACGACATGGAGCGTCGAATGGATTTTTTCCCGCCCTTCAAAAATCCGACTACCTCTGCCGGGTTTGAACCCGCTATCTTGGGATCCGGAGGCCGTCACTCTACCAGTGATCCACACAGGCAATTTTCTCGCATGTTGTAATATGTTTTGTCCGGCTCCTTGATTGAATGATCAAGGTATTGGCCTTTGATTTAGAAGGTTCTGGGCTCGATTCCCCAACAAGGCTGAGCAATTTCATTGCGTAAAGTATTGTTATTTACACACGATCAGAACCGTGCGTTTGTGTTCCTCTCAATACATTCATTTATTTATAACATATCACACTACCAGCCACTGCACAATAGTGGAAATACCGGGCGAGTTGGCCGTGCGTATAGAGGCGCGCGGCTGTGAGCTTGCATCCGGGAGATAGTAGATTCGAATCCCACTATCGGCAGCCCTGAAAATGGTTTTCCGTGGTTTCCCATTTTCACACCAGGCAAATGCTGGGGCTGTACCTTAATTAAGGCCACGGCCGCTTCCTTCCAACTCCTAGGCCTTTCCTATCCCATCACCGCCATAAGACCTTTCTGTGTCGGTGCGACGTAAAGCCCATAGCAAAAAAAAAAAAAAAATAGTGGAAATATCCTTCCACATAGGGTTGACTTCAGGAAGAGCATCCGGCAGCAAAACTGGACCGAATAAACTTCAAGTGCCAACCCCAATAAATAGTGAATTATTTTAGTGACAATAATTGTAGCAGTCGTACACCTTACCAACCTGTTTAAACTGCGCGCCTTCTCTAAGGCCACCTATCCCAACGGACCTAAACTTGTGAAGTTCCAAAGAATTTCATCTTCTACAGTTAGATGGCTCCACTATCGATTTGTTTACTCGCTCTCGTGGGCTAAACTCTATCTATAGAGTAATGTTTATTTTAGAAATTGGAATTTTTTTTTAGGATTGATTTTTTTAATGTACCGAAGTTTTCAACACTTCAGCTGGTTCCTCCTCGATTGTAATCAGCCTATCCGATGCTGGTAAATATGTTCGCCAGCCAGTTAATACCGGGGGTTGTGTACAGGAATCCAGCCTATCAGTAAAGAGTTCTGGAACATTCCCCTTGTGGTACTATACAAGCCGGGCACTTTTGGGCCGTCTTGTCTGAATCGCTTCAGTGCTTGGGAGTGTGACTTGCCTGAGGCCGAAGGGAGGCAGGGGCGAGGCTTGCGTGAGCAAGATCCAGTGGTACTAGATAATGGCAGAATTTACCTAGACATGCGATAGTTCCTGCGGGTTGTTTAAGGGGAAGGTTTGAACCTCTTTTCTTTTAATGTAATTTTGTAAACTGGTGGTTTCAATGTAGAATTTCCGGCAAATCTGAGGATTCTGGTTTTATTCACTACTGGGAAACATGTTATGTAAGGGAACAATGAGTGATGATCCTCTGCTGTTTCCCATTCAACCTTGCATTGGGTGACTAAAGTTTTTGAAACTTCCACATTTCGTAAATATTGTCTTGGCCTTAAATGATCCTCCGTTAGTCACACCTTATAGCAGGGCCTCTCAAACGCCCAAAATCTCACGCGTGCAGATGGAGGCGCAAGAGCTCCGTGCACTGTGCATCGCTGCTGCTCGGCATGGCTCGGATCAACGCTTCGTCTCTAGGCTACTCGGCTAAGCTCGGCTCTACTCGGCTATACTCGGCTCAACTCAGCCCGGATTTGGAGCGCTACGGCGCAAGTGGGGCAGAGGGAGACAGGCGGAGCGAGCGAGAGAGGCGTGAGGAAAGAGAGAGTAAGTGCTATTGCTCCAAATCGAGGAGTGGGGGGTCTGCACTCTGGTCAACCAAGCCAAGTCGTCTTTTGCACCGTGCACAGTGCATGCACCCTGAGAGGCCCTGCCTTATAGTATAGTATTAGCCTCTGTATCATTAGGCCATAAGCCCACTTAGGGTTTTAACAATTTCTATAAGGAGTGCACGTGTTTCGTCTCCTTGTATTTTGTTTATAGCCGTAGCCGTGTTGAAACACCGGATCCCGTGAGATCTCCGAAGTTAAGCAACATTGGGCGTGGTCGAGAAGTGGATAGGTTGCCACGCGCTGTTGGTAGGTGGTAAGGGAATGGAGGAGCGGAAAGGAACTGGCCACCCTACCGCACGTAAACTCCGGCTCAGGAACACCTCTGCGGAGGTTCGGACCTGCCTTCAGGCAGAATAATCCTTACCTACCTTACCTATTTTGTTTATGGCCGATTATGTGCAATCATTCTCTTTTTCCATTAAGGCCATGTAGTATGGGCAACGGTGCCCCCTGTCAATTCGGTGACTGTTTCTGCGTCTTGGTTCTCTTCAGGAACAGTGCTTAATGTTGCTATAATTTGGAGTAATTTATGAGCACTCTAAAGTGAGGCCACACGTTAGGTTTCCTAGTGTAAATTTCTGTATATCAAAGAAAATGGACTGCCTAAACTATGGTATTACGAAGATCAGACTCCTTAGTAGTGTAATTTCATGGAGAAAATCGTGCTTTTGTAAAATATTGCGTTGATCAAGAGCAGTATGTAAATTCTCTATGTAAATTAACTGCCTGGTAATTCTTTCAAGATTTTGTACCTGATTTTCGGACTTTTAAGTCCCTGATACTGTTAGAGCTGACAAGCTCATTGATAACTTGTGCTAGTTGTTGGTAAAAAGTAAAATCGTGTCCTCATCCTGAGGTGGCGCACCTCTTTCGCGGGCAGGAGGTGAGCTGCATGCACCATTTCAACCGCATACAAGCTCTCCTGCCATCCTTAAATTTCTGGTACCGAGCTTGATAGCTGCAGTCACTTAAGTGCGGCCAGTATCCAGTTATCGGGAGATAGTGGGTTCGAACCCCACTGTCGGCAGCCCTGATTATGGTTTTCCGTGGTTTCCCATTTTCACACAAGGCAAATGCTGGGGCTGTATCTTAATTAAGGCCACGACCGCTTCTGTACCATTCCTAGGCCTTCCCTATCCCATCGTCGCCTTAAGACCTATCTGTGTTGGTGCGACGTAAAGCAAATAACAAAAAGAATTCTGGCAGTACTGGGATTCGAACCCGGGCCTCCGAGGACGGCAGCTAATAACACTAACCATAACTCTACGGAGGTGGACAGTTGTTGGTTATTCATTCATATTATCTATCTCTCGATTTTAACAAAAGAAATAAATACAATTTCCAAATTTATTGTGTTAAGTTCTGCTCTAGTTAATTCCTTGTCCAGTCGTTGAACCCAGAGGCTTCTTATCCATCTGTGGACAACAGAAACCCCGTAATAATAATAATAATAATGATAATAATAATAATAATAATAATAATAATAATAATAATAATAATAATAATAATAATCTCCCGAAACGAAGCTGATGTACTTGAGTAGCTTGAAAAACCAGGGGACTGAGCCGGGAGAGAACCCGCCAACTTGAGCTCAGAAGGTCACCGCTACTCAGCCTGGAAGGAAAGGAATAAAACATAATGTATCTTAGTACATAGTTTGTGATTTCACTTGTTATCGCTCTTGGTACACATTTTAAGTTATCACCCCTTCTTCTTTATTCTTCGTTTCATACTAACATTCTATCCTTCTTTTCAACGGAACGTACTGATATCATTTGGGTGTCGACCAATATTATAATTTTTCGTGATTTATTGTAGGGGAAGGTCTTGTTATACCTATCCCGGATTCGTTCACAAAACTTCGCACGCTCGACGATATAAATGCTTGATGAGGCTAGAAGAGTTGAGTAAAGAAGGACTGGCGAGTCGAATCAATAAAATATATTGCTACACATTTTACTGTGTTCTGTGCATGTGTGTAGTTTTACAGCACCTTGCATGTCCAGTATCCCTAGAGAGCCACTGTACCGCTCCGCCATTGTCACCCCAACCTGCGCTGCCTTTAAAGGTGCATGAGCGCTGAGGTGCAACCAGGCATACTGTCTGGTTGGAGAAACGACAGAACTGTACCTTTTATTTCTACCTTACCTGGGATTTCATGCAAAGTGCATCTTTTACGTCGGCGAATCTCTCTGAAAATGTGGAATATGAAATTTAGAGTTTTGTCTTGTTTCCCTACCCTTCTACAGCTATGGACTCACGAGTGTTTTGTATGTATCTTTTCAGGAAATCTGATAACTTCCAATGAAAATTTATGACCATCTGAGACAATCGGACTCCAAATTTTGAGATAATTTCTCTCGTTCATAACCGAAAACGGCAGTATTTAATATTGGTTTGAATTAATTTAAATATATTTCTTTCTCCACTGTATACCATTTTCTCACATGTCATGAGCTTATTCAAAAGTTTTACGACTATCGCATTCCTGGAGTAGTCTAAATGTTGTCTACAGAAAGGATATTCTGCTGTATATAGTTCAGTGATATAACACTCAGTGTTCAATCTGTAAGGAAAAGTAAGACATACAGTAAGTATATTTAGTATTATGGGATTAGGGCGTCATATTAATAAGATATTCATGCCATCCTCTGTGGAACTGTGGTAGAGTGAGTTCCTGCCGCTGGATTCGAAGGTTGTGGATTCAAATTCGGCACAGAGATCGGACTTTTGAAGGATGGAAGGAAGTCCATTCGCATTTCACGTCGTGCTTTGTGGGCTTTACCCTGCTGTTTACGCGAAAAAATCATCAATAGTAACCTGGTAGTGTTTAGGTATCCCTGCCACCTGGTAGAATAAATCGAAACATCGAAATTGACACGCAAGCCTTCAGTATGGCATCGAATCAAAATAGTTCCAGACGGTAGCTTAAACAGCATAACTAATATTTTTATACTATATATTTAGAAGCAATTTTTCTACTTCATAATGCCACCTGACATTATCCTGCTAGTTGGCTGAATGGTTAGTAGTGGCTTTCAATTCAGAGGGCCCGAGGTTCGTTTTCCGGCCGCCGGGTGAGTTGGCCGTGCGGTTGGGAGCGTGCAGCTGTGAGCTCGCATCCGGGAGATAGTGGGTTCGAATCCCGCTGTCGGCAGCCCTGAAGATGGTTTTCCGTGGTTTTCCATTTTCACACCAGACAAATGCTGGGGCTGCACCTTAATTCAGGCCACTGCCGCTTCCTTCCCATTCCTATGCCTTTCCTGTCCCATCGTCGCCATAAGAACTATCTGTGTCGGTGCGGTGTAAAGCAAATTGCGTTTTCCGGCCTGGCTGGGGATTTTAATCACATTGGGCTAATTCCTATAGCTCGGGTGCTGAATGCTGGTGATCGCCTTGATATATATATCTTCATTTACATGCAACATATCACATTGCTAACCACTAAAGAAACAAGTAATATTTAATATTTACGTCCCTCCAAATTGGGTTGCGTCAGTAAGGGGCATTCGACCGTAAAACTAGGATCAATCCACATTATTGTTGGCGCCACATAGTGGGAAAAAGCCAGGAAAAACTAATTTTCACCTGGGATATCTTCCAATTCAAATATATTTCTCTAATAATAGGGGGCTGATGACCTCTCTGTCCCTAATTCCTGTAAATGAAGCACCAGCAACAAAAACGTTGTCACAAACCGTATGCATTTTAAATGGTAGCAGACTGGATTAGCTTCAGTGATTATGACGAATGAATATGTGGTTTTAAAACGCTTGCAAAGTCAGATACATAGTGAAATCCGCTCTATCGTACACATATCAATTGTGAAATACGCTGAAAAGACCGTAACGATAACAAAGGATTTGATAGATGCGGTTTGGCTAAATAGAGGATCCACACATGATCCGGTGCGGCGGCGGTATTTTCTTTAACATTCATAGCTACCGGACCCGGTAGTAGAGGGGGTTGGAGGCTGGAAGCGATGGGGCTCATAATAAAGGGGTGAAGAAGCGTGAAGCCAGAGGGAGAGAAAGGATGGCTGGCGTGGAGGAGAAAAATAGCCTTGTGCTCAGTTCAACAAATCGCGCTGCAATTGGAGGAAATGATTCTGTATTAATCATCTGCCCTTGTCAGTGGCCGGGCTTTGCTAAGCCGGCTCAAGTGGGGTGAGGCGCGCTTGCGAGGGGCTCCTCTAATCTTTCCTTGTCACCTTCCCACATTCATGGTACTTTTAGCCGACTTTTTCACTAACTCTCTCTTACTTCCATACAGTATGAACAGAATCTCGGTTAGTAATGTTCGCCATCACAATAAACTCAACGAAAATACAGAAAAATTGACGCTGATGTCCACAAAGCAAAGACCTTTTAAACAACAACCATAAAATTATATGGCCTTAGCTGCTTAAATGTAGATTTCTAGAGTTGACACCACCTACATGAAAGTATTGAGGTGCTATTCATACATTAAAGTCACGCTTTTTGGGGCGGTGTAAGACTTTCTACGCACTTTCTGTTGGCGTGAATCCGTCTTTTATATCTGGATGCCAGTCTGAAAATTTGAGTGGGTTTAAAACAAAGAACTGCGCACATTCTAGTCGAGTTACGTATACACATGCAGGGACCTCTTCCAGGAATAACCTTTGCAACTTTACAACTTTGGACTTTTCACTTTTCAATCTTGCAAAGTGCAAATTCTTTCTGTTCCACCATGATCTAAGTTTTACTTTTCAATTTTTTCGCAAATTGAAAAGTCTTTGCGAATGAGTGAACCGATCAATTTTATTCCATAGGGAAACTGTATAATACTCCATGATTTTAATGCTTTATTCTTCGCCGCGTACTTGACAGTATAGTTGTGGTACCGGTAGTTTTAATGTTTTAATCATGGGAAAGACAGGTGATTACAAGAAGCTCGCTATGCTAGAAGTTGTCAAGGAGAAACGGGACATCCTTTTTGACAACTTCGAAATTAACCTCTCAAATGGTGAAAAGCATCAATATTAACGAGAGTACCGTCGACACATCCACACACAGAAGTAAATTCATCCTTCATTAGAAATTCCGTCGCTATATTATGTGGATAATCAGGCTAACGTACTATGTTAGGAACTATTACAGTTACTATAACATCCACGAATTTGATAACAGTTCTGCAAATTGATTTTGATGGCCCATGCATTGCTGCTACACCGTGCAGCTGGGAACCATTTTCTAACCAAGATAATCATACAAGGATTTGTGTTTGACTTTTCTTGTTGCATGTTTCAATAAATGACCGATCATTTCAAGAATATAGTCAGCCTGTGTTGGGGTAATACAAAAAGACTCGCGAAATCCGTCGAAGTGTGGTTATGAAAATTAATCCTGTTTTTGTACGTTCTCTTCTTGTATTGTTCATCACTGTCTTCACTTGATGATAACAAAAGCTCTCGTCGTAACGTGTTTATATCACTAAACCAAATTCTACGTCGAGAAACTAGTGTACATACTTGTTAATTAACAGATGAAAAGGGAATAATTTCTTTGCAAGATTTACGAAATCTTTTCACTTCACTTTCTTTGCACTTTGCATTTCTGTACCAATGGAGGAAATAACAGGCTTAAAAAGTGAAAAGATTCCTAAATTTTCACTTTGAAAGCTAAATCTGATGGTGAAACAAAATCTGAACTGAAAAGTGCAAAGTGCAAAGTGCAAAGTTGTAAAGTTGGTTCGTTTAACAGGGCCCAGAGCAAGAGTTCACACGTCTGCCAGTGAAAATGGTTCTCCAAAATATTTAAACTTACGATGAGTATTTGACATGCTTCTCGAGGATTCTCTTCCAGGAGACCAGTGAACTTTGAGAGTGCGTAGCGAATACACGCACTAATCGATTTAAGTGAGATAAAAATATTTTTAGTGCAAAATAGAGCAAACAGTATCACAGACGTTTAAAGGGTTATATCATTCTTACGTTATAACTGCGAGGCGAAATAACAGTAATTACTGCAGGAATTTGACTGTCGAAGCATATAAAAATTTATGCGAATGGAATTTTAGAAAGCGACCTTTAAAAGAAAGAGCAGACTGTGACGGTTCCTTAAAAAAGTGCTACTTATTAGCGCCGAACGGAACAGGGAAAGTAAGAAGCATAAGCGCGACGAAGCCCGTCGGCCTCGTACCAGTGCAGGATTACAGAAATACTGTACCTCTTTTATTTATTGTAATAATATTAAAACTGGAACGAAAGTAATATTGTAATCTTCACTTATACGCAGTTGAATGACACTACTAACTTTGTTTTAACTCTGCATTCATACCATATATTCACGGCAAGGAACGTGTAACCGTGTTCTGGTAGAACCTGCCTCATTTTCACGTACATTTGTTGTTATATTTCGAGAAGCAAAATTCATAATTTTGCGCTGAAATCTGTTTGAGGTAATCTAGCCGATTTAATCACAGGGTAATGTAGAAATTACACAGGCCAAAAAAACAGAAAATTAAAATTGTTTAACGTTAATCGGTGAATGTGAATGCTATGTTGTTACTGATTCCAGATCTGACTTCAACTGTTCTCTATCACCCACGGTTTCGTCACAATGTGTCTTCGTTACAAACCAGAAAATTAGCGGAATAAACAAAATGAATGCTACAATATGCAAAAAGCTTTTATTCTACCCTAAACATGAAAATATCCCTATTTCATAGTGTGACCGTTCATAACATCATCAAGACTATATTGTGGCATTCTGCCCTCAAATATGCCGTTTTCCGCGCTTTCATACGTTAATTAGCGCCCAAGTCAGCGCACGTCCACCCTCCACGGGGTGCGAGTGGCGAGCTGTCAGCCCCACGCACCAAACTCTCTTTGCGCGTAAGTACTGTACCGAGACATATTTTCGCCTCCGGCCAGAAGCGCTCTCACTCAGGCGCGACAGAGAAAGAAACACTCCCACAGCAAGTAGGTCACGGAGGTCGTGCCCAGCGTTGGCAAATATCACTTTTCCGCTCCTTTTCCCGCGAAAACACCGCTGCCAGAGACCTGTCTTCAATTGTTTTCAGGAGAGTAATTATCATAACTCGCATACTACAAGGCAGATTTTCATGACTCAAGGTTCATTAAAAGCGGCGAATTTTATAGAAAATTCTGACACCAAGAAGTCCTTTACATGATTCTAATGGAATAATCTACGCTGTTTGTGGACATCCCACAGGTGTTCACCATCTGGAGAAAGCTGTTAGGGTGACCGAAGCCACGGAACCGCCAAATTGCAAGCCCCTCCCTCACTGGGATATCAAAGGACGCTTTCGAGATTAAAGCAAAACACGTGAAGTGATCAAAATGATAAGTGATCAGTAGAAACTCGCGCAATTGAGCTTTAATTTGATGCATTGATCGATCCTGGAAACCACGTGCCACCGGACCGCTTTCTGCAGGTAGGAGGAGTCTTACCCTCTCTTTCGAGTCCGACACGTTTCATGATAAAAGGGGGTGCGAACTGAGGCAAGCATCTTGTTCTATTTTGCCAGTGGCATAGTGAGGTGGTACCTAATGTGAGTGACTCTTCAGTATTCTTTGCTTCAGTGCTCCAAAGTGTGACCAGTCAATAATCATTTGAATAGTGTTTATATAGCTGAAGTTCTATCAGTGATATGATTATGTAACAGTGAAGTGAAGGTTTATTGATACTAACAGAGTGCGGTATTTAACCCTAATCATGACGGTTATATGATATGCAGAGTGCTTATGTGTACGAATATATGAGTAAAGAGAACGTAAATCAAACGCTAGTAGGCTGTGAAATCGTGTAAGTGAATTCACGAGTGTATTAACTGCCGAAGAAATAACATGGGAGATCCAGTAACCATTTAATGATGAATGATCAGGTGTAGGAGAAAGCGCGGCTCAGTGGCGACGCGTAAACTCAGGGAGATATCGGTAAAAAAAAACTAAATTCCAGACGTAGTAGCTAATCTGTACCCCCATATAAACTAGTGCTGAATTAGGCAAGGTCAAACCACGTTCGTAAGGATAGCTTTGTGACCTCTAATAACAGTGAAAGTGCGAACGTGAAATTTAGGGCCTAAACTGCCGACAGCGGGATAGACAGCCAATAGGGAAAGCAACGGGCTACAAACATTACCGGTGCTTGGTTAGAGGACTCGAGCCTATGAGTCTCTCTGATCATAGAAATTATAATGTGTTACCAGTTATCACGATTATAATTAAGTCAGATCCCCTTATTGTGTTGTGTGCCAGTGACGTCAGTCTCCGAGGAAGAAGAGAATCGACGAGAGGCCCGTACTTAATCAAGACGCCGTGGAACCTCAAGGACTGCCTACGGTGTACGGGGAATCAAGACATCATGCCATCCACCCAGCGGCAGCCGAACACCGGACTCCAGGTTGCTGATACTGTCGCAATGGACGACTAAACGACTAGATGTGCCTTCTTGGGTGAGCTGTGGGGTGATCCAGGCAGATGAGTATTGTGAAAATATTTGAAAGTCTATTTCCTGTAAAAATGTAAATATTTAATGCATGCAGATTCTTTAGAAATGTAGGGTAGGATTTCGTTGTTCTCAAAGGGATGGCAGTAGTTATTGATAGGGCTAGTGTTTATGTTTCTTCACGGTCGGGGACCGTATTTCTTTATTTAATATGGGAATTCATGCATGGTAATTTAAGACCCTAGATTTGATTTACCGTGGAGCACTATGGGAATTAAAAGGGATTATTCAATATTCTTGAAAATCATTCCATGTACCATCGATAAAAAGATACGAGTAATATGAGTCATCTGGAAATTTCAAGGTTTTCTGTAGTAGATGCTTCACGTAATGTGTTAGGTCATCCCCTGTATAAATTAAGTATGGCGAAGAAGAAACCTCGATATGACAAGTGAAGTGTGATAATGTGTGAATTTATTTAGAACGCGAGTGTTAGCATACTTTGTCCCGAATGCTAGGGCTTTTCTTTCTTCCATAATATGCGTGTATTGGTTATGCCGAGAAGTGAGATCGAGCTACTCCAGCTGATAAGGAATAGATCGAATGCGGTGTTGATGAAATATAAGCAAAGTATGCGCAAGGTTGTTTATCCAGTGCTAATGGTATAAAGTAGGCTAGATGCAAGCCGATGTGTTTAATTGATGCGTGTGGCATCCAATGAATAATGATATTTTGAAGCGAAATGCCGAGGTGGCTAGATAACGGGACCGAGTTCCCTTGTGTTGAAAGTGAAAGTGCAGGGTGAGGACAGTGTAAACAGCTGGCCGGTGAGATTTAAAGTCCGGCCAGGTAAGGAGGGATGTGAAATACTATCACCGCTGTGAGAGGAACTTAGTGTTAGAGGGCTCGTTCTCTTTCTCTCCGGCATCGATATTACATGCAACCAGTCAGAAATAAACACCGTTGGTTAGACCTACAATTCCAATAAATGAGAGAATTCCCCCATTTCTTTATGTTAATTATAACGACTAGGGATTTTCAGATTGTAAGTCACACTTCACAATTGTCATGGGACATGAGTTCATGTCTCATCAGCACCAGAGGCAGTTATGCTGCTGCCACCAGCTACGGGCGGATGGCCCGGTCCGTGATTTATATTGTAAATGTCGAGTGTATTTATTGTCTTCTATCCATAGGTGTGATATGTATTTGAGCACTGTATTGTTTTCTGTTTCGCTAAATATAATTCATTTAAGGATCATCGTTGTACCAGTGTCGAATTCGTGTATATATTTAAGTGACATCCCATTGGAACATACGATGTGTATTATTTGTTTATCTCATGAGATAGCGAGATAGGTGTTTTTTTTAATAAGTGAGACGACTTTCAGATATTTTAGACAAGTTCATATATCAAATACGCCTCACCTGGTTCATTCGATAGCTAAGGTTAATTCTCGCCAATAGGACGACGACTTGGTATTTGAATATATAGTGTAATAATGTAAATAAGGCGAGTAATACAAGATACGCCATCATCCAATTATTTCTGTGTACAACGGTACTAGTGCATAATATGTTTGAATATCTTCAGAGTGAATTGCAATTCTAGGGAAAGGACTAGAGAGGACAGTTACACACTCAAGAAAATTTACGGTGTCTAATTTATATGTTTAATATGGTGGCATATCCATGTATAAATTATCTACGTGTTTTCTCAGGCATTAAATTTTTTTTAAAAAAGGAAACGTAATTCATTCTTCTCATTTCATAGGTAAATAGTATTCCTCTCATTATTATGATTCCCCTACTGTAAATTATTAGATTACTGCCCAGTAAGGACAGACTGCGACCCGTATGTCTCTACCGGCTCAGCTAGTGCCTTGTAACGCTAGTAGGGGAGAAGGGGTCTTCGGCGCCGCGCCCGGTCGAAGGCCTCATCCAAGGTGTTCCATTTTTAACGTCATGTTGCGGGAATATTATGGTCTATTGATGTACTGATACCACGAAAGGTTACATCAAGTGTGGCGCCCGACACGTGGTGCAGTGTTATTTATGGGCAGATTTACACCTAGGTTGCGATATCGAGTTTGACACCTCGCACGTGTTGTATTTTATTTGTTTTCCTTGGCAAATCCTGTAATGCCCTTATGGCGATAGAAAATATGACATAGCCAAATATTAGGCACAAGTTCGAACACCGCTACTATTGAAGGAGAACCTAGTAAAGTAGTGTTGCCAAACTGGCATGGTCAGAACTGAACGAATGGAACACTGAATTTATTCCGTATATTCGATTTTTGTTAGAACAGAGGAATACATGTTATTTAAATGAGTGATAAGGTAAATTAAATTTAAATAATAACTGTAGGGAGAAGAATGAAATATCGCGCGTCCAGGTTAAGTGGAAATATGCGCGGGAATCACTCAGATTATAGCAGACCCAATAATATTATGGAGTTGTGAAACTTCATGGAAACAGTGAAATGATTTTCCCAACAGTGAGGATAAAATGATTAGACGGAATTCTTCAAATTCCACTGGTCATGGGTCTAGGCTAAAGGTACTGCATGTGCAGCAGGCCTTGGTAGTTTAGGGGATATATCCCACGTAAAGTGATTATATATCGCGTATGAGAGGGGATGCCTCATCCCACGACTCTTGTTTTCTAAATGAACAGTGCGATGTTGTCAGTTTAAGACGGGGAATTGTCTGCAAACGCATCTTGCCTGTCTTGAAGCTGAGAGCATTCAATGTTTATCGATCGTACCATGTTTCAGGTACAGGTAAATTCTCGAGCCCCTGTAGTCGCGAATCTTATTATTATTATTATTTCATGAAGGGCTAAAATATATTGTATTCGTTGTATATCGGGATGATATCTATGAATTACGTATAGTATACTGAGAAAGCACAGTAATTATTATGAGGTGTTACGCAGCTGTTATGAAGCTAGTTTCGGCATAAATTATCCTGTATTTTTCAAAAGACACACCTTCTTTCGTTAGGGAATAAGTCGAATGAACCAAGGTTTCACGAAGCAGCTCAATCTCAAGGGGGCACTAATTCTCAAGAATACAGTTTAACATGGATTTGGAGGCAGTGAAGGCAATGTTCGCCCAATTATTGGCCGAACAGAACGAGGCAAATGCACGGCTTAATGAACGTTTTGATAAACTGGAACAGATAAACACGGAAAACCAGGAACGTTTCAGTAAGATGAACGCGGAAAACCAGGAACAATTCAGCAAAATAAATGCAATTTTAGATCAGCACACTAGTAATATGGGACAGATTAATGCACGATTAGAGGGGTATGAAGCATCAGGCAGAGCCCAGGCCGCGGAACTTAAGGACCTTTTTACCTCAAGTATTAGCGATGTCACACATCGTATAGACTCTCTTACATTAAAATTGGATCAGACAAACGTCCGTTTAGACGAAAGAATAAGCGAAGCTAATAATAAATTAATCGCTCAGCAGACTAAGGTGGAAGAGTTAGAGGTCAAATTAAATACTGAAGCGGAGGAAATGATTCATCTACGAACTAAGTTCGAAGACTTATCTCTGAGGTCCCAAGAGATCGAAGAAAATCTGACACAGGTGGCGGAACAAACGGAAACTAAATGCAAGGAATACATCGACCAACAAATGGGTCAGGCAAGGGTCGAACTTAACACTTCCGCCGAGGGAAAACAACGGGAAACTCAAGGCAAAATAAAAGACCTGAGAGAGAAGGTGGAGAATTTTGAGCTGAAAGCTCAAAAGGCAGCCATTAAAATTGATGTGCACGAAAAGTTAATTATGGAGCTACAGGACGAAGTCGAAAACTTAAAGGCACAAGAAGTTCGAAGAGACGACGGCCTCAAGTCAGTCTTGAAAAAACCGGAAAATGGTAGCCAGGAAATGTTAGGAAACCATGTAGAGTCGGACATGATGGGAGAGTCACCCCATATTAACGAGACGCATCCAACTCGCCCTCCGCTAGGTCAGATCCCCATGCCACAGGATCTTGGTTCGATCCCATTATATAACTTCTTACGATTAAATCACGATGAACCGAAGAAGTTTGGGTCAAACGTGCACATGACCCCCAAGGGCTTTCTAAGTGAGATGGACCAGTACTTTACAGATCACCACATCCCAGTGGACAAGCGCTTGCGTGTGGTCGAGCGATATCTCGCGGACCAACCGCTCATATGGTTCAAGGCTTTTAAATATTGCTTTGATAGTTATGATGAGTTCAGGCGCCGGTTCCTTGAAAAATATTGGGGGATCGATGCGCAGCAGGGATTGCGCTTAGAATTATATTCAAGGCGGTATTCCGCGACGGGCCAGACGCGTTTCTGTGAGTATTTCGTAAATCAGTTATTACGAATGAAGGAGCTCGATAGTCCGCCATCCGAGTTAGAACTCATCTCGGCCATAGGAAAACAACTGCCGCCTGAGGTTCAGAAGATATTGATCTCCGCAAACGTCCGAACGGCCATAGAAGCGGAACACATCCTACGGCAACTCGATCAAACAACTAACGGGGGACACGTTAGACAGAGGCACCATGAAACGGTCCATACTATAAATGCGAAGCCAGAAGGAGGATCCCCGAAGCGAAGAACCCAGGGCACAAGCACAGAAGAATCTAGAGAGACGTACTCATCACCGAGGACGGAGGATCGGAACCTCTCCAGATGGAACAGGCCGCGAGAACGATATCATGAGGCTTGGGATTCTAGAAATTACGAATACAGGAGACGACCAGAGAGAAAAAATGGCCCTCGGTATGGTTACACTGAGCGTTTCCGAAGGCCCTATAATAGGTGGAAAGGTGATGGCGGACGGTCGTGGGTAAGACCCCGAGGAAATGAAAGCCAGATTCCAGACCGACAAGCTGAGTCCAGGAGATACGTAGAACAACTGCGCAACCAACCAATTGGAAATGACAAGTGGCAGGGGCCTATCCGAGAGATGGCCTCTTCAGAAGAGATGAGAGGGGCGGAAAGTCTCGAACTCCAGGCCCATCGAGAGCAAAACCGCGAAAATAAACTCAACCCTCACGCAGCCGTATATTCTGCAGGGGGTGGAGCGATAAAAAAAACCAGAATTAAGAAACGAGGAGATAGTTTTTTCCCGGACTAGCGAACATCGAAACGAACTAGAATGGACCATAATCACAATAGATACCTGGGTAATCCAGCCGGAAGACTTGTTAGAAGATCCTAATCCGAGCTGTAAAAGGATGATACGAGAATTACCTGTAATTTATATCCGAGCTCACGGGATACGCGTACGCTGCTTAGTTGACACTGGAGCCAGCGTAAGTGTAGTTTCGAAGGTTTTCTTGAGGGAACTCCAGTCAAAATTTAATGTTCCAACTCTCCCTGTATCGAGGGTAAAGGTGCGGGGAATTATTCCCGACCGCACCACAATATGCGACACACAAGTATTTCTAGACCTAGAAATAGGTAATGCCATACTCGCGCATCCATTCCTGGTTATGGATAAAATGGAGTACAATATCATCCTAGGAGCCGATCTTCTGCGAGAGTACAGAGCGGTTATCGATATGGACCAGAACCATGTAAAATTCTTCGTAAATATGAATCAGGAAAATATACGGTTGAACGATATGCCAGAAGTCATGGAAGAAGAGAGAATCTGGACCGCTCAGTCATTTCGGAACGAAGAAGATGACCAGGATAAGTTCCCGAATTGGGACCAGGAGAAAATGGAAGAAATAAGAGAAAGGTTCGAAGCGATGATTGCTAGTTTGGAGAAAGATGAGGAAGAAGGAGAGCCTACGTTCGAGGACGTAGTACAAGTTAAACTAAATGAGGCTAAAATTAATGATGAGGAAAAATTGAAATTAAAGGAAATTATAGAAGCACACCAGAATGTTTTCGGGTCTCACCCAGGGAAAATATTAAACTTCAAATACAATATGGTGGTTACCAGCTGGGAACCGTTTAAGAAAAACCCATATCCAATACCGGAGAAATACCACGCGAAGGTGCGCACGATCATTAAGGAAATGGAAGACCATGGCATTATCTCAAAGGCTCCCACGCCTTTCCTAAACCCTCTGGTTATTGTGGCAAAACCAAATGGCTCCCTGAGGGTGTGCCTCGATGCGAGGTCCATAAATGAGAGACTAGTCCCCGAGTACGATAGAGCCCCGAATATCAAAGATCTCTTAAAGAGGTTTCAGCACATGCAATTCTTCTCTAGCGTTGACCTACGTGCATCATACCATCATGTGGAACTGTCTAGCGAATCTAAGGTCTTAACGGGATTTTTATTTGACCAACAGACGTATGTTTACAATCGTCTTCCGTTCGGGGTCAAGAATGCCGGATCGGCTTTGATTAGAGCGCTGGACCGAAACCTGAGCGACAAGGTGAAAGAGATCACTGTCCAATATGTGGATGACATATTGATAGCGACGGAAACAATGGAAGAGCATTTTGAACACCTGCGACTTGTGTTAGAGGACTTGGGCCGGAATAATTTCAAAATTAATCTTGAAAAGTCGCATTTCTGCCAACGTAGCATTCTGTTTTTGGGCCATATTATTGACGCAGATGGCATTTCACCTAACCCAGTCAAAATTAAAGCCATTCAAAATTTTCCGAAGCCCACCAGAGTGAAGCATGTCAGGCAATTCCTTGGTTTATGTGGCTTCTTTTCGGACCATTGTCCGTCTTACACTACCACGGTTGCTCCATTACAAGAACTTCTGAAGAAAAACAACCGGTGGAAGTGGGACACCGCCTGCGAAGATGCGTTTAATAGGACTAAAGAATTAATGAGTAATAGCGTCAAGTTGGGTTATCCAGATTATACTCAACGTTTTATAATTCAGACAGACGCTTCAATGATTGGTGTTGGCGCAGTACTGTACCAAGAGAGAAAGGATGCCGAACCTCGCATAAATTACCTAGCCTTCATGAGTCGTAAGTTGCGCGAACATGAACGGAACTATACTGTCACGGAGCTGGAAATGCTTGCCATTGTCACCGCCCTAAATCACTGGCGTAAATATATTTATGGATTCCCCATATTGCTAAGAACAGATCACCGAGCTCTCACATTCATATTAAAATCCACCATGTCGTCTGAAAGAGTAAATCGTTGGACATTGTTTGTACAGCCGTTCGACCTAGAGGTGGAACATTGCGCCGGAAAGGAGAATATTATCGCCGACGCGCTCAGTAGAAATCCGGATCCCGAAAGTGAAGTTCTACACTACGTACAGCTGACTGAAGAAGACCGAGAGATTCTCGATAGGTTGAGGCAGATTCCCGAAGAACAAGAGAACTGGCCAGAGTCACGCCGTATAATTCAATATCTCAGAAAGCAACTACAACCTGGAACAGCTGATTATGTAGATGTTGAGAGGCGCGCTCAAAATTATAACCACATTAATGGAATCCTGTACAAATACGTGGACGAGGCGCACACTCGACTTCGAGTTGTTATTCCACCTGCTTTACAAGTTGATCTCATTTGGCTGACACACCATTCCATAGGGCACGCAGGAGTAGATAAGGTCATGGCTACTCTTAAAGAAACCTTCACCTGGCCGCGCATGAGAAGGATGACACGCACGGTACTAATGACCTGCGATACCTGCCAACGCATAAAGCCGAACGCATATCTATTAAAGCAACCGCCGAAGCCACTGATCCCAGAAAAACCACGCGAGTTATACTCTATGGATTTTTACGGTCCCCTCCCTAAGGCGACCAGGGGGCTACAGTTCATCTTGGTATGCATGGACGTATTCACGAAATACGTCATGTTGTGCCCAGTACAGAAGGCTAACACACGTACCGTTATTAACCAGATCAAAAATAAGATTATACCTAAAATGGGTAAACCAGATAAACTACTCACTGACCACGGGTCACAATTCACCTCTGCCGCTTTTCGAAGAGATATGGAGCAAATGGAAATACAGCATGTGATGAGTTCGATACGGCATCCGGAATCGAACCCTTCCGAGAGAATCATGCGCGAAATTGGCAAATTTTGTAGGATCTATTGCCCGAGGCAGCACTGGCGATGGGTTGATGTAATCCCAATCATTATGGAGTGCATCAATTCAACAGTACACGAATCGACCCAGCAGATACCCAGCGTGGTACACTTTAATGAACATCCCGAAAGGCCGTGGAAAGATATCGTGCCATGCCCTGAAGATCCCAGACCATCTGTGGAATTAAGAGTGAGAGACACTCTGGAGTCTCTAAAGAGACAAGCTGACAAACGATTACGACGACTCAGGCGTAAGCGGTTTCACCGACCACTGCGTGTAGGCGAATACGTATTAATCAAGCGCCCCGCAACTTCCGACCCTCCCAGGAAGTTCTATCACAAGTTCGCTGAGCTTTACATTGGACCGTACAGGATTATCCAGAATTTAGATAACAACTCATACAAAGTTCAGTCTATGGATGGTACCGTCGAAGCCATTTATAACGCCGCTAATTTGAAGTTATATCATATGCCAGGACAGTTGCCCGCCGAGGATCCAAACAATCAAGAGGACAGAGGACTGCCTGAGGAACGAGATGATGAAGAAATGCCCGATGATGAAGAGGAAGACGACGACGGATCCAACGCCGCATGAGAGCCTGAACGAGAAGAGGAAGAAGAAGAAGAAGGGGAAGAAGAAGACGAGGTGAACTTCCTGATAGTTGGCGGAGACCGCCGCGACGCGGATGATGGCGACAAGGAATCAAACCAAGATGATTACCGTGAATGCACGGAGGGAAGAAACATGATGACTGAGGAATACCTGCGTATGCTCCTGTCCAGATATGAGTTGAGGCGCGAAAGTAACAGTCTACGTAACTGTCAAGTGTGACGTGGCAGAAACCATGAACTGGAAAGAAAAATCCCTACTCGTGATTTTTCTTTGTCAAAGTGGGGAGAGGATGTGACCGTTCATAACATCATCAAGACTATATTGTGGCATTCTGCCCTCAAATATGCCGTTTTCCGCGCTTTCATACGTTAATTAGCGCCCAAGTCAGCGCACGTCCACCCTCCACGGGGTGCGAGTGGCGAGCTGTCAGCCCCACGCACCAAACTCTCTTTGCGCGTAAGTACTGTACCGAGACATATTTTCGCCTCCGGCCAGAAGCGCTCTCACTCAGGCGCGACAGAGAAAGAAACACTCCCACAGCAAGTAGGTCACGGAGGTCGTGCCCAGCGTTGGCAAATATCACTTTTCCGCTCCTTTTCCCGCGAAAACACCGCTGCCAGAGACCTGTCTTCAATTGTTTTCAGGAGAGTAATTATCATAACTCGCATACTACAAGGCAGATTTTCATGACTCAAGGTTCATTAAAAGCGGCGAATTTTATAGAAAATTCTGACACCAAGAAGTCCTTTACATGATTCTAATGGAATAATCTACGCTGTTTGTGGACATCCCACAGGTGTTCACCATCTGGAGAAAGCTGTTAGGGTGACCGAAGCCACGGAACCGCCAAATTGCAAGCCCCTCCCTCACTGGGATATCAAAGGACGCTTTCGAGATTAAAGCAAAACACGTGAAGTGATCAAAATGATAAGTGATCAGTAGAAACTCGCGCAATTGAGCTTTAATTTGATGCATTGATCGATCCTGGAAACCACGTGCCACCGGACCGCTTTCTGCAGGTAGGAGGAGTCTTACCCTCTCTTTCGAGTCCGACACGTTTCATGATAAAAGGGGGTGCGAACTGAGGCAAGCATCTTGTTCTATTTTGCCAGTGGCATAGTGAGGTGGTACCTAATGTGAGTGACTCTTCAGTATTCTTTGCTTCAGTGCTCCAAAGTGTGACCAGTCAATAATCATTTGAATAGTGTTTATATAGCTGAAGTTCTATCAGTGATATGATTATGTAACAGTGAAGTGAAGGTTTATTGATACTAACAGAGTGCGGTATTTAACCCTAATCATGACGGTTATATGATATGCAGAGTGCTTATGTGTACGAATATATGAGTAAAGAGAACGTAAATCAAACGCTAGTAGGCTGTGAAATCGTGTAAGTGAATTCACGAGTGTATTAACTGCCGAAGAAATAACATGGGAGATCCAGTAACCATTTAATGATGAATGATCAGGTGTAGGAGAAAGCGCGGCTCAGTGGCGACGCGTAAACTCAGGGAGATATCGGTAAAAAAAAACTAAATTCCAGACGTAGTAGCTAATCTGTACCCCCATATAAACTAGTGCTGAATTAGGCAAGGTCAAACCACGTTCGTAAGGATAGCTTTGTGACCTCTAATAACAGTGAAAGTGCGAACGTGAAATTTAGGGCCTAAACTGCCGACAGCGGGATAGACAGCCAATAGGGAAAGCAACGGGCTACAAACATTACCGGTGCTTGGTTAGAGGACTCGAGCCTATGAGTCTCTCTGATCATAGAAATTATAATGTGTTACCAGTTATCACGATTATAATTAAGTCAGATCCCCTTATTGTGTTGTGTGCCAGTGACGTCAGTCTCCGAGGAAGAAGAGAATCGACGAGAGGCCCGTACTTAATCAAGACGCCGTGGAACCTCAAGGACTGCCTACGGTGTACGGGGAATCAAGACATCATGCCATCCACCCAGCGGCAGCCGAACACCGGACTCCAGGTTGCTGATACTGTCGTAATGGACGACTAAACGACTAGATGTGCCTTCTTGGGTGAGCTGTGGGGTGATCCAGGCAGATGAGTATTGTGAAAATATTTGAAAGTCTATTTCCTGTAAAAATGTAAATATTTAATGCATGCAGATTCTTTAGAAATGTAGGGTAGGATTTCGTTGTTCTCAAAGGGATGGCAGTAGTTATTGATAGGGCTAGTGTTTATGTTTCTTCACGGTCGGGGACCGTATTTCTTTATTTAATATGGGAATTCATGCATGGTAATTTAAGACCCTAGATTTGATTTACCGTGGAGCACTATGGGAATTAAAAGGGATTATTCAATATTCTTGAAAATCATTCCATGTACCATCGATAAAAAGATACGAGTAATATGAGTCATCTGGAAATTTCAAGGTTTTCTGTAGTAGATGCTTCACGTAATGTGTTAGGTCATCCCCTGTATAAATTAAGTATGGCGAAGAAGAAACCTCGATATGACAAGTGAAGTGTGATAATGTGTGAATTTATTTAGAACGCGAGTGTTAGCATACTTTGTCCCGAATGCTAGGGCTTTTCTTTCTTCCATAATATGCGTGTATTGGTTATGCCGAGAAGTGAGATCGAGCTACTCCAGCTGATAAGGAATAGATCGAATGCGGTGTTGATGAAATATAAGCAAAGTATGCGCAAGGTTGTTTATCCAGTGCTAATGGTATAAAGTAGGCTAGATGCAAGCCGATGTGTTTAATTGATGCGTGTGGCATCCAATGAATAATGATATTTTGAAGCGAAATGCCGAGGTGGCTAGATAACGGGACCGAGTTCCCTTGTGTTGAAAGTGAAAGTGCAGGGTGAGGACAGTGTAAACAGCTGGCCGGTGAGATTTAAAGTCCGGCCAGGTAAGGAGGGATGTGAAATACTATCACCGCTGTGAGAGGAACTTAGTGTTAGAGGGCTCGTTCTCTTTCTCTCCGGCATCGATATTACATGCAACCAGTCAGAAATAAACACCGTTGGTTAGACCTACAATTCCAATAAATGAGAGAATTCCCCCATTTCTTTATGTTAATTATAACGACTAGGGATTTTCAGATTGTAAGTCACACTTCACAATTGTCATGGGACATGAGTTCATGTCTCATCAGCACCAGAGGCAGTTATGCTGCTGCCACCAGCTACGGGCGGATGGCCCGGTCCGTGATTTATATTGTAAATGTCGAGTGTATTTATTGTCTTCTATCCATAGGTGTGATATGTATTTGAGCACTGTATTGTTTTCTGTTTCGCTAAATATAATTCATTTAAGGATCATCGTTGTACCAGTGTCGAATTCGTGTATATATTTAAGTGACATCCCATTGGAACATACGATGTGTATTATTTGTTTATCTCATGAGATAGCGAGATAGGTGTTTTTTTTAATAAGTGAGACGACTTTCAGATATTTTAGACAAGTTCATATATCAAATACGCCTCACCTGGTTCATTCGATAGCTAAGGTTAATTCTCGCCAATAGGACGACGACTTGGTATTTGAATATATAGTGTAATAATGTAAATAAGGCGAGTAATACAAGATACGCCATCATCCAATTATTTCTGTGTACAACGGTACTAGTGCATAATATGTTTGAATATCTTCAGAGTGAATTGCAATTCTAGGGAAAGGACTAGAGAGGACAGTTACACACTCAAGAAAATTTACGGTGTCTAATTTATATGTTTAATATGGTGGCATATCCATGTATAAATTATCTACGTGTTTTCTCAGGCATTAAATTTTTTTTAAAAAAGGAAACGTAATTCATTCTTCTCATTTCATAGGTAAATAGTATTCCTCTCATTATTATGATTCCCCTACTGTAAATTATTAGATTACTGCCCAGTAAGGACAGACTGCGACCCGTATGTCTCTACCGGCTCAGCTAGTGCCTTGTAACGCTAGTAGGGGAGAAGGGGTCTTCGGCGCCGCGCCCGGTCGAAGGCCTCATCCAAGGTGTTCCATTTTTAACGTCATGTTGCGGGAATATTATGGTCTATTGATGTACTGATACCACGAAAGGTTACAATAGGCTTATGTGTCCAATTTATTATACTTCCTTTCCCTCTTCTCCTTAATGCTTCTGATGTCGATTTTTCTCCTGTGAGTCGCTTGCTGAAGGGGTTGCCTGGCCGAGGCGGTAAAGGCGTGCTCGGTTCGCCCGGAAAGATGTGGGTTCGAATCCCCTTCAGGAAGTCGTAAAATTTAAGAAACGAGATTTCCACTTCCGGAGGTGCATATGGCCCTGAGGTTCACTCAGCCTATACCAAAAATGACTGCCAGGTTAATTCCTGGGGGCAAAGGTGGCTGGGCGTAGAGCTAACCACCCTACCCCATCACGTGCCGTGGTTAACAATGGTGGAAGCCTTTACCTTCCACTCCTCCAAGGGCCTTCATGGCCTGTACGGAGGTATCTTTGTCTTTGAGTCGCTTGCTGAACTTCTCGATGAAGTGATCAGCATCATACTGGTATCCCAGCGTCCCTGATACCCTCTCTCCATCACTTTGATATCTTGATGGAAACGCTCACCTTGCTCCTCACTCACATCCTCCAAATTGTCTTAAATACAAGGTGGCTGTTCTGAAAATTAATCTTCAGGCTCATCGAACATACTGATCTTTTCAACTTATCCAGCATGTTGGCTGCAACGGAAATAAAACGTGGGTCCTTTTAGTTGCCAAAGACCTTGATAACAACCTGCTTGAATGATACCCAAGCCTCCCTCTTATTGACTTTCATTTTCGATTCATGGTTGTAATTGAACATCATTTTTCGGATATCAGGACTAACAAACTAGCCTTCTATCAATTTTGCTTCTGATAAATGAGGAAACGTCTCGGAGAGATACATGAAACATAGCTCATCATTGGGTAAGGCTTTCACGAACGATTTCATTCGGCCTCATTTGATGTGTAGAGGTGGCGGCAGAACTCAACTACGCTTCAGCATCTTAATTTAAATCCATATTTTACCTATTTCAAAATGTAAAATACCTTCGAATTCGCTATAAACGTAATTTCCTTAATAATACTTAGTTTTGAAATTTAAAAGAATTGTGGATGATACAGTTTTCTTATTGTCAGATTCGGATTCAGCACAGTAAAAACCATAGCAATATGTAAAATCGTTCATCGATGGCTTGTGTTCTTTAATTTGACACTTTTTATTTATTGCAAGGTGAATTTGTGAAATAGTGGGAAATGCTTACTTGTATACAGTTGACGTCTTAAGAAGTCGCACTTACTTTACACAAGAGTACTAGCTTGAAAGGTAAGTGAATACAATATTACGTAATGAAAACTCAAGACTTTAACACAATGATTATTAACTGCAAAGTTCACATACGATGTGATATTTTTGCTTGATTGCCGGTCACGGTACATTCGATATGTATCAGCAGTTCTGGCACTAAATCTAATGTTTAAGATATTTTGAAGAAGAATACGAACTGTTACAATAAACACAGGGTGGGTGGTCATCATCATTATCGTCAACAACTCCACTTCTCCATCATACATAGCCTAACGTTTCCTTTAGAATATTATCTATCGCAACTGTTATAGTAAATAATCAGTGAATACGGAGTAGATATACATAAGAAAAGTATATAAACGAAACAGTGCAAGAAATCAACACTTACTTACAAAAATTGGTCTGTCTCGCGACGAGAATATAGTAACGAAAGAGTAACCTCACAAATAAATTACCGTGCCTCCCTTAGGACGATGCAATGTCATCTAACGCCTGCTAACAATTAGACAATCAAAGAGTAGCACCCCCTTCCCCGTTTTGGGTATCTGTTGCTTTCTCCCGGTCGAAGTGTGAGCCATAATATAAATAAATAAATAAATAAATAAATAAATAAATAAATAAATAAATAAATAAATAAATAAATAAATAAATAAATAAATAAATAAATAAATAAATAAATAAATAAATCAATAAATCAATAAATAAATAAATAAATCAATCAATCAATCAATCAATCAATCAATCAATCAATCAATCAATCAATCCGTCAATCCTGATTTTCATTTAGGGCAGTCGCCCAGGTGGCAGATTCCCTATCTGTTGTATTCCTAGCCTTTTCTTAAATGATTGCAAAGAAATTGGAAATTTATTGAACATCTTCCTTGGTAAGTTATTCCAATCCCTAACTCCACTTCATATAAATGAATTTTTGCCCAAAATTGTCCTCTTGAATTCCAACTTTATCTTCATATTGTGATCTTTCCTACTTTTTAAAGACACCACTCAAACTTATTCGTCTGCTAATGTCATTCCATGCCATCTCTCCACTGACAGCTCGAAACATATCGCTTAGTCGAGCAGCTCGTCTCCTTTCTCCTAAGTCTTCCCAGCCCAAACTTTGCAACATTTTTGTAACGCTACCCTTTTGTCGGAAATCACCCAGAACAAATCGAGCTGCCTTTCTTTGGATCTTTTCCAGTTCTCGAATCAAGTAATCCTGGTGAGGGTCCTATACAGTGGAACTATACATCCTTATCGTGGTTAGTCTTACCCGTACCCTGCACAGTATATTATTTATTTACATAGCGTATGGATACACATGTTATGTACTTTGCAGTACAGACTAAACTAGAGAAATGAAGAGGAGACCATTTAACTAATGTATATCCGGCCGGTCAGGGAGCGATCGGCAAGGTTACAGATCAGGCCGAATTTCAAACTTCTAGCGCTTGCGTCTGATATCTTGCGAGTTACATAGGATATCAGCTGGTGCGTGAACCGTTCTCCTTTACAAAACTGAGCAACCTTAGGAAGAAAAATCATGTTTCGACGTTCAAAATTATTATATACATTAAATAATTAGGCCTACGTCTGTTTTTATACCCGCGGAACTCCCCATCCCATCCTCTTTTATGTTTACTGAATCCGCGTGATTATGATTTCTCTAACCGATGCAAACATTCTTAAATCCGTCAAGTACGCCAAGCCATTCCAACGAGGCAGCCCACATGCTTTGCTCATTGTAGCCCCCCGTGTTCTCAGCGCTGAAAGCGAGCCCTGAAGGAGACAGAGCGCGAGTGAGGGGCAGAGAAACAGAGGGAAGTGGTTTTTATGGATGACACATTTCATGAGACACAGGGAAACAAAACCAGCCTTCAGAATAATACAACAAAATAAAATTAACCGTTCTGTTTTGCATTTAGGATTGCACATTAATTTTCTGTGATTTCACCAACTTAGTGATGTTTGGGAATATTTTCGAGAAAAAATAATTAATGCGTAACCATGCTTCTAACACAGCATTGGACAAAAATGACCTTGTTTTACTCTTATTCATGTTCATGCCTGAGAATATGTGTTCGCAAATATATGTAAATTTATTGTAAACTAGCAAGATACCCGTGCTTCGCTACGGTATTACACAGAAATTTAGAATTGAATGCTTATTGTTTTATATATAACCGCTTAAATTCGCGATCTGACTCGTTTTCTAATAGATTGCGGTAAGTTTCCTCCCATTTTTCAATCTTTCTTTCCAGTAATAGATTTCGTACTTCCCGGGCTAGGTCCAGGTATTCCAACCGGTCAGTTGGCTCCCTAAATCATTGCCATCTTTTCCTATAAGCATTTTTAATATGGATCAAATCCTTGAGGAAATACGGCGTGGTGCCGTCTTGGGTGCCTTGGCGGTACTGAACCCGCGGCCGGACAGAAATCGCAGTCATTTCCCGTCCAGGACCCGTTTCCATCTTGGTCCGCCCATTTAGACGACGGTCCAGAACATTAGTATTATTATTATTATTATTATTATTATTATTATTATTATTATTATTATCATCATCAATGTCCTAAACCCCACGGCAAGATGCAAGACTGCTACTTTGGCGGTAAATTACATCTGCTGCCATGGTCATTGTTGAGAATGTGACCAGCAACATAGTCGCGCGTAGGCAAGTGTGCGGGATTTCTGGCCATACGAATGACATACTTCCGTGCATTATTGACCTTATTATAGAGGTGAAAAATTGAACGTTCAATCTCATTCCTATCGTTTATTTCAAATGTGTTTAAATTGTTATTTATATGCCAGGGGAATCTACTGTAATCTAAGAACGTTCTCCGAAGGAAAAGATGGCTCTTGAAAACGAACCCAGGAAAGATTAAAAATGATCGGTTTATGATCAGAATAAGTGCATCGAAAATCTACAGCCTGTTTTCAGGCATTCGACAGGGTCAGGAATGGAATGAATAAAGCCCCCATCTAGCGGCGATAATAGGAATTGTGTAGGCAGCCAAAACCTGTCGCACTCCACTGGGGCAATGATTAATGGATGACAAATGAAATGAAATTATTTTGGACAGTGCTGCTGGGATGAATGATGACAGGGAAAACCGGAGTATCCGGAGGAAAACCTGTCCCGTCTCCGTTTCATCGAGCACGAATGTCACATGGAGAGACCGGGATTTGAACCACGGAACCCAGCTGTGAGAGGCGGGCGCGCTGCCGCCTGAGCAACGGAGGCTCCTTGTAAATACATAATGAACAGTAAAATCAATTGGTCTCACCTCCTTTTACACCCCACCACCGTTAAGTTTATTTACCCCCCCCCCAAAAAAAGAAACTAAAATAAGGCGTGTTTCTTTATGTTTAAAGGAGATTCCAAACACCAATGTTCACGTCTATTACCTTCAGTTTTAAGATTAATATAATTCACTTTTTTTCGCTTTCACATTCCTTCCCCCCCCCCCTCTAAGTGAATTTTCTGGCATAAATACTTGTACTTTAATAGTAAAGGATCATCTAAATACTAATTATCACGACTGTAACTTCTTCAGTTTTTGATTTATGTGTCCTCATCAAAGGAATTCAACTCCTATTCAGTCCCGCCCCCAAAACGGGCTTTTCTTTGTTTTTAAAGGATATCTAAATACCAATTTTCACGTCTTTAGGCCCTAACAACTTTAGTTTTTATTAGATGTAAGTATTCTCATACAATTAAGTCAATTAATTTTTCAATTCTTTCAACTACCCCCCCCCCCTCATTCTTTGGATTTTCTGAGAATACGTGTTTCTTTACTTTTAAAGCAGATTCCAAATATCAAATTTCACGTCTGTAACATCATTTTTGAGATAACAGTAGCCTAATAAAAAGATTTTAACACCATTTTCAGTCACTTTTACCCCCCCTCCACCCAAGTGGTATTTTCGGAAACTAAAAATACACGTTTTAAAAATACAATTTTTCTCTTCTGTAACATGTTAAGTTTTTTAGATATACTGTAGAAATTCTCATTTTAAAATTTCACCCCCTTTTTAGTTCCCCTTAAGAAGAATTTCCAAAAAAATTCACCTATATTTCTTTACATTTATAGGAGATTCCAAATACCTTTTACGTCTGTAACATGCTACGTTTCTCAGATATTCTGTAGATATAGTCTTTCAAAAAATTCACCCCAATTTGTCACTCCTGTTTAACCGCCATTAATTGGATTTTCCAAAAACAAAAATACGTGTTTCTTTATTTTTAAAGGAGATCCCTTATACAAATTTTCAGTTCTGTAATATCTTCAGTTTCTGAGATACAGATATATGTATCCTCATTAAAGGCATTCAACCAATTATTCACCCTTTTACATCCCTCCAATTGGGATTTACAGAAAACAAAAAGTACGTGTTCCTTTATTTTTAAAGGAGATTCTAAATACCAATTTTTACATCTGTAAACTTTTAAAGTTTTAAGATGTAGACACACTCATTTTAAAAATTAACCCCCCTCTCCACCCCCCATTATTTGGATTTTCCCAAAACGAAAAAATACCTGTTTCTTTATTTTTAAAGTAGATCCCAAATACCAATTGTCAGGTCTGTAATATCTTCAGGTTCTGAAATATAAGTACCCTCATTAAAGGCATTCAACCACTTTTTCAGGCTTTTCCATCCTTCCTATTGGGATTTTCCGAAAACAAAAAATACGTGTCTGTTTATTTTTAAAGGAGGTTCTAAATACCAATTTTTACATCAATAAACTTTAAAAGTTTTGAGATATAGATACACTCATTTTAAAAATTCACCCCTTTTTCACCCCCCATTAACTGGAGTTTCCAAAAACAAAAAAATACGTGTTTCTTTATATTTAAAGAAGATCCCAAGCACCAAATTTCAGGTCTATAATATCTTCACTTTCTGAGATATAAGTATCCTCGTTAAATGCGTTCAACCCATTTCTCACCCCTTTCCACACCTCCTATTGGGATTTTCCGAAAACAAAAAAATATGTGTTTCTTTATTTTTAATGAAGATTCTAAATACCAATTTTTACATCTGTAAACTTTCAAAGTTTTGATATATAGATACACCCATTTTAAAAATTCACCCCCCTTTTCACCCTCCCACTAGTTGGATTTTGTAAAAAAATACGTGTTTCTTTATTTTTAAAAGATCAAAAGTACCAATTTTCAGGTCTGTAATATCTTCAGTTTCTGATATAAGTACCGGTATCCTGATTAAAGGCATTCAACCTCTTTTCACCCTTTTTCACCCGTCCTATTGGGATTTTCTGAAAACAACAAATACGTGTTTCCTTATTTTTAAAGAAGATTCTAAATACCAATTCTCACATTTGTAAACTTTTAACGTTTAGAGATATAGATACACTCGTTTTAAAATTTCAGCCCCCTTTTCACCCCCTTAGCGATGGAATATCCAAAAATCCTCTCTTAGGGAGCATCTACATCTTAATATGAATGTATCCCCAAAATTTCATTTCATAATGTCCAGTAGTTTTGGCTCGGCGATGATGAATCAGTCAGTCAGTCAGTCAGTCAGTCAGTCAGTCAGTCAGTCAGTCAGGACAAGGTACTTTATATTTACAGATAATGTGTATGCCAATGCGTGGATAAACTCTTTTTGTTCGAAGTTATGCGTTGGTTTGAAAACTTATCAGTTATCTTCGAAATTTGACTGGAGCCTGCTCAAAATTTACGTAAAATGACACCAGGGCCGACACGGGTCAGCGCCATGGCTGCTTAGCCCTCAAACGTCGATGTTGGAGTTGACTGGCCTGAAGTATGCAATCTGCATTACACGAACGTTGTGAATGCTGCCTGATGCACACTGCTTTCCTTACTGATTCAGAATTTGAGCTTCTTCAACTATTTAGTCGCCCTAACGTCGATGTTCGGTGACGCTGGGTAAGGAATGAACTGGGATCGGGAAAGAAGCGTCAGTGGCGTTAATTTAGGTACACTTTATGACATAACATGCCACGAGATGAACATTATTAAGTCTCCGAGTACGACCATGACAGGAAGGATCACATTATCATAAAGTATTCTTGGCTAGTTAATGTCCTTGGTTGAATGGTCAGCGTTCTTAGTGCAGGTCTACATTGAAACAACAACGTATTGAAGATTAAGACAAACATACCTTTTTTAACACGTTGGCTGCCGGAGCAGTACATTGTATAGCTGAGTGACTTTCTTGCGAGGCCATGGAGATACAAAGTACCGCTGACAGTTGTAGCTATATAACCTTCCCTGCCAGGCCGGAGGACTTCCGAGCTGTTGACTTCGCTATGCTAGCATACTGCTGTGGACTCGCAGCAAATCCTGTCGTGTTTAGTTTCCAAATTAAATTTGTGTCGCTCTTCTCTGGGGCAATGATGAATGACTGACAGATGAAATAAAGTGATATTGGAGAGTGTTCTGGAATAAAATATGACAGGGAAAACCGAGGAACGCGGAGGAAAACCTGCCCCAACTTCGCTTTGTCCAGCATAAATCTAACATGGAGTGACCGGGAACTGAACCACGTAACCCAGTGATGAGAGGCTTCTGCGCTGCCTCAGTAAATATATAATTTATTATATTTTCAAATATTATTTTGTCATCCCATAAGTAATGTGTAACCTTATACCTAAAGTCAAAATAATAATAATAATAATAATAATAATAATAATAATAATAATAATAATAATAATAATAATAATAATAATAATAATTTCGTGTGGCTTTTGCTAACCTGGAGCAGCTTTCTTGAAGAAAGCCTGACGACGATGGGTGGCATGTGCTGTGTATGAAAATATGCGTGTTAATATGGTGAAATGTAGTGTTGTGCGAGTTGCAGGAATGTCAGGGAGAGCACAAACATCCAGACCCCAAGTCCAATAAATTAATCGTTTACTGTTAAAATCCCGCGACTCGGTCGGGAATCGAACCAGGGACCCGGAGGAGAAAAATTCAAACCACTGACCACTGAGCCATGGAGTCAGACAGTCAATATACGATGGGTTTTGAAAGATTTGAATGTATGCAAAGATGTGGAATTAATTACAGAGGCTTATGTAATGTCCATGGACATGAATTCCTTGGGATACACAAAATTTTACTGATGATTTTGTTTACTGATTAAATTATACACTTTACTGGAGCTAATTAACATGAAAATGACATTCCTTTTCTGTATTCGTACAGAGGTTCAATTTACATATCTTGCATATGATGAGAGTATAACGCTTGCACAATGCTTTTTTTTTCCTGCTAGTTGCTTTACGTCGCACCGACGCAGATAGGTCTTATGGCGACGATGGGACAGGGAAGGGCTAGGAGTGGGAAGGAAGTGGCCGTGGCATTAATTAAGGTACAGCCCCAGCATTTGCCTGGTGTGAAAATGGGAAACCACGGAAAACCATTTTCAGGGCTGCCGACAGTGGGGTTCGAACCTACTATCTCCCGAATACTGGATACTGGCCGCACTTAAGCGACTGCAGGTATCGAGCTCGGTTGCGCAATGGTAACTTCCATTTTGTGTGTTTTCCGCTTCACGGTGACCAGCGTTCACTAGAATTCTTCATCCCCCAAACTTCGTTCTCCCTTTCTTAGTGATGTCCCAAAAAACCTCCCTCGCCTGAAATTGGACTTTATAATCTGACACAGGGTTTGTGAAAAATCAATGTGAATTATTTTCTGGTTGAAATTTTTAGAGTGTGTTTGCTTATATACATTTACTTTTCCATACAAAATCGAAGCATTTATCATTGCTATATAAGCCAGATGGTAAAAGAATCGAAAATACTATTCCCTGATTTCACGGTATTGTAACAACACTCAACTATCTAAGATATTGTACAGCAAGTAAGTAGTTATCCTTTGTACATTTATGCAATGCTGCACATTTACGGGTTAAATAATTTCAAAGATTTCGTAAACAATACCATATTGCTTCATATGTGAGGCGGAACGAAACGCAATGTTGCAGCGTGCTCATAATGTTGCTCAAAACGACGATCTAGCCAGACAATTACAATGTAACTATGCTTGCGCACTGGAAGCGACGTAAACAATGTCAAAAACTTCAAAAGGAATCCATGTTATAAAATTAAACATACACCATATATTGAAATTCCGCTGTCATAATCAGCATGTGATAGTTCGTAATAAAGTGGACATTGTTATGCAAGTATAACCACATGTGTGTCTCATTCCAAGTGAACAAATGTTTGTCACAAACTGGCCTCTACGTCACCAAATTAACCCTAGATTCAGGCGTTCCGGATCTAAAGAGCGTGATATCATACTCTAAAATAAAATGCTGGATAATAATAATAATAATAATAACCAGAATAACGCTTTAGAAAAACACTAACTCTCCAAAGTAGTCATAAGATACCCAGGTTCAACACTCTGCGACTGCGCGATGAGGATTGTGATTTTCAGGATACCCTCGGGAAGAATACAGAGAAATAAGGATGGCCTGCCTTACAAAAGGCCTTGCTGAATGCCCCTCAAGAAACTATCCCTGCCTCATGAACCAAAGGCAAACACCCATGGTGGAGTTCAAAGTGTGATGAGGTTATAGAGGAAAGGCGTAAAGACTGGACTAGATGGAACCAACATAAAATTGAAGCCAATTATGAAGCCTTCTTCATGCAAAGAAAAGCTAGAGCTAACACCATCCGCAGTGCCAAGAGAAATTACCTCAGGAGCCTAATGCAACAGGCTGAAAATAATTTTCAGGGAAACAACTCAAGAGACCTGTACAAATGACTTAAGAAGCAAACGACCCAGTACACAGCTCCTACCCTCATCCTCCACGGGCCAGATGGGAAACTTCAACTGAACAATAAAGACTGCACCAAAACTGTTGCAGATTATTTCCAAAACCTACTAAATGCAGATAAACCTAAAAGAAGCTTATTTTCCATGAGCCTTCACACAGGAACGCTGAATCTCAGCCACCTACGAGAGAAGAAATAAAGGACATCATCGCTGATCTCAAGAAAGAAGACGGCATAGTTGCCGAGATGTGGAAACATGCAGATGAGCAGTCTTTGCAGAGCATCCATCAAATCATAAAGGACATATTGACAACAGAGTCCCTACCCGAAGGATGGACGTCTGCCGTGATCCATCCCCTCCACAAGAAGGGAAAAAAGACAGACCTCAACAATTATAGAGGTATTTCATTGTTACAAATTACCTACAAGATCCTCTCCGTAGCCCTACTTAATAGAGTCACCACACAGCTAGACTCACAGTTAGGTGAATACCAAGCTGGTTTCCGAAAGACTAAATCTTGTCCAGAACAGATACACAATCATAAGACAGTTCTCAATTACAAAAGCCGAGGTGGACATCCCTGGGTGGTGGTACTAGTAGATTTTCAGAAAGCTTATGACTCTGTGGACAGAGACACTATTTTCTCCATACAATGGGAACTTGGTCTGGATGGGAAGACCCTACGATTGGTTCAAGCCACTCTGAGGAACACGACGTCCAAGGTCAGGTTCAGAGGTGAACTCTCCGAAAGCTTTCCAATCAGAACACGAGTTAGACAGGGTGATAGACTCTCCTACATTCTCTTCAACTGTGTCCTGGAAAAGATCATTAGGGAATGGAGAACGATGCTACCACCGGGAGCTGGACTGAAGCTTGGGTACAAGAGAGACAACCTCATTGTCCCATGCCTAGCCTTTGCCGATGACCTCATTCTACTGGCAAATAATATAGAGGAGGCTACCTACAACTTACAGAGTCTTTAGAGTGTAGCGGTTAAAACTGGTCCGAAGATCAGCGTCCAGAAGACTGAATTTATGACCAATATCAAGGAGGCCCCTTCTACAGTTCCTCTCACAGACGCTACCATACGAAAAGTACCTGGCAGTTAAGTACTTGGGAGAAAATGATGAACTGTATGAACACCAGGAGGACATCGTCACGTCTATAAGGAAAAGGCGCCTGACCTTTTATGGACACTTGTCCCGTCTGGATTCCAAAAGACTCACCAACAGCATATTCACAGTAAGAGGAAGAGGCAAGGCTTCTAAGAACAAATGGATCACGTCAGTTAAGTTGGATATGGAACAACTAGGTATCCTACTGGGACAAACTCGTGATCGACTACTGTTCCGTCAAGCCATCCGACACGGAGTTTTCCCAATGTCCCTTACAAGTAAGAAGACTACTTGAACTAAGTGGACAAAGGAGAGAAAGCTGGCTCATAGTCAGCAAATGAAGGAGTATTGGAAGAAGAAGAAAGCAACAACTTTACCCAAGATTAGATACGAGCCCCGTGGTCCTCAGTAGGCCTGAACGATAAAGAAGAAGAAAAAGAAATAACCAGATGAAGAAGAAATCGTAAGACAGATCAAAGGACTTAAAAACAACAAAGCATCGGGTAAGGATGGAATCATAGCAGAAGTACTCAAATCAGTAGGCCCAAGCACCATAAAAGAAATCACAAAAGTCATGCAAGACATTTGAAAATCTAAGAAGACTGGAAAAATGCATTAATTCACTCGCTACACAAGAAGGGAGACAGAACAGATGTAAACAACTACCGAGGAATCTCACTAGTATTGGTTACCTACAAAATTATATCGTAATGTCTTTTTGATAGAGTACAACAACAACAACAACAACAACACAACTAGAACCACAAATCGGTGAATATCAAGCAGGATTCAGAGCATACCGGTCATGTCCAGAGCGTCAGATAATTTGTATCAAAAATTTTGTCTACGCATTTGTCGATTTCAAAAAAGCCTATGATTCAGTGGATCGCAAATCATTGTTTCAAATATTGAAAGAACAAGGTTCTAGACATGAAAACACTCTCAATCTAAAACAGACACTCACAGACACGAAGTCTAAGGTTAAATCCATGGAAGAAGCCTCGGATTCCTTTGAAATCAAAACGGAGGTGATACAAGGAGATAGACTTTAGCCCTTACTCTTCTAAAACTGATATAAGAATGGCGCAAACAGAAACTGGTCCTCAAAATTCACCAACCAATCACTTTAGGCAGAGGAAAACTATTTATAGACTGCTTAGCACTTACGGATGGCCTAGCAATACTAACCTGAGACATTTCAATAGCCTGAAATCAGACTGAATTCCTGAAAGAAATTGCGGGAAAATTCGGCCTTAATACATCTTTTGAAAGGACAGAATACATTCCCTGCCACAAACATGCACCAAAATCATGAAAACAAAATATGGCAAAATTAAACGAGTACCACAATTTAAGTATCTTGGTGAAAAAATTTAGTAAAATGGACTCGAAACTAAAATCCATGAAATTAGATGCCAAAAGATTGAAACGGCACATCGACTAACCCAAAATATCTATAACAAAAAATATATCTCCAAGCATACGAAACTGAGACACTACAAAACAGTAATTAAACCAGAATGTCTTTAGAGATAAGAGACGTTAATTTTGAACAGGAAGACAGACATTGAAAACACTGAGGGAAAGGAATGCAAAATCATAAGAAAAATTCTAGGCCCGAAACTCACCAACGCACAATACCAACTTAGAGACAGACAGGAAATCAAACAATACACACATACTAACAGTGTTACGTCGCGCATTCCTATCTAGGAAATATCACTGTAAAATTTGTCACAAATGGAACATAATAATTGCTTTTACACAGTTGAAGTCTAAAATCTGCGGTAAATTAAGAAATATTTTATTTTTGGAGAATATTATATATACCCACTTTACTACTTTACAAGTACTTTTGGTGCTACGATCACAGTAACACACGTATGTCTTTTGTTTGTCTTTCACTTTCAATGGTTTTGTGTGTGATGTCTGTGTTCACTGAACTCCTTTGCTTTCGTTTCATTGCTTCAGTTGTCAATTCACGGCAGTGCTATCATGCTATTTTCCTTCAAACAAAAATAAAAAATATTTATTGGTCTTTCAACAAAAATCATTGTTGTAACATAGTCATTTGGCTCATTGAAGAACGAAATAACATCGTGAATGCTGTTAACCTCCATTCTGCTGTTTGAACTGGCCGTGCTAGTCATATGGGCAAAGATAATGAGAATCCACAGACATAGCACTCCCATTCCTCGGTGCTAGCCCTGGACCTCAAGAAATTAAAAAAAGACGGCACCTGCAGCGGAATACGACATAAAGGATTCCTGTCTACAGGCCTCAGGTATGTATTCATATTTCTCTAATAACGACGCAGGCTAAGATTTTATGGTCATATTAAAATAATGCATCCAGACAGACTTACCAAACAGATAGTCAAATTCTTTGAAAATAGGAGTAAGGCTAAAAAAACACAATGAAATGGATTGGCGAAATGAAAACCGATTTAAAACAGGCAGGAATTACACCAGCAGATGTCCAAAACAGGCTAATATTCAGATCAAAAATTCATAAATGGCAAGTTGACCAAGAGGAAAGACCAAAGGAGAAGACCGGAACAACCTGGTCTGAAGACAGAAAGGAAGCCCACAGTAAACGTATGAAATAATATGGGCACGGAGGAAGGCAAAGGCACCCCTCTATATCCTTTGGGTAGTCTTAATGGGATTATCGCATGTATATAATAATGAGGTAGTAGACTTCGAAGTACCGATCGTATAACTGTAAACTACCATTCCAGAGATGGTGAGTTCGAATTACATCGTCAACGGGCCTGAACATGGTTTTATTTGATTCCCCATCTTTAAACAAGGCGATATCGGGAGTGTACCTTAATTAAAGCCTTGGGCGTTACCTTCCCTGTCCTAGGCTCTTCTTATCGGATCGTCACTGAAAATACCTACACGAATTAGTGCTACGTTAAACATATATTAGAAACGTACTAATTATTATTAGTAATATAAATTTATATTTATGATAAAAACAATTACGTCCAACTCCTTACCAGAGTGGTCAGTGTTGCGACCATCGATTCAAAAGTTCCCAGGTTTGTTTTCCAGGTAGTTTGGTGGTTAATTCTTCTATCTTCGGGACTGAGTGTTTATTTTCTTCTCAATATAGGCTACATCTCTTCATATATACTGTGACCGTATGGAATATAAAATACACGTTTGCCAGCAAAAAGATAGACTACCAAATAAATATAAATACAGAAATAAAATAAAATAAGTCATAGTTGAAATTAACATAAATCTCTGGTCGTGTTCGATGGTAGGCCTTACCTCACCAGGCATAGACACTGCCATGTCTTGAAGTTAACCAGCTCCCACCGAACCTGCCTTGTGGCGTTAATTTGACAGTCCCTGGTATATTATGTTAGATGAAACCGATAGTCCAACTCGTCCCATTTGTACTGTACCTGAAGACGAAACATTCACTCCCAATTTATGGAGACTTCAGACACCGCAGCCATCTCGTACTGTCTGTCCGCACATTACCAGTTAGTCTACAATGATGCGAATATTCGATGTACATTACAATTTTAACTGTTCATAGCAATTATTGGTTTGGTTCGTTGACTCACTATTTCTTCCCGGGCAGCATTCTGATGACTGATGATCATCCGTCAACACGGAAGAAACATATACGAACACTTCCTGGTTTATTATTATTATTATTATTATTATTATTATTATTATTATTATTATTATTATTATTATTATTATTACCGTGTTTTGGTGAATCAGCAGAGTTGAAATAAGGTGCGGGTTGGAATGGGTCTAACTACAAGTCCGAAAGATGAAATTAAAATTTAAATAAAGGTTATATTTTCAATAGACAACAAGGTTTAACAATTTTCACTAGGTGAAATAACAAAGAAAAATCAGGTACAATGTAATTTTACAAACGAAAGCACAAGTTAAAGGGTCTTTACAAATTCTGGGCTACGAGCCCCAAAGTTTAACAATTTCTGAGCTCTCAGCTCACAACCACATATTTTAGAAAAGGGCAGAAATTCCCTCAATACAATGGAGCACTTGCTCCCAGCAATCAAAATGTCACGCCTCCCCGAGGCATCTTTCAAAATACCAGAAAGAGCTGACCCGCTCTCAATCTTTCAAGCCTATTCAAGTCCATACCATATATTACGATCGCTTGCCGTCACGGCACAACTTACAAAAATTAAACAGGGGTATCTTGTACCCAGCCTACTGGGCCTTCGTGGAAAAGGAACAGATGAATTAAATGGCCCAATATATCAAGATGAATGGAGGCGTGTACTAGCACTCCTACATGAAAGCTTGTTAAAACTTACGTGGCGCTAAGCCGATACACAGGGGCTATTCCCACACTATATAGGTGACTTGTATAAGAAAAATTTTAACACATCAGGAAAGATTAGAAAATCAGTTACGAAAACATAGTCACCTCAAGTCAAAATGAAGGGGAGCTCGAGAGGGTAAAGCACCCTCTATCCCCGATTTACATTTAAAGATATATGAAGTTTCACAAAGATGGAAAAAGATTTACATGTTTTAAGTTAAAGGTTACATATTAAAGGTTTCGGACCTGCCCCGCGGGTTAAACTGCTGAGCTAGCAAGGAAAAAAGAAATATGTTAAACGGCCATTACCTTGTTGAAGAGCTGCTGCCCGAAGAAAGAGGCGCTACCCGCCCCCTGCTATAATTCCATACACTAAGCTAGATGTTGTTGAAGTGGCCGGGAGACAAGAAAATCAGCCGTTTTTATACCCTCGTGGAAGATTCGAGACCTTTCATGAATAATTAAGACACACCCACGGACGTTTATTGGTCGTCTAAAAGTTACAGATCAAAATTGAGGAAGAAGGACACGATTGGTCCAAAATTAATTAAAGAAATTCGGGATTGGCTAAGTTCAAAACTGGCGGAAAGAAAAATTAATATTGCCAACCCATAGGTGAAAGAACAAAATTTAGTAAAGACCAAAACTTCTGAATACAAATTTTCTTCATAAAAGTTCCTTCACTTCGCACCTAGGGTGCGTGATCGTTAATTATTTTTTTTTTTTTGGCAGTGACATCTATAAGAGAATGTCCAGACTTCTTGATCAATGAAAAACAAAACAAATCGAAATACACACAGTGACATCTTCTGGGAAAAAGTTGAGTTGATTCGGTTTTTAAAGTTAAGAGTTTCAGCTGTAGAGGAGTTTTTTAAGGCGGAAAATTCAAATGTGCGGCGTATAGGTGTACCAACCGGTACAATTATTATTATTATTATTATTATTATTATTATTATTATTATTATTATTATTATTATTATTTCTGGTTTTATATTACTATACTCGAGTCGAAAACATACAATTTACAGACAATGTACAAGACAGTTTGAAGTAAAACTTAACATGTGAGATCAGGCTTTTTGCGGATGATGTTATTCTGTATAGAGTAATAAATAAGTTACAAGATTGTGGGCAACTGCAACGTGACCTGGAAAATGTTGTGAGGTGGACAGCAGGCAATGGTATGTTGATAAACGGGGTTAAGGGTCAGGTTGTGAGTTTCACAAATAGGAAAAGTCCTCTCAGTTTTAATTACTGCGTTGATGGGGTGAAAGTTCCTTTTGGGGATCATTGTAAGTATCTAGGTGTTAATATAGGGAAAGATCTTCATTGGGGTAATCACATAAATGGGATTGTAAATAAAGGGTACAGATCTCTGCACATGGTTATGAGGGTTTTTAGGGGTTGTAGTAAGGATGTAAAGGAGAGGGCATATAAGTCTCTGGTAAGACCCCAACTAGAGTATGGTTCCAGTGTATGGGACCCTCACCAGGATTACCTGATTCAAAAACTGGAAAAAATCCAAAGAAAAGCAGCTCAATTTGTTCTGGATGATTTCTGACAAAAGAGTAGAGTTACAAAAATGTTGAAAAGTTTGGGCTGAGTAGAATTGAGAGAAAGAAGGAGAGCTGCTCGACTAAGTGGTATGTTCCGAGCTGTCAGCGGAGAGATGGCGTGGAAAGACATTCGTAGACGAATAAGTTTGAGTGGCGTTTATAAAAGTAGGAAAGATCACAATATGAAGATAAAGTTGGAATTCAAGAGGACAACCTGGGGCAAATATTCATTTATAGGAAGGGGAGTTAGGGACTGGAATAACTTACCAAGGGAGATGTTCAATACATTTCCAATTTCTTTGAAATCATTTAGGAAAAGGCTAGGAAAACAACACACAGGGAATCTGCCACCTGGGCGACTGCCCTAAATGCAGATCAGTATTGATTGATTGATTGATTACACATGCCCAGTATCTTGCAATGCCTAATTCACTCGGGGTGGCTTGCAGGAGATCATCCTGTGTGCAGGATGTTGGGCACAGAGGTAATGAAGTATGTGGCTAATGATTTTGTTCTTGTCCATATTCACACCTCTATCGCTAGTGCTGAACCTCTGTTTCTTCAAGTTATCTCTGGATCTTCCCACTCCTGATCGTAGCCTGCTCAGGGACTTCCAAACCAGCCAGCTTTCATTATGTTCAGGTGGTAACTGTTCAGCTGCTGGTATCCATCCGAGGAGGTGAGGGGTCCTCATCTTTCACAGCTCCAGTCTTACCTTCTTTCTGGTGAGACGGTAAGCGCCGCATATGTTTTCAGGAAGCTCTTCCGTGATCTCAGCCGTTGCTGAGGACTATGCCCATGCAGTGGAGGTTGTGAGTTAAAAAGGTACTATACAGTTCTTCCTTATAGCCTCTCATAAAGCCGATTCCTACATATTCATATAAAATCGTACTGCAAGCGACTTAAAATAAAAGTACGATGCATGATGTTGTATTATCGTCGCAATTAATATTTAATCAGTTTTAATTTTAAATTTTATCAGAAAATAAAATCACCCTCCATAAAGATACAAACGCTGAGGATACCCGCAGCAAATATTATAATACATTAAATTATTGTTTGAGACAAAAGTGTACCTAGGAGGAACTTATACAGTACCATGTGTTCAGTCCTCTTCTGAGCGACTGTACAAATATTCTGCTTTAATTACTGCTACCAGACTTCGATAAATAAGCATAATTCAGTCAGGAAGTAATAGCGCTTGTAGGGGCCAACTGGACAGGAAAGGGGACGCTCTAGAAACAAAGATATTCCGGTATGAAGCTGTAAATTGGACATTTTAATTCACCATTCCCGCTAAACGTCTCTCGCCTAACAACTCAGCTCTCTGCAGGGTCTGCGTTCTCCTTCTAGACGCACTGAAAGTTTAAACAGGCAAGGCGCGCCGGGGTTGCAACACACTTTTTATATATTTCCTTTTTTGTGGTAAAAGTTACTGCCGAAGTAAAGTTTGAGGAGTAACTCGAAGAGGATGGGGCTGGGAGAGATGAAGACAAGAGTGCCTCGCCAAGTATTTGTAAAATTACGTCAATATTGATCTAGGCTGATTAATTATATTCCTTGAACTCGAGTGACCGAAATCTCATCTTTGAGAACAAATTTGATTTCGATTTCCTTTTTTCTCTCTTTCCCTTTAATCTGCGCATATAAAGACGGTGAGTCAAAGAGCACATCGATAACTAATAACTTGTTTAGAAGTTACGGCGTATCTAGTTAGAGCTATAACAAAGTGCCTTATCCAAATCTGAATGTTGACGACCCAGTCATTTCCTTCAGCTAAGCCAGAGACCACTGATCAGACATCCCGAGGCGGAGTTTACTTGCGGTACAGGATGAGTTGTTTCCTGCTCCTCCTCTAGCTACCTGAACGTCGGCTACCCATCCTAGTAGTGACTCTGACTAATCTTGCTTAACAATGGAACTATTAGTCCTTGTTTTATATTGTTATACTCGAGTCGGAAACCTACAAATTTACAGTCAATGTAAAAGTCCGTTTGAAGTATACAATACATAACATATGTGATCATATTACACATGCCCTGTATTTTGTAATGAACTTTACAGTCAATGTAAAAGTCAGTTTGAAGTATACAATACATAACATATGAGATCATATTACATATGCCCTGTAATGAACTTTACAGTCAATGTAAAAGTTCGTTTGAAGTATACAAAACATAACATATGAGATCATATTACACATGCCCAGTATTTTGTAATGAACTTTACAGTCAATGTAAAGGTCAGTTTGAAGTATACAAAACATAACATATGAGATCATATTAAACATGCCCAGTATTTTGTAATGAACTTTACAGTCAATGTAAAAGTCCGTTTGAAGTATACAAAACATAACATATGAGATCATATTACACATGCCCAGTATATTGTAATGAACTTTACAGTCAATGTAAAGGTCAGTTTGAAGTATACAATACAAAACATATGAGATCATATTACATATGCCCAGTATTTTGTAATGAACTTTACAGTCAATGTAAAGGTCAGTTTGAAGTATACAAAACATAACATATGAGATCATATTACACATGCCCAGTATTTTGTAATGAACTTTACAGTTAATGTAAAAGTCAGATTGAAGTATACAATACAAAACATATGAGATCATATTACATATGCCCAGTATTTTGTAATGAACTTCACAGTCAATGTAAAAGTCAGTTTGAAGTATACAATACATAACATATGAGATCATATTACATATGTCCAGTATTTTGTAATGAACTTCAAAGTCAATGTAAAAGTCAGTTTGAAGTATACAAAACATAACATATGAGATCATATTAAACATGCCCAGTATTTTGTAATGAACTTTACAGTCAATTTAAAGGTCAGTTTGAAGTATACAAAACATATGAGATCATATTAAACATGCCCAGTATTTTGTAATGAACTTTACACTCAATGTAAAGGTCAGTTTGAAGTATACAAAACATAACATATGAGATCATATTACATATGCCCAGTATTTTGTAATGAACTTTACAGTCAATGTAAAGGTCAGTTTGAAGTATACAAAACATAACATATGAGATCATATTAAACATGCCCAGTATTTTGTAATGAACTTTACAGTCAATTTAAAGGTCAGTTTGAAGTATACAAAACATATGAGATCATATTAAACATGCCCAGTATTTTGTAATGAACTTTACACTCAATGTAAAGGTCAGTTTGAAGTATACAAAACATAACATATGAGATCATATTACATATGCCCAGTATTTTGTAATGAACTTTACAGTCAATGTAAAGGTCAGTTTGAAGTATACAAAACATAACATATGAGATCATATTAAACATGCCCAGTATTTTGTAATGAACTTTACAGTCAATTTAAAGGTCAGTTTGAAGTATACAAAACATATGAGATCATATTAAACATGCCCAGTATTTTGTAATGAACTTTACAGTCAATGTAAAGGTCAGTTTGAAGTATACAAAACATAACATATGAGATCATATTACATATGCCCAGTATTTTGTAATGAACTTTACAGTCAATGTAAAGGACAGTTTGAAGTATACAAAACATAACATATGAGATCATATTAAACATGCCCAGTATTTTGTAATGAACTTTACAGTCAATTTAAAGGTCAGTTTGAAGTATACAAAACATATGAGATCATATTAAACATGCCCAGTATTTTGTAATGAACTTTACACTCAATGTAAAGGTCAGTTTGAATTATACAAAACATAACATATGAGATCATACTAAACATGCCCAGTATTTTGCAATATCCATTGCACTCTGATTGGTTTATAGGAGATCTTTCTCCGTGCAGCGTGTTGGGCACAGAGGGCACCGAAGCATGTGCCTCGTAGTTTGTTCTTGTCCACATCCACACCTTGTATCGCTAGTCGGGTTAGAGCTATAAATGTGACCCAAATGCCCCCGAACAACATGTTTATGCCTTTTATCATTCCTATTTCGTGTTGCTCATAACGAAGTTTGTAACATTGTGCTCTTGGATGCACGTGCATGAAGTCTTGCCTGTTTAGATGTGGTGTGCGCACTAGTGGCTGTATATCTGTAACTCACTTGGGATATAATTGGAAAGAAAGTCACCACGATCTGTATGTATGTTCAATTCTGATGTTTAATTGAAAGGGAATATATCGGGAAACTACTTCCAGGATGACCGAAAATATGGCTTTAATTACTCACTGCATGCTTAACGCATTTTTCATGCGAGTTAGAGTTTACCTCGAAACATTAGTATTACCTTACAGAGTATTCATTCATTTTTGATAACATCTGCTAAGTTATAATGGAATTAAGTGCTACATGTGATAAGCAGTCAGTGCTGGATTTCTTTTCTCCTATTGATTTAACTATCACGTGGAAGGTTCTCGGCTTCGCAGGGATCGGAAAGGGCTAGGATTGTGAAGAAGCGGCCATGGTATTATTGAAGCATTTACCTTGTGTGAAAATGGAAAACCACGGAAAGCCATCTTCAGAGCTCCCGGCGGTGATATTCGAACCCACCATTTCCCGAATGCAAGCTCAGGGTTACGGGACCGTAACCGCATGGCCGACTCGCTTGGTACTGCTGGATATATTTTCTTGAAAATATTTAACGATTCCTATGTTAGCCTCACTGGTATAAATGGCGTATGACTGTCGGAGGCCATTTGTTGTCGAACAGATTCCCGAGTAAATCTGGCCATTCTACTGTATTATATGCGAAACTTTTCTTGATACCTGAGCTCCCTAGTGCTGAATCGGTAGACCTCGGTTATCTTCGAGATTCGTATTGGCAACCTTTGGCACAGAAACTATGAATCGCCGTGAGACATCCGGTGTACACTTTAGGTACTAGTACTGTTGTTGTTTACCCAGCAAAGCCAAACTATACACTTCATTTAGGAACAAGATTCGCATCGAGAAATGTTGTATCATGTGTGTGTGACACAGTTGTTGGCTTAAGATAATAAAAGTTTAGAAAATCCATATCGATCGATCATATTATCGATCCAATTCAGATTTCATTTCCATTCAGTTGGCAGTATTACCGGAACCGGGGGAGCTCCCTCCTTACTCCTCACCTTCGTAAAACCTGGTATCAAGAAAAGGTTCGCGTACTATACTTATGTGGTGAAAAATTAGGTTCGTTTCTGCATTCAATGCTGTAAACACTCGTACAGGCAGGACTGTAAATTAACTGTTCTTATTGCAAGCAGCTGTATGCAGAGTGCCATCTTACACACACACACACACACACACACACACACACACACATAGGCACACACACATGCGCGCGCAAGCCTCTCGCCAGGTTACGTTGTGACTGTTAATTGGAATTTATTGTTAGCTGTCCTAAATCTACGATATACAATACGTCTGTGTTCCCGAAATAAAAGTGTACTTCCAATGATTATGTAAAAAATTGTGTCGACACCATTACCACTCCCTCTCAGCTATCAGTTAAAATCATATTTCCGAAAGTGACATATTCTAATCATTAGGTAATTTACATATATCTCAAGAATCGTAAGAGTTAGAGCAGTATATCTCAGTACATGTCTTTAATTGCATAAGATACACAGATTCTTTCTACTATTTATTTTATGTCGCACCGAGATAGATAAGTCTCATTGCAACGATGGGATAGAAAAGGGCTAGAACCCGGCAGAAATCAATCATGGCCTTAATTAACTCAGCTTTTTGATGGTGTGAAAATGGCAAACCACGGAATGGTCATATTTAGGGCTGCCGACAGTGGGGCTAGAATCCACTAGGTTACAAAGACGACTTGCAAAAACTATAGGCTACATTTCTCCGTAGCTGAGGTGGCAGCGCACCGGCCTCTCACCGCTGGGTTCCGTGGTTCAAATCGCGATCACTCCATGTGAGATTTGTGCTGGACAAAGCAGAGATGGGACAAGATTTTCTGCGGGTACTCCGGTTTTCCCTGTCATAATTCATTCCAGCAACAATCTCCAATATCATTTCATTTCATCTGTCATTCATTAATCGTTGCTCCAGAGGAGTGCGACAGGCTTCGGCAGCCGACACAATTTCTATCCTTGCCGCTAGATGGGAGCTTCATTCATTGCCTTTCTGACCCGGTCGAATGACTGGAAACAGGCTGTGGATTTTCATTTTCATAGGATACACTCCCTAAAATATTACAGTAGTATGACACTAACTACCTACAAAATATTGAGGAAAATATTTTCGTTCTGAGAGTATATTTTCCTCTAATGTTCTTCTAATTTCCCCACTATCTGGTGGTCCCGCGAGTGCGATCCGAGTATGATATGGCATTGTTGTACGGCCAGATGTCCTTACTTACCTGGCCAGAAATCGAACCCGGGACACTCTGAACCAAAGGTCTCAGTTTAGTCAAGGATTCGAACCTTGAAAGTCCATTTTAATAGGTAAAATACCTTGTATTCGACGATGCTATTTTTGTTCGCAGCCTCATCCCAATCATCTGGGATCGGCACTTTGAATAGTTACGACCTGATGATGTTTTGTGGTGGTTTGCAGTGCAATGTGCTAAATATAAATGAAGATGTGTATTGGGGTGAACGTAAGCAGCCAGCCCTCGAGCTGGAGAAATTAACCGACAAAGTTAAAATCCCAGACCTGGCCAAGAATTGAACTCTGGACCCTGTGAACCGAAGGCCGCTACGTTGACCATTCAGCCAAGGAATCCTTCCTTTGTTCGAGCATACTATAGTACGCTAATTACATCTGACGCAAATATATCATAATAACATAAAATATGATACGGCCACTATTTTTTATAAGTTGCTTTACGTCGCACCAACACAGATACGGTAGATCTTATGGCGACGATAGGACAGTAAAGGGTACAGCATTTGTCTGGTGTGAAAATGGGAAAGGACGGAAAACCATCTTTAGAGCTGCCGTCAGTTGGGTTCGAACACACTATCTCCCGAATATTGGATACTCGGCGCACTTAAGCGACTGCAGCTATCGAACTCGGTCTCTGCCATTTATTCAAAGTACTGCTGTTGTTGCAAGTGTTGACATAATATCCGATATCGATTAATGTTGCACGCGCAACAATCCTGAATCTAAAAATCCAACAACCAAATAAACATCAGCCTAACTTCAAACACTCCATTCTCCAGATAAATTTCACAAACTGCAGTGTCAACAACCTGTACTTAAAATAAAATCACGTCTGTTCATGATAACTAAATTGAGTTAATTTTCTCTTTTAATTTGTTTTGACTTGGAAGTGAAAGCTCCATGAAGACTGAACTAGTCGGGATCACTGCCGCAAAAGACAGAGTTAACGAGTGTGGATCTGTATTTCCAAAAGCCATATTCCACTATACTGGGTCATTTAGTCATTTCTGATAAAACCATTAACGGTGTTTCAAGAATACCAATAATTTTTTTATGATGTACATCTTGATACGCGGTATTTCTTGTAAAGAGTGTTTAGACATTATCAAAGTACTCGGAGATGACACACGATGTGTGAATGGAAGAACGTCACTCAACCCGCCACTGCAACAGGAGCTCACCAATTTAGATCAAGTATCCTTTTTCAACTGCTCTCACCCCTACCCATCAAAACTTCACCTTCCCCACCACGCTACCACCTTCTCAACTGTGTAATCCGAGGTGTTGACCTCTCCCACGGCTGGTCCGTGGTCCAACAGCTCTGCATTCTGGAGACGGGACAAGGCTGGACCTCACGGCTGACCCCGACCGTCGGCTGCCCTGAGAATGGTTTTCCGTGGTTTTCCATTCCCCTGCACTAAGGCGAATGCTGGGACAGTTCCTAGTGTAGGCCACGGCCGCCAACCCCCTCACCTTCTCCGAGTACCTCCTTCAACGTAACAAATATCCCGGCCTGAGAGACTAAGTCACCGTCTAAGAGGCCCGCTTCCCCCTTCAGTAGTAGTAATCTCAGAACTCAACGTGGAAGGCATTCCAGTCAAGAAGGTATTCAGAACCAAAGAAATAAACGGGTCCCACCTATATTGTGAGAATTCTTCTGCCATCACCTGAAGATCTCGACCGTGTCTTGGCCAGCTGAATCTCCATGCATAGACACCACCAGAAAGTGGAACTCTTTCGCGCCTCTCCTCCATAAGCAATACGTTGTGAGCGTTGATTCATCTACAGGAATCATACCACCATTCAGTGTACCGCAAAGACTTCTAAAGGTGGGCATTGCAATCAAGATCACTCTACACCCAGAAGTCCCAACACGCATCAACCCCCAATGCCATACCTGCGGAGGTAATCAGGCAGTATATTCTCGCCGTTTCCGTCTCCGCCCTGCATCTCCTCAAAATCAACCAGAACCATTGATCCACTTAGATCACCTAGCACTTCCCTTTTTCAGTCACCTTCAGTAGAGAACCTAATTCTTTCTGACACAATTTTCTTACCAAATATCCACCCCTAAAACACACTATTAGTTAGTACTTTCTTACAAGCCACAGTAAATCATTCAATCTTCACTTTCTAACCAGCCTGAATTCGCGCTTCAACATTGGAAACCCTTGTTTGAACAGATTCACAGCCTCCTCAGCTTAAGCAACTACATCATAGAGTCACATCCTCTCCAGTCTTGTAGTCACCGAATGGACTTAGGTCCTGTTAAACGTAGACTTGTGAGTGCACCGTGGATATTATGTCATTCTTCACATATTTGCCACCCTGCCTTCAGAATAGAGCACCTTGGCGAAGGAACCAATGAAAAATTTATAATCAGTACTGCGTGCATGTAGAGAAAAGAGAAAATAAGTACTGTCAACTATATGTATTTTATATGTTTAAGAAACAATAAAACAAAACAGAACAAAACAGAAAAGGAAAGAACAATTTTTATATATAGTAATGAAATAAAATTAAGTTGCAAACCCCTTAGCTAAGAGGCCAAACCTACTCTCATCTCCTCCTCCTTCACATCCTGTACCCACATTCTTCCTCCATCACATATCCCCAACCCACCCACATCTCTTGGCCAGAGAGAAGGCATACCCTCTAGGTGGCCCGCCCCACCCTCATGAACACGTTTGTCAATCAGTCAGTCAGTCTGAAAGGAGAAAGTACATACAGCTGTATTGTAAAACCTCAAAACTTAGACATTTAATTGCCGTTGCAACTTGTTGATGAATTAAGGGAGTTTGATAGTTGATATTAAGGATGTATTTCGCCATAGCCGATGGTAAATCGTGAGTAAAATGTGGTAGTTTAGGGGCTAATAGTCCCTTAGATGTATGTATGTATCTATGTTGGGTATTCAGCCCGAAGGCTGGTTTGATCCTCTGCAGCTCCGCCAACAGCTGTCATAAATAGCCTAGGCGTCACTGAAGAGGCGTACTAGGGAAATGAGGAGTGAGGTAGTTTCCCGTTGCTTTCCTCAGCGAGTCAGCCGCTGCTATTACATATCAGTCTGCCAAGCCCACTGAAATGCATGCACCAACTGACCCTATGAGCGATATTTTCACACTATTCATAACAGGGACTGGCTGCATAAGCAATGGTATTACTAGCATCACTCATACCTCAGTCACTTTCATATTGTCAAAGCCAAGGATGAGACTGAGACAGGTCAATGAAAGTAACAAATTTGATATAGCCCATACGAGAAGACATAGTGCACTGTAAACACTACACCTCGCCAGCAAAGGCATAGTCTCTTAGATATGAAACTGAAAATTGACCCGTGTTTCACATCCAGGTGCGCTTAAAAGGCTCTTCATGCTTCTGAGGTGGTAGAGATCAAGATCCGATTGAGGTAGATCGGAGTTGAAATATGAAAGAGATGAGTGTGGCAAATACACACACACACACACACACACACACACACACACACACACACACACACACACACACACACACACACACACACACACAAATATATTCAAAGCTGTGAGGGTTATCAATGATATTCCCTACGAGAGTTCCGCTCAGTCGTTCCTCTCGTTGCGCAAGAACATGGGCTTGTTATTGGGGGCAATAAATACTTTGTGTTTTGTAGAATCAGTTGGTGTACATGGCTGTAAAGTAAGTTCTCAGCCGGTGGGGCACATTAAAGACGACGGGGTGTAGTTTTTATTGTAATGTGCTCACTAGTAATTCATCCTCACAAGTCAGAACAAAGAAACTTGTCGACATTGGGCGTGTACTGCTATAACTTAGGGCACCAACTTTTTGTGCTTTGTTTCGTCCCGGGAAGACTACTGTCTGAGCAGCTTTCAAGTCGCCAGAATTATATCCTTTAACAAGACGCATTAGTTATGTGGTGGTTCCAGCTTTCTCTTTAGTTTGATCGGAAGTAAATGGGAAAAAAGTCGATTGAGAGACGACAAATGAGAATTGTTCCCTGGATTACTTCGGTACGGTACTGCCTCATGTATACCGTTTTTAATTGTGTCACATATTTCCAATCAGTTGTTGCCAGTCAGTGATCTCGACCCTCGTCTAGCGACTAGCGTTGAAAAATACTTGTACAAAGATAGAGAGTTCTATCTACGGCCCCTCTACGTGTTTAGACAAACCAGAGTGCCTGTGACGTTCAATATTCAGTCTTTCAAGGAAAACTCAACAACTGCCTGATCTGATGCTTAGTTAGCTAATAGTAACTGAATGGATGGACAGAGAAAAGATCAACGCGTAATTTAAAACACTAAAATTGGAAATTTTATTTCTTTCACATTTTTTACTTCAGGTTTTAAACTTCGGTAAACAACAACAAAGCAGGTGCTCGTTGGCTCAAATAACAAGAAAGATCAAGTTCAGGTACACAATAAGTTGTAGAAGTTATCTTGTAGGTCCAAATTTACAATATTCAAAAGAGCAACATTGCTCCATTCAATTAATACTCAAAAGAGACTACGCTCCAAAACTTATTACAATCTAGCCTCTCCAAGGCACAATTTTCTAATCCAAATTTAGATCATTAAAAACAGTTTTTACTGTCTTACCCGCTCGACAGTCTAATTTACCACCTTACAATGAATAGCTAGGAATTAATCAGGGGTAATAAGTGTCCAAACTGTACGGCCTTAGTGATCAAAAGTGAACAAAATGCTAGGAGATGAACACTTGCACTCCTTCGGAAATACATCTTGAAATACTTAAAATGCTACATGAGCTTATGGCCCTAAGTTACAGAGGCTAAGCTGTCAGGGTGACTAGAATAAAGTCCTTAGGCTTGTTTGAGAATTTACATTTAAAAGATAAGGTTGAACTTCACATTAAGAAACAATTATGAAACATTCCCCTCAAGTCAGATTTCTTAAACTATCACATAATTAAACGATGTCTGCCATTACCTTGACCTGGTGGGCCTTTCGACGCCGGGCAAGGCTTGGCCCCTACCTCCACTACGTACGCACTCTAAACCTCTTGACTGGAGCGATGGGAAAGACAACATGGCCCAAAAACACCCAGCTTTTATAGTAGAGAGGAAGGTTCCAGAAGTCTCTAGGCCGAAGGCCTGTACACAAATTTTGCTTGGCTAATATAATAAACATCCATAATTTCTGACTGGTTGATAATTTCATGAAGAAGGAAGAGATTCCAGTGTTAGTAACCTTAGAACACAAAAAAACTATTAATATTTCAGTTCTGTAAACCTAGGAACTACAAATTTCTTTGAAAATTAATTGTCCATTCTGCCACCAGAGGGGGCAGATAAGTCGACAGCAGAGACATCTTAAAATGAAGTTCGAAACTTCTTCTGATACGCAGTTCAAGGTTCATATTACAGATGGCGTTCTAAAAGGCGCTCAGTTTAAATGTGAGGACTAGGTGTACCTCCAGTACAATAATAATAATAATAATAATAATAATAATAATAATAATAATAATAATAATAATCCATTTCCTAAGTTCAGAAATCAGGACAGTAGTGAGACAAGGAGACGAGCTATCACCTCTTTTCTTCAACTGTATTTTAGAAAAGGTCATCCGAGAATGGCGGAAAGAAATGCAACGTTCAGGGGTAGAAAATGGGGTAAGGCTAGGCTACAAGTATATGAATCTTACAGTCGACTGTCTAGCTTTCGCAGACGATCTAGTGATCTCTTCAGATTCCATTACCGAGCTCGATAGCTGCAGTCGCTTAATTGCGGCCAGTATCCAGTAATCGGGAGATCGTGGGTTCGAGCCCCACTGTCGGCAGCCCTGAAGATGTGGTTTCCCATTTTCACACCAAGCAAATGCCGGGGCTGTACCTTAATTAAGGCCACGGTCGCTTCCTTCCACTTCCTAGGCCTTTCCTATCCCATCGTCGCCGTAAGACTTATCTGTGTCGGTGCGACGTAAAGCAAATAGCAGATTCCATTGATATGGCAGAACAACAACTTAACCAACTGAAGACTCAAGCATTGAAGGCTGGCTTCAAATATCCTTTGAGAAGACGCACTTCATGAAAAAACATAAAATCAGCGGCAAGAGAACTGGAGGTCGAACTAGGAAAAATTAAGCAGGCAGAAAAGTTTTTCTACCTCGATGAATGGATAGAGCCTAACCTGTCAAACAAGAAGCCTTCGTGTCACGCATTAACAAAATGGAAATGGTCTACCAACAAACTAAAGACATCTACAATAAGTGATCGATATCCTTAAATACCAAAATTAGACATTACTGCACTGTTATTCGACCAGAGGCTCTGTATGTGGCAGAGATTCTTACAATGAACAAGAAAGGTCTAATGGAAAAGTAGAGGCTGAAGAAAGGAAGACCTTGAGAAAAAACCTGCGTCCCACGAAAGAAAACAGCGAGTACAGAAGGCGTCAGAACCACGAATTTTTCAAGCACGTGGAGAAGATAAGTGACAAGATTCGAAAAAGAAGGATTGCTTGTTATGGCCACGTGACAGAAATGACCCCAGGCAGGATATCTAAATGCATATTAACATACTTTCAAGATAAGAAAAACCAAAGGGGCATGGTTTACAGAAGTTGAGGAAGATCTACGAGAAATAGAAATTTCTCTTAAAGATATCCAGGAGCGTGTTCCGCTTAAGGATAAACTACGTAAGCCTACGCACAAAGGTTTCCAGCAAAAGCCGAAGCTGAATACAGGGAAGGCGCGTACCCAAGAGAGAAAAGAACAACACCGGAGACGAACGCAGGACCACTGGGTGGCAGTTAAAGCTCGGAAAGGGACACAGTTGAACTGAAGTGGTCCCTACTTGGTCGAAACGAAGAAAAAAGAAAGAAGATTATTAATGAAACTCTGTCTCTTTTATTCACCAACCATTATTTTCCCCTGTGTGTTGGGGCTGTAGAATACCATCCACGGTATCCCCTGCTTGTTGTATGAAGCAACTAAAACAGGCTCCAGGGGCTCTTAAATTAAATAAAAACGTGGCAAATAACTGATAGGCAGTGCATGATTAAGTGAGTGAGCGTGGATTGGTGACTACGGGGCACTTAGCTGAGCACAGGCATTGTGCCAGGGTCCTTACTATCGCATGTCCCAACCGAGCTTCCTTAATCAACTCTTATTTTCCGACCCCGACGGTGTTAGGTAGCGAGGCCTACGGAGACTTTCATTTTCACGCCCATCGTGGCCCTTGGCTTTCTTTGGCCGATCTCTTCAATTTTTCGACATGTCGAACACCTTCAATTTTTATCCTCTGATTATTATTAATAGAGGATCGTTGCCCAGTTGCACTTAATCTTAAAACAGTAATCACCACCTTTTTCTTCATTGTTCGCAACCCTTATTGATTTGCATTGACCATTTACACATTACACTGTCCTGTCACAAAATAGCATCATCATCATCATCAGTGATTGCAACTCTACAGTAGCAATCTGGAGTCTTTTTGAAGTTATTTAGCGACAGAATTTCAAAGATAGCGACTAGCGATTTAGAGAAATTTCTGGCGAATTTTAATTTATGACTTTATAAATTTGCTGAGCCAAGTAGCGTGGGCGCGTGATGCAACGTATTAATCTGTGCATTTTAAGTAAGGGTTGTTTGTTGTTTAAAGGGGCCTAAGAGCTTGGTCATCAGCTTCTTAAAGGCATCTGAGTGCAATACTCATTCACACGTGTGGATCATGAGTTACTATTTTCGTAAGCCTTATTAGAGATCGATCATCCTACCTGCACACTTTCTGCAAGGTGTAAGGTAATGGAGATATGTAATTGTAATTTCCCTGTGATAAGATTCATTGATGTGTTGATGACAACATTTTGATCACTTCTTCTTTTCCTGCCGCTTTTTCCCACACCTGTGGGATCGCGGGTGCGAACTGCATCGCACATGTGGATTTGGCCCTGTTTTACGGTCGGATGCCCTTCCTGACGCCAACCCTCTATGGAGGGATGTAAGCACTATTGCGTGTTTCTGTGGTGGTTGGTAGTGTAGTGTGTTGTCTGAATATGATGAGGAGAGTGTTGGGACGGACATATACACCCAGTCCCTGAGCCAGAAGAATTAATCAGAAGCGATTAAAATCCCCGACCCGGCCGGGAATCGAACCCGGGACCCTCTGAACCGAAGGCCAGTACGCTGACCGTTCAGCCAACGAGTCGGACAACATTTTGATCACTATTTATTCGATTATTTCGAAAGCATTCACTATTCGATTGCCCTCTAACAGCCTTCTCAGGAGATCCAGCCGAGTTCCAGATGGCTACTCAAAACAGTGTTAATTTCATTAAAGATACCAATCTGACATTCTGTTTTAATGTGTTCAGACGTGTAAATCATCAGCTCACTGCGGGTGAATGGGGCCGTATAATAGGGCTGCGTGAAGGTGGACTTTTTTTCCGCGCTATTGCAGAACGACTTGGCAGGAATTTACACTGTTCACACGTGCTGGCAGCAGTGGTCACGTGAAGTTATGTTCGCAAGAAGACCGGACGTCCCCGTGGCACCGCCGTATTCGGCGTATGGCTGTGGCGCAGCGGACTGCATGTGCAGTAGCAATTTGAACGGCAGTTGGCATCACAGTGACGCAACGAACTGTTCGAAATTGGTTACTTGAAGGACAGCTCCGAGCCAGACGCCCTGCGGCGAGCATTCCACTTACCCCAAACCACCACCGTCTGCGACTTCAGTGGTGTCAAGCGGGAGTTCATTGGAGGATGGAGTAGAGGTTCGTTGTATTTTCCGATGAAAGCCGGTTCTGCCTGCCTTGGTGCCAGAGACGGCCATGTCTTGGTTAGAAGGAGGCCAGGTAAGAGCCTGCACTCCACCTGTCTGTGGCGTCGATGCTATGACAACAGGGGCACTCTCGTAGTTATCCCACGCACCATGACTGCAGATGTGTACGTCCGTCTGGTGATTCGATCTGCTGTGCTGCCATTTATGAACATGATCATCGAGGGTGTTTTACAAGGGGGTAATGCACGCCCCTATGCCGCTGTTGTAACCCAACTTGCTCTACAGAGTGTTGATATGTTGCCTTGGCCGGTTCGATCCCCCGATCTGTCCCCAATCAAGCATGTATGGGATATAGTTGGACGACAGCTCCAGCATTGTGCACAACCCCACCGTCCCTGTATTGACCGACCAAATGCAACAGGCCACGAACTCTATTCCACAAGCTGACATCCGGCACCTGTACGATGCAATGCATGCACGTTTTCATGCTTGCATTCAACAGTCAGGCGATTACACCGGTTATTAATGGACTAGCATGGCACATTTTGCGATGGCTTTTCTCGCACGGATATTAGCCTGTCGTCTTGTCCCTTTAATTAATTAATTCTGTTACCTCAACAAATACATTGTCAAATGTTCTGTATTTTACATTCCTTATTTCATGGAGTTTTGATACTTTTCCAGCCAGTGTAGGTTTTCTGTGCACAACAACAACCTTAACCTAATCCCGTTAGAAAAGCATAGGAAAATAATAGTCTAAGTAAGTGAACAAACTTCAACATTTATAAAATGATCAATGAAATCCAAGAATTATCCGAAATCGGAATTTTATGTACATTAACATACAACCTAAACTAGTTACGAAACAAACTAAATGAACTAATTTCAATTATTATAAAATGAGTAATTACATCTAAGAAGTATCCACGATTGGTATTAAAATTATATGCACCTCTACTTGACCTAATCATGCTTAAAAATCTACTTCTAATTGAAGTATAAAACACATGATTTTCGAAACTTTTGTACTTGACAAACGGAGCGTTTTTCTGTAATAATATGACCCTGCTTTGAGAACAATAATGTCCTTTTTTTCTGTGTAAAACAAACACCTTACGTTGCGGAGTACATTGTTCTTTTAGTAACTTGACTCGTGGTTCGGCATATGAAGCGTCTACTAACGAGTGTCGGTTCTTCTCCAGGGGAATGTCAGGCAGAGTGTTTCTATTGAGGCGAGGGAATAAACAAAGCACCGCCACTGTTTCGAAGCATCGATGTAGCTGACATGTACAGAACGACTGGAGTTTCTGTTTACGCGACACGACACACGGAGCAATCTCACTGCTTCGCAACAGTGAAGCGTTATTGTGTCGAGGCATCGAGACAGCTGATTGCGCCAGCTCTGTGTTTCGAAGCATACTCACACTAGTCAACTCTAGCTAACATTAGAGAGGAGACTGCTGAAGCAGTAATAAATAAAATAAAGTCCCTGGAAGGTCCTGGAGCTGAAGAACTCGCAGCAGAATTTAGGAAGATCGAATAATTAAATAATTCGGCAATATACTGACTAACAACATTATTTAACGACATTTTGGATGGTGGGCGCATAACCACAGAGTGTACAAGTCTCACAATCCCAAGGGTGATCCAGCTGTGTGCTCTAATCATCGTGGTATCCACGTCCTGCCGCACACAATTAAAATTTTCGAAAGGATTCTTGATAAACTTCTGCGTAATATTTTGCATTTCAGCCAAAATCAGTGTGGCTACGTTAAAAAATCTGGAACCACTGATGCAATCTTTCCAGCTCGACAGCTCATTGAGAAGCATTGTGAAAAAGGAAAGCCCATTCACATTGCATTTTTGATCTTGAGATAGCTTTTTGACCACATACCACACCGTCTAATTTGGTATGCATTGCGAGATCATGTAGTTTCAGAACACCTCATTAATTGGGTAAAAATGTTAACACCAGTATTAGAGTACGATTGCCGCTGGTATATCAGACAGCTTTGGAATCAATGTTGGTATTCATAAAGGTTCAGCCTTGTCACCTCTATACCTCATTTGTGCAATGGACACGATCGCACGAGACAGACAGCGCGAAGATCCATAGAACTTAATTTATGTCTGCATTATTGTCTGCAACGCCAGGTCCAAGTCTGGCATCACGCTCTCAGCAGATATAGTCTTCGTCATAACGTCAAGAAGACAGAGTGTCTTACAAACCATAGTGATGGTGATATTGAAGTCAACGGTGAAAACATGCCGAAGACTGGTACTTTCCCTTAGTTAGAATCTCATTTATGAAATACCGCCTACTTTAACGCTGAAGTGCGAGCGAGGATAAAATGACGGATGCATGCGATTGAGGGAGGTAAGGCGAGTGCTCTGGGACAAGAGAATGCCGATACGCTTCAAGTCGAAAATATCCCGTATAGTTGTTTGTCCAGTCACTATCTATGGCGCTGAGTGCTGGTCACTTACGAGACGGGTAGAGCTTAACTTCACGTTATGGAAATGCGTATGTTGCGTTGGTCGATGGAATCTCTCGCCTTGATCACATTACACGCGTTACTATTCGGAGGGATATTGGCATTGTCCTAATAAATGAGAAAATGTGTCAGAGACGTCTCCAGTGGTATGGGTTCATAATGAGGGCAACACTTCACACCGTCAAGAATATTGCCTACCACCGTAAGTCAGCGTAACTGGACCAATTGGAAGGCCAATGGCAGCATGCCATTAACGCCAAAAGAAGAGTAACTCTACCTACAACATAATGTTTTCGATCGCGGAAAATGGCGTTACTTCATTAATAATAATAATATGCACAAACGAATTTATATGGCTGTATTATCTCCGTAGAAAACACTGTAAGCACGAAGCCTGTCTGGTCGTCCGTTTTCTCTCGATAGCCAGCCGTTACGAGCGGAGCAAGTATTGCCTGATCCCCAGAGCAACGAGTTGATGACTTTAACTGGCAGAACTCGTTCTGAAATTTCGTTCTACCAAATAATCCACTGGAAGGACAAGAATACCAGTACCTGGAACATTAAAGTTTCAAAAGTCCACAACGAAAAACCCACCGAAAACTGCGAAGAATTGTGGTCATAAGGTAAATCAGGGCCTCTCAAACGTGCATATCGAGGCGCAAGAGCTCCATGCACTGTGCATCGGTTCCACTCGGCTCGGCTCGGACCACCGCTTCGTCTCTGGGCTACTCGGCTAAGCTCGGCTCAACTCGGCTCAACTCGGCTCAGATTTTGAGCGCTACGGAGCAAGTGAGGAAGAGGGAGACAGGAGGAGCGAGCGACACAGGCGTGGGGAAAGAGAGAGAGGGAGACAGCGCTATTGCTCCAAATCGAGGAGTTGGGGTCTGAACTCTGGGCAACCAAGCGAAGTCGTCTTTTGCACCGTGTACAGTGCATGCACCGGGCGCATGCACCATGAGAGGCCCTGCAGTAAATTGTGATACAGTAAGTGATACAATGATTACCATGACATCAAATTTAGTAATTAGAATTAAACACCGACTATCTATCCAACTATGATCGAGCGAGTTGGCCGCGTGGTTATAGTCACGTAGCAGTGGGCTTGCATTCGGGTGATGGTGGGTTCGAAGCCCACCGTCGGCATCCCTCAAGATGGTTTTCCGTAGTTTCTCAGTTTCACAGGGGACAAATGTTGTGGGTATACCCTAATTAAGTCCATGACTGCTACGTTTCTCATCCTCGCGTCACCGAACACCTTCGATACTTCATTGCGACGTTAAACCTCTACAAAAGGGATAACATAAGAAGTACGGAGACCTGGTAGGAGAACATCTCTTATCAGCTCCGCCAATCTTGGAACGCAGAAACTCAACCACGAAATAAATAGTAAGACATAATGAATTGGTATATCCATGCAATATGTGATTAAGCAGAGCAACTCGAAAATGAAAGTGAGCTTCATAATTGCACGAAAAAATTCGATATCTCTTCCGTAACTTTAAGCTGAAGTGATAACTCGTCAGAAATGAACAAGGATAAATAGTAATATATACCGATCTAATAGCCGAAGTATAGAGAAAATACTGCTGCAATCTATACCATGACAAATGCCAACCACTGTCAAACATAAATAATAGTCATGTTGACCACGAATCAGACATACTGAAACTAAGGAATCAGAAAGCACCGGTCAGGGGTGATACAGCTGAGGTAATAAGAGCCACGGGCTTTGCCGAAATTGAGATGATACAGTCGCATTTGTCAGTTAATTTGGAAACACGAAACGTGACTGGAATGAATCCATATTTATAGCAAGCAAGGAAGGCAATTCAACAGACAGTCACAATCACAGAACCAATGCCCTAGTCTCCCACGCAATCAAAATCCGATTATACATCATCAACGGCATATTGAAAGATTTCCTACATTGCAGGAGAACAAACGTGGTTTATGACTGAAAGGCAAAAGAGATCAGATATTGAACATCAGAAGACCAACGAATTCGACGTGGCTGTATGTATGTGTTTTATTGAATTTTAAAGAATCTTGAAATTGAAATGGAACAAGCTGTGGGCGACCTTTAGCTTTACATTCACATATTTTCATTTGATCTGGTTAATACAGAAGATTTAAGATGGAAAAGCAGTGAAAATAAGAGCATCCAAAACTCTTTCTAAAGAGATCCGAATCTTAGCTGGTGTCAAACAACTATTTAACATCCACAGCGTGTTCATTTTGTCCATGATTGTGGATAACTGGGATGGAGGCATCTGGAGAGCTTATCAACAAACAAACATATACTAATGATACAGTGACAGTACCTCACTGTGTCAGTTATACTGTATGTTATCCGTCTGACAATTTAATGAAGATAAAACTATAATTGACGAGTTGTAAAAAATATATAACGCCAGTGCTGCCCATAATAACTAAGCGTCTGGAGCAGCATTAATCATATTAGGTTGGCAATGGTTGGCTTAGGTTGTGTGTGAATAGTGCTCCGGTAAATGCGAGTTATTTTATAATAAGTATGTAAGTTCAGTGATTAGAACCTGGACCCACAGATTCTGTAAGTGTTATGGATGCTATGAAACTATAAATATTGGGACTAATCCTTCTCTAAGAGTGACATTTGTGATCATTATTGTCAGGGTTAAGGCCAAGTGTATGTAAACAAAGGCATCAAGGTAGTTTAATGTGCTTTTGAAGGGTCACGACACTTTTATATATTATCTTTGGTTTCGATTCGATATATCGAGTCAAGGTAACTTGAACGTGTGGTACCGGGGACACAACACACTAATCACATCACATCACATCACTTGCCCATCGGTTAATATTATATTAAGGAACAGATATGAGTACCTGTGCGAAGTGTGGGAAAGCAGTACCTAGGCAGGACATAGCATCCAAAATTGAGTGTAACACTTGTAACAGTTGGTTTCAAAGTAAGTGTGTGAACCTTAACGATCAAGATGTGGAATATTTGAAGTCCCAGGATCAGACATGGAGGTGTAAACAGTGCAACTCACAGCGGCGTAGGAGCATGCAAGAAGAAGCGCAGTCACTTGTGTCGGTACCATCAGTTGGGGAGGTTTATAAACTGCTAAGAATTTTAACTGAAGTAATGGCTACATTGAAGAAAACAACTAGTGAAATAGAGAAACAGTTAGGTAAGTCCATTGATGTGTGTCATGAAAGGCTGGACGAGCACAAACGAATTCTTGAAAATCAGCAGGCAATAATTAATAGACAGCAAAATATTACTGATAACTTATTATCTGAAAACAATCGGCTGGCAAAAGCATTCAGCAAACGTAAAATCAGGTGCGATGACAACGAGCAATATTCTGTGATTAAGACACTCGAGATATACGGTATTCCAGAGGTACCGAATGAAAATGTCTGTCAGACTGTCATCAGTGTCATGAGTTACAATTCAGATGTAGAAATAAAAGATGATATGATTGATGCGTGTCATAGGCTGGAAAAAGTTAATAATCGTCCAACTCGTGGCATTATTGTAAAATTTGTTAGAAGATGTTACAAGGAACAGATCTTAGAAAAACGTAAGATCAAAAGGAATTTGTCCACAAGTCATCTTGGTCTTTCCGCCCCTAGTCCCATATATATTAATCAGTCTTTAGCTCCTAACAGGCGAATTTTACTTGCTAAACCTAAACAATTGCAACGAGATAGGGAATATAAGTATCTGTGGGTGAACAGGAGTGGCAAAATTTTGATGAGAAAGACTGATGGAAGTCAAGTGCATGCTATACGTTGTGAGGGAGATTTGGATAAATTGTAATTATTTCATTGTAATGTTGCTACTCTTTCAACCTTGATTTTTCATGAGCCATGACATGGAGTTTTCGTTTATTATCAAAATGTAAGAGGACTTAGAACTAAGGTTGATATGTTTATCCACAATCTCCTGTGCTCTACATACGATATTGTTGTACTTACTGAGACTTCTCTATCAAATAGTATATATGATAGTGAATTATTTGACAGTAGATATTTAGTGTTCAGAAATGACAGAGATCCTTCAGTATCTGGTAAGGAGCGGGGCGGGAGAGTTTTGATAGCCGTCAAAAAGAGTTTCAAGGCGAAACTATTATCCAAGTACTCTAAACAGTATTGTGAATCACTTACTATTTGCATCTCAAATAATAACAGGAAGTTATTCATAAATGTTGTATACATTACTCCAGCATCATCTTTAACAGTTCATCAGGACTACTTTGGTTATTTAGAAAGCACTGACAATCTTATGATTTCGGATTGCGTTATCGTGGGTGATTTCAATCTTCCTGAAATTAATGGTACTGGTTATTCATTTACAGAAGGAACTGTGACTAGTAAAAGATTGGGTCGATTGATATCATATTTAGGTTTAACGTCGTACAATAATATTCTTAATTACAATTTTAGGACTCTGGATCTTGTACTGGCCAATTTCATAGTTGACGTGAAACGTGAGGAATTTGCTCTTGTGCCTGAAGATTTACATCATCCCCCACTATGTTTATCGTTACCTCCAGTAAAGAGGTGTTCATTACCAAAAAATATAAATCGATAATACTATGATTTCAAGAAAGCGGATTTTCTACAGCTGTATTACGAGTTAAGAGATATTGATTGGAACCCGTTGTATAAGTATCAGAATGTGGATGAGGCTGTGGATTTCCTTTACTCGTCAATATATAGATGCTTTGATAATTGCATACCTAAGTGTCAGGTCATTAAAAAATCAAAATTTCCAGTCTGGTTTAATCACGATATCATTCATATAATCAAAAAGAAAAGGAAGTGTGCCAAAAAGAGGAAATTCTCCAGGTACTATGACGAATTATTCAAACAACTCAGATTTGAATTGAAAGTAAAAATAAATACCGCATATCGAGATTACATAAGTGAATTAGAGGTTACTTTAAAATGTGATATAACACCTTTCTGGAGGCACATTAAAAATAAGCGACTCACGAGATAAGGAGTAACTACGTTTGAGTATAATGATGAGAACTACGAGGGCGGTAATGCTGTTCATGGCTTTGCTCGATATTTTTCGTCAGTTTTCGTCAGATCAGATTTTAATTATATATTGGATGATTTGGCTTTAGATGACATTCCTCTATTTCCCTCTGTTGATATATTATATGTCACCGAGATATCTGTTGAAGAAGTGAAAAAGCCTATTAATGGTAAACTAAAGCCTAAAAGATCGAGTGGTCCTGATGGCATACCTCCATATATAATTAGGGCTTGTGCTGATTTATTGGCTAATCAATTAACTTTCATTTTTAACCTTTCTCTTCGCACTTCATCATTTCCTCAAAAATGGAAAGTCGCTAAAGTTACGCCCATTTTTAAGACAGGCAGTTTTGTAACCATATCTAATTATCGTCCAGTGTGTATTATTAATGCCTTAGCTAAGGTATATGAACATATATTGCACATTAAGATTTATAACAATGTTAAGATTGCTCTGTCAGAATTTAAACATGGATTTGTACCCAACACATCAGTTATCACCAATCTTTTGGGCTATACTCAAAGTTTGTATGAAACCATAAATACCAACGGAAGAACTGATGTTGTTTATATGGATTTGGAAAAAGCATTCGATAAAGCCGACCATAGAATTTTAATTACAAAAATGTATAAATTTGGTTTTTGTAAACAGTTGTTGCAGTTAATGTGTTCATATTTAAAAAACCGACAGCAGTTTGTTTATTTTAACAATGGAATTTCAGATAATTTTATCAGTCCTTCTGGTGTTCCGCAAGGTTCAAATCTTGGATCTCTATTGTTTTTAATTCTAATTAATGATTTACCAGACAATATTTGCCACTCTAACTGTTTACTTTTTGCAGATGATTTGAAACTTTACAAATACATTAGCGACCACCACGACCAAGACGAGTTGCAAAAGGACTTTAATAATGTCATTTCTTGGTGTGATGTTAATAAGTTGTCTTTGAATGTTAGTAAATATACATGACCTTTACCAGGAGGAAGGAATTTGAAGTCTCAGCCTATCACATACGGAGGGAAAAATTGATAGGGTTTTAACGTTTAAGGATCTTGGTATAATTTTTGACAGTAAGCTAACGTTCAATAATCATATCAATACAATAACAAAGAATGCTAACCGAATGCTAGGATTTTTGATAAGAACATCGAGACCATTTACTGTACTGAATAAACTATATATTAACTTGGTACGGAGCATACTGGAATATTCTGTAATAATCTGGAGCCCGTACACAAAGCAACAAGTGAAGGCTATTGAAATTGTACAAAACAAATTTCTACGTTACCTTTATTTCAAAACTTTTAATACTTTTTGTCCTTTCGACACATCAACCCATTTATTAAGGAATATATTTAAATTTACTTCATTGAAAACTAGACGGTCCCTAATCTCTATACAAATACTAAGAAAAATTGTAATAGGACGATTTGATTCCTTGGACCTGTTAAGACGCATTTCATTCCATGTTCCACAGACAAGATCACGTCAGCACCAATTATTTCACGTTCAAACGTCAAAAACATTGCATCAGTCAAATTCACCTTTCGTAAAAATGACAACGCTTTATAACACTGTAACAAAAGAAGTCGATATATTCACCAAATCGGATAAAGAATTTAGTACGAAACTAGAAGCCTGCCTTTACAATTTGTAAATTTTTGATAATTCCTTCTTTCTGGTATTCTTCATATTTCCCAGTGTACTCATCCATGTTTTAAGTTTCCTTGTTTTTGCATTGTCTTTTCCTTTGTATTACCGTGTGATTTCTTAGTGAAGATTTCATTTATTATCAACTGTAAATGGTATCATATATAATGTTCATTTTGTTCCATTTTGTTTTTGTTCATTTTAAATTTTGTTTTTGTTAAACTTTAACTCAATGTACAGAATGTTACTGAATGTCAAGAAGGTTCTTAATTGGGTGTAAAACCTGTGTACTTTCAGATAAATAAATAAATAAATAAATAAATAAATAAATAAATAAATAAATAAATAAATAAATAAATAAATAAATAAATAAATATATAAATAAATATCCATAGATATTATTAATAAATGTTTTTTCTCTGAAAATTGCGTAAAATTCTCATTTGAAATATTAAAATGTGAAATACGACTGATCCCTGGATGATAACAGTCATCTGCACGAGTATCGGAACATCAAATAGTGCTTAAATGTGAGTTAATCATCGCAGCTGTAACAATCCCTCGAGGCGTGCGGCTGTGAGCTTGCATCCGGGAGATAGTAGGTTCGAATCGCACTATCGGCAGCCCTGAAAATGGTTTTCCGTGGTTTCCCATTTTCACACCAGGCAAATGCTGGGGCTGTACCTTAATTAAGGCCACGGCCGCTTCCTTCCAAATCCTAGGCCTTTCCTATCCCATTGTCGCCATAAGACCTATCTGTGTCGATGCGACGTAAAGCCCCTAGCAAAAAAATCAATCCCTCAAGAGTCTACATGCTACCTCATTTACTTTTGACGTCGACTTCTACATCCCGCTATATTACCAACACCTCGCACCGTTGCCTTCGTATTACTGAACGCCACATTACTCTGTCTCTTCACTCACCGCGTCATTGTCACGTCAGGAATACGTCATTTTCTGCCGACTTTCTCGAATATTTCCTATGATTTCAAAACCTTCCATATACCCTATATGTAGGTCTACTGAGACTTTACGTCCCTTCCTCGATCCAGTCTTGAGATTGGAGTGTGTGGAAGGTTCAACATCTCGCCGCCCTGCACCCAAGACTTGGTTTCCCGGAACCTTTCTCGCATCAGTTGAAGCCATCATATATTCTCGTAACGTTGTGCATTTGGTGCGTGTTTTTCTTGATTAGTTCATATAACTAGTTTTTGGAATTGAAGCATCACGATGTCTGACTGTTTGCACATTAAATGCTATATTCTCCATCAATGCGTTACTGACTCTTTATGTGGTGATATGTTTCTAAATATTCCGTCTTTTTTTTTTTACTTTGCTCGGCGAGATCCCGTTTCCTATTCCTACTTGTGATCTTCCCTTTTCCCCAATATAGGGCTCTTCTTCATTATAGGGACTTTATATTGTATAATTGTACTTAAGTATCACATTTTACCTGAAACGTCTTCACAGTAATCAATGTTTGGTGGCCACTTCAAGTTATTGATATTTTATACTTTTCTCGTATCTTAATTGGGATTTTATTGTTACGCTAGTATATCGGTCCTCTTACTTGTTTGTTTATTTATTTATTCATTCAAAATACAACTGTTATTGATCTTGTTATAGATTCTTTTTCCATCCTAATTCTGAATCCTTTGGGTTTTCACACACCTCCCGGTCCCTGTTTATTGGTTCTTCTTCTTATTATTATAATTATAGATTACGTTCTCACTATTCTAAAATATGCTATCAAGTTAAAAATAGAAATGAATTCTACCTATTTGTTTCATATATTACGTCACAAACAATTAGCTGAGCTAGCCCCCATTACCACCTCCAACACCACACAGTAAATATAACATAAAATCGATCTCACTTGGACGTACGAAAAATATAACGGTTTGTTCGATTAATTGAAACATGGACAGAGATGGCAACACTGAAAATAACTCTCGGAACGGCCAAGAGGTGGCAGTACTAGTTAGGTTGGTGTTGGTTTAATAGCTCAGGACGTGGTAGATAAGTGTGTGCTAAGTAGGTGAAGTAGGTATTTAATGGTTACGTCCAAACTAATGCAACATGGCATGAGTCAGTTCTTGTGCAGTGAAGATATTTTGACCGGGACAACACTGTCACAAAGTTTGCTGGTACTCCACGATAAAGCATGTCAACACGCTGCCACTGACAGGGCAACAATAGACAGTCGGCGTTGTTTTCGCTGTGCTCTGTAGATCACCCGCCTCATGGCAAAGATCTTTGCGCTTTGTGACAGTGAAGTCTCTGGTCTGCTGAAGAGAACACTGAAGAGAAATCGTTTCACCACGAATCAAGCGGTTCCAAATGTTGTGGAAGAGTTCCAATCAGCAACCAGCGTCTTTCGTTGTGAAGGGTATCGAGAAACATTCATCGTTCACACAGGTGTCTGGAAGGTGGGCGAGCGGTTATGTGTATACACGCTCTCAAACTGTTATCCGCGTGATGTTTTGATACACAGTAGTGTATGTTGCCCAGTGCAGAGAGTGTCAGTTTATAGACACCAGCCTTTGTTTCAATTGAAGTCCTTATACATAGCGTTATAATAATCATAAATAACATTCTTATGACAATACTTTTATTTTTTTACATTTCATATTGGAATAATCCCTTTTTATTCCTAACCTACGGAAGAATCAGAAAGCTAAAGGAGGTTTCCATTCTTTTATTTATTCTAGCTTGCTACTATTTTTTTGTGAGGATGGAGAGAAGACAGTGGGTGGGGATAGAAGGATTGTGGGGTGGGTAACTTTGTGTGTAAGTTATGGGTCCGGAAGATTGCAAGCTCCATTCTAGTGGAAACGATACAGCCAGCCAGCTAGAGAGCCAACAGGGAACTAAGGAGCCAGCTTGGTGAGGCCGTGCCAAATAGACAGCTATACTACACTAGCCATTTCATGCATAACTTATTCCATCCCTCTTTTTAGATATATATATATATATATGCTCCTGGCCTGGTCTAGGCTCACCCTCTGCCCGACCTGCCTCCTGTACACAATCACTGACCCCTTAGCATCTGTGTTGGAGGATGTCGGAAAAAAGAAATACATACATTATTCAAATCACACTCGCACACCAGAACAACAGAGTGACTCGCAAGAATAAGAAGAAGTGAAGTTTATTTTATACACGTTAGAGAACGCGGAATTTATTTTACATAACAAGGGAGAGAAATTTTCCCTCAATAAATATCGAGATCCAACTTTATCACCCTGAGAGTGTAGTGTTTTTTATTTATATATTCACGAAGTTGAGTGGCCACAGGTTGAGCTGTAAATGATACTAAAATGGAAAAAGTACTCCCTAGATTAGTGTGACTTCAGATGTCATTGGACAAATACGTCATTCAGACCAAGTGTCCATTATAATGCACACCGCATTGTGAATTTATTTCCGATGTTTCACCTGAGGTTTGCAATTTCTGAAATATCATCATGGGTATGTCATGCGCCGGATTTTTAGGTGCTGATAGGTTAGACGGCAAACTTATTTAAGCTAATAAGAAGTGTACCCTGCCGTGTACAACAGTTATGCTATGAGGTTTGCATAGACATTAGGAGTACGGCCTATAGTACTCCTGGAATTTATGTTACTCTTGCTACAGTATGGAAGAGCGGGTTGTGCGACACTTCCTATTAACCAAATTAGTTTGCATTCTAACCTATTACCACCTACAAATCCGAAGTCTAGTCATAAATGTTAATAAATACCTTTCAGATATATTTCAATGTATAGTGCTAATTTTGTATGCGTGGATATTTACAAAGGAAATGTTCTAACCAAGGGAAGATAGTCGTGTTTGAAAGAGTTATACAAAATGCAATATTACTCGACGTCGTAAATTTCTGTGCCCCAGAAATAACGTATACAAACCTCAACAACAAACTGTAATAGTGAGGTATATATATATGAGATGGCTTTCTTTCAAAAACCTTTTCTTTGAAATAATATTAACATATTCTGAAGGTGGCAGAATTCCAAGTCATCTCTTCGGTCAGCCGCTACGATTGTATAAAATGAAATATTCCGCTGCTGGCCAATTTTTGTGCGCTCTGGATTATCCAGTAATGCAAGGATTCCTCAGATGTATTTCACAAAACAAAGTGGAAATTATTTTGTTATTATTTAATACTAAAAATTCAGTTGATGGAAGTAAATGATGGTCATCAACCATCATCAAAATCATCATCATCATCATCAGTGACCTGTTATGGTCTCCTGCTGTATCTTCTGTGGTTTCCCAATAGATCTTCTCTCTCCTGGTAAGCTAAACAGTAAGAGCCTGGCTTGGAATTCTGGACATTTCCATTCGACAGACATGCTGCAGTCAGTTCTTTCTTAGAGTTCCTTGTAGTCTCAATTGGAAGCTACTTTCTATTGTTTTCTTGTCATTAAATTTGGTTAACGTCTTATTATTGACCTGATATTCCAAACTTTCGTTAAGATGTGGATATTTTATTATTATTATTATTATTATTATTATTATTATTATTATTATTATTATTATTATTATTATTATTATTATTATTATTATTATTATTATTATTCATATACAGTCGTATCAGCACATTCTTTTTTAAAACATAACCGGTTTTTGGACACTAAGGTCCATCATCAGTGTTAGAATTTAAATTTAATATCGCATGGGTGTATCGTCAAAATTAGTTGAAATGAGTATAAAATGTAGCCCTGTTGACATTAATTCTAAAATAAAAATAAATAAAAATAAAGAACAATTGTAGAAGTATGCAAATAATACATATGAACTTAAAATGATGTTGCAAAAGGCATGGACGTACCATAGGAAGGGCTGTTGGTCGAGTACTAACAAACGTTCAGCGCTTTAAGTACGAAAACGAGCTGCAAGCGCATGATGTTACGGTGGAAGCGCTGGATGTTACGTCAACTCAAGATTGTAAACAAAAAGTTGCTTGCGACTGTTTCATTTAAACTTTTATCTGGATCCCTTGTCTGCGCCAAAAATATCTCAATATTTTCACGGGTATTCAGTTTAAATCCATAATTATCCTTAAAAATTAATTTCATGTCCTTTTCGATCTCTAAAAAGCTGTGGTTATTGTTACAAATGTGTTATGCAAAAGCTGAATATATGTTGTACTTTATTGCCTTGAAATGTTCTTGATATCTTTAATTTATGGTTCGTGCAGGTTTCCTATATAAAAACATTTTACAGTCGTCAAAAGTGTGCCTATATACTCCCGAATATATATATATATATATCTTTATTATTGATACTATGTGCATTATATATATGTTCTGATATTTTATTTCTAGTTCTAAATGCTAAATGTCAACAAGGCTACAGTTTAAACGCATTTTAACTAATTTTGACGACACACTCATGTGATATTAAATTTAAATTCTAACACTGATGATGGACCTTAATGTCCAAAAAACCGGTTATGTTTCAAAAAAAGAGTGTGCTGATACGACTGTATATGATTAATAATAATAAAATAACTACATCAGCACTGACAATAAGAAATGACTTTGATATTTTATAATGATTATAAGATGTGAATATGAAAAAAGACATTAATCATAAAGAGAAAAAGCCAATCTGCATTGAATGAATCCATATTATGTATTTGACCTGACACAAATGACAAATTTCTGAGAAAAGGAAAGTATAAAACTCGTTTTCAGATTCCTAATAGGTATTCTTAATGGACACATTTATTATCTTATCACTCGTATGTTCATCACTGGGTTTGCGAGTTTAGTTATCTATCTCTAAACTGAACACAAAGACCGAAGAAGGATTAAAATTCCATAACCACGATACACCTTGGAATAGTTTGATTTGATGAAATGCTGTCCGCCTTTTCTTAATGGAAATAAACAACCCACAGTTCATTCTTGTTGTAGAGAATAAGAAATCTAGTGCCATGTGCCCCTCCATATGCGATGGTCTCTTTTATAAATTGCCGGTCGGCGTGGCTAAGGAAATAAAGCGCTCGCTGCCTTTCAGACCGTAAGTTGTCGGGGTTGATCCCGTCTTCAGAGGTACTTGAAGGTCCGCGACTACACAAGCCTCGTGTCGCTGTATTTACTGCCTCATGTAAGAGAACTGATACGGAACCAAATTTTTATTATTATGATGATGATGATTATATTATTATCATTATTATTATTATCATCATCATCATCATCATCATCATCATTCTAGGTACCATCCATCCCCGTCGGAGGGTCTGCTGTACAAGAGCAAACCAGGCTAGTAATAGTCGCGCGAAATTGAAAATATTATTTTATCAATTTCTATAGTTCGCTGCGGGTAATTGAGCCTACCCCTTTATCAACTGAGATATACATTCCTTCACCGTACGTAAATACATGACTTTATATATACCAATAGGGCTACATAAAGAGAGACTGTGAGTTTTTTAAATGTAATGGGTAATCTCAGAAACTATCAGACGGATTTTAAAATTTATTTCATAATTCGATATTACCATTCCGGGTAACATATGTATCATCCCGGAATATGAAGGAGTTCCCACGAGAATCGTGATTTAAAGAAAATATGGCATCAATAATCAATCTCAAAGTTTGTATGTTTACCTGTCTATGGCTTTTCATTAACATCTACTCGACTGATGGAGCTCAAATTTGTCAGCCTTATAGCTGATACCTTTGGTTAAAATTCAGGCTACTTACTACCACACTATCTTTTAAGTGGGCTATGTAGTGAAATAAAATGTGAAGCAACTCAGAGGAAAACGTACGGTTGGGAGCGTCAAAATTGAATACGCTGCCTAAACGGTTGGCCCTATTGAAAAGTGGAACGCACCTATTGTACCTGAAATTCAGTCTCACAGAACAATGTATATGCATTTTCTTCGTAACTCTATTGGTTTTCGAGAAAAAATGTTTTGCTGTAATGTAATTATTTCCAAATGTTCAGAGATTTCATTCTAGCCTTTACTTACAACAACTTCGGTCGTATTAAATATATGTTAGAAAAATGTGCAATTTATTACATTATTACGTTACATTTATTACTCATTTATTACTCCTTGGATATTGAATTCAAGGTTTAGTCCTAATGCCTTCACTTGGTTTCGTATGTCGACAACGTTCTCTGCACTGCAGTATACCAAGTTATCCGAGGATAGATCTTAAATACGTGTCAACGCCAAATGAGGTCGGAAACCTCTTCCCTACCGAGTTTTTCAATTTTTGCAGTCGGAAGTTTACGTCAGCTCATTGATATCTGCAAACCGTACGCTCCTGGCATTCTCTTCTGGTTGAAATCAGGGACACACATAGCAGAAATGTATTTTAAGAGAGGTTGTGTAGATGATGCATTCACTTACGGAATTAGTACATAATTTTTCCATTACAACATAGTAGATTTACATTTCGTCCCTCTTCGATAATTTATTATTTTAGCAATTATTTAAGTTTAATTCATCATTTAATTAGATATATAACTAGGAACTTCAAGTTTATACGACGTAGCATGTTTTAAATAGTTTGGCATAACAGCAGGCCTCACAGCCTGAGCCACGCCGTATAAGTACGATCCAGGCATAAATGATTTGAAGGTTCGCTCTATGAATGGGCGAGGTAGAATATATCCACCGTATTCCCCGCCTGTCGCATGAGAGTACTAAATGGGGCAACCTCTAGGGCTTTCATATTGGGGAGTCTGTCCAACCTTCTTTGGTCAACTCTTGTTCTCTTCTGGCCACGACGATGGAAGGTTTTTGAGGCCTAGGGCGTCTTTAATTTTCACACCCTTCGTGGCCCTTCCCCTTCTTTTGCCGATATCGCCATTCTTCGAAGAGTCGAACTTCTTCAAGCTATTGGCCAGATTAGTGTTAAGATAGGATGGTTGCCCAGTTGTACTTCCTATTAAAACAGTAATCATCACTGGCACGTCATGAATACCATCATTGTCGTCCGTCAAGGCACTAACGTGTGTAGCTTTTCACATAAAGTTGATTCTGTGTGTGTAAGATTGAAAATTCTATAAGCCTGGAGTTTTTAACCGGGGGCCCATGGACACTTTGTGGATCCTTGGATGAGCTTGAGAGGTTCGATAAAGTCAAATAGACATTTGATATTAAACGTGAACAACAGAAGTGTGCTTGAGGAGATTTACTATTAGCAATGCATAGTAATATTATAAAGCATCACAGTTAAATTACATTTGCCTCTAAAGTTGCCAATAACCTGTACAGTATTCTTTTAGGAGGCGGGGTTTTGAGCTCTTCTTCCTGAAAATGAAAACCTACAACCTGTTTCCCAGTCATTGACCGGGTCAGGGATGTAATGAATGAAGCAGATATAGGCTATTAGTACAATGGGGTCGTCACTCTCAAAGTGATTTATTAATGAATGATAGATGCTATGAAATGAGAATGGAGAGTGTTGCTGGAATGAAAGATGACAGGGAAAACCGGAGTACCCGGAGAAAAACCTGTCCCGCCTCCGCTTTGTCCAGCACAAATCTCACATGGAGTGACCGAGATTTGAACCACGGTATCCAGCGGTGAGAGGCCGACGCGTTGCCGTATGAGCCACGGAGGCTCCGCTCTTCTTTCTATTAAAACAAAAACTGAAATAGAGTAAATGAGAGAGATGACATGCGTGTTGTTTTGCCGTAGATCATTCCACTGTTTCATATTCCTATTCATACTAGATAACATCGTTCTCAATAAAACTTGAAAGCTGATTTAAAGGTTTGTTTTGTTCTATTTTGTTTAACTTTCACCTGATACTTGGATCTCATTTTTATATGTAGTGGTTGTTAATTTTTGTATGATGAAGACTGAGAAACACGCATGTTGTTTACTTATTTAACACTTCGTATGTCATACAATATTTTAGACAATCAGTTTCCAATAAAATCAAGTAAATTAACTTAAGCGCATATGTTCACATTTATGCCTAGGCTGATCCATAAGTTTTCAAAGATTTTCTAAGGGATTTGTGACATAATAATCACTAAGAGAACCTGCTCTAAACTATGAGAGATGTAGAATTTTCTGAAACCACCGCTCTTGGAATATACATAATTTGGTGTGAAATTCTCTCTGCATGTCACATATCTGTTCCTTACGATAGGTGATTGGATGTGATCCACAAAATTCTTATCATTTCTCTATCCAGTTAAGGCTCTGAAGTTTGAATTGGGGTGATCTACTGTATACTGAAACAAGTCGCGGTGTGATGTAAAGTCCTCTCTAGATTAGCCTGTCTGGAGAAGGAGTTTGTAATGACACATGGGGTTTAGCCTTCTCCTCCACTACTCCCCATTGTCGTGACCCTTCCTCTTTTGGCCTCTATCTTTCTTCCACTTTTTTATTCTCTACCTCTCAGTGTTGCGCGCCTGTTTTTTTTATTGGCCATTGCCATTAAGTAACTGTGGGCCCACTGATCATGAATCACCTAGCCGGCGTGTAAGTGGTTGGTGGAGACCATCATCTGACGCCCATAACTCTACATCAGGAATGGGACTTGCTTTATGTAGCTTTATCCACCTACCAGGAACAGCAAGAACTCAGTTCAAATGGCAATAGGAAAAATAATGTTAACAAATATCAGTAACAATTGTCACTTTTCTGATCTCAGTGCAGGTATGGTAACCTAGGAGCATGGCCAGACTAAATGATTGCACAAAAGCTATGGAATAGTTCGTAAGGAAAAACTGAACTCTCATTTCTATGACACTCTAAAATTATTATAATAAATGAGGATCTATAATTTTATGTGAAACATAAACTTCAAGAGATTTGTACTGCATATTCATATGAGCCTAAAGTGACTGCTGCTCATCGCAAAGACCTGCAGATTACCAGGTTACACGTGGTCAGCGCAACGAATCCTCTTGAGCATTATTCATGGTTTTCTAGACTGCAACCACGCTCATCGTCAGATAGCTGATAGGTATTTCTCATGTAGGTCAAGTAGATCCAAAACCAGCCCCCTCCCCCTCCAGATCCAGCTAAAAAACTCGACCTTGCTGGAAATCGAACCCGAAGCCTCGCGGTTACAAAGAAAAGTCACTATGCATAGACCACAGGACCCATACTCTGATACTAAGCCGTCACTACTCTCAGAAGAAATTCCTTAAGACAAATTTTGGCATTCAGCTGAAAAGAATTAACCATTTTGGAAGATGGAAACTATTACGTTGGTAGTATTGTAAGGCTCGTATCCGAAGTCTCTACTCTTTGGCCGGTGCAGTAGCCGGTCTTGTCCTGAGATATGGCATACGCAGTTCATTCTTCACCAGTGACCGTGTGTCGACCGTTCACAATATCAGCTCCTTCACTTTAGATTACTGGAGTTATTGGTTTTACGTCACACTTAACTATTTTTACGTTTTTTTTGAGACATCGGGGTGCCATATTTTGTTCAACTTGAGTTCGTTTGCCAACGGCTGTAGCCGTGTTGAAACACCGGATCCCGTGAGATATCCGAAGTTAAGCAACATTGGGCGTGGTCGAGAAGTGGATAGGTTGCCACGCGCTGTTGGTGGGGGGTAAGGGAATGGAGGAGCGGAAAGGAACTGGCCACCCTACCGCACGTAAACTCCGGCTCAAGCACACTTCTGCGGAGGTTCGGACCTGCCTTCGGGCAGAACACACCCTTACCTTACCTTGAGTTCGTTTACGGGCTAGTAAATCTGCTGACACAGGGCGGGCGTAAGTGAGCATCTTCAAATGCAATTGGATAGAGCTGGGATTAAACCTGCCAACTGGGGCTCAGAAGGCCAACGCTCTACCGACTGAGCCACTCGGCCTACTTAATTCCTCCACCTATTCAAGCCATCTTAGTTTAAATCTCCCAACTTGCTTTAACCTTCGAGAGTGTCAGTTTTATGCATGGATCCTGATCTTGCATCCTTAAGACATAGAATTATGAATGAGGGTAAGTTTAAAATTGTCCATGTCCAGACCACGAAAGAGGTCTTAGAAAAGAACTTCTGAACATGAGAGCAGTACCTATCATCTTTACGTTTGTTTTAAAGCCACCTATAACACCATCGAAGGGATCAGTTATTGAAGGCCTTTAATAATTTCAAATTCCTCAATTGATCGGATTAGTAAAAAGAACTCTGGAAATTTTGAACCATGGAGTCAAGATTGAAAATACAGTAATGTACCTGAACTATTTTGGAATCACCAATAATATTTGTGCTAAGTAAGGAATTCAGACATTCAGACATACAAGACAAAGGTACCGTATGCAACAACATAATGCAAATACTGACTTTTGTCGATGACGTTGTTACAGTCGCAAGATATTGCAATTTTGTGAAGGAACCAGCCAGGAAATTTATTAATGTAGCCCACAGGGGACTGTCATTCATTATACAGATCATCAACTATATTGAATCGAGCAAGCAATGAACGAACACCAAAGAGCTGAAAATAAATCGCCTAGAATTTGAAATAGTTAAATAATATGAATATATCGGTTTCCTTTTAATATGGGCAGTAATGTAACGGCGGAGAAGAGTAATAGAAATAGAACAGTAATGGCCGGCACAACCAGTCACTTACGTATGACTTTTGTGGATCACATCCAATCGCATGCTGTAAGGGATAAGCGACAGACAAACGGTAGTGGTATTGATTATTATTTTAAAGTGAGAACATCTTGACAGCTATCCCTTTTTAACCTAATCAGATGAAGGTATCTGCAAAAGCAGGAGAAGGGCCACGAAGGACACTAAAACTGAAGTCTCCTTCGGTCGTTCAAACCTAATACCATCGGATTCGGATGAGAACAAGTGTTGACCAAGGGAGGTCGGAAAGCGATGCCAGATTCAGCAAGGGATCCCGTGGTTACTAACCTACGCTGCCAAGATGAGAGCTCTTAGGGATTCACTTTCAGTTGCCTCTTGTGAGAGGCAGGGGATACAGGGAATGTATTCTGCCTCCTCGACCCACAGGAATCAGTCAAGAAATGCATTGATGTAACCCAGACAAGGGTGAAGATTACAGGCAAAATAAATTTTGTATACATCCTTCATAAGATCTGTACTAGCACATGGTAGCGAGAGTGGGGTCATTACTAAATAACATACGCGGGATTTTTCAAAAAGTTATTTTAAGACAAATGTATGGACTAAATAACAAAGTGTATGCAGGGCGAAGTATATCAGTGCATTACTGTACAGTATATAATTACTTCAATGACCTATAAAAGGAATTCGGAACCTTAGTGGATCTAATCAATACGACAATTTGAAGAAATGAAACCTAGAAGTGTTTATTTAATAATAAATTCCACTGGAGTGGACTACTATTTCATTGTCTATATTTGCAATCTGCAATTTAATTAATTGTTAACGATATCACATTACGTAGTAAAATTTTTCTTCTAAGGATTCAAATGATGGGTTAAGATCATATTCCTCACTTGAAAATTCGAAATCATTGTTCATTCTCATTATATATTTGACCGATTTTAATTATTGTAACATGCCACTACTATAATACGGATTTAGTTTAGTGTGACTGTGAAGGAAACAGAAACTCTATTTAGGTATTCGTTACAATGATGCCCGCTCAGCGACAGCAAGTAAAATTGTTTCACTATGGTTGTGAAAAATATAGTTTCCAATAGATGTTACACCTGCTGTATTAAAATAAAATGGAGGACGTGTTTCACTGTCTGTGAACCTCTCTCATAACGAATGTTATCAAATTAGGAAGACTACTGTGGCTAGGAAATTAATTATCGTTTCTAAATTTACTTTTCTGAAGGTGGTTCGAAGTCATTCCCTTCCGTCTTGGCCTGGAGTCACCCTAAGTCAACGCAGGACTAGCAGGAATCACGTGTGAAGTCAACGAGAGGTCAGCCAACTTTACAGGAGTTAGATACGCTCCGGCCTTGTCCCCTCTTCTTTCAATCGAACAGTACCAGAAGGCGCGGGGTGCGGGTGTATGTGGGTGGCAGAGAAGATGCTTCCGGGCCATGAGATTCACTTCGCCTGCCTCTCTTGGCGACAATTACCATTTACAAAGACGATTTGTGTTCGCTTAAATGGCGGGGACAGGAGCTAGAGAAAGACAGACAGGAGGTAGAGAAGAAAATGGGTTCTGGAACGACAACGACGACTGGGAGAGATGTAGAGGAGAAATGGGAAGCATCAGGAAAGGGAAAAGATCAAATTAAGGAAAGAGAAGGGTGGAGCAAACCATTTGAATTAACTAAACCATTCCCTTGATCTCTAATGCGGTTATTTATGAGGCATTTGCAAAGTTCTTTATTCCTCGGTGAGGGGTGTGCTGTAATAAGGCTAAGGAACACTGCCATCTTCTACTGAATAAGCTTCAAGAGGGTACCGTCAAGTCGTAATAGCTGAATTATTAGCTCACCACACGGATGAATACAAGGACCGTCTGTTGCCAGCAATTCATTAAGAGAGCGCACCTCGTATAACTCTATAATACTCGTGTATGTTATTTCTACTTCTGGAACATCTTCATTATTCCTATTCTGGAGATGGTAATATAAAATATTGACGTTGGATGATAAAAACAATTTACATCTTAAAAGAAAGATCCCTTAAACAACAATTCGCATTTTTTTCTTAAGATAAAATATCAGTGGTAAGTGTAATAATGTACACGTTGAAATATACAAGAGAGGAAAAACATATCTCCTTAGTAGATGGCATCGTAGTCGAGTAATGTAGTCGCTGGCTTCTCACCGTGACGGCTGGGGTTTTAATTCCAGCCAATGTATGTGGAATTCTTGAAATGAAAAGTCAGGTCCCTGTGGTTCGAATTCCATGTATCAGTGCGCATACCAGAGCCTCGTAAGATTTACCGCAAAAATTAACACCCACTAATTAAAGGGAACAGTTGATCAGAAAGCCCCAACCTCCTAAACTGAAGGCACAACTAAATTAAAATCGTATAAAATGAACATATTTCTTCACCAATCAGGTAAAAAAATATTTGTATTAATCTGCTTCGTAAATTCAAGAAAAACATCGCAGTCAATTCCTAAATAATGTTCTGATCAATTCACATCTTTTGTTTATATTCTATTTTAAAATATACGTCTACATACAGCATATCAATCGTAAGTTTAAGTCAGTTAAATTGGGTTATTATTTGGCTGCAAGATTAATGTTCTAGTTCAGTAAACAAATAGCATTGTTGCCAAGTTTGAGCGAGTTATTCCTGTGGCTGGTTTAATACAAAGAACATAACATACGGTACGTGTTTTCTCTCGCATCGCGCTGAATTCTTTTCTTATATACGGTAATATATAGATGTGTGTGTGTGTGTGTGTGTGTGTGTGTGTGTGTGTGTGTGTGTGTGTGTGTGTGTGTGTGTGTGTGTGTGTGGAATGAATGGCCCATAAAATAGAAAGTTGAGGTTTGTTCCGCGTCGTTTAAAGCAGATGGCGGCCTACTTCAAGACTACCAACCAGCTATCGCTCATGCCTTCTTTTGGTCTCTACTTTCAGGTAATTGGATTGGATTTTCCAATTCAAAAGATATATTTTAAATATTATCTTGATAGTCGCGAATAAATAACATTTTTTCCGAATGACTGAGTTCTGTTTATCGTGTAATTACACACATTTCTGCTTTTAATTTGATCTTACCTGACGAATGTCCCGAAGAAAAATGATCATTTTTTAGACATGTTAAACATTTTGAAATTCATCTTAGATACCAATGACTTTTAGAAATTTATTCAACATAGCTAAAGAAATACGCTCGGTATGATTATTAAAATAGGTGATACGAGACAGTAGACGTCCAGTTATAAATTAAGCTACGAAATTTGACTTAATAATAACAATAATAATTTTCTGCAGCTTTCCTTTACAATCAGTGTTGCACATGTGGATTTGATGTGTTCTACTATTATTTCATGTTTCTGTGTGTGTTACGACAAACAAAAATCCCCAGTCCCAAAGCTAAGAGAATTAACCAAATGCGACTAAAATTCCTGGTTCAACCTGGAATGAAATCCACAACCCTCTGAACCGAAAGCCTTGTTCACTGACCATTCAGCCAAGGAGCTGGACTTTGAGGAAAGTCATCTTTATCAGAAATGTATTCCGTTTTGTAACTTAAAATAGTAATGACTCCTATGTACTTACTCTGTCAAACTTGTTTTCATATTTGTTTGTTTGTTTGTTTGTTTGTTTCTTTAGTTCTCCGCCCCAAGGCTGATTGTATTTCCATCTTAAGCTAGCAAAACTAGTTTATACCTCACTGATGAGGCGTAATAGGGAAATGATGAGCGAAGTAGTTTCCAGTTACTTCCCTCATTGAGCCAGAATGTACTCTTGCATATAGGTCTCTCTGGTTCACTTAAATGTATACACCAACTGACCGTACAAACTATACTTCCCCACCATTCATGACGTGAACAGGCTGTATAAGGAATTGAGTCAAAGACGGTGACGAGACAGACACAGATTAATGAAAGTAACAACCTTGATCTAATTGATAACAAAAGATAAAGTACACTATAAGCACTGGAAATTTATTTAACACGGGTAAAGATATACGCACGATATGATTATTAAAATAACTGATATGAGACAGTAGATATTCTGTTATAAATTAAGCTACGAAATTTCTTTTTTTTTCTTTTTTGCTAGTTGCTTTACGTCGCACCGACACAGATAGGTCTTATGATGACGATGGGATAGGAAAGGCCTAGGAGTTGGAAGGAAGTGGCCGTGGCCTTAATTATGGTACAGCCCCAGCATTTGCCTGGTGTGAAAATGGGAAACCACGGAAAACTATCTTCAGGGCTGCCGACAGTGGGATTCGAACACACTATCTCCCGGATGCGAGCACACAGCTGCGCGCTCCTAACCGCACGGCCAACTTTCCCGGTGAAATTTTAATTAATAATAATAATAATAATAATAATAATAATAATAATAATAATAATAATAATAATAATAATAATAATAATAATTTTCTGAATCTTTCCTTTACATCAGTGTTGAACATGTGGATATCTAACCAGAGATGCATTGGGGCTACTCAATCCTCAAACGGTGTTGTAGGTTCTGTGATACCCCTTTCACTTCCCCTTTTGGTCATCCTGTAGTTGGCAATTGTTCGTACCTTTATGGCAGTTTAAGGTCAATACAGATGTTAAATAGAGTCGTCTGTTTTCACTCTACATAGCCACAAACTTCAAGATTTGCCATCAGTGACCACACTACCCCGCAAGTGTTTCTATTTTGCATTTTGTCGAAATTTATTTACGATTTATGACTCAGTTCCTTTCGAGGTTCATTTAGTGCTTTATTTATTTTAATTGTTACATTGGCTTCTAGTTGCCATAAACCACATCAATGTATGATCCTAGTTTTCTAAATTTCTGTACGTGAATTAGGAGAGGATTAATACTGTACAGTTGTGAAAACAAATTTTATGATATCGAAATGCAAAAATACATTTTCTTTCTTTCATAATTTGACATTCATATTCATGCATGAATTACGTGTTTATAGTATTTTTTACTAATGATTTTCAGACTTTCTGTCTCATTTCAGTTATTTTCTGTGTATTGTTGTATATTATTCTATTCTTGTGATTTTGTGTTGCTGTTTGTGTCAAAACTTGCACATTGAATGATAACTGATAAATATTTGTGATAGTAACAAAGTAGTTTTCACGCCAATATCAAAATTAAATCATATTTCACCACAAGGCAGCATTTATGATACAAAATAATCACAATATCGTTCTAGGGTTAAACCTATCTAACAAAAGTAATGCGTAATTAACGACTCTAGCTGTTATAGAGTTTTGGTCACTGGATTCCTGGAGGTGTGTCATGAAAGGGCATTCGTTAACCGATCTGTATTAATGTAAGCATCTCATGCTTACACACCGTTACATTTCAACCGACTGAAACGTCATTGTGTTTCAAAATTATGGGCATTGGAGGCAAGCGCCCAACCATGTACACTACTCAACCTACTTCATTTAAAGATAGATACACGAATGCTGGGCAAAGATCACACATTTTTTGGGATGTTACTAGCATAATTTGCGTGGAGCAGAATTGTTAGTATGAAGAACATTTCAGCTAAACAAAACACATGAAGACTCTTAATCAACCCACTTATAAGGAGAGGCTTCATTCAACTCAACTGAAATTGAATCAGCTGTTCAAAACGTAAACAGGAGACATACTAATATCAAACAAACAAACCAGGAGTACACACAGATTAAGGAGGTTATCCTGCCAATGAGAATGAACAGGGAAAGACATGCCAGAACATATTGTGACCTTAATCACATAGGAAGAAGATCACAGGGAATAGACCAAGAAAACGCTAGATAGAGACTGTAAGATCAGATGTGAAGGATAGAGGACACAAATGGACACAAATGGAAGGATGTACTGGAACAGAAGATGTATGAAGACAGAAGAGATGGCGAGCGCTTGTTCACCACCCCCGGGAAACTGAAGTTGGGAAATGATGATGATGATGATGATCATGATGATGATGGTCCTGCCGATGACTACTGCCCACCCAATATACCTAGCCTCTTTTAGGTGATCTCTAGTCTAATTTTAATTAATTTTAATGTCATGTGGCGAGCATTTCTACATCGTTGGATCCTTTCTCTTTCCTTAGTGTTTTAACATCGCACTAGCTGCCTCTGTTGATGAGTGGTATAATGTCGACCCTGGACCCAATATCACGAGTTAAAACCAGTAGAGGTAGTCGAAAACACTACAGTATGTCATACGATGGCGGCATGTGAAAGACCTCTGGTGACATATTTCGTGTTTATCCGACAAAATTATTTAAAACTCGGAAATAGCCAACAGAGATCAGTTTTACTCTGCCATCTAGTAGAGTAAAGTGGAACGTCGAAATAGACGCAGATATAGTTTAAATGGCGTTAAATTGGAATGCCTGCACATGGTAGATGTACAATATTATTATTATTATTATTATTATTATTATTATTATTATTATTATTATTATTATTATTATTATTATTATTATTATTATTATTACCGTGTTTTGGTGGATCAGCAGAGGTGAAAGACGGTGCGGGCTGGAATGGGTCTAACTACAAGTCCGAAAGATGAATTTAAAATTTAAATAAAGGTTATATTTTCAACAGACAAAATTTAACATATTTATACATAGAATTTGAAAACTTAACGAGTACAACAAGTCAAATCAGGTACAAGAGCAAGAAGCCGAGATTTAAATAGACTTTAACAATCTGGGCCACAAGCCCTAATTTTTTCAATCCCTGAGCTCTCAGCTCACAACCAACATATTACCAAAGGGCAGAAAAGCCCTCATAACATGGAGCACTTGCTCCCACCTCGAAATGTAAAGCCTCCTAGAGGCACCTTTCAAAATCCCAGAAAGAGCTGACCCGCTCTCAATTATCCAAGCCTATTAAAGGCAAAAACAGATATTTACCCTAAACTGCTATCAAGACACAATTTATAACGGAACAGGGGTACCTTGTACCCAATCTACTGGGCCTTCGCAGGAAGGAAAACAAAGACGTGTTAAGTTAATGGCCCAAAATACAAAGCTGAATGGAGGCGAGAACTTGCCCTCCTACATGAAAGCTTGTTAAAACCTAAGTGGCGCTAAACCGATACACAGGGACTATTCCCACACTATATAGGTGACTTGTATAAGAAACTTTTAACACATTAGGAAAAATTAGCAAATCAGTTACGAAAACATAGTCACCTCCAGTCGAAATGAAGGAGAGCTCGAGAGGGAAGAGCACTCTCTATCCCCGATTTACATTTAAAGTAATAAGAAAATGTTTACATAAGCCGGCACTAAGTTACATTTTAAACAGGTGGGATACTTGAAAAGGTTTCGAACCTTCCCCGGGGGTTAAACTGCTGACCAAGAAAGAAATAAAGATGTCAAGAGGCCATTACCTTTGCAGAAGAGCTGCTGCTCGAAGGAAGAGGCGAAACCCGCCCCCTGCTATACTTCCATCCAGTACGCTAGATGTTGTTGAAGTGGCGAAGAGCCTAGAAAATCAGCAGTTTTTAAACCCTCGTGGAAGCTTCGAGACCTTTTATGAATAATTAAGACACACCCACTCAACTTTATTGGGTAGCTAAAAGTTATACATCAACATCGAAGAAGAAAGACACTATTGGTCAAAAATTAATTAAAGAAATTCGGGATTGGCTGAGTTCAAAACTGGCGGAAAGAAAGATTAATATTGCCAACCCAAAAAATGAAAGAACGAAATTTGGTAAAGACAAACTTTCGAATATAAAATTTCTTCAAAAGTTCATTCCTTCGCACCAGGGTGCATGATCATAGTTTTTTAGTAAAGACATCTGTCAGAGAAGGTCCACACTTCTTGATCAACCAAAAAAAAACTAAATCGAAATACACACAGTGGCATCTTCTGAGAAAACTCATGAATTAATACAGTTCCAAAAGTTCACAATTTCTCCGGTAGGGGAGGATTTATTGGCGGAAGATTTAACTGTGCGGCGCATAGGTGTACCAACCGGTACAATTATTATTATTATTAGTTGCCTAACAGAGGCGGTAAAAGTTTGTAAGGTTCACTCGGATGCACATGGGTACGATTGCCTGCCAGGAAGTCGAAAAAAGAAACGAGATTTCCAATTTTGGAGCGACATATGGGTCTGAGATTCACTCAGCCTGCAGCAAAAGTGAATAACAGGTTAATTCCGGGGAGTAAAAGCATGCTTCACCACTCTATCTCACATAGTGGAAGCCTTTACATTCCACTCCTCTAAGGGCCGCCAAGGCTCGTACTTAAATAGCTTTAGTTTGCATTATTATTATTATTATTATTATTATTATTATTATTATTATTATTATTATTATTATTATTATTATTATTATTAGCAAATGTACCCGTGCTTTGCTGCGTTATTCTACTGCACACTGTATACGGATTTCTACGTAAATTACTGTACACGCAGTGAGCAAGATTATATTAAATTGCATGTCTCTAATTGTTATCCGAGTTCCCATATGTTGTTTCTGATCTAAGGTGCACGTTGGGGCGTTTTCATGATAATGGCAGGCCACGTTTTCTGCTGCCTTTCACAATCGAGTTCAGGAGTTTCTACTAAAACGGCAGGCTCACTTGCCCAGTGCTATTCACTATCGAGACGGGGAGTTTTCATCGTGAAGGAAGGCCCCATTTCCTAATGCCATTCACAATCGAGATGGGAAAATATGATTACAGTCGAGAAATACAGCTCTATAATTATAACGTATAAGGGCTCGAGATACAACAAAAAGTCAAAAGACCAACGTTGAGAACTCTCCAAATCGAGCAGCGATTGCGCTATTATCTGCTTTGTGATACGACTTACCGTTTAGCCAGCAATTACCCTGAAGCGAAGTTCTGGACCGTCATATTGTAATATTTTTCGAGGCCGAAATGTTACATATTTGAACATTTTGTAATCTTTCTTCGAAGGAAAGTGTCCAGCTTTCGGGATTAGCACTCGCATACATACAGATAAATTAAGGAAAAAAGTAGTAAGAAAGTGTACAGTAATTGAAGATATTCAAGATAGGATAATGATTGAGGACAGCCGGATAGGAAAGATATGTACATACCCAGTGGATATATTGGAAAATAAAACGTCCCTCACTAAATTATGATGATATAAGTTGCAGATTTAAGAAAGCGGTAGAGAATTACAGTACAAATTATAGAAAATGCCAGAAAACACGTTACGGTGTGAAATAATGGGCTACATTCCGCAGTACTTTTCAAATAATAACAGCCACCATTAGTGCTATTTGAAGATAATTGTGACCCCCAACATCCGCAAATATCATGCAGAATGGCAGCGTGACGTCTCTCTCGCCTTCTACCCAAGGAACAACTACGAGTTTACAGAAAGAATGACGAAAATGGCATTACGTTACTTCCCTGTTAGCAAGCAGCCAAAGACGTTGCCATGGTAACCAGTAGTTTACGTTGTCGCTCTGCGCAGGAGTCGGTTACTCAATGCAGAGCATGAAACTCGCAGAAAATAGTAATTTTATCCGTCCTTTGAAGAGTAAGCAAAATTATTTACATAACTAAACTTGTTTAACATTAAGAGACGTTGCATATATAGTCGGATTTTACAGAAAATAAATATTACTAGCAAAAATTTAAGAAAGCTGGTTCGGTTTTCCTATAAACCCCCAGTTTATTCAGTTATGTTAAAACTATATGCATATCTAAACCCTCCCCTCGATGAGTTTACTCTAAATATGAAGTGGAACAAACGAACAAACGAACAAACAGACAGACAGACACGAAAGGTAATAACCACTGATACGGTCCTAAGTTGACCTAAAACGGATAAATATGTAAAAAATTGGCAAAACTAAGGAAATTACAGACAGCCGACCCCTGCAACTTTATTTATATAGATTATAGCTTTGCAATAATCCTGACAGGTCTGCGGCGACGAAGGGATAGGACAGGTCTTGGAATGGGAAGGGAGCGACCGTGGCCGTTATTACGGTGCCTGGTGTGAAAATGAAAAACCATCTTCAAGGCCGCCGATTGTGGGTTTCGAACCCACTATCTCTTGAATGCAGGCCTACAGCTACGTGGCTTGTACTCAAGCAGCTAACAAGTAGATACAAAAACTAACACCCGCTGATTGAGTGCACTATTTTTTGGTTGCCTTGCTAATAAAAATCATCATTATATTCGGAACCTACACATCTTCGAGATGTAGGCCTATATAAAACCCTGACTTGGTATTTCGAACAAAGAATGTATTATGTAAAATTTATGAACCTATTCTCACAGAGTTCATATCTAATTTAGTTACCATTTTAAAATTAATGTCTTTATCCATTCTTTGTATTTTGTACCTTTAACCTTGATCATTATGCAAAGCTCATCCTTGGCACTTCTGATACTTTTGGGATAAAATACTTCGTAGAATCGTCAGATTGCCTCCATTATCAAAACTCTCAAATCATACATATTTGATGAGCTTGCATGCAAGATAATATTGACAAGGAGTTATACACTGACTGACAGTGACAATGCAACACCAAGGAGGAGTGGTTCGAAAGGGATGAAAGTTGGGAAAACAACAGAGACGGCACGGATGAATAATTGATGTTTATTTCAAACCGATATGCAGGTTACACAATGCGCACGGCATCGACTCAGTAGGATGTAGGACCACCGCGAGCGGCGATGCACGCAGAAACACGTCGAGGTACAGAGTCAATAAGAGTGCGGATGGTGTCCTGAGGGATGGTTCTCCATTCTCTGTCAACCATTTGCCACAGTTGGTCGTCCGTACGAGGCTGGGGCAGAGTTTGCAAACGGCGTCCAATGAGATCCCACACGTGTTCGATTGGTGAAAGATCCGGAGAGTACGCTGGCCACGGAAGCATCTGTACACCTCGTAGAGCCTGTTGGGAGGTGCGAGCAGTGTGTGGCCGGGCATTATCCTGCTGAAACAGAGCATTGGGCAGCCCCTGGAGGTACGGGAGTGCCACCGGCCGCAGCACATGCTGCACGTAGCGGTGGGCATTTAACGTGCCTTGAATACGCACTAGAGGTGACGTGGAATCATACGCAATAGCGCCCCAAACCATGATGCCGCGTTGTCTAGCGGTAGGGCGCTCCACAGTTACTGCCGGATTTGACCTTTCTCCACGCCGACGCCACACTCGTCTGCGGTGACTATCACTGACAGAACAGAAGCGTGACTCATCGGAGAACACGACGTTCCGCCATTCCCTCATCCAAGTCGCTCTAGCCCGGCACCATGCCAGGCGTGCACGTCTATGCTGTGGAGTCAATGGTAGTCTTCTGAGCGGACGCCGGGAGTGCAGGCCTCCTTCAACCAATCGACGGGAAATTATTCTGGTCGATATTGGAACAGCCAGGGTGTCTTGCACTTGCTGAAGAATGGCGGTTGACGTGGCGTGCGGGGCTGCCACCGCTTGGCGGCGGATGCGCCGATCCTCGCGTGCTGACGTCACTCGGGCTGCGCCTGGACCCCTCGCACGTGCCACATGTCCCTGCGCTAACCATCTTCGCCACAGGCGCTATGGGTATCGGCTGCGATTTGACGAAGCGACCAACCTGCCCTTCTCAGCCCGATCACCATACCCCTCGTAAAGTCGTCTGTCTGCTGGAAATGCCTCCGTTGACGGCGGCCTGGCATTCTTAGCTATACACGTGTCCTGTGGCACACGACAACACGTTCTACAATGACTGTCGGCTGAGAAATCACGGTACGAAGTGGGCCATTCGCCAACGCCGTGTCCCATTTATCGTTCGCTACGTGCGCAGCACAGCGGCGCATTTCACATCATGAGCATACCTCAGTGACGTCAGTCTACCCTGCAATTGGCATAAAGTTCTGACCACTCCTTCTTGGTGTTGCATTTCCTCTGTCAGTCAGTGTATATGACTTAGATAGAAAATAAAACAACTATGTATTGTTGTATGGCATACCTTCTTCTTCTTTTGCGCGAATGGATCAACATTTGTTGAATCAACATTTGTTAAGCTTTCCACCTTGCCCTGTAGCTCTTCATTTCCATCGAGTATTTGTAATTTCTATTTCTCCGACCAGGTACGTCGTGTTCGTTTCTTCTCGTCTTCCTCGAACACTCTTGTGTGAACAATTTTTCTGATTACATTTCTATCCTGGAGATGTGGTGATTCTAATTCAGTGAGGTCTTTCTTCTACTTGCTTATACCATTTTGATCTCGTACGTTTGATCTGCATACATTTTTGAATTCCATAAGTAAATCTTGTGTCATTCATTCTTCCCAAACGGCTTAACAATTGAATTCAACGCAGTCTCATTGTATCAGTTAGTTTAGAAAATTGAAGATACATTTTCAAGTAGGTTTTGGGATAAGGTATTCCATTTTTAATTCTGGGCTCTTTAGATTTTTCTCATGATTTTCCTTTCTTTAATCTCTAATTGTTCCTTTAAGATGAAAATTGAGCGTTTCTGAAGCATACGTTTTCTGAATTATTGAACCAGCTGATTTATGTTCATCACCATTTTCAGCGATCCTTTCCCCTAAGTACTTAAATTCCTTTACTCTTGCAATTTTATTCATATCAATGGTAAGTTCAGGTGGGATTTTTGATATCTGTCATAAATTTAGTTTTTTTCATATGATATGTCAAGTCCTGTTTTTGCTGCTTGCTCTTCCAGTACAGCAATCTGTTTCTGTGCATCAGAGTGTCTTTGGAAGTTAGTGCCATATTATCAGGAAACGCTAGACAGTATATGTCAATACCCTTAATTTTTTGTCCTAGTCGGTGACATGGTGCACCTCCTTTTCTATACTCTCTGGCTTTTTCAAGAGATACGGCCTGCCACATATATAAACACGTAATATCTGCTTTCACCAGATACATTTTAGCTTACATTCTTCTACCATGTTTTATTTCCAGTTTTAAATATAACGTTGTTTTGAAAAGTCTGAGGTGTACTTTTTGCCACAAATTATTCAAATCAGAAACTTATATTTTGAGTTTATTAACGAATTTATGTTTTTTAACAGAATTTTAAACCATTCTTCTCACAGTATATGAAACTTTAATATTCATGTTTATAAACTCACTAGTTCGAAATAATGTCACATTTATGACTGATTCAAGCAGACGTTTCACTGTACTTTTCTCTTTTTAAGTTACTGATACGTAATACCAAAAATCTTGAATATCTGGAATGAGAAATATTCATATCATTGATGCTAGGAAGTATACTTAGCTCCTATTTAATTAAAACCCAGGTCTGAATTTATTATTACTTGAGTATTACTTTCCTACATGTTTTTACTCACCTTCTGAGTGATCAGTTAGTTCCATAACTTGTATTCAGTTTCTAAGTAGTTCATTAAAGTCGTCGATTACCGCAAACGGAATATTCTAATATGCTACAGTATTGCCATGAAAATCGTTACTTTTTTTTTCGGAATATGACTTCATTTACGAAGGCATAAAAGAAGAAGCCGACACATAAAAGTGAAGTCGCCAAATCTCTCTTTTATTCAGCCCATCAGCCCAATGCGAGGACTGCAGAAAATAAATAAAGAAAAATACGATAAATCTCTGAAGGAAAACTTTATCTGTTACTATTTATACAATGCTATCACTTGACGATACCAGTGACACATCAAGAGTTTAAAGCGATAGCCCAGAAAGAATGGATGAGAGCGGAGTTTCATTGAAGACAAAACTACTCTCGCCTTCATGGACTCTATATGCAGCTAACCTGTATATTTCTACCATTTTTCTGGATGCATGCTGCGTGTAGATTTGAAAAAGAGGAAAGGAAATAAAAAAAGTATTCGCCAATAGAATTCCCATTGCTTCGCCTTTCTCGTCCCGTCCTGAACCCACCAACCTTCCAACTCATCCCCTCACTATCAGTTGGTGATGGTCGCCTTCCTAGGAGGCGCGTTCACACACATATAGAGGGAGGTTTTTGATGATTGGGGAGGGCGGGAGGGGGACATGAGAAAGAAAAGAAATCTATTGGGAAGAAATAACGTGTGCATTACGGGCTAGTTTCTTCCTTCCAATTTGGCGCGTTGATATTGGACCACGCTCTTCTCCCCGCTTTCGCGATATAGCGAGATTTTTTTGTTTCTCTAGGGCGGAAAGAGGGGAAATTGTCTCCTGTCTCTTTCTACGCATCTACACAATGCTTCGGCTATCCAGTTCACATACGGTGGGCGGAAGATATGAGGTCATGAAAACCAATATCAGAGACGCCATTCATAATGACTTAATTGCAGCACCAATAGAAGAATATTATACGATATATATGTGTGTGAGTAGTAACAGTATAGAAAAACAGATAATAAATAAAATAGAATAAAGAAACAGTGATCATGTCTTGGATGTTACTATAGTAACTTTCTGCCCTTTTTAACATCGAAAACCGGGCGAGTTGGTCGTGTGGTTAGGGGCGCGCAGCTGTGAGCTTGCATCCAGGATATAGTGGGTTCGAACTCCACTGTCGGCATCCCTGAAGATTGTTTTCCGTGGCTTCCCATATTCAACCAGGCAAATGCTGGGGCTGTACCTTAATTAAGGCCACGGCCCCTTCCTTCCCATTCCTAGGCCTTTTCTGTCCCTTCGTCGCCATAAGAACTCTGTCGGTGCGACGTAAAACAAACAACAAAAAATTAACATCGAAAAGTTTGTATTTTACTTTACCTGATGAGTTTTCAGTCAAACTGTTGAAGTGTTTTCCATTGTCTTGTTATATTGTATCTTCAAATCGTCATATATGTTGCTATATTACAAAAGCAGAAAGTGGGTAGTCTGTTAACACGAACAACCAATTAAAAATTGCAGACTGGAATGAAACATTAAATAAAACTACATACAATTTAATGAAAACCTCCTCGGAGTGGGTTAAAGGTTCTGTTTGGGAATGTCGACTCACATGATCGATCATCCGTGCGAGAACATTGGGGAGGAAAGGTGATTTTATGAGGAAGATGGCCATTCAACCAAAATTTTACAAGAAGTCTGCGGCTAAATTAAACTTTTATGTCGGTATGACTTATGTTATTTGTTTTACGTCCTTTTAACAACTGCCTACCTGCAAATATTAGGGAAGACCATCCACATATTATTTTTATTATTATTATTATTATTATTATTATTATTATTATTATTATTATTATTATTATTATTATTATTATTATACTGGTGTTATTTTGTACAGCCATCTTTAGGTATTCTCAGACAGTACTTGCACATTAACAAATTTTGTGTGAAATCCGACTTACTGTTCGAACGTACTCTTTGAAGTCCCATGTTCTTACTTAGTTATTAAACTTATAACTAGGGCTCGGATGTTTAAGACCTAAAAATAAGCCAAATAAGCAAGCAAATATGACCGAAAAATTGACGAAATATTACCTCAAATGTGATGAAATATGACATAAAAATTACGAAATATGAGCCGAAAATGATTAATCTAAATATGGCCATTTTAAAATAAATTATACATCGAAACGGCAATGTCTTTGATGAATATTTGTTAACTAAATTATTTATTCTTACCTTCATGTCAATTTTCTGAATATACTGTTTAGCAGTTATTAACAGTCGATTGCCTTTCATTCACTCATCAAACGTTTGTGAATGCATACTTATAAAGTACTAAGTTCGTTAAGATAATTAGATCACACAACATTTTAAAAGTCAAGACATGTTTGCATTCTGCATTTCAATAAAAATAGAAAACAATCTACTTTTAAATATTTTTGGGACGTTTAAGCCCAGTTTTCATTAATATTATTCAAATGCGTTAAAATTTTAATTGAACACCACGAAGCGAATTGATGATGATTGACGATGCATGTTGTTTAAAGGGCCCTAACATCTAGGCCATCGGCCCACGAAGCAAATTAAGCAGATGTCTTTCAATATATTATGGTAGAAAAATGGGTGTTTCAAATCTGCACCTAAGGCTAAAATGTTTTATATACTAATTTGAAACAAAACAAAACAAAACAAAAACGCCTGATTTCGCAAATGCTACGAGTTTAGAAGTCAGTGGAAAGTGGCTAAGGTTCAAATATCTAAACAAAGACAAGTTTTTCACGGTTATTTCTGTCTCTTCCTGGGAGACTGGGTTGCCGCGTACAGCGGGTGGGGTAAAAGGTGGAGTGAGGTCTATTCCACTTGTATTAACCGCAGATGTGATAACGAGAAGCAGTTTTGTGAACACTAGTTCGCACTCGCTAAGTCGAAGATGACTTTATACAGCTACAACTGTCGTCAAGCCGCCGAAATATGACCGAAATATGACATTTCTATGAAAATAACTGAAAATATGACCTTATGACAAAAATAGCCAAAATATCCATTTATATGACAAATAATAATCAATTAATTGTGACATTAATCACCTGATTTGCACCAAAATACAACCCGGCAAGAAAATACAGGCAAAGAAAAAATATGACTTTTCCTAAACATCCAAGCCCTACTTATAACATTGTACCATGGAGTAACGACCGTGATTATTCTAGCAAAGTTGAATTTGAAAGAACGTTATGTCCGCACCATGATAGTTGTAGTATGGTGCCGTTTCCTCACAGTCGGTTGTGACTCTCATGGAGATATTTTTCTTTCCTGTCTTGTGTTTTCTGTATCATGTTTGCCGTATCATAGATATCGAATCACTGTTAGAGGTTCTACACTCAGGATAATCTTCTCCGTCCACATCGATGTTTCCTTACTGACCAGACCCCATGATAGAACATGCCTGATGTGTCTACACTTGAAAACCTGCTGTTAATGACATGACGCGTGGTCAAATCGATTAATCCTCTTGGCTTTTACTCTTGGCTTTCTAGACTGAGGCCCTATCTCATCGTCAGATAGCTCCTCAAACTTTTTCACGTTGGCTGAGTGGATATCGAGACAGCCGACGGTAAAATTCCCTGTTCTGACCTGGAATCGAACTCGCGACCACCGAGTGAAAGGCAGGATCACCACCTCTAGACCGCCGGGCTGGCACATTTACTTTCTATCTTAGCTGATATGACTCGGTATATCAGAATATATTTGTTTCCTCTATCTATATAAAAGAAGCAATTGTTTTTTCTTGCTATTTGCTTTACGTCACACTGACACAGATAGGCTTTATGGCGACGATGGAACAGGATAGGCCTAGAAATGGGAAGGAAGAAGTCGTGGCCTTAATTAAGGTACAGCCCTAGCATTTGCCTGGTGTGAAAATGGGAAACCACGAAAAAATCTTCAGTGTTGCCGACAGTGGGGTTCGAACCCACTATCTCCCGGATGCGAGCTCACAGCTGCGCGTTCCTAACCGCACGGCCAACTCACCCGGTGAAAGCAATTGTATCAGGCTGTATTTTCTATCACACCTTGTATGATCCAATGTATCAGGCTGTATTCGTTTCCTGTCTGTCTGCCATAAATAATTAATTGTGTCAGGATATATTTCCGATCTCACCTTATATGATCCAATTCATCAAGCCGTATTCGTGTCCGGTTCATCTACTTTAAAGAAGCCATTGTATCAGAGTGTATTTTTTATCTCACCTTATACGATCCAATGTATCAAGATGTATTAGTTTTCTTTCTGTCTACCTTATAGAATCGGTCGTATCATCTTGTATTCATTTCCTCTCTAACTTATAGAATCGGTCGTATCAGGCAATATTTTTCATTTCGGATGATGTGACCGAAATAGGCTGCTTTACAGCGTGATTTCCTGGCACGACGGACGGAGATTTTCCTCGTTGGTGACGTGGTCTATCCATTTGATCTTCTAACACTATGCAATATACCCGCATTATGAAGTTTTTACTGTCATCCTTAGACACTTGAAAGCAGCACCAGAAACAAATTACACTACACACAGCAAGTTTCAGGAGGGCTTCTTGCAGTGGCGATTCTGGCTTTAATTTCTACATCCAGATCCCATTCTTGTGTTAGCCAGCACATTAATGCGTATATTGTTCTTTGAGTCATCAGTCCATAGACTGTTTTGATGCAGCACTCCATGCCACCCTACCATGTGTTAACCTACGTAACTGCTGCATCCTACATCTGCTCTAATCTGCTTGTCATATTCATACCTTGGTCTATCCCTACCGTTCTTACCGCCTACACTTCTCGCAAAAACCAAGATGTGTCCTGTCATTCTGTCTCTTCTTCTGGTCAAATTTAGCTAAAACGATCTCCTGTCGCCAATTATATTCAGTACCACTTCATTCGTGATTCGATCTGTTCATCTCAACTTCAGCATTCTGTAACACCACATTTCAAAAGAACATTTTTCCAATTCCTTTATCAATGTTCGAAGTGAGCAAATATCTTTTCTTAAGAAAGGCCTTCCCTTATTATGCTAGTCTGAATTTTATGTCCTCCTTACTTCTGCCATCGTTAGTTGTTTTATTACGCAAGTATCAACATTTATCTACTTCATTTAAGACTTCATTCCCTAATCTAATATTTCCTGCATCACCCGACTTCGTTCGACTGCTTTCCAGTACTTTTGTCTTGGACTTATTTATTTTCATCTTGTACTCCTTACCCAAGACTCTGTCCATACCATTCAGTAATTTATCTTCTAAAGTCTCAGATAAAATAACAGTTCCATCAGCAAATCTCAGGGTTTTGATTGGTTATATATGACGATGAAAAGAAAATCCAGGAGACGCCGCTCACGGATATAATGTTAAAGTTCAGAATTGATCTTACTCCCGAGTATGAGCTTAGAAATGTTGATACCTTTGAAATCTATATGTTTAATACGTTTAATAGTGTGATCATTCACATGGTTTCGGAGAGTAATAGGTACATTAATGACTTGCCTAAGTTATACGAGTATATATATTCTCCCGAAGTCAGAAGAAAGAATGTTCACGAATAAACTTCACCTCTGATATTCTTTCCATCCATTGCAGCTGTTATCTCTTCTTCATTCCTTAACACTTCTCCTCTCGTGCCTTATTTCAATATTGAAAGGAGTGGAGTGGAGGGAAGAAGGGGGAAGTTTGCTGATATTTTGAAAGCAAACATGAGAATAGAACGATTTACCAGCCGGCGCCTCTGATACCATCTGTCAGATGATTCTTATTGATGTTTCTTGGAAAATTTTCTGTATTAAAGAAAGCGAGAAGGAACTTGGAAACACTAATTTATTCAGCGTCATGCTTTGTATTTTTCATAACGCTGAAAAGTAAATGGTAAGGCTCGGAGAAGACATGCCGAGAAACCTCATTTTATCTTAACGCCACGGATACATTGCATTCTGCCCGGGAAAATGCCTGAGAGAAGCTTCTATAATACGAAGAAGCTTAATATGTCGGGTTGCCAACTTGAGCACTTATGTAGGAGTGGCAATAACTGATCATCGTGACTTTTATTCAATCCAGCGGTCTATCAACTAAATATCAACATTACGAGTTGGCCATCTGAGAATCTTTCTATTTAAACAAGAAATGATCTCTCTCTATTATATTATATTGTATTCTGTCTGTCTCCCTTCAGAAACGTCTAAACCGTGAGGTAGAATTTAATGAAATTTTCCACCGTCGTTCTCAGAGCGAACGTTCACATGACATATGCCTTATTTCATACTATTCAACTGAAAATATTATCATTTGCGAAAGTATTTGCAAAATTTTGCCTAATAGCTTAAAATGAGATGGTTTCTGTTTCCTTCTCACTAAATCACGTGGAAACTACTTTATCAATTCAGCTAAAAATTGATATGGATTCTGAAGCTTATTCTGATGTTTAATAAATAATAATAAATAGCGGTCATAACAGATGGCGCAGCAAAGGAGTCGCGTGCTCACCCGCACGCGACTGCCGCATAAGGGGGTAGCAATCAGTGAGACATTGATGTTTCAAGCGGACAGTGTACATCACATTGGTAGGTGTAAGGATGTGACAGAGTGGCAAAAAGGGGCAGTAGTGTTCGGCCGTGGCCAAGGCCATACGGTGCGTGAAGTTGCTGAATGTGTTGGTGTTTCGCAGCGGAATGTTCAACGTATCTACAAGCTGTGGTGTACTGTACGTGCCACGAAACACGACGTCAGAATTGTGGTCGGAAAAAGAAAAGTCAGGTTGAGAGTTTCACAAATAAGAAAAGTCCTCTCAGTTTGAATTACTGCGTTGATGGGGTGAAAGTTCCTTGTGGGGATCATTGTAAGTGCTTAGGTGTTAAGAGAAGGAAAGATCTTCATTGGGGTTATCACATAAATGGGATTGTAAATAAAGGGTACAGATCTCTGCACATGGATATGAGGATGTTCAGGGGTTGTAGTATAAGTCTCTGGCAAGACACCTACTAGAGTATGGTTCCAGTGTACGGGACCCTCATCAGGATTACTTGATTCAAGAACTGGAAAAAATCCAAAGAAAAGCAGCTCGATTTGTTCTGGGTGATTTCCGACAAAAGAGTATCGTTACCAAAATGTTGCAAAGTTTGGGCTGAGAAGCATTGGAAGAAAGAAGACGAGCTGCTCGACTAAGTGGTATGTTCCGAGCTGTCAGTGGCCAGATGACGTGGAATGACATTACTAGACGAATGAGTTTGAGTGGCGTCTTTAAAAGTAAAAAGGCAAAGCAAAGCAATCTCCGAACAGGCCATGAAGGCCCTTGGAGTGGTGGAAGGTAAAGGCTTCCACTAACCGTAACCTCGGCACTTGATGGGGTAGAGTGGTTCGCTCTACGTCCGACCGCCTTTGCCCCCAGGAATTAACCTGGTACTCATTTCTGGTGTAGGCTGAGTGAACCTCAGGGCCATGTACACCTCCGGAAGAGAAATCTCGTTTCTTAAATTTTACGACTTCCTGACGGGGATTCGAACCCACGTCCTTCCGGACGAACCGAGCACGCCTTACCGCCTCGGCCAGAAGATAAAGTTAGAATTCAAGAGGACAAATTGGGGCAAATATTCATTTAAAGAAAGGGAAGTTAGGGATTGGAATAACTTACCAAGGGAGATTTTCAATAAATTTCCAATTTCTTTGAAATCATTTAAGAAAAGGCTAGGAAAACTACAGATAGGGAATCAGCCGCTTGAGCGAATGCCCTAAATGCAAATCAGTATTGATTGCTTGCTTGCTTGCTTGCTTGCTTGCTTGATTGATTGATTGATTGATTGATTGATTGATTGATTGATTGATTGATTGATTGATTGATTGATTGATTGATTGATTGATTGATTGATTGATTGATTGATTGATTGATTGATTGATTGATTGATTGATTGATTGATTGATTGATTGATTGATTGATTGATTGATTGATTGATTGATTGATTGATTTATTGATCCTGACCGAGAGGGACCGGAGACGCGTTTCACGGCTGTGAAGAGAAATCGCTTCTAAACCCGACAGGAATTGCTGCAGTGAGTGAATGAAGGTCCATCTCAACCTGTTAGCGAGAGAACATTGCGCCGGGAACTGCATGCAATGAACATTTGGAATTGGTCACCTCGCAAGAGACCATTACTAACACAGGCACATAAAGCTTCGCTTCTTCAGTGGGCTAGAAATCATTGAACGTGGACAGTAGCTGATTGGCGGAACGTAATATGGTCTGACGAATCACGTTTTGCTTGTATTCCAATGACGCACTACGTCGAGTGCACCGAAGGCCAAATGAAGCATATCTTTCTGGATGTGTGCAAGGTCAGGTTCAAGCCTGAGGTGGGTATGTGATGTTTTGGGGGTGCTTTTCGAATCATGCATCGGGCCCGCTCACCTAGGTGATTACTAATATGTTTATTTAAACATGCTGGATTATCAGGTGTTGCCTTTCAAGCAGCATCTGCATGATGAGTATGCTATTGATACCCCGATTTTTCAAGGTGAGAACAGCGATGTTCATCGAGCTGGATGCATATGTAACTGGCTTTATGAATACTCCCCCACCCCATTACATCTGTAATGACCTGCAAAATCAACGCCGACTTTAGCGTCCCCGCAACTTGGTGGACTTGTGCGACCAAATCCTCAGCGAGTGGCTTAACCTGGATGCGACGTACTGAAACCGTTCAATGAAGCTCAGAAAGATATATTTTCCGTTTTCCGCATCATTACATGAAATATTTGGTTGTAACGGCATTTTATGCCCGGTCCGGGATACGAACGACGCCGTGCGAGTTTGGATGCAGGAGCTCTAGTTTTGCGTACAGAGATGGTGAAGCTATAAGTACAGCGTGGCCTTAGTATCGCACTCTCTCTCTCGTGGAAGGGAAAACGAGAGAGGACGCTATTTTCAACTGCTGCCTGTCTAAGGTTAGATTTACAGGATTTTAACTTGAGAACTGAACATTACCACAAATTTCCCTGCCTATTCTTGGGTACCAACACACAAATGTCACGGTCTAAATAATAATAATAATAATAATAATAATAATAATAATAATAATAATAATAATAATAATAATAATAAGGAACGTTCGTCACAAGTCCAAGAAAATTACAAGTAAAGAATCAATGAATTCGGCATACTTTGTAGTATTTGATAATATAAGAATATGAATTACTTATCGAGCACACTCTTAATGATTCACGTAAGATAGCTGCGCAGTGATGAGTGCCAGATGTTCCTAATATTTATCTCAACGCAGAAAGGGGAATAACCATACCCCCTCCCTCGCGCGCTAAAATGTAAGAGAATACTTTTAAAATTATCAGTAAACCTCTGATATCATTTAAACGAAAATGGATCAGTAAATAGAGGATGTCAAGATCTATCATTTAAATACCCATTCGACTCTGAAAGACGATTATTAGCGGAGCGACTTTCCAAAGTGGGAGGAGTTTCAATGTTCGGAGCAAAGAACCCTAGTCATGCATAAAAGGAACGAGGCTCATCGACACTCAGTATACTCAGTAATGTTCCAGCCAGATTCTTGCTCTATATTAGTCCGATACGCAGTCCTTTTTACAGTGCAGCTACAGTTCCTTTATGTGAAGTTACAGCCGTTGTGTGTGGATGTGTGATATACCAATCTCAGTATGCAGTACGGGATGCAGACAAGTAATGATATTTCAGGCTGAATGAATATATTTCGTTAAAGAGCGGATTGTGCTACCTGAAATCTTCATGACGTAATGAGTTAGTGAGTATATAGAAGCAGTGGCTATAGCACCGTAATTAACACATCAGAGGCTATAAACGTCATTCAGTAGACGTTGTCAGAGTAACCAGTACCGAGCTCGATAGCTGCACTCGCTTAAGTGCGGCCAGTATCCAGTATTCGGGAGATAATGGGTTCGAACCCCACTGTCGGCAGCCCTGAAGATGGTTTTCCATGGTTTCCCATTTACACACCGGGCAAATGCTGGGGGTGTACCTTAATTAAGGCCACGGACGCTTCCTTCCAACTCCTAGCCCTTCCCTATCCCTTCGTCCCCATAAGACATATCTGTCTCGGTGCGACATAAAGCCACTGGTAAAAAAAGTTTAAGGATGCTGATGAGTGGAGTAAGGAAGCGATTTACTCGAGGTGCGAACCAATGACTTAGATAGATACGCGAGTGAGTGATACGTTACATGTTAAGTCTCTGTCGGTAGAATCATCTCAATGTGTTTGAATTATGTGAATATTATGTACACGTGTGTGAAGGTGAGGGCAAAGCAGGTATGTGAGAATGTGAAGAACAGGAATAAGGAATAATAATAACAATATTGAGATAATCCAGCATTGAAACTGGCCTAGATATTGAGATAAAGTATGCCCGTTAATCACACGATAATTGAATTATGAATTACTTGTGTATGCTCAGCTGTGTTGGAAAGCTCGACAGTCTTGGAAGCAATTAATTTATGGCCTTAGAATGGAGGGTTAGAGAAAGTGAATTCTAGACCCTCAGCTGCTTTTCCCGTTAGATGTATGACGGTAGCCTGCACGATATAACCTGCAGAAAGTGTTACTCATTTCACATATTAGTGAAATATTCACTTGCTAATAACTTGTTTTACTATCGCAAAGGCTGTGTGTTTCATTGAGCGGATAGGTGCTGTACTCCTCCAATTAGGGTATATATAAGACCGTAGTAGGGGTTTTCAGATAACACCTCGAAGTCAAGATGACGTGGTTCGATACCCGACTGGGGTCGAAATCCTTGGATCGTCACCAGGAGACCTAAATGGGGTCACATAATTTCTGAAGAGCAAAGTGTGTTTATTGTGTATTACAGGGATAATGCTCCACTATATTGTGTGATTATTGTTTATGTATTGTGTATGTTTATTTCTGTAGAATTACAGGCTAACCAACGTCGTGTGTCCGCCTTGTAAGTATTAGAATAAGTTATTACGCCAGAGGAACACGTATATTCGATAGTGTGATAATATTTAATGTGATAATGTAGACACCACTAGCGACAGGCGGCGACGTGATTTTCATGACTAGATAATCAGGTAGAAGAAAAGGAATGTACGTGTCAAATGTTCTCAATAACATGATAATGCTGTAAAATATTTTTCTTTTCTCACGAGAATGCCATCTTTCAACATAATTTACGTTGTTATGTTATAATGTAGTGATATCCACGGGGTATCAGTGTTAAGGTAAAGGGGGCAGATCTCTGTCAATTTGTAGTGAAAGTGTATTCATGTAGTATTAAATGATCTTGGTTTGGGAATGGCAGAATTAGGTTCAGGAGTGATCAACGAACTGATAAAGACAATTAACGCCATTGACCATAGGATAAAGTTCAGTGTATAAAATTTTAAAAGTTGCTACGCAGGCAATTATATGGCAATTCTTGTGTGTGTAAAATTTTCACAAATGCTTCTCTCAGTGCTTAAAATTGTGCTTTTGAATTTGGGAAATCCATTTTTAATGTTATGGATATTCCGTGGTGGGCAGAAGTGAAAGAAGGTGCGGGCATAAATGGGTCGATATAAGACAGTCAGAAGATTAATTTAAAACTTTAAATTAGAGCTATATTTCTTTTTCTGCTCTTTTGATTTCTTTTCAAAGTCCCAACTTTACAAATTCAAGTACAAAAGTTCGCAAGATTGGATAACAATTTTAGAATATCGAATAATAATCAATTAACAAATTTGAGCTTGAAACATCCCAATTATAAATGCTCCGTGAGCGCTGAGGCTCCTTTCAATGGACAGTCAAGGAGACGGATCTCCAAATTTCTTCTACATCTATAGTAAGAACAGAGTATCCAAAATATACAATCTTAAAAGAGCACCTTTGCTCCACGCACCCGTGGGGAGGCAGAACGGCAACCGGTTGTATACATACAAATTCCAATCAGTGGCGAAAGCCGTTAGATGTTTGGATTCTTCTGCCAAAGGTATCTGATTATATGCCTGGTTAGGATCTAAGATGGTAAAGAACTTAGCCTTGCGAAACCATTGGAAACAAGAATAAAGATCAAGAAGGAGCACAGATTGTAATACGACCTTACGGTTTAAAGCCCTCTAATCAATGTCAGGCCTGAAACCACCTTGGCGTTTCGGTACAACAAAAATGGGCGATGAATAAGCCGATTTCGAATGTCGAATAATGCCATCCTTTAACATCTGAACATTGATTTACGTAAGAGCCTTTATTTTAGGTGGAGATAGCCTATAAGGAGGAAAACTAACTGAAATAGAATCGGTTAGCTCAATCTTGTTCGCAATGAGATAAGTGACACCAAGTGTTTCCGAAAGCACATCCGGAAAAAAGACTGACACAACTTTCGAATACTCTCAGCTTGGTCCTCAGGTAGATGCCTAAGACCTAACGACATCTCACTCTGGGTAGGCGAAATAGATGAAAATGACGCAGAATTACGTTTCAAAGAAGAATATTAATGTTACAAGAGAACTTGAATGTGCACGACTTGTTCTGAATATCGAGTACAAGACCAGAATGAGACGTATTACAGGGAAAGGCATCTCTTTAGCCACAAATAACTTAATTTTCCATGAACATTTTGAGATTCGAACTTTAGCAAAAATGAAACCTAAAATTTCTAATGGTGACGAATTTGCCGAAACACATTTAATAGAAGACAAGCAATAGTCCGGAAATTTACAACAGGCTTTCAATTTAAAGTCACACTCCTCCTCAGAAATAATGGAGCTGAAGCTTCCTGAATCTAATAGCGCCGTAACTGGTTCGTTATTCACTTCAATTTTAAGAAATATCATATATCCTAGGGTCGCAGAAGCAATTCTAAGGCATTTCCTAGGACCATCAAATGACAAATTTGAGGAAGTTTCTTCGTATAAGGATTCTTTGCCTGATTTAACGGGGGTTGAGCCTCGGGAAGGTGAACATTGTGACTCAGACGATGACCCTAGTCACTTCCTATCGCCTGAGTTGGTAGAGACAGCACCAGAAGTTGATCAGGACGGTGTGCTGTTAGGTGAAGTGCAATACTTGGCTAAATGGGAACACGACCCGCACTTGAAACACTCTTGGGACGGATCACACACACACCATACATAACACTATCCTCCACCACAATAACACGCAGTTACCTACACATGAGAGATATCGCCCACCCTCATCGGAGGTTCAGCCTTTCAAGGACTGCACTCGTCTAGAAATAACCATACGAAATTATTATCTCACCTTTAGCATTCTTCTGTAACACCACATTTAAAAAGCTTCTATTGTATTTCTTTCTGAGCTAGTTATCGTCTATGTTTCACATCCATACAATGCCACGCTCGAAACGAAAATCTTCAAAAACATCTTTCTAATTCCTATAACAATATTCGAGGTGAACAAATTTCTTTTCTTAAGAAAGCTCTTCCTTGCTTGTGCTAGTCTGCATTTTATGTCCTCCTTACTTCTGCTATCATTAGTTATTTTGCTACCCAACTAACAATAGTCATCTACGTCATTTAAGACTTAATTTCTTAATCTAATATTTCATGCATCACCTGACCTTGTTCGACTGCACTCCATTACTTTTGTTTTGGGCTTATTTATTTTCATCTTGTATTTACCCAAGACTCTGTCCATACCATTCAGCAATTTCTCCACATCTTTTTCAGAGTCAGATAAAATAACAATATCATCGGCAAATCTCAGGGTTTTGATTTCCAAATTCCTCTTTGATTTCCTTTATTGCCTGTTCGATGTAAACATTGAAAAGGAGAAGGGACAAACTGTATCCTTGCCTCCCTCCTTTCTGGATTGCTGCCTCTTTTACAAAGCCCTCGATTCTTATCACTGCAGACTGATTTTTGTATACATTGTAGATAATTCTCATTTCTCGGTATCTGATCCCGATCTCTACAGAATCTCAAAGAGCTTGGTCCAATCAACATTAGAGTGTGCCTTTTCTAGGTCTACGAACGCCATGTACGTGGGCTTGTCTTTCTTAATTCGGTCCTCTAACATTAGACATCAAATCAGGATTGCTTCACGTGTTCCCACATTTTTTCTGAAGCTAAATTGATCTTCTCCCAACTCAGTTTCAACCTGTCTTTCCATTCTTCTGTAAATAATACGCATTAAAATTTTGCAGGCATGAGATACTAAACTAATGGTGTGGTAGTTTTCACACCTGTCAGCACCGGCTTTCTTGGGAATAGGTATAACAACATTTTGCCGAAAATCAGATGGCACTTCTCCTGTATGATACATCTTACACACTGAATGGAACAACATCTCCATGCTGGTTTCTCCTAAGATAGTCAGTAATTCTGAGGTTATGTCATCAGTTCCCGGTGCCTTGTTCCTACTTAGGTCTCTCAAAGCTCTTTCGAATTCTGACCTCAATATTGGGTCACCCATCTCACCAACATCAACAGACTCTTCTTGTTTCAGAACACTATCACCTACTTCTTTACCTTGATACAACTGTTGGATATGTTCCTGCCATCTTTCTAACTTGTCTTCTTTCCCTAGAAGTGGTTTTCCATCTGAGGTTTTAATATTCATACACCTACTTCTCCTTTCTCCTAAGGTTTGCTTGATTTTCCTGTATGCAGCATCTACCTTTCCTAGGATCATAAAAACTTCAACATCCTAGCACTTATCGTTCAGCCATTCTTCCTTAGCTGTCCTGCACTTTCCACCTACTTCATTCTTTATTCGCCTGTATTCTTTTCTTCCCTCCTCATTTTTAGCATTCTTGTAGTTTCGTCGTTCATCAATCAGGTCTAGTATCTTTTGAGTTATCCATCGTTTCTTAGGTGATCTTTCCTTTCTTCCCAACTTTTTTTCAGGAGCTTTACTGATCTCGTTCTTCATTGTCCATTCTTCCTCTACTGTGTTTCCTTCAGCCTTTTCATTTAGTCCCTATGTTATATGTTCCTTGAAACAAACCCTCACATTATTTTCTTTAAAATTGTCTAGATACCACCTCCTTGCATTCCTTCCTTTCTTTAATTTCTTCAACTTCAGATGGCATTTCGTGACCAACAGGTTGTGGTCAGAGTCCACGTCTGCTCCTGGGAAAGTCTCGCAATCCAACACCCGGTTTCTAAATCTCTGCTTAATCATAATGAATTCTGTTTGATACCTTCCAATGTCTCCAGGTCTCGTCCATGTATACAACCGTCGTTTGTGCTGTTTGAACCAAGTGATAACCAGGACTAAATTGTGATCGGTGCAGAATTCAACCAGCCGACTTCCTCTTTAATTCCTTTGTCCCAATCCAATTTCTCCTACTGTATTGCCTTCTTTTCCTTGGCGTACCAGTGCATTCCAGTCTCCCATCACAATTATATTATCATCACCTTTTACATACCGTATTAAATCTTATATCTCTTCATATATTCTTTCGATTTCTTTATCATCTGCTGAACTAGTAGGCATATAGACCTGCACTATTGTGGTGGGCATTGGCTTGGTGTCTATCTTGACCACAATAAACCTTTCACTATGCTGATCATAGTACCTTACCCGATGCCCTATTTTATTATTATTAAACCAACTCCTGAATTTCCCCTGATTGATTTTGTGTTGATAATTCTGTAGTCACCTGACCAGAAATTCTGCTCTTCCTGCCAACGTACTTCACTCATATATTAACTATATCTAACTTTAGTCTACCCATCTCCCATTTATGGTTATCTAACCAACCACAGCGATTGAAACTTCTAACATTCCACGCTTCTACTCGAAGAATGTCAGTATCCATCTTCCTGATAATTGCCTCCTCTCGTGTAGTCCCCACTCGGATATCCGAATGGGGGACCATTTTACCTACGGAATATTTTACTCGAGAGGAAGCCATCATCAGTATATCATTCATACAGAGAGCGCTGCATGTCCTCGGGAGTTAGTTACGGCTGTAGTTTCCCGTTGCTTTCAGCCTGTAGCAGTATCAACACAGTTAAGCCATGTTAAGTATTATTACAGACCATATCAGTCAATCATCTATACTGCCACCCTTGTAACTTCCGAAAGACTGCTACCCTCCTTTCAATGAACCATTCGTTAGTCTGGTCTCTCGACAGATACCCATCCGATATGGTTGAACCTGCGGCTCGGCTACCTGCTTCATTGGGACACGCAAGCCTCCCCACCGCGCTAAGGCCACGTGGTTCACAGGGGAGGGCATATTCAATATGGTTCCATAATCCTCAACAGTATAATAAAGCCTTTGATTTAAACAATATATACTGTTCTCATTCGTTTAGTTTTATGACACCCGTATTCTCCTACCCTTTAATCCGTCAAGTTATTTTTATATTTATTATGCCCACCTGATTTATAATCCAGTTAGCGACCCTGTAGATTTATTGCCGGAGACCCAGTGGATAAGGGGGCAGTTGCAATATAATGTTATTTAACTTGTCGATGGTACATGATACACTTGACGAGGTTTCCGATCCGTGAAACTAAATATACTCCTGCTTGGCAGATGATTCATAATGTTATTGGTGTTACGTCCCCCTAACTACTTCTACGGTTATCGGAGACGTGGAGGTACCGAAATTGCTTGAATTTATCTGAAATCAGACGGCTCGTCACTTTATATCACGAAATTAGGGAACCCCGTTCCGTTTGTCAGTTCAGGAATCGAGCCTAGAATCGATCCACTATCATCTGTGTGAGTGGCGTGCACGCTATACACCTGCACCTTGTAACAGGAAAATCAAGGAATAATGTTCACAAAATACACAGCAATTTCTGTATGTATGAGTCGAAACTCTAGGGCCATCTTATTTAACTTATCGATGGTACATGATTCAGTTGATAAGGTGAAACTATTCTCCTGCTTGGGAGATGGTTCAGTATTCATAATGTTATTGGTGTTACGTCCCCCTGACTACTTTTACGGTTATCGGAGACGCCGAGGTACCAACATTTTGTCCCTAAGTAGTTCTTTAACGTGCCGGTAAATCTATCTTCACAACGCTGGCGTGTTTGAGCTCCTTCAGATACGACCGCACTGACTGATAGTTCACAGCTGCGTGACTCCAGTTAGTAGTTCTGATAGTTATTACTACTTTTTTTTACGATCAACAGGGGTAAAATTGACGGTGAAATAATACGTGTTTACATGCACGTTTCACTTCAGGTACAGTCAGTATCAGGTGTTCAAAATAGTACAGTTTACATTACGACACGTTTTGGGTTCTTAAATAATCACTTCATTGGCCTTGTTAGTGGATGGCGATGTTTGATATCAAGTGATATCAGGAGAAACGGTATTCATGTTATCACCAGGAAGATAAATGCTCCCAACTTCTAACTCTTGAACATTGGAGCCCTCTCATGACTTCCGTTATACTCCAGGATCGCGAGGGAATTGTGGATAAAATAAATGTACCATTTCACAACATCCCAGAACTCTAAATTACGGAATGCCTTAGCCTGCCAGAATGACTGCTTCTTAATTGGCCTGCAGGTATTGAAGGGTATCGTGGACAGAGTGGGGACATCCTCAGTCGTATTGCTTGAATTTATTTGATATCAGACGGCTCCCCATTTGACATCACGTGATTAGGGAACCCCGTTCCTCTCTCACTTCAGGAATCGAGCCTAGAATCGAACCAGTATCATCTGTGTGAGGGGCATGCACCATGTGACAGGAAAATTATGGAATAACTACAACGTAATTGATGCAAGGATAATTATTGTGGATTGAAAACTCCACATGCATTGTTTCCTGATTAAATTTGCGAGATAACATTGTTGGCTGACAGATCGACTGAATTAGTGAATGATTTATATCAGTGACGGTGTTAACTCGTTGAAAGTAGTTTGTTTTTAACTAGGATTTGTAAACCACGAGCACATCCATACTGCACAGTTTCCCCGCTATATGAGTACGTGGTTCTAGTGACTGTTTTATCATCCGATAGACTCCCACGAATATGTTCACGCTTATGAATAGCTGCTCACCTGTCAAAATATTGGCATAACATTTGTGGGGTGGACGAGAGTTGGCGGGTAGGGGATGGTCGTGGGTTATAAAAGCAGTGCAATCCTCGTATCTACAGTTAACACTTGAAATATTATTTCCAGCAGCCCGTAAATTTTATATATGTTCCCAGAGTACACAACAATTTCTGTATGAATGAGCCTAAACTCAAGGGCCAATTATTCAGCGCATAAATACAATAACCTTTGACCAAGGGTTTTGACCCGTTACCTATTTCATTAAATATAGATATTGCTTTGTTTTCATGCGCTTCTGTTGTAAGGGTATTTTTGAGGGAATCAATGTGCCCTGCCTTTTCTAGCTAAATATACATTACATTGTGGATCCGATTATACTCAGTTGGAATGCTACACATGCTAGGGTGAGCAGTATATATGCTGTGCATAATACCAGAATTAATTCATTGTTTGCTATTGTGATGTACTATTAATTGTTGTTCTCCTCTTCACAGTTTTTAAGCTACAACAGCTATGAGAACAATATTTCAGCTCAGTTTTGTAGTAAATTCTGGTTAACAAATGATCTATTTACATCATAATAGTTACGCCTTTTCCATTACTCTGGTATACGATGTTTATCAACCACACCCGGGCGATTGGAGTGGGACATTGATGATGCTGATGATGATGATGGCTACGCGTATTCCTTCTATGTATTTAGGCAATTTTTGAAAGAAAGTTTACCTCTTTATTCCTCATAAATCAAGGAATCACATATGCGCCCATTTGGCATTCCATCGTAAAGCAGTGCCAGTGTACTAGTACTCTATTCGCTCGTATGTTGGATGTGTCCCGACATCACGATCTCTTGTTGTGCTTACTGTATGTTTATACTAAGAATAACATACGTTTACACCAGTATTTAAGCTTTTTTGTACTCTTGGATAACATCACTTTTAAGGCTTTTGGATTAGATGCTTCCAGTCAAGACGATGAGGCACTGAACTAAAAGCCACACTTCACGTAGCTACACATTGTGAAGATTCTGAAGTAACGGATGTAACAATAAAAGACGAAGAGAAATCTACTTCTTCGGTGGAACTAGGCATTCAAGGAGCGTTTCCTGTGAGATTTGCTATACAGGCTGTAAAAGTAATAGAGATACAAGAAATGATAGAAACACACCTATAAATTCTGCAGTTCCAGTATTTATTTTTATCATCTGTTATATTTCTGTTTTATATTAGTATAAAACCATTTAGACCCAAAATAGACAGCAGTTCACTGATAATTTTAATAATAGGAGGCTGTGGATTTTACCATTGATTTCAGACACGCAATTTCTGTATTGAAATCAACCAAATGGTGCTTTGTCTGGGGTTCATGGACTGACTGCAAAGTTTGTTGGTGTGTTTTACATACGTGATAGTGTTGTCTTCCGTGGCTGAGTTTTTTTTAAATATGATGTTTCCACTAAATTCTTAAGTTTAGTTATGAACAAGACGGCAGCCATCTTGTTATAGTTTCTTGTTTGTGTTGATCGTAAAATTTCTCCTTGACCTTTTCGAAAAGTATACTATATTAGTTAACACCACCTAGGTGTACTTTACACCAACTAAGGAACGGTAGCCATGTTTTGTTAGTATTCATACGTCGTGTATTTCCAGTATGATATTCAACGTTTAAGTTATTCTTTGTTATTGTGCGTGTCAGACAGAAAACAATTGCCTGGCGTCTGTGTGGGAAATAAGGTGACGTTATATTCATTGAATTACTTCTCTGTGAGATATGTCATTTGAGGATTCACGGAGTTTACGCTGGCATTTCTGATGTGGAAGTTTAAGTTCTTACTAGCGCTGCTGACTCCTGGTTGTGTTCATCTTGCGAATTAATAAAACTGTCCTATCTGCGATAAATTCGGTAAAGGTACGAAAGGTCTTCGTATTTTTGTTTCTCTCTTCTTGCCATCATTAACTCTCTTTAAATATCCCACTATAATACGTTCAATTCATGGTTTGCATTTACAAGACGAAATAATTTGCACATCCCTACTTTCTGATATATTCTACAGTTTCATAGTAATAATGTCTATGGGCCTAATAAATTATCATCATTGACAAATATAATCTGTAACTATATTATCGAGGTTATACATCCTGTACTATGGCTGCAAATGACACCAATAAGAGTACCACTGATAACAAAACACAATGTCAATTTTGCGGGCAAATGTATAAAGGCCTTAAGATACATATAAGTAAATCACACCCAGAGCAATACAGAGCCTGCTTGTTGAATCCATCTATGACTACACCTAGCCAGTCTAAAATTCCACCTTCAGATCCTATTCCTATTTCTAGTAAAAATGGTCAGTCAACGAAGTTGGAAATAACCTCTGATCAAAGAGAGCAAAAAAATAAACCTTACCACGACGAACTGAGTAAATGGCTAGATATTTTTCAGCATGAACTGAGTGATGCTGAATTCAATGAACAAGTCACTAATTTTGTAAACTTCCTTGCCACAGCTACAGACCTACTGCCAGGTCCAAAGAGTCCAGTTACTAGATATATTGAAGCTCGTAAACGTGGCACTTACAAAAATAACAACCGACAGTATAAAACCTCCAGTAACCCACAGAGATCCTCTAAGAATGATCGTGAACGTCGGAAGGCTAAATTCGAGTATGAAGTGACTCAATATGAATATTTTTACCAAAGGAGGAAAGCAATTAGAAAAATTTTAAGTGGCAAAAGAACTAATAATTTGAAACTAGAGAAAGATGTTGTTGAAGGATATTTTAGGAACAGATTTGAAACTCCTAATGATTGCATGAGAGACTCCTATATCGATTATACGAATGAAACCTTAGATGATACAATTTTAATATCTCAAGAGTTAGTTTTCTCTATTATCAAGAGCATAGCAATTGACACTAGCCCAGGTCCGGATAAGGTTTTATTGAAATCTGTTTATGATCCACTTGCTGCTAATATTTTAGCCCATATCATCAGAAGAATATTTGAAAGTGGGTTCATTCCTGAGGTTCTTAAGGCAGCGAGAACTGTTCTTATACATAAAGGCGGTGAAGAGAATGATCTGTCCAAATGGAGACCGATTAGTATTTGCTCCATTATTCGGCGCATATTAAGTAAGATCCTTGATAAAATTGTAAGGGAATACATCCCTTTGAACCAGTTCCAAAGAGGTTTTGTCATGACCCCTGGCTCTTTCATTAACGTGAATATTGTTGATGGCATTTTACGAACAGCTGTAATGAAAAAGATTTCAGGCTGCGTAGTATTCCTCGACATCAGCAAAGCGTTCGATAGTATTGGACACAATCACTTAAAGGCGACAATAGAGAACTCTGTACTACCCAGATCCATTAAGAAGTTACTAGTCAACCTTCTCACAGAAAACACAACACAAGTTCAAACTGCTCGTGGTCATACAGATAAGATAAACATCAAATGTGGAGTGATGCAAGGAGATCCCATTTCACCTTTCTTATTTAACTGGGGTATAAACCACATCCTTGATGAACTCACAGACATCAAAGTATCAGAAATGTATGGTTTTCAATTGAGTCCTAACACTGTACCTTTAACATCCCTATGCTTTGCCGACGATCTGGTGATCATAGCTAAAGATCAAGCAGCAGCTTCAATCCTAGTCACTTCTGTCATAAACCTGCTTCAAGAAATAGGTTTGCATATAAATGCAGACAAATCAAATGCCATTATTATAGAAAATGGTAAGCTTCATTCTGACGATATCGTGACGGTCTCTGGAAACATTAGAAGTATAAATGATAGTGAAGAAATAAAATATTTAGGGGCAACTTTCAGACAGACTTTAGTCTTCAATGAACATCAGGTACTTGAAAAATTGAAAGCTAACTTAGATCAGATTACCAGGACTCACTTACTCCAACCGCATCAAAAATTGACTGTAATAAATCAGTTTATTGGCCCTACACTGATATACCCCTTCCAGACTGTTTCGGTTGAGAAAATTCCCAAATCAAGTCTGTTAAAAGCCGACAACATGATCAGAAGCGCACTTAAAGAAATTCTACAACTTCCGAGTGACACACCGACAAGTATGATATATTCGAGCCACAAATGTAAAGGGTTAGCACTAATGCGCGCTACTTGGGAAGCATACCTTCAACAGCTGAACATCAATCTTAAGCTAGAAGCTGTGAATGATTCGCACGTAAATGCTGTTCGAAATTTCACAGCAATAAAAACTCGCTGCCTATCTGAACTTCAACTCAATGAAGAGACATCAACGAAATCTGTTAGACAACTGCGCGATATACTTAGAACACGCGAATTTGAAGCTTGGTGTGCATATCCACAAAAAGGAAGAGGTGTTGAGTTATTTGCTCAAGTTCCTGCTGCTAATTCTTGGGTTACCAGAAGAGATGGTTTAACTTGTTCGGAATGGAGGGAGATGTTGAAGATGACAGCGATGGTTGCACCAGTACGTACTCTGCCGGGACGTTCTACCAGCACAGGCCACTGCAGACACTGCAGTGAGTATGAAACCTTACCACATGTGCTGGGGAGTTGCCCTCAAGGAGAACTGCTTAGGATCAAACGCCATAACATCATCAGAAACCTGATTGCTAATGCTCTTCGTCTCAAAAATCTAGAAGTGTCACGAAGAAGTCCACTGCCTCGCCGAAGGAGGCAGCACTCGCAGGATTGATATTATAGCGATTGATAGACGGAGGAACGAAGCAGAAATTATTGATCCTACGGTACGCTTTGAATCTTCAGCCTCTCAGCCGACTGACGTAGACAATGAGAAAAAGGATATCTATAATCCAACCATCCCTTTCTTTCTTGAGTCGTATAACCTTAAAAAAATTACGGTGACTGGACTTTTCTTTGGCGCGAGGGGAACAATTCCCAAATCTTTCGTCACATGGCGACAAAAATATAAACTAGCGAGAAGCCTACAAGATGAGATAGTCGTCTCACTCATCAAGTACTCCGTTTCGATTCTTCGTCACCATTTATATGGAGTTCATGCCATTTAACATGGTTACCTATCATTTTTTAAACATTAATCTTTTTATCTTCCCTCAAAATTGTTATTGTGTATTATTCTGTGTCTTATGGCAAATCTAGGGTGTCCTGGATCAGACTAAAAAAATAAAAAAATAATAATGATAATAATAATAATAATAATACCTGGAAGCACAATTTTTGGTGTCTAAGATATTAGTCCCTTTTTTGGAGTGTTCTTGGGTCAAAGGTTCTAATAATGGTATTGGTTTTTGCATGCCAACTCTCCTTCTCACGTTATGACGTATTAGGTTATTAAATTAAGCGCAAAATGTAGACAATGAAACACCCGCACTTCATCAAGATAAAAAGTTCTTTCTGGAAAGTGTTTCTTAATTTTAAGTTAGTTTTTATCCATTTCTTGTTTACTAACGAGGTCATTCAGTTCAGTCTGACTGAAACCTTTTGAAGAAGAAGGTCATTTGATAATCACTATCATGTTTCCTATCACAACCTCTGTCTTACTAAGTCACTTCATCTATCGCTTCACAAAGCTCAGAAAGACTAGAGTAAGTTGAACAAGATATCTCTTCTGGATATGCACTAGAGCGCCTGGCGGAGACTAAATCAGGATACATCTACTGACTCCAGTTCTTCCCGTTGATGCCCTATATATTTACTAAAAGAACACTCATCATTTTGGTAGCTCTGTTCATGCTATACCATCACAATACCAAATTTCATGCTCTTCCATTTCCCGTTTGTCCACTGTCGCAGGAGCTCTGTGCACATTTTACACGTGAAATGTGGTCGCTATGACTTATCTTGGTCTCCCAGTCTCAGTTTCAAGTAAGCAAAATAGGATCTTTTCACGAAGTTTGTTATAGCTTGTCTCCACTAAGAGAATATGTAGTCTCCACAAATATAATAAAAATATCGCAGTTCTTAATACATTTTCTTCGTAATGAAGTCATTTATATATCTGTAAAGAAATAAATATTCACAGACATGTAATTCACACATGGAGATGTGTGGTCATTAGTGCGGAATAAATTAATAAATTAACACAAAATCAACAATAACTAAAAAACTAAAGCTGATAGAATGAGGTCGTCAGCAGGTTTGGAATCTCCAGCACAAACATACCTAAAATCAGTGAGAAACTTCGCTCTCTTTTGGGTGATCCCTGGCTGAGTTGTAATGAATTTTGTCCGATAAGAACTGACATCGTATGACACGGAATACCGAATGACCTTTTATCACACATAAAAATCGGACTACCTCTGCCAGAAGTATTCTCTTCGTTGTACTAGTGTATTACTTTTATTTCATGTACAGTATATGTACCGGGATTTTGACATGCGGAGGCCAGCCTAAATAACGTGCCAGAGAAAAATCCCAAACACCATTTCAGGTTCCTCAAGAGATATTTTGAAGTGAAATGTCATTCAAATTGGGGTTGGCGATCTCCGACGAAAAATCGATGTGACAGTGTTTGTGTCTCTTCAGATTCTTACAGCTCACATGTACGGTTATGGTTTAGATATAATTTCAAAGTAGAGGAATGAATATGCAAGGCGTGATTGCGGTATCTGATGTAATGCACATGACCCACCCATTTAAGGTAGATTTTGGCGGTCAAAAATCATGCGTGATTAAGCTTGGCACGTAGATGTCGCACAGAAATTAGTGAGGTGTCATATGTTCTGATCGACAGTATATATCGGAAAACAAAACAAAAAATAATAAACTCTGACCTTAAATTTCAAAGATATTGAAGGTTTTGTGACTGAAAATTGACGACCTTTGGCAAACCTTACAAAACATCAAACACCTAAAATCTTATATAATATGTATACAGAAGGATAACAAAATATGGCATCGAATAAGACCAAAAGTACATCTTTAGGACGAATGAGGTGGATACGAGAGCGTCATAAACTTGACACTGTCAAGCACAGAAGGTTCACTGCAAACGACTGGTCGGTGGCAAGTTGATCTACCTCTCACCAAACAACTAACGAAGAGCAGATTTAACTGATGTGTGCAAGAAATTAAACTTGAGTGATCAGATTCTGCACCGGGTAATATGGGTCACTGTATTAGAGATGCAAAGTATGAAATGTTTTGGTAAAATGCATTAAAATACTTTGAAAAGACTTCCTGCAGCAATGACCTCAGACAATGTGGTAAACATTGGTATAAGAAATATTTAAAAATGATTAATGGGAAGTTCTATAGCATGTTGATAAGCATGTCCTCAGATAAAAATAACTTCAAAAGTGAGGAATAATAATATGTCACGTGACATCCGGAGAGGTCTGGTGCAGTTCTTTCGAGTGACCTACATTTCTGTGGGGATGGGGAAATACCTACGAAGAATATTGAAAACGGCACAAACCCCTAGTCCCCGAGCAAGAGGATTATAATCAATGAAGGTTAAAATCCCCTACCCGGCCAGAACTGGAATTCGTGACCCCCTTATGCTAAATACTATCATGCTAACCAATTCGCCAAGTAGCTTGAATTTAAAAGTTATCAGAACTCTGTTAAAAATAGTAAAGTTCCAGCTATATTTAAGAGTGGATTCAAGTATACACTGAATCCTTGCACGGGCTGCTGAACTATTACAGTTTAATATCTGGTAAGATAGGAGCCTCCGTGGCTCATACGGCAGCGCGTCGGCCTCTTACCGCTGGATACCGTGGTTCAAATCCCGGTCACTCCATGTGAGATTTATGCTGGACAAAGCGGAGGCGGGACAGATTTATCTCCGGATACTCCGGTTTTCCCTGTCATCTTTCATTCCAGCAACACTCTCCATTATCAATTCATAGCATTTATCACTCACTAATAAATCACCTTGGGAGTGGCGACCCCATTGTAATAACAGCCTATATATGTTTCATTCATCACATCCCTGACCCGGTCAATGACTGGAAAAACAGGTTGTAGGTTTTCATTTTCATCTGGTAAGATATCAAATATTTTCGTTACTTTGTGTTACTCTGATACATTACTGAACGACGACTACTTTCCTTTACTGTCAGCTGGAGAAATTCCACTACAACTTTCAGTAATCTCATCTAGGGCTATCTGATATGTTCCTCCAAAACCATACAAGACCTTGTGCCCCTTCATTCACTTCACTTACTTGAACGAGATTGCTTACTATGTCTAACTGGGGATTATAGACTTGGGCTGATGGATTACTGCCACAGCATTCCATATCTCGTCACGTAACTCTGCCCTGTAGAGCTGTACTGATAATATTGACGATAGTGCAGTAACCCTCTCATCTGTTAGGACGACGAATAGCTTTAAATCGTTCCATGCGAAAGTTGCAAATTAGATTTTACTTTTCGCATTCCAGTATTTATGTTTTGGGATGCCATGTAACAATTGCGTACGGAACGCAACGGCACCGAAGGTCTTCAAGGTTTAGTTCCTACGTCGGTGAAGAAATTTAAGGATGCCATCCAGAAGTGAAAGGACAGCGAAATAACAATATATGAGTTCCTGATTGTCATATTATCATACCACTACAAAAAGAAATAGACTGGATTCCGGAGAAAAGCGTGACATTTTTGTAAATAGGTGTAAATAAAATATGTACTTAATAATGTTACACAAGGCACGGATGAATTATGACTTTGAAATTTCGAATTATATACTGCCAGCAATTGTTGATTTCAAAGCTGTCAGTCCCAAGCCTGGGTAAAAGTTTCAAGGAAGGTTGATTTTTTATTATTATTATTTTTATTCTTCTTATTCTTATTCTTATTCTTATTCTTATTCTTATTCTTATTCTTATTATTATTATTATTATTATTATTATTATTATTATTATTCATTTAAAGTCATTAAGAATCACATTAAATAACTGTTTACCGAGCTCGATTATTGCAGTCTTTTAAGTGCGGCCAGTTTCGTTCGTTTTTCCAATTCAGTTCTCCATGACCCCTTAACCTATATTTTCCATTTAGAATTTTTGGACCCGTTATCTTGCGAATTTTTCTCTCATCTTTCTCAACGTCCCTTAGACCAACCTTTCCAGTCATTCTGAGGCACTCACTAGCGTATAGATATTCCATTACAGTGTTGTAGTGTCTTATCTGCGCCTGTAATGAGATTGCTTTCTTCTTATAAAGATTGTGAGTTCTACGAAAAGCAGTGACCGTCTTTTCTCGCCTGCCGTTGTTGACTTCCCTTTCATATATTTTCCTTTGAACAATCTCACCGAGGTATTGAAGCTCTCAACTCTCTCACACCTATTATGCTTTGTCTTTAATTGATGAGGTTCAGTTTTAATGTTTGTCCTGACATTTGTTTTTTAAAGGAAATAATAATAATAATAATAATAATAATAATAATAATAATAATAATAATAATAATAATATCTGAAAAAGTTTATTTTCCTCCAACACCATACAAGACCTCACATCACTTCATTCACCTTCACTTACTTGAACGAGATTATTATTATTATTATTATTATTATTATTATTATTATTATTATTATTATTATTATTATTATTATTATTATTATTATTATTATTATTATTATTATTATCATCGAATCCCTATCGATCTCGATGAGAGGTGACGGCTACCAGGAACCAGTTCCTCTATATTCACTCAAATTCCAACTAGATTTCCTAACGAAGACGTTTACAAGAATAAAGTAGTTCAACTCAGTGCCTAGCCAAATGTTGCAAGCATGTCAATAATTTTTCCCCGTCTTAGTATAATAGTGTACATACAACTATCATCCTATCTTCTCAGAGTGTGTCCACTCGGTCAGTAATCTAATTATTTTAGCCCATACTTCCCCTGAATGTATTATTTTTCGAAGAGCTTCAAGAGCAAACTCTCTGTGGATTAGTGGAATTGTGTCACCGTACAGTAGAAGCCGATGTTTGATGGGTGGATAGAATCTATCGGCAGCCTTGAAGATGATTTTCCGTTGTTTTCGATTTTCACACCAGGCAAATGTTGGGGCTGTGCCTTAATTAAGGCCACGGCTGCTCGCTACTTTCACATTCCTATCCCTTTCCCATTCTTGCATTGCCGGAAACCATCTTTAGGGTTACCGGCTTTGGGATTTGAACCCCCGTCTCCCGAATGCAAGCTCAGAGCTACGCGACCTTCACCGCACGGCCAGCTCGTTCCGTAAAGTAAGAATAAATAGTTTTATAGTGGTGAACCATTCAGGGTGATTATATATATACTAGATCATGGCGATTGAATGTGCGTTTTTCAGGAGTGGTTAAACGTGTGATCGACCCCAGTGAGTCAGCTTTTGATTCGGATGGACTGAACTTCTGTGTTTAAGTACAGGGATCTATTCCTTATTCGCTGCTCATGGTAGATGACGAAGGTCTATTTGTGAAATACAATTAATGTCACGTATAGGTGATGTTCATATTCTGATGCAGAATTTTAAAAAATAAAATGCTACTTGTTTGGGGCGTCGACCTTTAGAGATATTTTGCCCCTACTTGCACTATGTGATATGAACCTGCATGTAATTGGAATGGAGGAAGTGTAGAGTGTTGAATATGAGAAAAGGAACGTTAAGGATGACACAAACACACAGTCCTCAGTCCAGGGATATGAATCATTTGCAATTAAAAATCCCTGACCCAACCGGGAACCGACCCGGGGTGACACGCGATCGCGTTGCCCCCTACACCGCGGGGCCGGACTCTGTTACAGATAGTTTTCTGCTCAATCTGAAGATTAAATTTCCATCTTTCTCCTGTCAACAAGGCTCTTCTATTAAGGCACAACATCGCACATACGGGCTAGACGTTGTGTGGCACTTTCAACTACAATCAACAAAATTGTTCCTTCGCGACATCCAGATGGACAGGTTCCTGTCTTTATTAAATTATGGAGTTGCGAAGAAATTCGGGCGTTGCCAGTGGCACAATATATATTCACTGTGCCTTGGCAGATATGTGCTGGAGTTCATTATCAACAGCTGATTGGCCATTACCAGCTCAGGCATCAGCCATAATCTGTGGTCAATGCTTCAGGACATGGCTTGCAAAATGAGAAGTCAAGAGCCTGGAGCGGTCTGTCCTCAAGGCAGTACAGATTTTTATATGAATATTCTACCAAATACTGAGCATGATTAATCAATGTCTACAAGGCTATGGGATACTTAAAGACGACCATTCGTTTCATAAGAGGGAAAATATATTGTACAATAAAACGATTGCTTGTGTCTGAACTGTATGTAATATGCAGGATTGCTCCTTTGGATTTTCACCTCAAATACCTGCCGACTAGTTTAAGATAGCAATAGGCGGATTTTACCTACGTTATCAGTAATAATAATAATAATAATAATAATAATAATAATAATAATAATAATAATAATAATAATAATAATAATAATACTTACTTGCTCTTCATGGATTAGGCTAATAGCCTGTTCTAACCTCATGTTTCATTCCATCTCTTCATAGGACGACCAATATCCCTTCTTCCTGTAGGATGGTATTCCAGGGCAAGTTTTGAGATTCTGTTGTTATCCATCCTCAGAACGTGGTTTTTCCAATTTATCCCGTTTTGGAATATTCTTTCATTCACTGAGAATATATTTAATTGTCTTATCTGTTCATTTTTGTATTTTATCTTTTGGGGAGTATCCTTTCACTGATGTTAGGAATCTCATTTCAGATGATTGTATTTTATTCCTATAGCTTGCTTTATTCACCCATGTCTCACTTCCATATAACAAAGTTGGTACAGCCATATAATTTAAGTTGAGAATCTTCTCTTACTTTTCCTTTCAGTGTTCGGCGAATTGTCCCACACGTATGTTGAAATCGATGAAGCTTCTTCTTCACCTCGTCAGCATCATTAAAATATATTTCTCAACCAAGCTACTTAAAATTTTAGGCTTGTTCTACTGGTTGATTGTCAATTACTATCTTTGCTCTGATAGGATACTTCCCTTGCCATGCCATAACTTTGGTTTTCGGTCTGGATAGCCGAAGAATATAACTTTTATAAATGGTTATTAACTGATATATTGATTTCTGGAGTTTATCTTCATCATCCTGTAGGATAAATTGATCATCTGCAAAGAGCATAGTATTTATGTATGTGTCTGTGTTCAATTTTATTCCAGAGTACACAATTCGTTTCCAATTTCTGATTATTTCATCTATATATATTTAATAGTGTAGGAGAGAGGCTGCATCCCTGACGTACACCTTGATTGATTAATATTTCTTCCGTTAGTTTGTATCCTAGATCTAACACAATTCTTGTCCTTTTGCAGAGACGTTGGATAAGATTAATAAGATGTTTATGGTATCCATTTTTTACCATTATATTCCATAACTGTTCTCTATCTACCCTAGAAAAAGCCTTTTCATAGTCGACAAAAGCGACGTAAGTATTCAAGTTAAATTATATTCTCTTCTCCAGTATCTGTTTGAGGCTAAATATTATTGTTAATAATAATAATAATAATAATGAGAGAATAAGGGAACCTTCAGTATATATCGCTTGCTTTAATAACACCCGAGACAGCGGTACCATATCCTTTTCCTTTTTTGAGAAAGTATGCCCATTTCTGTTGCATATATATTTGGTCATCGGCAGTCACATTCAGCGATGCAATTATTTTTCAGTCCGACATGTAGCACTGGCAAAAATGAGTGTTTGAATGCGCACGGTTTCAAAATTGACGCCGTCAGTAGTTCGAATTCCAAAAGGGCAAAGACTACGTATGACTCATACCTCGTATTGGGTGTCACTGAAGAGAGTCAACATACAAACATCTTCTGGAACATAACTCTCCATATGTCTTCCTCGCTGACATCGGATATGAAGGTCTAATGTACAGTGCATATCCCTTACACATTAATTCTGAAATACTGTACTGCTTCTGCATGGCCTCCAAAGCCAGTGAGTAGATCATGGACGGAGAGCGAGCAGAGGTGTGCTATACTGTAATGTGGTCATCTCCGATCACACTCTCTAAGGCACTGATTATGAGCCATATGACTGCACACCACACGGGCATCCTATCTTTCTGGAATAATTATATATATTCTTTTTGTACACTCAGTTTTAATTAAAGAAACGATGAGTGTAAATAAACAACGCCACAGTCTTAGTTACGAATAGGAGATTTTGAGGCGTTTGATTACTTCACAAAGGCTTGCAGACTGAACGCCAGAGGCATAACAGTTTACAATTAATATGTATGTATGTATGTATGTATGTATGTATGGAATTATGAATGTGTGTATGTATATTCTTTCTAAATACATGTTGGTACAAACAAGTCATATTTTATGTTAAAATGGGTATCCATTTCACGGGATAGTTATGATATTTATGTACATATGCGTAATTCATTACTTACATTGTCCGCTGAACGGTCAGCGTACTGGCCTTCGGTTCAGAGGGTCCCGGGTTCGATTCCCGGCCGGGTCGGGGATTGGTTAATTCCAATGGCACGGGGGCAGGGTGTATGTGTTCTCTTCATCATCATTTCATCCTCATCACGACGCGCAGGTCACGTACGGGTGTCAATTAGAAAGACCTGCACTTGGCGAGCCGAACCCGTCCTGGGATATCCCGGCACTAAAAGCCATACGACATTACCCTCTGGATTGACCTCGCTATTGTGTAAGCTGACAGTGGTGTAGATTTAACCAGTTTAGAGCTTCATAAATGTGTTCCTGAAATCAAATTTCACATAAAATGGACTGCTCCGAACTATGTATTTAAGGAGTAGAGGTTCACGGTTGTGGACGTGTGGTCTGAGTAGTTTAACAGGATTGACACTCGTAAAACTGTATAAAGTTATTGTATACCTTCACAGATAATAGTATTAATTGAACACTGAGGTATTAGTCTTAAAGATAGAGATGAAACCCTTCAGATACAGATATAGGAACTCAATTACAGAAATAACTGCACCTTGTTCGAGAACATTCAATTCTTTCTCTTTTTTTCTCTTTTCTTTTATTATTCTGCTTCTCTCTGGAGCGTACTTTTGTAAACAGAAAGAAGCTTTAGTCATTTGACTTGCCTTTCGCTTATGAATACAAAGAAGCTTCCGCCGACCAACTTTGCGGCAAGTGAGGGTGGCCATGGTTTAGAAGACGAGCTCTGATTCTTCCTCATTAAACCCGTTCTACGTCTTAACCCTCTCACCACCAAGAAAACTCAACTCCACTTCTTTTCTCTTCATCAACACAAAAACTAACAACACTTCCTCTTGTATCCCATCGCCCTCCCTATAACCACAACGGAAATTCTCTCTCTCTCTCTCTCTCTCTCTCTCTCTCTCTCTCTCTCTCTCTCTCACTCATCTTCCTTTTTCTAACCCTCAACACTTTGCACATCGAACTTCGATAAGAAAAAAAGAGGGTCCTACAGAAAGAAACAACTTCACATCATAACTACTTGCATACTTATCCCTGGAACATAAATTTGCATAAAATAGAGAGAATCTGAAATATGAAAGAAATAAGTAGTTTGAAGAAGTAAGAAATAGTCTAATAAGTTAAGTATTCTGAAAACTTTGCTTTAAAGTTAATTTCTACTAGTTCCACGTGTTAAGAACTCGAAAACTCCAAAAATGTCAGATTTGTAACGTTCTGTATGGAGACCTCTTCAGGTCTATGAATAGAACGTAATGAATTTGAGAGTGCATGCTTTCGCTCATCGTCTAACACACATCTCTGTGTAGTTATAAGTGAAAATAGCTAATACCTCATACTGATTGCTTACTTCAGTGATAGAGGTTTACTCACATATCTGCCCGCTCTAGGAACCCAAGAATAGTGACCGAGAGGATTCGTCGTGCTGATCACACGACATCTCATAATCTGCAGGCCTTCAGGCTGAGCAACGGTCACTTGGTAGGCCATGGCCCTTCGGGGCTACTGTGCCATGCTTTTTTCGTTTGATTTGCATATATCTGCTATTTTCCATCAACGAATATCTGCGAAAATTTGGAATGCGTAGCCTATACAAAAATATATAAATGCCGAGTACCACCCACTCACTCATTCATTCGTCACGATATGTCAGGAACCACCAACCCAATGAGAGTAAAACTTAGTATATACTTTCATCTTAGGTAATACGTAACTGTTAAGAAATATTTCTGAAAGCTTACCCTGAGGAGTAAAAATGAAAAATCTAAAACCACAAAAATTTGGCTATGTTTCAGATTGATAGGTTGAGGGTTATGATAGTTCATTTCTATGCCACTTAGTAGCGTTGATAGGCACAAGCTGCTGTAATAGTTACTTTTTATGTAGCTTGGTACCGGTCATATCTTCTGTAACGAATAATTTTGTGTTGTGACAGACAAACCATATTCTGAGAACGAACAGTTGACAGTTTTGCTTCCTTCATGCACTGTTTGTAGAAAGTGAAAAAGTGAAAGATACGCGTCTGATGGAGCAGAAATTTTTTAATCTAGAATTTAAATTTGCATATGAATTGTGTATTAACAGATGATGTTTCTCTCTGTGTGGCTTCTGTCAGAGGAAGCGGTACTTGCCTATTCTCTTAGATTTCTTATTGAAGGTTAGAGTGAGTGTACTGTAGAAAACAACATATCTTCCAACGTTTAAGCGATGTTCTACAATACCAACTAGTGATTTATATACATTGAAGAAAATGGAAATTGCAACAACCAGAAGGAGTGGTGCTACATTGCTGCAATTGAACAGGCAGGACAAGTGTTCGGTTGTGCTTCTATGATTACACTTTCAGGTCCCTCTGACTGCAAGTTTGGACAACAATCAATACCGGATGTACCTACCACGAGCTGCAATACATTGATGAATTCGTCGAGGCATGGAGTCAGTAAGGCCCTGGATCGCTTCCTGAGGAATTGTTGCCCATGCTTGCTGCACTGCACGGGTCAGTTGTTCCAGAGTTGTGGGTGGCTGAGGACGGTTGGCCAGTTGTCGACCCATCATGCCCCGCACATGCTCAATAGGACTGAGGTCTGGGGATCTGGTGGGCCATTCTAAGGTTGTGATGTCGTGCAGGGCTTCTCTGGAGATGCGTGCAGTGTGAACCCGGGCATTGACATATCCCATTAGCAACGTTCGCCATCATAGGGACAACCACTGGATTGAGTACCCTATCAACGTACTGTCGAACAGTCATAGTGCCCTCAACAAGCATTAATTGTGATTTCACATTAAAGCCAATAGCTCCCCAGACCAAAATGCTTGGTGTTGGCCCTGTGTGCCTCTCGACAATAAGATCTGGGCGGCCCCTCTCCCCGGTACGTCGGCGCACATGATTTCGTCGATCACTGCGGGGAAGACAGAAGCGCGATTCATCACTAAAGAAGACCCTATGCCATTCGTCGACCCACGTCGATCTGTCTCCACACCAGGCCAGTCTTACACGTCGCTGTTGTGGGGTCAATGGAACACATTCTGCAGGGACACGGGCTCGTAAGCCAGCTGCACGCAGGCGATTACCAACTGTTTGTTGTGTAACGTGGGGTGCCACAACTGATCGAATTTGCGCTGCTGTTGCATGGGGTTCCATCCGGGCCATCCGAATGATGCGGCGATCCTCTCTCACAGTTGTCTGTCGCACTGGGCCAGTGCCAGGTCTACGAGTGTGGGTACCTTCATTTGACCACTGCTGCCATACACGTTGTACCGTAGATGCCTGTCGGCCAACACGTGCAGGGACAGTCCTTAGCGATAATCCAGCCCCACACAGCCCAATTATCCGAGCCCTCTCAAACGGCGACAGTTGTTGATAGCGTGCTCTTCTCTGTCGTCGAGGCATGTTTGAAGGGGAACACTTCACTGCACAGATTGCAAGTCAACTACACTACACCAGAGTCCGTATACTGGAGTTGATTCCTCCACGACCAATCACGTGGGGAGACCTGTAGCAACAATCCAATGGGTCTGAAACTTTGATCGTTTACATGCCTAATGGCATCGTTCCATATCTTGAAAATCAACACAAACGACCAGTGCCTTCATGGTGTTGCAATTTCCATTTTCTTAAGTGTATGAACAAAGTGGAACACTTGACTTAGATATATACACTAGGTTCTAGGTAGAACTTACAAATCGATGTCCGGTAGCGAGTTAATTCATTGAGAGTTTCATTTTTTTAACGTGCGAAGGACGAGCAATTCCACTAGTAACGACAGGACATCAAGATTAGTTGTCATAACCAAGATTTTGAAGGAAATATATTTGGGCTGAGAAGACCTTGGAGCGAGGAGATGAACTGCTCGACTAAGAGGTATTTTCCGAGCTGTCAGTGGAATAACATCGGTAGATTAATAATCCTGAGTGGAACTCCTTAAGATACTCAAAATTATTATGTGAAGATAAAACTGGAATTCAGGAGGACAAGTTGGGGAAATATTATTTTATAGGAAGAGGAATTAGTGATTGGAATAATATATCACGGGAAATTTTCGATGAATTTCCAAGTTCTTTGAGGTCTTTTAAGAAAAGTCTAGGAAAAAACCGATAGGGAATCTTCCACTTGAGTGACAGCTCTAAATGCAGAGATAGATTCACTGATTGATTGATTGATTGATTGATTGATTGATTGATTGATTGATTGATTGATTGATTGATTGATTGATTGATTGATTGATTGATTGATTGATTGATTGATTGATTGATTGATTGATTGATGGTCGGTCGGTCGGTCGGTCGGTCGGTCGGTCGGTCGGTCGGTCGGTCGGTCGGTCGGTCGGTCGGTCGGTCGGTCGGTCGGTCGGTCGGTCGGTCGGTCGGGCGGTCGGGCGGTCGGTCGGTCGGTCGGTCGGTCGGTCGGTCGGTCGGTCGGTCGGTCGGTCGGTGATAGAACGAGGATTTGTTTCCCTACTGAAAGTGGAGGTATCACAAATTACGTCTTGGCCCATTCTAAACGGATTAGATGATGGCACCTACTAAGAATGTCGAATCCAAATCACAATATTACTACTGATCATGCGGAACATCTACATACTTGGGATTTATAACGAAATAATTTTGGGTAGATCAATGGCTGAAGAGCATATGTTTTCAGGAGATATTCTTGTGTACATGTTACAGGTCTTCAGCTCGAATTCTAGCCATGGTACCTTTCACATATACCACGCTATTTATTTATTTATTTATTTATTTATTTATTTATTTATTTATTTATTTATTTATTTATTTATTTATTTATTTATTTATTTATTTATTTATTTATTTATTTATTTATTTATTTATTTATTTATTTATTTATTTATTTATTTATTTATTTGCTTTGTCTTCTTTTAAGTAGTTCAGGCTAAAAATCTTTCTCTTACACTAAAAAAATTACAACTACGTGAAACTAGTACAATTAAAGTAGCAAAGCAAAGGTAACTACATACAGGTCACGAAGACCCTTGTAGGGGTCGAAGGTAAAGGTTTCCACCATCCCTAACCTCGGCACTTGATGGGTTAAAGTGGTTAGCTCTACGTCCGGCCACCTTTGCCCTCAGGAATTAACCTGGTACTCGTCTTTGGTGTAGACTGAATGAACCTCAGGACCATATAAACCCCCGGAAGTGGAAACATTGTTTCTTAAATTCTTCTATTTCCTGACGGGTACAATTAAAATACCTAGTAAATAATTTTAAGAACTAACACGTAACATAAAGGTTCATGTATTACCAATTTGGTGATGGTAATAATAATTATAATAATAATATTAATGAAGTGTGTCTATGCATCGGAAACTCTGACTAGAGTGACGGATCCAGTTATTGGTTAAAGAGAAAGGATATTCCGTACCGAAATATTTGGTACAAACAGGTCACTAAATGAGTGACTCGCCTTCAGCGTGGGACCAAATCGGGAGCACTATGAAAGGAACAATTGCTATGACGAAAAGGATACAAGTTTTCCATCGACACATTAAGAGGATGAACCCGGAGGGGCTGGCTCACAAGAAACTGACCTTGCAAGGAAAAATGAAAACCTAGCATCTGAAGCAAGGGAGATATTCAAAGACTGAGAAGAAGAGGGTGTCGAAGAGGGAGAGATATATCAAAGATCATTATTTGGGAGGAAACTTACGGGAATGAGGGACGCACCCGAGAAACAACTTGCCAAGCCATGGAACATCTCGATAGAAGAGCGAGAAGGCAAAGAGTTAAGGACCTTGGGGGAGCGCAAAGGAAAAGGCATGTCTGAGAGGTAGGACAGGTGGCTACTGTAAACCTGCCCAATGGTTGACCGTAAGAATGAATGAGTGAACTAACAGCAAGAAGATTGCAGAACTGAAATGTCCATATTGTTGGCCTGCTTAGCAATTTCGATCACCAGGGTGATTTCGAAGACTGGGAAGTTAATTCTTCCAGGTGTGCCAGTCGAGTTCTTCAGCATGTAATCACCAATTGCATGGAGTGACAAGATTTTTCTAACCTTTAATTTCCACATTTGTTAACTCCTTACCACTTATGACAGCGATATCATCTGCATAGAGGGCTGACCTGCAGGTTTAATTACTTAAAATAGCATTTATATACACGAGGAAGAGAAAATGTCCTATAACTGAACCCTGAATTACGCCTGTTTTACTTTGAGTGCAATAGATTTGCGATTCCCAACCTGTACAATTTCAAGGATTTCCACGTGTGCAGAGAAAAAGGAACACAACGAAAATTGTTCTGATAGACTGCATAGTCATATATGGTTGAGAAGCCTGAAAAGTTTTAAGAAAAATAATGGATAGGAAGTGCATTCTCAGATACGTGTTATTAGAAGTAGGCCATCGATATTCGTTCAAGGTATCATAGTTTGCATTTATATTCTGTGTCAGCAACCACGTTATTTAAACTGTAAATGTGATCCTCTCTATACGAATTACTCATAAATCTGTTACGTACAAAATAAAAATACATTTTGTTAAATTATGAAATTAATTTTATTGTCACAATGTAAAACATGTAAAAACAACATTGGATTTATTGAGAATATTACATTTCGTTTAAGTCTTCTAAGATCTGTGTGCCAACCCATAGTTTCGTACAGCAGTAGATTGGCCTACTTTTTAAATAGCAACAGATTTCCTTCAAATACAGATTGATAGGAAAGCACTCAGTGTTGTGTGGCTGGAAGAGCACCACACCGCTCCCCCTGGAGCGTGGCGACCAACCAGTGTAATATGTCGCCTCTGCCTGCCCGTGTAATATCATACGAAGAAACTTAAGGACGGGAATCGCTCTCGAATTACTTCAGGGCGGCATCGTGCTTTTACACAATCAGGCTTCTTCTTTCTTCGTTTCTCCTTTATTGACGTTCATGAGTATCTAAGTATTACTCTCTTTCTCTGGTAGGATACTTTGTGCATACACATCTATCTGATCCCTACATTTCTGGTTCCGTAACGTCACTAGGACAATTCGTTCTGGTGTCAGTTCCCCTTGCTCAACATTTAAACATCTTCTTCGTGTAGACCAATGTTCACATACAAAAAAGGTGTGAAGTATATCGTCAGCCATTACAGTAAACAAACAATGGATTGCTTGCTCTGCCTGATCTATGTAGAAATTTTCTGAAGTATCCGTGGCCTGTCAAGAGGTGCATAAGTAATAATTAACTTCACGTGTGCTCGTGCTACCCAGTGATATTAGCCGCTTAGTCCATTTCCCTCGTGGATCTTCCTGCCATATTTGCTGCTATTCATCATGCATTATTATGTCCCACGAAGAGCTAAGCAAATTTAATTAGTTCAGAATCTTCATAGTCGAAAAATAAACACGATATAAATAACAATATTATTCAAAGAATAAGAACTGTTTCCGTGGAAACTACAACTATAGGGTGGGTGGTCGAGTGTCTCCCACTTGAGTTGGCGTAATGGATGAGGCTATTCTCCCAGATCGACAAGCGTCTTGTGTCGAAACGCGACCCGGATAAAACTTGGTGCACCATTCCAGAACGGTGATTTTCGACTAACATGCTGTCCCATACATAGCCTTCATTCTCCGATGGACGTCCATCTGTGATTGTCCTTGGGCAGCCAAGAACAGAATAACATCACGTTGGTCCTGTTTGGACGCATATGGTAATAACGTCACCATAATTCACGTGGCCGCATTTAACGCACGCACCTCGGCACGGCACCACTGTCACATGAATCCCTTTATCTACATGTCCGTGGTTATATACTCGCATCGGAGTCACGCTACGTAGCACGTACGCTGCAGAAACGCTCTCAAACGGACATTTTTGAATCATGCCTGATATATTGGATATTTTAAATTTTTGTATGCTAGTTTTTAAAACATGATGTTATTTCATTTTATTTTTTACCATTACATGGTGATTATAGGGGCTGAAGACTTAGATGCCAGGCTCCTTTAAGCAATAATAATAATAATAATAATAATAATAATAATAATAATAATAATAATAATAATAATAATAATAATAATAGTAATAATAATAATCACCTTTATCTTTCATCTCACCTCGTCCCGGTTCCGTAGCAGGAAATGGAACGAAAGGTTAAAGCTACATTCCCCCCCCCCCCACATACGGCTGGCGTCCGAAAGGACATCCAGCCGCAAAATCCTCATTGGTGTCATAGTTCGCACTCGCGATCCCACCAAGGAGTGGGAAAAGTGGTAGAAGGAGCATAGGACCTGTCAGAACTAGATTTTCAGTAGATTCTATACGTCGAAAAATATTTTGAGATCAGTAGAGAGTAATAATTGAATTTGAATTTATTACCCATCATCTTATGGTGCTGCCTCCTAATAGATTAAAGTCGTCTACCCCAAAGCTATGTAGAATTGTCCACTCTGCAGCTATTCGTTCTACTGATTAGGTATCGCTTAAGTGCGGCCAGTATCCAGTAATCGGGAGATAGTGGGTTCGAGCCCCACTGTCGGCACCCCTGAAGATGGTTTTCCGTGGTTTCCCATTTTCACACCAGGCAAATGCTGGGGCTGTACCCTAATTAAGGCCACGGCCGCTTCCTTCCACTTCCTAGGCCTTTCCTATCCCACCGTCAGTCAATCAATTTTGATCTGCATTTAGGGCAGTCGCCCAGGTGGCAGATTCCCTATCTATTGTTTGCCAAGCCATTTCCTAAATGATTTCAAAGAAATTGGAAATTTATTGAACATCTCCCTTGGTAGGTTATTCCAATCCTTAACTCCTCTTCCTATAAATGAATATTTGCCCCAGTCTGTCCTCTTGAATTCCAACATTATCTTCATATTGTGATCTTTCCTACTTTTATAAACGCCACTCAAACTTATTCGTCTACTAATGTCATTCCACGCCATCTCTCCGCTGACAGCTCGGAACATACCACTTAGTCGAGCAGCTCTTCAATTCTTCCCAGCCCAAACTTTGCAACATTTTTGTAACGCTACTCTTTTGTGGGAAATCACCCAGAACAAATCGAGCTGCTTTTCTTTGGATTTTTTCCAGTTCTTGAATCAGGTAATCCTGGTGAGGGTTCCATACACTGGAACCGTACTCTAATTGGGGTCTTACCAGAGACTTATATGCCCTCTCCTCTACATCCTTACTACAACCCCAAAACACCCTCATCACCATGTGCAGAGATATGTACACTTTATTTACAATCCAATTTATGTGATTACCCCAATGAGGTTCTTTCCTTATATTATCACCTAGATACAATGATCCCCAATAGGGACTTTCACCCCAGCAACGCAGTAATTAAAACTGAGAGGACTTTTCCTATTTGTGAAACTCACAACCTGACTTTTAACCCCGTCTATTAACACCTATCTGACCTATCTGTGTCGGTGGGACAAAACAAATAGCAAAAAAAAAAAAAAAAAACTGATTAGCTAATGAGTAGGAAAGAGAGCACTAATCTTCCAGCTGATTTATACCATAATGCTGATTAATAGGGTATTGGCGTTCATAAATTTGGGCCCATGTGTTTCCTTTTCTTGGTTAAGTACGCTCTTTCTTCAGACTGCGAACTATGTTCTATCATCTTCAGATTACAGATAACTAAAATTGTCTGAAGCAAACAGAACCTGTTTGACTTATCTTTTCTTCTTCCTTTCTCCGTGCCTTTCTCTCCCTGTTATCATATGTAAGTGTGTGAGAGACGAGGAGGGAGGCGGAGAGTGTATGTCATCTGCACTTGTCCGTCCATCTACTCTGGGATGTCTCAAGGGACTGACTCCCTGTGTTTAGATACCTCTATATCATACACTCCTCTTCTCTTCCTGCTAGCTTCTGATGGAGTATTCGGATATGTCAACAGCCTGGGGCGACCGGCAGGGTGAACTGCCAGGCACACAGTATTTGCAGAGCGCGTTCTAGCGGCAACGAATAGGACCAACGAGCAGGTGCAGAAGACGTCGATCACGGAATGAAATGCACACAATAGTGCTTCCTCCCTTTAAGATCTAGCCAAAATTACTGTTTTACTTATTCAGAATTAAACAGTTTCTCATTAAGAATTCATATGCATCACTCGTCCCACAGCCATTCTGTTCCTGGTTGAGAACCACTTCTAGATCACTTTAGGGAAGGGCGCAGAAGTTTCTCTTTAGTTTAAGAAATAGACGAGAATCAATAAATATAATAGAGAAAGCATCGCCAATGTGTGATGACAGAATGTCGAAAATTTATCATGTACTTTCATAGCAGGTCTGTCCGAATCGTTGGTTGAATGGTCAGCGTACTGGCCTTCGGTTCAGAGGGTCCCGGGTTCGATTCCCGGCCGGGTAGGGGATTTTAACCTTAACTGGTTAATTCCAATGGTCCGGGGGCTGGGTGTTTGTGCTGTCCCCAAAATCCCTGCAACTCACACACCACACATAACACTATCCTCCACCACAATAACACGCGGTTACCTGCACATGGTAGATACCGCCCACCCTCATCGGAGGGTCTGCCCTACAAGGGCTGCACAAGGCTACAAATAGCCACACGTACCGAGCTCGATAGCTTCAGTCGCTTAAGTGCGGCCAGTGTCCAGTGTTCGGGAGATAGTAGGTTCGAACCCCACTGTCGGCAGCCCTGAAAATGGTTTTCCGTGGTTTCCCATTTTCACACCAGGCAAATGCTGGGGCTGTACCTTAATTAAGGCCACGGCCGCTTCCTTCCCACTCCTAGCCCTTTCCTGTCCCATCGTCGCCGTAAGACCTATCTGTGTCGGTGCGACGTAAAACAACTAGCAAAAAAAAAAAAAAAAGAAATAGCCATACGAAATTAAATTAAAAATAGCAGGTCTGAATTTTGGAAATTTGATTCTACACCAACAAAGAATGAATGACTGAACACGTTAAAAACAATTTGTAACTACCTAACTAATAAATAAATAAATAAATTAATGATCGTTAAGGCGTTGAAAGCTGGTTCGATTCCCGTTGGTCGAAAAATTTCGCCATCTGAATGTTGGCCGGCAGGGTAGGGGAGGTGGTGCTATACATTTTCTAATCACTAGATCGCGTGCCAAAGCCTGGATTAAATTCCGAACCTCTTCGCAGTGCTCATCTGAAGTGAGGGCATATGACGCTGTTGATGGTAATTCGTTCGTCGGATGGGGACGTTAAGCCTTGAGCAGATCCCTTGGTGCTATTCGACAGGAGTAAGGCATGTGCTGGCATCGGGCTTCACCCTCTTCCCCCTACCATCATATATCACGTCATCCGTCATATCATTAACTCCTGTGACGTCAGGAAGGGCATCCAGTCATAAAAGCTCGCTACGAATAATCATCTCGCTTTATTCCCGACTCCGTAAAGGAACGGGACACGCGTTGGACATACATGCATCTGCTACTGTTTACAAGCAAGCTAATGCAAATCATTGAGCACACAGTTAAGGTCAACGGTATTCAGTTAAAAAAGAAGTGAGCTCCCGAGCGAAACTATCATTTCATCTGCCTGCGTTTAGATCGAATTCGCTGTACGTGAATGAAAGCTGAGTGAAGTCAAGATTTCTTATTTATAACATACAAATAACAGACATGAAAGTAGCGACAATCATTGGCATTACAAAAAGGTAGAAACAATAGGAGTAGGACACTCGTAATGAGAAGAAAAGGTCTAAGTTAGGAATGAACTCGGTAGAGGAAACTGTGCGTATGAATCGGATTCGATGGTTGGGTCATGTGAGGTGAATGGAGGAGAGTAGTTTAACGAGAATAATAATGGACTCGACCAAGGAGGTTAGGCGAAGTAGACGGAGACCAAGGTGATGATGGTTAGACTGAGTATTTAATGATTTACAATTCAGAATTATGGAAGTAAACGAGTCCACAGAGCTAGCTGCAAATGGATTGTGGGACGGATATTTTATTAACAGGTCTTCAGACTGAACATTGAACTTTACTTACAATGTACATATCTACAGTATACCTTTTCTTTCTTTTTTCTATTTGTTTTACGTCGCACCGACTTAGAAAGTTCATCTGGCGACGATGGAAACGGAAAGGGCCAGGACTGGGAAGAAAGCAATCGTAGCCTTAATTAGAGCACCAGCATTTGTTTCATATGATAATGGAAAACAACGGATAACTATCTTCACCGCTTCCGACAGTGAGGTTTGAACCCATTACCTCCCGAATCCAAACTAACACTTACACACCTCGAGTGACGAAGCCAGCTCGTACGATATGTATGTATGTATGTATGTATGTATGTATGTATGTATGTATGTATGTATGTATGTATGTATGTATGTATGTATACAAACATCATAATTAAGCATAAATTGAGGTGGTCGTGATGATGGTGATTATTGTTGTTGGTGGAGTTTTGACAGGAAGAACGAGAGGGCTAATTACAAAATCACCGAGCTCGATAGCTGCAGTCGCTTGGCCAGTATCCATTATTCGGGAGATAGTAGGTTCGAACCCCACTGTCGGCAGCCCTGAAAATGGTTTTCCGTGGTTTCCCATTTTCACACCAGGCAAATGCTGGGGCTGTACCTTAATGAAGGCCACGACCACTTCCTTCCCACTCCTAGCCCTTCCTTGTCCCATCGTTGCCATAAGACCTATCTGTGTCGGCGCGACGTAAAGCAACTAGCAAAAAAAAAAAAAAAAAAAAAAAAAAAAAAACTTTGTAAAATCACGTCTCTGTGGTTCGGATTTCACATAATACTGGAGGTCCTCTGGCTATGATCACGATATTAAGTCACATATGACTACAAGAAGTGTTCTCTCTTTTTGCGATTAATGTGGGCTTTCTAAATTAAACGTTAATTGAAATTCACGAGCTTCATAGAATTACGAAAAAATTAAAAATTGATATAACCTAATAAGTTGCCACCGTTATATTGGTGAAAATGGCTTCTTAATTCGACATTAATACAGTACATTTCTGTGTTCGTAACTGCACAAAGTTAAAAAATGAAAAATTGCGAATGGCTTTTAGTGCCGGATGTGTCCAAGGACAAGTGTGGATCGCCAGATGCAGATCTTTCGATTTTAATCTCGTCGGCGACCTGCGCGTCATGATGAAGATGAACTTACGATGAAGACGACACATACCGTACACCCAGCCCCCGTGCCAGCGGAATTAACCAATTAGGGTTAAAATTCCAGACCCTGTCGGGTGTCAAACCCGGGACCCCTGTGACCAAATACCAGCATGATAACCATTTAGACATGGACCAGGACACTGCACGATGGATAAGATTGCATCAGGGTAACAAATACGCAATATACCGGGTGTCCTTGAGAAAGTTTCCAGTATGGCAGCAAGCAACAAACGAAGGAAGGAAGGTCCTATAAATGTTGATCGCAAACCCTGTATCTGCGGAGTTATGGCCCGTTACCACTACCATTAATGATCACCATGCTTATGATCTACTCCTCACAACATGTGCTCGATGTGACCACCAGCCACTGCAATGCAGCCTTCCACCGTACGTCGCATGGGATCACAAATTCGTTGGAACACTCTGGATATTGCCGGGTTGCATTACAGGTACTGAACACGTGTTATCACACTGTGCCCACGTCATTTATGTGGACCACATACACCATGGTCTTTACATGTTCCCAAAGCCAAAGTTTCAAAGGGTTAAAGTCAGGCGAGCGGGCAGGCCAAGGTATTGACCCTCTCCGACCAATCCATTGCTCACGGAAGACCTATCGCCTAAACCTACAATTTAAATGGGCCGGTACCCCAACATGCATATACTACATTTGCAGTAGTTTCTATTTCTCCAGCAACACAGGAGTGCATTTCCGTGTTTTGTTGCATACGTCTTGCCGTAAATTATTGGAACATCATGATCATTGACGGTAGTGGTAGGAGCCATAATTCGGAAGATATTGGGTTTGCGACCAGTGTTTATAGAACCATTTTCCTTCATTTGTTGCGTGCTGCCTCCTGTGTAACTATTGGGACCTTTTTCAAGAACACCTTGTATATTCGAATGAATGGTACTAAAGAGCACCACACATGTGCATTTTGGAGCTTACAAAGGAGAAAATGGAGCATTGGTAAAGTAAAACAAGGAGTCTAAGACATTTCTATTTCCTTCTCCCAAAACCCACAGGTAACTAATCTCTTCAGATCTGTTTAGTATCATGTCATGAATTGCTATGATTTTAGTCAGCTACACTTTAAGTTACCTGTTTTGTTACTAAATATACATTTTCGATTGAATTTCATTTTGTTGTTTCATGTATCGTAGTCTTTATTATTATTTCAGTGTATTGATTCCTTGTGTCTCGAGGGGCAGTTAAGTGTGGGAGTGTCTTGTATTCATGTTCCGTGGAAAAGAGAGGCAAATATAAATATGCATTCAGAAGTAGCTTCAGTGCCTTTCCAAACTCTTCTACTAGGGAATAAATAAAAATTCATCTCTAAAGGGTCGTAACTCTTTAGTTTATTGCGAAACTGATATAAACAACAGGTAGTAAGCAGATTCAACCTTGCAGCAAAATTCCATTTCCCCTTGCCGGCTCGCTACATAAAGTTTAAATGGAGATCCCTAGCTACGTGAGCTGAAGCAGAAGCACATTAGACCTATTACGAGAGAAAAGTAGCTTACGATATATACTATTCGTCGTTATTATAGCATTTGGAGGATGCTCCTGTATGCAGGTTGTACCGTTTACAAATCTGTCGAATGTGTTTTTGATTGGACTCCGTTGTATAGAAACAAAAAATCTATAGTTATTTCATTGCTAACAGCAAGTATGTTAGATTCTAGAAATTAGTAAAATACGTTCCGAAAGATTATTTCTGCTGATGTCGTCCAATACTATTAAGCTATGATGAAGGGGACCAGGACAATTGAAATGACCATAGAATCTAACCCTTGTAATTCACAGTTTTCATCCATATTCGAATGGGGCAAGCAATATCATGTATTTTAAACGAGGTCTCGGCCCAAATGACTCGAAAAGAGCTCACGTGACACCTTTAGTCCGATTTATGTTGAAAACCGCACATTTTTGGTGTATAACAGTAATTAATTTTGAACGATTACAATGCTTCCTATACTCATGCTGTCGTAAGAAAGTAAATATTTTAAAAATAAAACTGAGACCAAGCAGGGGGGCTGTGGAGACTCATGCCTGATAAATTACTGTTGAAAAGCTTCGGTCGACTCTGGATGAGACTTCCAAGTTAGAGAGTTCATTCCTGTCCTGATTTTGGGGGCCATGTTTAGCTCAGCGGCTTAGCTTCCAGCTACCCACCCGGGAGGCTGAGGTTCGAATCCTAGTCGATCCTAGGTTGAGATGTTCATCTAAAAAATCCCATTGCGTCATGAGTGCCAAAGCGACAATGAACCTGTAACGCTGGAATAACCTATCTTTATGTCTCGTTGTGATCAGCAGTGATTATTGGACGGAATTCGTATTAAACCTTATGTAGAAGTATCATGTTGGGACTTGATTCATTTTCAGAAAGTGAAGAGTCTAAGACTAAATTAAAGGAACAATAATTTTCTATACGTACTCAATTGAGTGGACTGAAACAAGAATAAATCGGGTGGTTTGTGGAAAGGCACTCTTGTTTTAGGGTGATGTTTTGCCTTTGAGCTGTGAGATGGTTTCATTTCTCGTTTACTGTTCGATTGTGGATATGAATACTTACATTTTCCATTTATACGCTCACGAAGCACTGCTTTATTTATTTATTTATTTATTTATTTATTTATTTATTTATTTATTTATTTATTTATTTATTTATTTATTTATTTCATTGACACATTTTGATCGCAGTATTGCATTTTGTAGTTGTCGATACTATTATAAAAATATTTATTTTCGCTCTTCAGATTTCTGCAGCGTGTAGGCTGGAGATCAAGTACGAAATTTAAATTGTATTTTGTATCTCTGCAAGATATCTACACGAAAATGTAGTGTCAACGGTAAGATTAAAAAATAAACGAATTTCTTTTCATCACTGGAAGTGGAGAAAATGAAAAAAAGGAATCATTGTGAAAGTTAAAATTCGATGTTGGGTACGGTGAAAGATCCAAGAAAGGGATTTATGTCAAGAAGGAATAAAACTGCGTGCGGTTTCAAACATGAATTGGGTATAAGACTATGCCTGAGTATTTGATCTTATAGACAGAAATTCAAATTTGAGAAGTCAGCGGACGCAGAAAGTAATGCGATACATAACCATACATTTAATTTCACGATTTCATGCATCCTGTCATGATTTTTAAAATGTTCAGAAAATTTTCCATATACTTTTGTGAATATCACTTTGTTTGACGGAAATAATACGGGCACCGTGTAATTGAAGTACAGTACACCAATGCACGCAACCTATATTTGTACCGTTTGATGAAGTTCTGTATAATATTATTAATAAACGATATGGTATTACACCCTACCGGGCTTCGAATGGATGACCCACGCATAAAAATGCCTCCACGTAACGGGGTAAACACCCACGGATGAGATTGGATTGAAGAGCGGGTCGAATTGCTTAACGAGCTTCGAACCGCTCCCCTTCCTACTTTCTGTGCCGGCCCGGCAGCCTGAGCACTTGGGGACGTGGTACGTTCGAAAGAAAACAAAAACAACAATACTTAAGATGGAGCCTTATGTCTATAATATGAAAGTAGGATCTCTGGGTTCAAATGCCTATTGGATACTGCTTAACACTGCTACAAATGACAAGAACCATTTAATAGGGGTACGAATGCAAATTTATTCAAATATGACAATTTAAAAAGGTTGATACAGCTCTATACAATGACTCTCCACATATGGGAGGAAAAGAAAATAATAATCATTTTAAAATACGAATCGCCCATGGGCGTCGTCTGCATAACGGTATGATTGAGGTTTTGCGACTTGCTATCGTTCATTTTTTCTCATTAATTCATACCGTTCATGACATTTGTACATTATTCTGTCGATCACACCGTGAGATGAACTGATGTCCCGATACACAAATATTACTAGCTGTTCTAAGCACGAACATAACCGGGGCCTACGCTACATAATATCATATTAAAAGACACATTTGCATAATGCACAAACAAACACAAATACCCTTTTGCTAAACCCCGGACTCCTCATCTATTACCAAAACCAAACAACGTGCACATAGGTTCTGTTTGAACTCAAAAATATGTGCACATCATTACGAAACATACACAAAACATATGGATATATACACTTCATGCACTCAGGAGAACCATTCCTAGAAAGAAACAACATGGTTATCACTGTCTCCGGCCCAAAGCGCAAGCGTGAATCAGCTCGCTCATGGGCGCCACCATAATCCGGCGTCGAACTGGCAGACTCCCGACCGAGAGGTACTGTGGGTTTCTGTAGATACCGAGAATAGCGACAATCTCATCTCGCCGGATATCTGGGGGAATCCCTATTCATTTATTAAATACCTTTTAAAAGAATTTACCGTGATATTATCATTATACAAGTATTCTTAGCTAAGCCATATAACCCAAACAAAAGAACGTGAGCAGACCAGGCTCCAAGCCCTAACACAATGCGAGACGGGACCCTTTTGTCCCGATGGCGAGAGCTAGACCTTCACAAAAAATAAAGGAGGCCGGTCATTCACTTCGCTCGGCCATTCAGATTCTTCTCTCCCTCAAACGTCACCTTCTCGTCTTAGGGACACATCCACGGCCCATTTTATTTGTTTATTCATATTATTGTGGAATTCCCATGAAATACTCTTTTATTCTCTCTCATTATTATCGCTGAGCGCCGGCTACGGGCACAATCATTTCTAACTCATTTCATCGTAAATTACTCGGGCATTCAGCCGTCCCACTATGTCTCATATCGCGTATCTTATTCCCTTGGGCCTAGGGCTCTCATGGCTCCTCGTTCATACCACATAAATACACTTATATTTAAACCTTCTGACCAAAGATTAGGGATGGGCCTCACCCCGGCTATAGATTAAAAGAAAACTCTCCAAACCATTATGGCCAATTAATCAAAATCACGGGAGACTTGCACATGGTCCCTCACACCTATCTAGATCACACAGTATGTACCTCTCCCGGTCGGGATTTTCTTCATTCTTGATGTACATGCACGGATTATATCTGTAAGCTAGGCATGCATTATCTGACTGACCCATGAGTTTCCCTGGCATATTTGACAACCTCGTGGGACAGTGACTACCAATATTTCGACATGTTTCCCTGCTTGCCAACACTATTTTTCCAACCGCCCCTACGGGAAACTCGAATATTCTCCTAACCTTGTTCCCATATTTGCTAGGACATTCTACATTTTACTAAAAATATAACCCTCACGATAAGCTAATCATTAAGAAAGAAATATGAGTCGTCCGGGAATTTAGCCCCTTGAATTTTACTTCAACATTATAAAAATCAATAAAAATTCCATATAGGACATGCATTAACTTACAACATTTGATATTTACAAAAGAACGCTAATCCTATCCCCGGGTTATGTCATGCTTAGAAATTAAATTTGGACATCACTCATCTGTTTGGTGGCCGTTGTCTCTTCCGCCACGGGAGACCCATGGTGAAGTTCTTAGTACTCCATGACCACTCGGCAGGTGGCGGGCGTGCAGTCCTTCATCCCTGGTCCATACAAGTCCGACATCCTGGGGAACTCGTCACAGCTGAAATCTTACAGTAATCCAATTGGGTAACACTTTTACACTCGTCACACGTCCTCTATTTCAGAGCTTACACCCGCGTTCACAATAAGAATCGGGTAGCTCACGAGACTCGAGCCCCTGATTCGAAGTAACACTTTGGGTGACACCTAATTATGAATTTCACTGACTCATTAAACCGGCAGTTTCTCAGCCGAATTCTAATACTTGTTCGTAAAATATGCTCGCTGTTTTTACTAGTTTGACACGCAGCACAGGAACAATACCTAGGCTCGTTTGGCCTCCCGTTCACTTCACAAAGCGTGCTGGACACAATGGCGCTTTCAATACACGGTCAAGGGTTTCTGACTTAAACTGGGGCACCGCGGGATATAGTGTCCTCCTCACCGACCCGTAAAAGAACAACTGTCTCTACAATGGCCTGCCCGGCTTATATTATCTTACCCGCCGGAAGCTCGGAGGCGTCAACGTTCACGGTTCATTAAGAACAAGAGCTCCTTTCGTACCAAGAATTGACGATATTTGAATAGTGCATCTTGTAGCCCTCTGTCTCCTCTTTCAATTGAGCCAGGCGTGCCGGATCTCCGATCAGCAGTTTTTATGTAATTTGCTTCCCGCCTTTGATTAATTCATAGCGTCCTCTGGGGGGTGGAGCTATCTCCTAAGCGCGATTCTTGGCGTGGGTGACGCCGCTATGCCCACATGTGTTAGCGATATGTTACATCTTGACAGCTGGTGACCTCATTTCTTCCCCTGCATAAGTTATTACATATTTTTAGTCTGGAGAACGCAGAAAATTCCGCTCTATTCAATGGTGTGTCTCACATAATTTTCCTATGTCTGGATTAAAATATCGCCCCGTTTTACGCGACGTTGGCACCCGTGACATGTGCATAAAAAACCGGAAGTTCCTTATGTTCGTTTGGAACTCTGGGAAGCTAGGCTCCACCTCGGGGCGTATCTGACTACTCCAGCATCGCGTCCCCTTTCTATCTCTCTCTGCACGTTGAGAGCGTATTTCCGCGAGGGCTTGGCTGTTCCTTTGTCTTTCCATTGTCTGGCAAGTGCTCTTTTCGCGGGTTCCATTCTGGCATGCCGCCGCTCGATGCCCTTCGCCCATACTGCTACCTATGACGCGACCTTTAGGAGTAATTTTAATGGAGTATAAAGCCCATATCATTCCCATGGAGCTGTACAGGACACTGTACGGTTTCATTCTCCTCCTACTTCATCAAAGAAAAATCACGAACTCGGGATTTTTCTTTCCCTTTTAACTGTCTCGGAAAGTAGTCATTGGTGATGGTCGCGAAGCTGGTGGACCTTCTCGGTCAACTCTGTGTTCTCCAGTTGTATCTGGTAGCATAGATTAATTAAAGCGTTCCTAAGACTGGTCCTCTCAGAGCAGTCTGGACAATCTTCACAGGCTGATGCCTCGGACTCGCTCCCTTCTTCCAAAACAATGTGATTCACGGCATCATCTTCTTCATCGGCTTCCATTTCTTCCATTGGATCCGGGTTGTCCTCGTCATCCTCGGCTTCTCCTGGTTCTTCTTCCTCCGGACCTTCTTCAGGGTGTTGTCCTGGGGCGTGGTACAGTTTGAGGTTTGCAGCATTGTAAGTGGCCTCTGTTCTCCCATCCATTGACTGTACTTCGTAGGGGTTATTCTCTAGGTTCCAATGTAGGGTTCCGTAAACTATGGTAATAATTCCTCGCTGTCAGACTCTTCTCGGCCTATGCCTGGACATCTTGCACCGTTGTCTTCCCACAAGTTCAGCTTTGCTCTTCCTGGGCTTCCGCTGATTCCAACTTGGTCTCATCTGATGCATAATTAATAATATATTCGTGCCCCCTTAAAATATGTGGCGAAAAAAAAATTGCCCACATCTATGGTGAAATTTATTTACATAATATACAGTTTCTCATGCGACCACAATTCGCTATCAATCCTGTAGATCCTCTCTTCGCCCTCCGGGATCGTAATCTGAGACGTGGGGGTCTAATTGGATGCCCCTGCCTCTGCCTTCCTTAGGATGAGGTTCACAATTCTTCCCTTCTTCCTTCTTTCCTGTGCTAACGTTCCCGTAGCTGCACCGGTCCTCCTTCTTCTGAGCTCTGTTATTACGTAGGGTACGCTGCACGGGTCGCGATCTCATGGTCCTTCCGTAGCGTCGCTCCTCTCTTCCTGACAGCAATTTCCTCCGTCTAGTGAACCATCCGTACTTGTAGCGGTATCGTCCTTTACGTCGACCTAATACATTCTTCTTCCTTCTTCTGGGCTGAGATACCCAGTTCGATTCTCCAGCTGGTTGAGACTGTCTGTTCTCCATCACCTGTTCACTTAGCTCCGTACGAGAATTAGCGCTCGCACTTACTTCTCCCATTACATTTACATTAGCGACCTTTCCTTCATTATAAGCTAGGGATACGCCTGTCGCCTCTTGTCCATTCACAATGGCCTGGGTACTTAACAATAGCTCGCCCCCTTCTTTCAGCTCTGCTCCCAAATGACCCAATGTCTTCCTTTCTTCTCTGGAGTTCACTACCTGCTCCCAGCAGTTTGTGTCCCTCTGTTCCACGGCTACTGCTATGTCCATTAGCGAGTCACACTCCCTGGCCCCATTCTTTGACCTTTCCATCTCGCACTCCCTTTCGACATCTGGGGCCGCATCTCTTTCCACTAAGTCTTCTGGTTTGAGTTCGATATCTGCCTGATGTAGACGTGACTCCATATCTTCTAGTCCTGAGTTCGACTCCCTAGTATCTCCAACTGACGCTCCTATGTCCTCAGCCATTCTCGCTGTTCCTGCTCCTACCAATTCAGTTTCTACTTCTTCTCTCGCCTCCATATGGCTTATCGCGACGTCATCTTTTATCTCCATTATCTCTTCCACTCTTGAGTACACTCCGCCAGGCGTGTCACTCATCTCCAAGCCTGGTGGTCGCCGTATGTCAGTTTCATCCACCTCGATGTCACCCTGGGTTTCGGATGCGTCTATTTCGGTATCCCCTTTAGTGGCCACCTTCTCTACTCCGTCGTTCCCATCTGCTTTCACTATATGTTCTGTAGAAACTTTACAAATTCGCCTGACTCCCATTTCTTCGGTCATCTCCTTCCGTAGCTTCTCGACCTCATCGTACATCTGCGTCTGGACCTCCTTGAATTGGGTTGTCGCAATATCCTGCACTCGGGCTATGCTGTTCCTGAGTTCATTTGCCACTTTGTTGAGGGACTCCGTCGTCTGCGTCCTTAGTTCTCGGACTTCCGCTTTTGTATCCTGCACGTCTCTTGCAACATCCACTACGCGGGTGCTCACCTTCTCCATCTCTTCCTCGCACGCGCTTACCCTGGTGTCCGTCAGGTCGATCTTCTTTGTCACCCGAATCTCCACTTGCTTCATTTGCTGGATGACGTCCTCTAACTTCCCCTCTATCGCCTCGGCCATCTTTGCCTCCAGCCTCGCGGCGTTCTCGTCGCTACGTTCACAACCTAATCTCACATCCTCTGCGAGCTCGTCTAACGAAGCCTTATTCGTAGCCGCCTGAGCCTGGCAAAGCTCTGCCTGCCTGTCAAACTGCGCCTTAAAGTCCGCTGCCTGCTTGTCTAGCTGCGCTTTAACGTCTGTTGCCTGCTGATTTAATCGTTCCGTCATTACCTCTAACCGTTCCTTTAAAAGTTCCCTGTCTTCCTTGCGTTCTGCCAATAACTGGCACATCATTTCCCTCATGGCCTCCATGTCCATATTAACTTCAATTTTGGAGAAAGCGGATCTCCCGTGGGCAGAAAATTGACCACCGGTGATCGACAGAAAGCATAGATACATTCAAATATTTAATACAAATTTCAGCGTGACCTAACTTTACTCGAAATTCCAACAATCAATCCAAACTGGGCCTACAAACGGCTTGTGTCACGCCCCCTACCATATTAATGTCATACTTCATTGTATAGGAAATTTCGTCATATCATTTGACAATAATAATAACACTAATAATACTGATTCTACGTTAGCCCTTTTATCCTGGAATAAGTTTTCCGGTTACGCGCGCGCGGCCTACCGTGGGTTCGATTTTACGTATGCCGGAAACATGGCATACCCCAGTCACTAATGGATGTTATCACCTTGAGATTGGTAAGATGACGTTAGCAGACAATTACCCGTCTCAAACTGGCAACATCGCATCCGTCACTGCGCAAAAATTAGAGCATGGGTTGAGGTACCCTGCTCTATCCGCGGCGTCTAAAGCCCTCTCAAAAAAAAATTTTATATTTGCCAAATTCCGTTACCTCAGCGCACAATCTTTGGCCGATACCCGTAACTGGCGAAATTTGAAGAATTTTGCCGGCCGTTTTAACCTCACACTGAGAGAACCATAACATTATCTCCCAACGAACTGACAACTTCATAGTCTGTCCCGGGTATCCATTTTGAATTTATGAGCGACACTCATGCGGATTTCCACTTAAACTGGACACATGATTTTTCTGTTCTTGTCATTTTCCTATCCTATTTATTATTCACGTCGCTCCCTTTCATGGCTGATCTTGTGTGAGTTATCATCACGAGTTGTGACTTACGCACACCCGTACGATGACAATGAGAGTCCTGCTGAGTATCACACAATCTGAACAACCCTTGCAGTATCCAATTTATAATTATGAATCTTAGCACTTCGGACATGTGCTTAACGTCTCCATCCGTTCGGTTACGTGGCGGGTACTCCATTTCAAATAATTGCCAACCCGTTCGATACCAAATGTAATCAGATTGTGGCACGAACCTGGCAATTTGACTCCATCGTAGCACACTATCCTCCCTGTGGGCGGCCTATCTATTACTCAAAATGCTCCAGCGTAAACTATAAACAATGCCCGGCTAGCTCAGTCGGTAGAGCATGAGACTCTTAATCTCAGGGTCGTGGGTTCGAGCCCCACGTTGGGCGCCAAGTATACACCCTACCGGGCTTCGAATGGATGACCCACGCATAAAAATGCCTCCACGTAACGGGGTAAACACCCACGGATGAGATTGGATTGAAGAGCGGGTCGAATCGCTTAACGAGCTTCGAACCGCTCCCCTTCCTACTTTCTGTGCCGGCCCGGCAGCCTGAGCACTTGGGGACGTGGTACGTTCGAAAGAAAACAAAAACAACAATACTTAAGATGGAGCCTTATGTCTATAATATGAAAGTAGGATCTCTGGGTTCAAATGCCTATTGGATACTGCTTAACACTGCTACAAATGACAAGAACCATTTAATAGGGGTACGAATGCAAATTTATTCAAATATGACAATTTAAAAAGGTTGATACAGCTCTATACAATGACTCTCCACATATGGGAGGAAAAGAAAATAATAATCATTTTAAAATACGAATCGCCCATGGGCGTCGTCTGCATAACGGTATGATTGAGGTTTTGCGACTTGCTATCGTTCATTTTTTCTCATTAATTCATACCGTTCATGACATTTGTACATTATTCTGTCGATCACACCGTGAGATGAACTGATGTCCCGATACACAAATATTACTAGCTGTTCTAAGCACGAACATAACCGGGGCCTACGCTACATAATATCATATTAAAAGACACATTTGCATAATGCACAAACAAACACAAATACCCTTTTGCTAAACCCCGGACTCCTCATCTATTACCAAAACCAAACAACGTGCACATAGGTTCTGTTTGAACTCAAAAATATGTGCACATCATTACGAAACATACACAAAACATATGGATATATACACTTCATGCACTCAGGAGAACCATTCCTAGAAAGAAACAACATGGTTATCACTGTCTCCGGCCCAAAGCGCAAGCGTGAATCAGCTCGCTCATGGGCGCCACCATAATCCGGCGTCGAACTGGCAGACTCCCGACCGAGAGGTACTGTGGGTTTCTGTAGATACCGAGAATAGCGACAATCTCATCTCGCCGGATATCTGGGGGAATCCCTATTCATTTATTAAATACCTTTTAAAAGAATTTACCGTGATATTATCATTATACAAGTATTCTTAGCTAAGCCATATAACCCAAACAAAAGAACGTGAGCAGACCAGGCTCCAAGCCCTAACACAATGCGAGACGGGACCCTTTTGTCCCGATGGCGAGAGCTAGACCTTCACAAAAAATAAAGGAGGCCGGTCATTCACTTCGCTCGGCCATTCAGATTCTTCTCTCCCTCAAACGTCACCTTCTCGTCTTAGGGACACATCCACGGCCCATTTTATTTGTTTATTCATATTATTGTGGAATTCCCATGAAATACTCTTTTATTCTCTCTCATTATTATCGCTGAGCGCCGGCTACGGGCACAATCATTTCTAACTCATTTCATCGTAAATTACTCGGGCATTCAGCCGTCCCACTATGTCTCATATCGCGTATCTTATTCCCTTGGGCCTAGGGCTCTCATGGCTCCTCGTTCATACCACATAAATACACTTATATTTAAACCTTCTGACCAAAGATTAGGGATGGGCCTCACCCCGGCTATAGATTAAAAGAAAACTCTCCAAACCATTATGGCCAATTAATCAAAATCACGGGAGACTTGCACATGGTCCCTCACACCTATCTAGATCACACAGTATGTACCTCTCCCGGTCGGGATTTTCTTCATTCTTGATGTACATGCACGGATTATATCTGTAAGCTAGGCATGCATTATCTGACTGACCCATGAGTTTCCCTGGCATATTTGACAACCTCGTGGGACAGTGACTACCAATATTTCGACATGTTTCCCTGCTTGCCAACACTATTTTTCCAACCGCCCCTACGGGAAACTCGAATATTCTCCTAACCTTGTTCCCATATTTGCTAGGACATTCTACATTTTACTAAAAATATAACCCTCACGATAAGCTAATCATTAAGAAAGAAATATGAGTCGTCCGGGAATTTAGCCCCTTGAATTTTACTTCAACATTATAAAAATCAATAAAAATTCCATATAGGACATGCATTAACTTACAACATTTGATATTTACAAAAGAACGCTAATCCTATCCCCGGGTTATGTCATGCTTAGAAATTAAATTTGGACATCACTCATCTGTTTGGTGGCCGTTGTCTCTTCCGCCACGGGAGACCCATGGTGAAGTTCTTAGTACTCCATGACCACTCGGCAGGTGGCGGGCGTGCAGTCCTTCATCCCTGGTCCATACAAGTCCGACATCCTGGGGAACTCGTCACAGCTGAAATCTTACAGTAATCCAATTGGGTAACACTTTTACACTCGTCACACGTCCTCTATTTCAGAGCTTACACCCGCGTTCACAATAAGAATCGGGTAGCTCACGAGACTCGAGCCCCTGATTCGAAGTAACACTTTGGGTGACACCTAATTATGAATTTCACTGACTCATTAAACCGGCAGTTTCTCAGCCGAATTCTAATACTTGTTCGTAAAATATGCTCGCTGTTTTTACTAGTTTGACACGCAGCACAGGAACAATACCTAGGCTCGTTTGGCCTCCCGTTCACTTCACAAAGCGTGCTGGACACAATGGCGCTTTCAATACACGGTCAAGGGTTTCTGACTTAAACTGGGGCACCGCGGGATATAGTGTCCTCCTCACCGACCCGTAAAAGAACAACTGTCTCTACAATGGCCTGCCCGGCTTATATTATCTTACCCGCCGGAAGCTCGGAGGCGTCAACGTTCACGGTTCATTAAGAACAAGAGCTCCTTTCGTACCAAGAATTGACGATATTTGAATAGTGCATCTTGTAGCCCTCTGTCTCCTCTTTCAATTGAGCCAGGCGTGCCGGATCTCCGATCAGCAGTTTTTATGTAATTTGCTTCCCGCCTTTGATTAATTCATAGCGTCCTCTGGGGGGTGGAGCTATCTCCTAAGCGCGATTCTTGGCGTGGGTGACGCCGCTATGCCCACATGTGTTAGCGATATGTTACATCTTGACAGCTGGTGACCTCATTTCTTCCCCTGCATAAGTTATTACATATTTTTAGTCTGGAGAACGCAGAAAATTCCGCTCTATTCAATGGTGTGTCTCACATAATTTTCCTATGTCTGGATTAAAATATCGCCCCGTTTTACGCGACGTTGGCACCCGTGACATGTGCATAAAAAACCGGAAGTTCCTTATGTTCGTTTGGAACTCTGGGAAGCTAGGCTCCACCTCGGGGCGTATCTGACTACTCCAGCATCGCGTCCCCTTTCTATCTCTCTCTGCACGTTGAGAGCGTATTTCCGCGAGGGCTTGGCTGTTCCTTTGTCTTTCCATTGTCTGGCAAGTGCTCTTTTCGCGGGTTCCATTCTGGCATGCCGCCGCTCGATGCCCTTCGCCCATACTGCTACCTATGACGCGACCTTTAGGAGTAATTTTAATGGAGTATAAAGCCCATATCATTCCCATGGAGCTGTACAGGACACTGTACGGTTTCATTCTCCTCCTACTTCATCAAAGAAAAATCACGAACTCGGGATTTTTCTTTCCCTTTTAACTGTCTCGGAAAGTAGTCATTGGTGATGGTCGCGAAGCTGGTGGACCTTCTCGGTCAACTCTGTGTTCTCCAGTTGTATCTGGTAGCATAGATTAATTAAAGCGTTCCTAAGACTGGTCCTCTCAGAGCAGTCTGGACAATCTTCACAGGCTGATGCCTCGGACTCGCTCCCTTCTTCCAAAACAATGTGATTCACGGCATCATCTTCTTCATCGGCTTCCATTTCTTCCATTGGATCCGGGTTGTCCTCGTCATCCTCGGCTTCTCCTGGTTCTTCTTCCTCCGGACCTTCTTCAGGGTGTTGTCCTGGGGCGTGGTACAGTTTGAGGTTTGCAGCATTGTAAGTGGCCTCTGTTCTCCCATCCATTGACTGTACTTCGTAGGGGTTATTCTCTAGGTTCCAATGTAGGGTTCCGTAAACTATGGTAATAATTCCTCGCTGTCAGACTCTTCTCGGCCTATGCCTGGACATCTTGCACCGTTGTCTTCCCACAAGTTCAGCTTTGCTCTTCCTGGGCTTCCGCTGATTCCAACTTGGTCTCATCTGATGCATAATTAATAATATATTCGTGCCCCCTTAAAATATGTGGCAAAAAAAAATTGCCCACATCTATGGTGAAATTTATTTACATAATATACAGTTTCTCATGCGACCACAATTCGCTATCAATCCTGTAGATCCTCTCTTCGCCCTCCGGGATCGTAATCTGAGACGTGGGGGTCTAATTGGATGCCCCTGCCTCTGCCTTCCTTAGGATGAGGTTCACAATTCTTCCCTTCTTCCTTCTTTCCTGTGCTAACGTTCCCGTAGCTGCACCGGTCCTCCTTCTTCTGAGCTCTGTTATTACGTAGGGTACGCTGCACGGGTCGCGATCTCATGGTCCTTCCGTAGCGTCGCTCCTCTCTTCCTGACAGCAATTTCCTCCGTCTAGTGAACCATCCGTACTTGTAGCGGTATCGTCCTTTACGTCGACCTAATACATTCTTCTTCCTTCTTCTGGGCTGAGATACCCAGTTCGATTCTCCAGCTGGTTGAGACTGTCTGTTCTCCATCACCTGTTCACTTAGCTCCGTACGAGAATTAGCGCTCGCACTTACTTCTCCCATTACATTTACATTAGCGACCTTTCCTTCATTATAAGCTAGGGATACGCCTGTCGCCTCTTGTCCATTCACAATGGCCTGGGTACTTAACAATAGCTCGCCCCCTTCTTTCAGCTCTGCTCCCAAATGACCCAATGTCTTCCTTTCTTCTCTGGAGTTCACTACCTGCTCCCAGCAGTTTGTGTCCCTCTGTTCCACGGCTACTGCTATGTCCATTAGCGAGTCACACTCCCTGGCCCCATTCTTTGACCTTTCCATCTCGCACTCCCTTTCGACATCTGGGGCCGCATCTCTTTCCACTAAGTCTTCTGGTTTGAGTTCGATATCTGCCTGATGTAGACGTGACTCCATATCTTCTAGTCCTGAGTTCGACTCCCTAGTATCTCCAACTGACGCTCCTATGTCCTCAGCCATTCTCGCTGTTCCTGCTCCTACCAATTCAGTTTCTACTTCTTCTCTCGCCTCCATATGGCTTATCGCGACGTCATCTTTTATCTCCATTATCTCTTCCACTCTTGAGTACACTCCGCCAGGCGTGTCACTCATCTCCAAGCCTGGTGGTCGCCGTATGTCAGTTTCATCCACCTCGATGTCACCCTGGGTTTCGGATGCGTCTATTTCGGTATCCCCTTTAGTGGCCACCTTCTCTACTCCGTCGTTCCCATCTGCTTTCACTATATGTTCTGTAGAAACTTTACAAATTCGCCTGACTCCCATTTCTTCGGTCATCTCCTTCCGTAGCTTCTCGACCTCATCGTACATCTGCGTCTGGACCTCCTTGAATTGGGTTGTCGCAATATCCTGCACTCGGGCTATGCTGTTCCTGAGTTCATTTGCCACTTTGTTGAGGGACTCCGTCGTCTGCGTCCTTAGTTCTCGGACTTCCGCTTTTGTATCCTGCACGTCTCTTGCAACATCCACTACGCGGGTGCTCACCTTCTCCATCTCTTCCTCGCACGCGCTTACCCTGGTGTCCGTCAGGTCGATCTTCTTTGTCACCCGAATCTCCACTTGCTTCATTTGCTGGATGACGTCCTCTAACTTCCCCTCTATCGCCTCGGCCATCTTTGCCTCCAGCCTCGCGGCGTTCTCGTCGCTACGTTCACAACCTAATCTCACATCCTCTGCGAGCTCGTCTAACGAAGCCTTATTCGTAGCCGCCTGAGCCTGGCAAAGCTCTGCCTGCCTGTCAAACTGCGCCTTAAAGTCCGCTGCCTGCTTGTCTAGCTGCGCTTTAACGTCTGTTGCCTGCTGATTTAATCGTTCCGTCATTACCTCTAACCGTTCCTTTAAAAGTTCCCTGTCTTCCTTGCGTTCTGCCAATAACTGGCACATCATTTCCCTCATGGCCTCCATGTCCATATTAACTTCAATTTTGGAGAAAGCGGATCTCCCGTGGGCAGAAAATTGACCACCGGTGATCGACAGAAAGCATAGATACATTCAAATATTTAATACAAATTTCAGCGTGACCTAACTTTACTCGAAATTCCAACAATCAATCCAAACTGGGCCTACAAACGGCTTGTGTCACGCCCCCTACCATATTAATGTCATACTTCATTGTATAGGAAATTTCGTCATATCATTTGACAATAATAATAACACTAATAATACTGATTCTACGTTAGCCCTTTTATCCTGGAATAAGTTTTCCGGTTACGCGCGCGCGGCCTACCGTGGGTTCGATTTTACGTATGCCGGAAACATGGCATACCCCAGTCACTAATGGATGTTATCACCTTGAGATTGGTAAGATGACGTTAGCAGACAATTACCCGTCTCAAACTGGCAACATCGCATCCGTCACTGCGCAAAAATTAGAGCATGGGTTGAGGTACCCTGCTCTATCCGCGGCGTCTAAAGCCCTCTCAAAAAAAAATTTTATATTTGCCAAATTCCGTTACCTCAGCGCACAATCTTTGGCCGATACCCGTAACTGGCGAAATTTGAAGAATTTTGCCGGCCGTTTTAACCTCACACTGAGAGAACCATAACATTATCTCCCAACGAACTGACAACTTCATAGTCTGTCCCGGGTATCCATTTTGAATTTATGAGCGACACTCATGCGGATTTCCACTTAAACTGGACACATGATTTTTCTGTTCTTGTCATTTTCCTATCCTATTTATTATTCACGTCGCTCCCTTTCATGGCTGATCTTGTGTGAGTTATCATCACGAGTTGTGACTTACGCACACCCGTACGATGACAATGAGAGTCCTGCTGAGTATCACACAATCTGAACAACCCTTGCAGTATCCAATTTATAATTATGAATCTTAGCACTTCGGACATGTGCTTAACGTCTCCATCCGTTCGGTTACGTGGCGGGTACTCCATTTCAAATAATTGCCAACCCGTTCGATACCAAATGTAATCAGATTGTGGCACGAACCTGGCAATTTGACTCCATCGTAGCACACTATCCTCCCTGTGGGCGGCCTATCTATTACTCAAAATGCTCCAGCGTAAACTATAAACAATGCCCGGCTAGCTCAGTCGGTAGAGCATGAGACTCTTAATCTCAGGGTCGTGGGTTCGAGCCCCACGTTGGGCGCCAAGTATACACCCTACCGGGCTTCGAATGGATGACCCACGCATAAAAATGCCTCCACGTAACGGGGTAAACACCCACGGATGAGATTGGATTGAAGAGCGGGTCGAATCGCTTAACGAGCTTCGAACCGCTCCCCTTCCTACTTTCTGTGCCGGCCCGGCAGCCTGAGCACTTGGGGACGTGGTACGTTCGAAAGAAAACAAAAACAACAATACTTAAGATGGAGCCTTATGTCTATAATATGAAAGTAGGATCTCTGGGTTCAAATGCCTATTGGATACTGCTTAACACTGCTACAAATGACAAGAACCATTTAATAGGGGTACGAATGCAAATTTATTCAAATATGACAATTTAAAAAGGTTGATACAGCTCTATACAATGACTCTCCACATATGGGAGGAAAAGAAAATAATAATCATTTTAAAATACGAATCGCCCATGGGCGTCGTCTGCATAACGGTATGATTGAGGTTTTGCGACTTGCTATCGTTCATTTTTTCTCATTAATTCATACCGTTCATGACATTTGTACATTATTCTGTCGATCACACCGTGAGATGAACTGATGTCCCGATACACAAATATTACTAGCTGTTCTAAGCACGAACATAACCGGGGCCTACGCTACATAATATCATATTAAAAGACACATTTGCATAATGCACAAACAAACACAAATACCCTTTTGCTAAACCCCGGACTCCTCATCTATTACCAAAACCAAACAACGTGCACATAGGTTCTGTTTGAACTCAAAAATATGTGCACATCATTACGAAACATACACAAAACATATGGATATATACACTTCATGCACTCAGGAGAACCATTCCTAGAAAGAAACAACATGGTTATCACTGTCTCCGGCCCAAAGCGCAAGCGTGAATCAGCTCGCTCATGGGCGCCACCATAATCCGGCGTCGAACTGGCAGACTCCCGACCGAGAGGTACTGTGGGTTTCTGTAGATACCGAGAATAGCGACAATCTCATCTCGCCGGATATCTGGGGGAATCCCTATTCATTTATTAAATACCTTTTAAAAGAATTTACCGTGATATTATCATTATACAAGTATTCTTAGCTAAGCCATATAACCCAAACAAAAGAACGTGAGCAGACCAGGCTCCAAGCCCTAACACAATGCGAGACGGGACCCTTTTGTCCCGATGGCGAGAGCTAGACCTTCACAAAAAATAAAGGAGGCCGGTCATTCACTTCGCTCGGCCATTCAGATTCTTCTCTCCCTCAAACGTCACCTTCTCGTCTTAGGGACACATCCACGGCCCATTTTATTTGTTTATTCATATTATTGTGGAATTCCCATGAAATACTCTTTTATTCTCTCTCATTATTATCGCTGAGCGCCGGCTACGGGCACAATCATTTCTAACTCATTTCATCGTAAATTACTCGGGCATTCAGCCGTCCCACTATGTCTCATATCGCGTATCTTATTCCCTTGGGCCTAGGGCTCTCATGGCTCCTCGTTCATACCACATAAATACACTTATATTTAAACCTTCTGACCAAAGATTAGGGATGGGCCTCACCCCGGCTATAGATTAAAAGAAAACTCTCCAAACCATTATGGCCAATTAATCAAAATCACGGGAGACTTGCACATGGTCCCTCACACCTATCTAGATCACACAGTATGTACCTCTCCCGGTCGGGATTTTCTTCATTCTTGATGTACATGCACGGATTATATCTGTAAGCTAGGCATGCATTATCTGACTGACCCATGAGTTTCCCTGGCATATTTGACAACCTCGTGGGACAGTGACTACCAATATTTCGACATGTTTCCCTGCTTGCCAACACTATTTTTCCAACCGCCCCTACGGGAAACTCGAATATTCTCCTAACCTTGTTCCCATATTTGCTAGGACATTCTACATTTTACTAAAAATATAACCCTCACGATAAGCTAATCATTAAGAAAGAAATATGAGTCGTCCGGGAATTTAGCCCCTTGAATTTTACTTCAACATTATAAAAATCAATAAAAATTCCATATAGGACATGCATTAACTTACAACATTTGATATTTACAAAAGAACGCTAATCCTATCCCCGGGTTATGTCATGCTTAGAAATTAAATTTGGACATCACTCATCTGTTTGGTGGCCGTTGTCTCTTCCGCCACGGGAGACCCATGGTGAAGTTCTTAGTACTCCATGACCACTCGGCAGGTGGCGGGCGTGCAGTCCTTCATCCCTGGTCCATACAAGTCCGACATCCTGGGGAACTCGTCACAGCTGAAATCTTACAGTAATCCAATTGGGTAACACTTTTACACTCGTCACACGTCCTCTATTTCAGAGCTTACACCCGCGTTCACAATAAGAATCGGGTAGCTCACGAGACTCGAGCCCCTGATTCGAAGTAACACTTTGGGTGACACCTAATTATGAATTTCACTGACTCATTAAACCGGCAGTTTCTCAGCCGAATTCTAATACTTGTTCGTAAAATATGCTCGCTGTTTTTACTAGTTTGACACGCAGCACAGGAACAATACCTAGGCTCGTTTGGCCTCCCGTTCACTTCACAAAGCGTGCTGGACACAATGGCGCTTTCAATACACGGTCAAGGGTTTCTGACTTAAACTGGGGCACCGCGGGATATAGTGTCCTCCTCACCGACCCGTAAAAGAACAACTGTCTCTACAATGGCCTGCCCGGCTTATATTATCTTACCCGCCGGAAGCTCGGAGGCGTCAACGTTCACGGTTCATTAAGAACAAGAGCTCCTTTCGTACCAAGAATTGACGATATTTGAATAGTGCATCTTGTAGCCCTCTGTCTCCTCTTTCAATTGAGCCAGGCGTGCCGGATCTCCGATCAGCAGTTTTTATGTAATTTGCTTCCCGCCTTTGATTAATTCATAGCGTCCTCTGGGGGGTGGAGCTATCTCCTAAGCGCGATTCTTGGCGTGGGTGACGCCGCTATGCCCACATGTGTTAGCGATATGTTACATCTTGACAGCTGGTGACCTCATTTCTTCCCCTGCATAAGTTATTACATATTTTTAGTCTGGAGAACGCAGAAAATTCCGCTCTATTCAATGGTGTGTCTCACATAATTTTCCTATGTCTGGATTAAAATATCGCCCCGTTTTACGCGACGTTGGCACCCGTGACATGTGCATAAAAAACCGGAAGTTCCTTATGTTCGTTTGGAACTCTGGGAAGCTAGGCTCCACCTCGGGGCGTATCTGACTACTCCAGCATCGCGTCCCCTTTCTATCTCTCTCTGCACGTTGAGAGCGTATTTCCGCGAGGGCTTGGCTGTTCCTTTGTCTTTCCATTGTCTGGCAAGTGCTCTTTTCGCGGGTTCCATTCTGGCATGCCGCCGCTCGATGCCCTTCGCCCATACTGCTACCTATGACGCGACCTTTAGGAGTAATTTTAATGGAGTATAAAGCCCATATCATTCCCATGGAGCTGTACAGGACACTGTACGGTTTCAGTATCTTACTAGCTTTACGTCCCACTTCTTACTTTTTAGCATTTTGGAGACGCCAGTGCGTTGAATTTGCTTTAGTACCATCAAATAGCACATGACCAACAATGTCACACTAACTACTCTTAGGGTTTCCGGAGATGTAGTGATGCCGGAATGTTGTTCCGCAGTTCTTTTACGTGCCAGTAAATCTGTCGACGGGATGCTGACTTTTTTAGCTCCTTCAAATATATCCTGTACTGAGATGGAATCGAACCAGCCAACTTGAGCTCAGAAACCCAGTAGTCTTGTCACATGTGTCACTCGGCTTAGCGACAGCAGCACCAGAATGAATCGAAATGGAACCAGATAGCTTCGATTCTGAAGGCCAGCATGCCACCGTTCATAGCACGGCAATACTAAAATCGGAGAGGGACATGTTAATTGATGTATTCCTGATACGTTAAGGAACTCTTTCCAGGGCTTATCTCTCAGTATTCCAGGTATTCCTAAGGCCAGTAGTTGTTATGGGGACTGTACCTATCATCATTTATAAATCTAATTGCCGTGATCTTTGTTTTTGATGGACGAGGAAGTTCTGGCTCACAAAACACTTCATCACTTTAACCTCGTGGTAGTTGGGCAGCTTGCCTCTTCCTTGCTAATTGTGTCCTTGTGTGACTGTTCTCGTGTTATGGTAATGTACTCTTGTCAACAGAGGCGCGAGGAACAGTGAGGGCGGGGGAAGATGTGATGTTAACACGAGTGGCAAACTCTATCACAAGCTTCAACTTCCCGTCAGCTTATTGTAGTAATCATTCCGCCTAACGTTGAACAAATGTTACATTATGCTCTTTTATTGAGTCACGAAAATAAGAACTTGGAAATAACAGAACATTAAAACTATCCACTGCCTTGCCCTTTTCCCGAGGCCAATTCAGTTTCGTTGTTCAACTAACTGATGGGAGAGGCACCTTCCCTCTCAGGTTTTCGTCTGGAGGCAAAGTCTGGTTGAAGCGTTCTGCTTTCACAAAGTGACTTGGCTACGTGGTACATGTCTCATACCTGTAAGGTTGTTTTCGGAAGGTGTGGGTTTGAGCTTCACTTTCGGCAGTCCGTGGTTTCCTATTTTCACACCAGGAAAATCCCGGAGCTATAACTGAATTAAAGCCTCGGCCTCTACTTTTGCACTCCCAGCCGTTTGTCCTCATAGCATCACCGAAAGCCAGAGTTAGTGCGAGAGTGAACAAGTAACTCAGTGCTTTCCTCACTTTTATAGCATGCCTATATATCTACAACATTGTTTATGTAGGCCTAACCTAAACGAGCCACTGATTATGAACAGATGCGAAGAAACTTTTGAATATTTAAATTCCACACTACAGTAGGCCTATGCTCGTATACGCTAATGAGTGCGAAAATGGTGTCTGAATTTATTATGGTGCATCCCAGTTACTAGTTACTGTACATTCGCTCCTCTCAGTTGCTATGCAAAGGCTGATCAGATCGCTGGTCTCGCACAGTAGCACAAAAACCGGTTTGACTACTGCTTTTGAGGGTGGTCGAAAATCGCGTGCATTTGCAGAATAAAGATTTGAAGTATCTTTGTGTGCAATCATGAATTAATAGAGTGACTGTGTTCAAGTTTATGTTTAATAATAATAATAATAATAATAATTGTACCGGGAGGTACACCTCCACTCCGCTAATTTAAAATGTGCGCCAGTTGAAACTCCTCTGCTGGAGGAAGTCTGAACTTTATCTACGCTATTAATTCTTTACCTTCTCAGAAGATGTCACCACGTGGAAAATTTTGAGTTTTTGAACTGTGTCATTTTTGATGTGTTTTTGTTTCGCTTGAAGTAAGAAGTGTGAACTTTCTCTTCTAGAGGACACTACTGAAGATCAACAATAGTGCACCCTAGTGCGGAGTCAAAGAACTATTTTGTTGGAGAAATTTTTATTTCAAATGTTTGTCTTTGCTAAAAAAAATTTTCAGTTATTGTTTAAGTTGGCTGTATACCCCTCTCTTTCCCCTTGTTTTGCATTTAACCAATCCTGAATTTCTTTGAGTTATTTCCGACCAATCCGATGTATCTTCCCCCAACTTGGATATGTTTCTGTACCCGAGCCAATAAAAAGTTTGTGGGAGGGTGTTTTCATTCCCCTAACGCCTAGAACCTTCCGCGAGAGGATATAAACTGCTGATTTTAGGGTCTCCGGGCCACTTCTGTTCCATCTTTCAGTGTATAAAGTACATAGCAGGAGGCGGGAAGCGCCTCTTTCCTCGGCAGCGGTCATCAATAAGGTAATGGCCGATTAATAAATTCTTTCTTTGCTAGCTCAGCAGTTTAACTCTCGGGGCGGGTGCGAAGCGTTCCTCCATGTAACCTTTTCCTAAAATGTAACGATCTTTTCTTCTATTCTCTTGTAAGCTGCATTTTGGGATAGAGAGTGCTAACCCTCTCGAGCTCCCACTCACATTGTCTTGAGGTGAACTTATTTTCTCAACCTATTCTTCGTTAATGTAAAACAAATTGCTCTTTTCTAAAGTCACCTCGGTAGTATGGGATTAGCCCTTGCGTTAGTGGCCTAGAGCCAGATTAGGTTTTTTTAAAAAAAAACAAGTGTATTAGGAGTGCAGATTGCCTCCTCTCAAATTGTTATTTTAGAGGTCATGTAATTGCCCCATTTCATTTAATAGACCTCAGTAGGTTGGGTATTGTACCCCTGTGTCTATGTCCAGTGAGGACAACTTGAAGGTGGAGTTTGGTGTGGCCTGAGAGAGGCTTAAATTTTGAGAGCGAGTGGCTCTTTTGAAAATTAAGTGTTGTATGCCTCGTGGAGGCTTTTCTGTGTAATTTGGAGCAAGGGCTCCTAGGTATGAATGGGGTTTTCTGCCCCTCTGTTAAAACTCGTGTTTGGGGTAAAACTGAGCTGATTGCCCAAGCTGTGTAAAATCAGGGCGCGAAGCCCAATTCCTGTAAATATTGTAACTACCCTTTTTGACTTGCTACTTTGTACCTGCCATGCTTGTTATTTCTTGTTTTTGAGAAGAAAATATAACCTTGTTAAATTTTAAATTAATTTTGCTTTCGTAGCTGGAGACCTATTCACACCCGCACCTTCTTTCACCTCTACCTACCACGAAAAGCTCCGTAACAAGTGGTAGCAGAGCGTGGTTGAATGGGTCTCAATTTAGCCCCTTTTGACGGCTAAACATTGTTTGTTCCGAACTCTAACTATTTTCCCAGTTGCTGGAATTTTTTGAGTTTTTCAAAATTGTTCTGTCACCATGCCCGGCCCTCGCGATGTTCTCCATCTTAACTATTTGCGCAAGGAGGAGTTGATCTATGAATTGACTATTAGAAATGTACAATCTGGAGGCACGGTTGCAGTAGACACAAACAAGCTTAGAGAGTCCCTAGATTTGCCCATTTCCATCCCCAATTTGGGAGAGAAAGAAATTGACGACTCTCTTTCCACGATCACGGAGAATATTACTGGGCTAACTTCTGTAGTTAATTTTTTTGATGAAAATGATCCTTCTCCTAATCAAATTAAGCGTGTGCAAGCTAGGCTATATCATTTTTCGAATAGGGTTAACGATCTGTTGTCTCTAAAGTTGAATGACGTTCAGAAGAAGGAAGCTAGTACGCTGCTTGAAAATATGTCTGAATTATCTAGCAAGGTCACTCAATTGTTAACAGGGGAGGTTCCTCCCAAAAGCGATCTACCCACCACAGTGAATGCAGGTAGTGAGGAAGCGCCTCCCAAGGGAGAAGTTAATAGGATAACCGTTGCTGCTCAAACTATCCCTGCCCCATTGGACAACGAATCTGAACGTCGTGCATCATTGAGTAACATCCGTTCTGAATGAACTTCCTTGCCATTGAAACCTTTACCTACTATGTCACCCGGGTTTAGCAGCTTGCCTCATCCATTGGCAATGTTGCTCAGAGGCATCTCTAGGTTTTCCGTTAATACCACCAGTGATGTAATTTCACTTTTAAGATTTCTAGTTGAATTTCAGGATCATGCCCTTGTGTTTTCTCTTTCTCCATGTCAAATTTTGCAAATTATCTATCCGTATGCTATTGGTATTCTCTCAGATAAAATCGTAAGAGCCATTGCCGAGCAATCATCTATTGAGGATTTCCATGCCCATTTGCTAGCTAACTTCATCCCGGCTAGGGCCAGGTCCTCCCTTATTCAGAAGTACTATTACCGTGTACAACGCTTGGATGAAAACTTGGCTGATTTCATACAGGACATTAAGTTTTATACTAGGGTGTTTGCTCTTCATTTCCCTGAGGATCAGATTGTACAAGCTATTGTGGAAGGGACTTCACCACCCTACAGGTCATATTTGTGTTTCGCGGCGTGCCCGCAAACTTTCTCTGAACTTGAAGCATTGGCCGTCTCAGCGGAAGGAGTTAGATACGCCGATTCTTTGCGTGTCGCGAAAGAACCCCCGCCTTCCTTTAGTAATACTCGGCCTCCTCCTCGCCGACCAGTCAATCCCCGTAAATGTTATGCTTGCGGGTCGCCTGACCATCTGCGCAACAAGTGTCCACTGATCAAGTCAAGTGGGACAAGGAATGGAGCCGGGTCATCACAAGGCTGTTTTAAATGTGGGGCTTTCTCACATATCGCCAAGAATTGTCCCAATTCGAATAGCACCCCCTCCTGCTCAACTTCAGGTGCAAATTCCACCTATGCCAATAATAAAAAGTGACTAGTGGCTTCGGCTGAGTCGACTAATCCATCTTCCCGAGACTCAGCCCCGGGTAAGCAGGTTGTAAATTCAGGGAACGAGCAATTTTCAAATTCATCTTTTGAAGGTCCCAAAGAGTGTCTTAGGATTGCGGCGGATTCCCCCGCACCGGTCCCCTTTCTCAAAATTGAGTTAAATAACGAGCCTATAACAGCTCTCTTAGATTCAGGTAGTGTTTGTTCTATTATTTCGGCTGATTGGTATTCAAAATTGAAATCTGTTTGTAAACTTCCTAACTATTGTTTGTCGGCGATCCAATACGTTTCGGCTAATTCCTCTCCATTAGAAATTCTCGGTTCCTTATATGTCAAAATTCGTATTTTTAAATTCACATGGAAAGTTAAATTGTTTGTGGCCAAGCACTTGTCTTGCCCCATTATATTGGGAGCGGACTTTATTTCTCACACTGGTCTTGTGCTCGATCTTCAGAGTAGGTCTTGCACTTTCAAATTTGCCTCTAATTGTAATATCCCTCTATTAAAGTGTAATTCTGCATCATGTTCTTCTATTTCGCCTACCCAGGATGAGATGTTGTTAGACCTTAGGCATCTACCTGAGGAGCAGGCTGATAGTATTCGCAAATTGTGTCAGTCGTTTCCCGAGGTGTTCTCTGATACTCTGGGTGTTACTGACCTTATTGAATACAAAATTGAGGTCACGGATTCGATTCCTGTCCGTTTTCCACCTTATAGGCTATCTCCACCTAAAATGAAGGCTCTAAAAGAAATCATCGATCAGATGTTGAAGGACGGTATTATTAGGCCCTCTAAGTCAGCGTATTCTTCGCCTATTTTTTTAGTCCCGAAACCCCAAGGAGGCTTCAGGCCTGTCATTGATTACAGGGCTCTCAATCGGAAGGTGGTGTTACAATCTGTGCCCCTTCCCGACCTTCATTCTTGTTTTTCATGGTTTCGTAAGGCCAAGTTCTTTACTATCTTGGACTTGAATCAGGCCTATAATCAAATTCCCCTGGCCGAAGAGTCTAAACATCTTACAGCGTTTGCCACGGACTGGAATTTATACGAATACAACCGCGTGCCTTTCGGGCTCCCCACGGGAGCAGCTGTACTCACTAGGCTACTAGATAGGGTCTTCTCCGACATCAAATTTGAGTACTTATATCACTACTTGGACGATGTCGTCGTATCTTCAGAGACTTTTGAAGAACATCTAGATCATCTGCGAGAAGTTCTCGATCGCCTTCGTAAGGCTGGGTTAACTGTTAAGTTGTCCAAGGTTGCCTTTGCTAAGCCCTCTATGTCTTTCCTAGGGCATATTGTGTCACCGGATGGTGTAGCAGTCGATCATTCTAGAACACAGGCCATCCGTGATTTTAAACCTCCTAAGGACATTAAAGGTATCGCCAGGTTCATTGGTATGGTGAATTTCTTCAGGAAGTTTATTCCTAACTTCGCTAATAGAGCGGCGCCCTTAAACCTTCTTCGTAGGAAAGGCATCAAATTCGAGTGGGGACCTTCTCAACAAGCCGCTTTTGAAGACCTTAAATTAGCTGTTTGTAATGCCCCTGTACTTGCTATGCCTGATTTCTCGAAGAAATTCATTGTCAAAATCGACGCATCGTCGTCAGCGGTAGCTGCAGTCCTTCTTCAAGAGACTGAACTAGGGAGGCGACCCATCGCCTATGCGTCTAGGACATTGTCGGCTCAAGAAGCCAAGTATTCCATCTATGAGCTCGAAGGTTTGGCAGTCTTATTCGCCTTAGAGAAGTTCCGTCTCTATCTGGAACATGTCAAATTCGACCTGGAGACAGATAATCAAGCCTTAATCTGGGTCTTAGGTGGGCCGCGTCGTACTGGTCGTATAGCCCGCTGGGCCATCCGTATTTCTGCCTTCCAGTTTGATGTTAGACATATCAGAGGTACCGAAAATGTTGTTGCTGATGGACTCAGTCGTATGTTTTCTAACGACGTCGAGACCCACGAACCGGTCGACAGTTCATCACCTTCCGAGTCCATACTATCTAAGGTTAATGCCATCCTAACAGATGCTCCCATGCTCTTTAGGGATATCGAGAAATACCAACGTGAAGATCCGACGCTGGTTCCGATAATGGAAACCCTTTCTTCTGGGGAACATGTTGTCCCTTATGTTCTGAGGAATGGTGTTCTATGTTGCCCTTCGAGGCATGATAAGATGATGAAAGTTGTTGTTCCAGCGGTTCTTGTACCTATGATCTTCAAGTATTATCATGAGACCCCATTAGGAGGGCATCTTGGTATCTTTAAAACTCGTGAAAAGATTCGTGAAATGTTCATCTGGAAAGGTATGGACGGTGAAATCCGTGAACTAGTAAAGGCTTGTAAATCTTGTTTGCTTAGTAAACCGACCATGTCCACCAAGGTAGGCCTCTTGTCTTCCCAGCAAGCGTCGCGCCCCATGGAACGCCTGTATATTGATTATGTAGGACCATTCCCCCAGTCAAAGGGTAATGCCAACAAGTTCATCCTTGTGTGTGTAGATGGTTTTACCAGATTTTCTTGGTTATTTCCGACTAAGCTGGCTACCGCTCAGTCTACCATTACTTGCTTAAATTCTATTTTTGCTTCTTTTGGTCCGTGCCAATATATTGTATCTGATAATGCTAAGGCTTTTACATCTAACTTATTTCGTAAATTCTGTTTTGACTTATCCATCTCTCATGTAACTACTTCTGCTTATTACCCTCAACCATCTCTGGCTGAACGGGTTAATCGTAATCTCAGGTCCGCACTTATTGCCTATCATCATGAAGATCATTCCAGGTGGGACACGTCCCTGCATTGGTTAGCTTTTGCTTTGAATTCGGCGGTTCATGAATCTCATAAGTTCACTCCAGCTTCCTTGATGTTCAAGTTTGTTCCCAACACGCCGCTCTCTAACCTTTGGTCTCTGAGTGACATTCTACCCGAGACAATAGATCCGGATAATATTAAAGATCTTTGGAAGAAGGCTAAAGCCAATCTTAAGGTATCTCATGAAAAGGTTAGAGAAAAGTATGATCGTGGACGGAGACCCACCACTTTGAAGGTAGGTGACCAGGTGATGGTCAAGAATTTTGTTCCCGCGGGCAAGCTCGCCCCCAGATTTCATGAGCCATGCATCATTCTCGATTTTCTTACTCCGGTTACATTGTTAGTAAGCAATCCAGCCACCGAGAGGATATTTAGGGTTCACCTGTCCCAGGTGAAACCGGTGTAAATTTTGTGTCAACTCGCTTCATATAATTTGATAGGAATATGAAGGTTATATTTTTTTGTGAGTTCCACTCTTAAGGCTTTCTGCTCCTTCTATTATATTTCTCTATATTTAAGCATTTCTTGTAAACCTCCCCCGATTTGTTAAACTGCCATCCTGTCCTTGCCACGGCCATTACCACGCTCCCGTCTCCTGCTCCACTACACACAGTGGCTGGCTTAGATGAAATGCCATGGATATCTGCACGCCACTGGCCCCTCAATCTCTCTACATGCCTGTGCCCTCAAAAGAAACATGATGGTCCAACACAATTCTGCCGCCTAGCTTTAATGTTTCAGTGCCCCGCAGCCGCGCGGCGCTGTGCCGCGGCTGGGTTCGAGGACGGGCCCCCTCGGCCCCAGCGAGGACGACATGTGCACGGCGAGCCGGAGCTCTCCTCCCGGCCAAGGCTGATGTGCAGCGCACGACCTGCTACTTGCCCGCAGCCTGTATATGTTCACCGCGGGCGCGGCGTGTTTCAACACCTCTGCTCCCCTCATAGTGCGGGCGAGCGGTATCTCAGGGTACTTGAGGGGTCCGAGCGGTCTCCTTTGGACGCAAGCTGCAACGGCCGGTCTGGCCATCCAACTTCATCAACATCAACTACTTGGACAGTTACTATAAGCAATGACTACACTTGGGAATTCAACTGCAATATTTGGTGGACATTGCAAAATTTTTCATCACTTTTAAGTATTAAAAAGTCTATCTTCGGAATTCTACTTCTACAAACTTAAAACCTTTACTTCATCTGCAACAACAAAATTTTGAAACTAAATCAAACCAAATTAAGAAAATCTTATAAATTTTTTTTTGGCAATTAATCTCCATATCTACATCAAAACTTGGACCTTGTTTTCAAACAATTTCATGTGTCACCCCGGGAGGAACTTTTGGGGGGGGAGGTCTGTACCGGGAGGTACACCTCCACTCCGCTAATTTAAAATGTGCGCCAGTTGAAACTCCTCTGCTGGAGGAAGTCTGAACTTTATCTACGCTATTAATTCTTTACCTTCTCAGAAGATGTCACCACGTGGAAAATTTTGAGTTTTTGAACTGTGTCATTTTTGATGTGTTTTTGTTTCGCTTGAAGTAAGAAGTGTGAACTTTCTCTTCTAGAGGACACTACTGAATATCAACAATAGTGCACCCTAGTGCGGAGTCAAAGAACTATTTTGTTGGAGAAATTTTTATTTCAAATGTTTGTCTTTGCTAAAAAAAAATTTCAGTTATTGTTTAAGTTGGCTGTATACCCCTCTCTTTCCCCTTGTTTTGCATTTAACCAAACCTGAATTTCTTTGAGTTATTTCCGACCAATCCGATGTATCTTCCCCCAACTTGGATATGTTTCTGTACCCGAGCCAATAAAAAGTTTGTGGGAGGGTGTTTTCATTCCCCTAACGCCTAGAACCTTCCGCGAGAGGATATAAACTGCTGATTTTAGGGTCTCCGGGCCACTTCTGTTCCATCTTTCAGTGTATAAAGTACATAGCAGGAGGCGGGAAGCGCCTCTTTCCTCGGCAGCGGTCATCAATAAGGTAATGGCCGATTAATAAATTCTTTCTTTGCTAGCTCAGCAGTTTAACTCTCGGGGCGGGTGCGAAGCGTTCCTCCATGTAACCTTTTCCTAAAATGTAACGATCTTTTCTTCTATTCTCTTGTAAGCTGCATTTTGGGATAGAGAGTGCTAACCCTCTCGAGCTCCCACTCACATTGTCTTGAGGTGAACTTATTTTCTCAACCTATTCTTCGTTAATGTAAAACAAATTGCTCTTTTCTAAAGTCACCTCGGTAGTATGGGATTAGCCCTTGCGTTAATGGCCTAGAGCCAGATTAGGTTTTTTAAAAAAAAACAAGTGTATTAGGAGTGCAGATTGCCTCCTCTCAAATTGTTATTTTAGAGGTCATGTAATTGCCCCTTTTCATTTAATAGACCTCAGTAGGTTGGGTATTGTACCCCTGTGTCTATGTCCAGTGAGGACAACTTGAAGGTGGAGTTTGGTGTGGCCTGAGAGAGGCTTAAATTTTGAGAGCGAGTGGCTCTTTTGAAAATTAAGTGTTGTATGCCTCGTGGAGGCTTTTCTGTGTAATTTGGAGCAAGGGCTCCTAGGTATGAATGGGGTTTTCTGCCCCTCTGTTAAAACTCGTGTTTGGGGTAAAACTGAGCTGATTGCCCAAGCTGTGTAAAATCAGGGCGCGAAGCCCAATTCCTGTAAATATTGTAACTACCCTTTTTGACTTGCTACTTTGTACCTGCCATGCTTGTTATTTCTTGTTTTTGAAAAGAAAATATAACCTTGTTAAATTTTAAATTAATTTTGCTTTCGTAGCTGGAGACCTATTCACACCCGCACCTTCTTTCACCTCTACCTACCACGGAAAAGCTCCGTAACAATAATAATATAGTGTAAAGTCCCTGGCTAAATTCAAAGAATGTAGTATGTGATAGGTATGATATAACACGCAATTGCGTCAGTGGGATTAAAAACCCGAAATTTGAAAGGAGTGTAAATTTTCGTGTTTTATCAACGTGTTTAATTAATTTAGTTGAGCGAAGAGGCGGTATTATTCAAGTTTGTGATCGTTGAGGTTGTGTGGTCCTTTTTGCGTTGTGTACTCCTATCGCCTCATTTATAGTTAGTGATTTTCTCTTTTATCTTATGAAAATTTCAAGATCGGTGCTGATGTTTATGCAGTTATTGGAATTATCGTACGCAGGTACACTGATTGTAATGACTGCGTTTATGTGTTAGGTGGGTTGTTGTTTTCTTTCGGGATTTGGTTTATTGTTGCAGTTCGTTCTGTTCACTTGTATCATTGTAATCAGTCGTGCTAACTTACCAAGTTAGGGTGGTTGGATTCGTTATCTATTGTGTGTGAAGTTTGAGTGGGTTTCCTGTACATGTGTATAACGGATACCGTTACTTATATTGACTGAGATGTCTAAGAATTTTATATTTCTGGTTCCATTGTGAATTTGATTGACCTATGTAAAGAATTTAGTGCGTCCAGTAAGTGCTGCGCGTATATGGCGTTACTGTCATATATCTTCATTTAATATCCTCAACATATCTGCTCCAGTGTATGATCCATTCATACTGTTTATCCTTTAAAAAGTTAGTTACTTTCTTATTTAGGAAATGTGCGTTATTATTTCTTATAATGATTAATCCTTTTTGACAATATATTTTATCGTTAAAAATTATATGGAAAAACGTCATAAAGAAAAAATTCAGTTATAGTCAATCTTCTGCGAATAACCTTAAATCCAAACAGCTTTGCATCCAGAGACTGTAGTATTTATATATCTGCCTCTTAGTACCGTTGTGCTATTGCGAGGTCGGGTAATTCTGTGACATAAATAAAAGATGATATAAAGCACAATGATGAAATACAATGAATGACTGAGTTAATGCTACTTTGTTCATAATTCCTGCATCTATCCATTCATTCATACGTAATATGTCTCACCGGAAGATAGAACGGAGTAACATGTGGCGCACATGGATTATCGTTCAAAGATGCTAATTATACCAACGATACAGTTGTAACGGAAGAATCCGAGGCATTAGCTCAGACACTGGTGTTGGATATTAAAAAAATAACTGGACAAGTGAGCCTGATAAGAAATGCAAAATCCGAGCGAGTGGCCAGTGGTTTGGGGCACGTAGCTGTCAGCTTGAATTTGGGAGACAGTAGGTTCGAATCCTACTGTCGGCAGCTCTGAAGATGATTTTCTGTGGTTTCCCATTTTCACACCAGGCAAATGATGGGGCTGTACCTCAATTAAGGCCACGGCCGTTTTTTTCCACTCCTACGCCTTCCCTATCCAATAGTCTCCATAAGACCTATCTGTGTCGGTGCGACGTAAAGCAAATTCAAAATAAAAAAAGAAATGCAAAAAAGAAACCAGTGCACCTGTACATATGGGAGTACCTACCGACTGTAAATGGTGAAGCTGTTGGACAAATGGATTATTTAAAATATCTGAGGACTTGCGTGGTCAAATGATCCTGCGAGCTATGCCGTGGCTACTGGTAGGGCCTCCAAAGCCAGGTAGGTGAAAGGTGATGATCTAGACTAAATGGGATATTCTTGTCCGCCAGGTTAGGGTTTTGCGTCGGGCTAATCTCCCAGCACCGTAAAAAGCATGTTGTTCAGAAACCTAATCACAGAGCGAACCGGACTGTCTAAAAACTACGACGACCTGCACGTAGTAAGCGGCTAAGATTTTGGTGTTGGGGAACATGGATTGTGATGAGTATCTTCCAGGCTGATGCCAGTAGAAAATTGGATGAAGAGACGTTGAATTACAGAAAGGAGGTAGTAGTATTAAAGGAGATAAGATGGAAGGAAACATATCTGGTAGAACTGCAACATTATATGTTGATCAATAGCGAGGAAGAAAAAAATAGACTAAGAACACTGTTTATGGTGAAGAAGACAATCAGTCATATTATGATGGAATATGGGACAGTAAAGCCCAGAATATGTCGTTTATGAATGAGAGGGGAATTTTTATAACATCTCGCTAATCAGTGTGCATTCTCTCACCCCTCAGACGACTGAACAAAATAAAGAATAACATTTTATGATGAGTTGGAGCAAGAGAAATAAAATCAATCTGTTGCAGGACTTCATAAGAAACACTAGAAATAAATGAAAATGTATGGAAATAGATTGAATTTGCCGTCTGTAAAGGAATGACAATTAAATGTACCTGCTTCCACAACACATTCATAAGGAAATCTGGTTATCACCGGATTGATTGATGAGGAATCAAACTGATCATGTGCTGATAGACATACGGCATGCTTCTCATATCATGCATGTGATGAGCTGCCGAGGAGCAGATATCATCTCAGAATAAAAATACAGGAGAAACTTGCTGTCAACCCCAAAGATACTAGACTTCAGAAGAATAAGGTTTACAAAGTAGAGATATTTAAAGAACAGAGAATACAGGAAGATATCGGGATAAGTTACAAGAGATACTGCAAGGGCTTGAAACTGCAGTTGAGGATATTGACGTACTGTGGAATAAAACCAAACTGGCAATAAAAGTAACAGCTCTATAGATACCTAGAGAAATGGTTGGTTTGATGATGAGGTTTTAAGGCTTTGGACGAAAGAAACCTAACCCAAGAAAATGTGCTGCGAAGACCCACTCGAAATAATGCGAATATGTTTAAAGAAAAGAGGAGATTAGCAAAAACTTTACAAGAAATTAAAAGAGAGAAGAAGTAAGGAAAAAAAGCGTTGATGAACTTCAGAATGACTTCGAAAACAAACAGGGGCAAACATTCTTTCGTATTATGGGGCACAAAGGATAAGGTTCCTACCAAAAATGAATACGCTGAAAGGTGAGGCAGACAATATGGTTGGAGGGAACGAGGAAATCTTAGAAACATGGGGACAACATTTTTAAGGTTTGTTGTCAAGCAGATAGATGGTAAGTGAAGAAAATAATGAACAGCTCGAGCAGTAAGTGGACAACAGGACCTCTAAGGAAAATTGATTATCAAACAATTTAAAGATAATAAAGCTTCTGGGAAAGATCATATAACGGCGCAAATGGTAAAGCATGGATATGAAATCATAGTGAGAAGGATACATGTGATTATTAGAGTGGTTTGGAAAACCGAAAAAAAAGTCCGATAATTGGACAAAAGCTGCCTTCTGCCCCATACATAGGAAATGTCACTTTCGCAGTGCAGAAACTACCGAAGCATACCTATCCTGAGTATACTCTCTATTGATATAACTACTGTAAGGGAGTATGTAGAAGAGCATATAGAGTGCTAGGCGAGTGTCAAGCTGGTTTTAGGTCTGAAGGGTCTATTGTTGATTATACCTTAACGACACGTATGATACTAGAAAATGCCTGTGAATACAGTGTACAACTGAGACTACATCTCTGACATCTCTTCATAGACTTCAAACAGGCCTAAGAGAGAATAAAACGGTCAGGACTCAGGGAAACAATGCAAAGTTTCAAATTCCCACAGAAGCTAATAATATTAACCAAAACGACCCTGGAGAACAGTGAGTGAGTGAGTGAGTGAGTGAGTCAGTCAGTCAGTGAATGAGTGAGTGAGTGAGTGAGTGAGTGAGTGAGTGAGTGTTATTATTCCAATTCTTCTGTGGGTGTCGTCCCATTTCGCTACTCAAGGACTGGTACAGGCAGACACCCTTTTAAATAACTGGCGACAGCTGCGTGCTAGGATTCGGATGCTGAAACTCATTAAATTAATTATTTTTACCGCTTGAGTACGATGCGTTAATATCGGGACAAGGAGACTAAATAGGACTTATTTGTACCTTTTATTTAGGGTTAGCAGATGGTTATGGTTTTAATCAAATGATTTTTGAAATGCAGGACAAAAGCAGGGCGTATTAAAACGTTAAACTTCTTCAAATTCAAAATAAATGTTTTGCTGTAACACTCTACTTCCTCGACATTGCGACCCTTTCTGCGTTGTGTCTTGATTGCGGACAAGGCAAAAACCGTCCAGATTCCGAACAACTAAATATACCCTGTCCAGATTGCGAACAAGAGATTAGTGTTGACGTGGAATACATAAAACAGATACAATTTTCAAAACAGTCTCATATGAAATTTTTGTTCTAGTAGTAGTAACATTAACTGGTACATTGGGATGTTTTAGATAACCCAACAATATTTATAAAAATATTTTTCTTATTGAAAATGTTTAATAATTTAGTTTGGGGTAATCTTATGATTTAGAATATCCTTTTTATTGTATAACATAACTAGAGGGGCATTTGTTTATGGTTGATTAGTGAGAGTTGTATTATTAATAGATTATTATTATTATTATTATTATTATTATTATTATTGTCTTTTTTGCTGCTAGGTCTTATGGTGACGATTGGAAAGGAAAGGCCTAGGAGTTGGAAGGAAGCGGTCGTGGCCTTAATTAAGGTACAGCCCCAGCATTTGCCTCGTGTGAAAATGGGAAACCACGGAAAATCATCTTCAGGGCTGCCGACAGCCGAACCCTTAAGCTGCCTGTTCCTGGAATTCGGACGAAACGCTACTCGGGCGCTTCGACACCTCAACACGCGCACACCTATGAAGATAGGTGTATCTGCTAAAATACGCTCCTTTTGTAGACCATTGGCAGCGTCTGTCTTCGGATCCCATGTAAAAATTCTTTGGTGATACATTTAGGGTTACCGAGCGAGTTGGCCGTGCGGTTAGAGGCGCGCAGGTGTGAGCATACATCCGGGAGATAGCGGGTTCGAACCCCAGTGTCAGCAGCCCTGAAGATGGTTTACCGTGATTTCCCAATTTCATACCAGGCAAATGCTGGGGCTGTACCTTAATTAAGGCCACGTCCGCTTCTTTCCCACTCCTAGCCCTTTCCTATCCCATCGTCGCCATAAGACCTATCGGTGTCGGTACGACGTAAAGCAGATCCTAAAAGTAAAATAAGTCTTTCTTTCTTTCTTTCTTTCTTTCTTTCTTTCTTTCTTTCTTTCTTTGTTTCTTTCTTTCTTTCTCTCTTTCTTAATCCGTTTACAGTCCAGGGTTGTTTTTTCCCTCGGACTCAGCGAGGGATCCCACCTCTACCGTCTCAAGGGCAGTGCCCTGGAGAGTGAGACTTTGGGTCGGGGATACAACTGCGGAGGATGACCAGTACCTCGCCTAGGTGGCCTCACCTCCTATGCTGAACAGAGGCTTGTGGGGGGGATGGGAAGATTGCAAGGGATAGGCAAGGAAGAGGGAAGGAGACGGCCGTGGCCTTAA